>NC_030684.2:38460498-39660498 GCF_000004195.4 Xenopus tropicalis | reverse complement strand
AGGAAACAGAAATGAAATCAACTGAACATCCTGCTTCATGAATATGGAACAGATGTAGAAGAGAGCCAGTCTGTCAGTGTCTGCTGTTGTGAACTACAACTCCCAGCATGCCCAATAGTCAGTGTAGTTATCTCACAGCAGGAGGGCAACAAATGTGACATTTCTGGTGGAAGGACAAGTACAATGTTTAGTATATGGCACACACAAGACAGGGGGATTCAAGTGCAATTCCTATTTGCTATATGTAGATATTGATATAGTCAATATTTGCAGTCCAATTGCTTTTAAAAAGCACAGCCATATGGAGATAGGTCCCTATTATGATCTGGTTAAAGACATTCATTTTTTAGTGTAACCTGGTCCCTCGATCAGTAATTCTAGACAATTAGATTCTACTTGGCTATAACAGACATGAAAAATTCTTACCTTTTCCCCATGAAATATTCATGAATGCCTTATCCATCCCGTACCTCCCTAATCAATTGCCAGTATCCTGTAATCCTTACTCTTCCTTCAAAACTGGTTTCCTCTTCCAAAGATAGATATCCAAAAAGGAGGATCCTAACTGGAACAGCAGCTGTTTAAACAAAATCCGCTCTGTCTGCCTTGCACAGACGTACAAAGAGTGATGTCCAGATAGACAGATAAATGGACGGATCAATCCAGTTGGACTTGGCACTGTCACTACAGACAGTTAACATTGACCATGCCGCGGCTGTAAAGTTTCAGTGCACCCATTAAACGTGGGGATATGTAGGTGCCCTTTTAGGCAACTCTGTTCCTGAACTGTAGGCATCAGCTCAAACCCAGGAGCTACAGGGAACGGAGAAGCCCATCTAATTGTATCTCCTGTGCATCAGTCCTGCTTTGTGAGAGAAGCTGCAGGAATATTACAATCACACAGGGAGAGAAAACAGGGGGAGGGAGCAGGAACTTAGTATTTTATTAAGCTTCTCTCCCTAACTATTGTTTCCCCCTCCCTATGTTTCCTTCCTTCACATAGCGTTGCATTTTCCTCCATTGTGATAAAGACTCTTACTGAGTTTCTCTTCCCTATAGGGTAACCTCTGCTCTGCAATTACCAGGACAGTCTCAGCCTATGCCAGATTTCCATGAGGAGCTGCAGATAATCAGGACAGGCTTAAAAGGGACAGGATTTACATGGTGTCAAGAAGGCAGATTAATGGGTATGGGTTGCTAAATGTTAGGTTTATGTGCAGTGCAGTTTGGAGTCAGATTATAAGGTTGGTATGGAATATAGCATGATGTTTTGGCTGTAGATTATAAAGACAGGCTTTCAGCCAAAGGGAAATGGCTCAGCCCTTCTGTACTAGAAATGATTTGGAACAAGCTCAGGCAGTTCTGTATTTTATCTTGGGCAGCATGACCCTGTTTATATGCTGCTCGGATCAGCACATATTCCTTTATCTAATGCACCATAATATACTCTATATATATATATATACACACGTACATAGTATTTTTATGTATATATATCTCAGTGTTAAGAGAGAACCACAGTCATAGCTGTATATTAACACAGTGGTTCTAAAAGATGAATAATTGTATCAGTACAACCCATAGCAACCAACCAGACGTTTGCTCTTATTCTCTGCTAGCCCAATAAAAGCTTGCTGCTGATTGGTTGTTACAGATAACAGGGCTGCTGCAATGTGACACGTTAGTGAATGAGCATTTGAGGCACAGCCTTGTCAGCTAATTATCAGATAGGGCTAAACCAGTACTTGTTTCCTCTTTGAATATTTCCCTGTTAAGGACATAAATATGTAAAACATTATTTTTTCACACACCCTCAAATGCGCTAAGACACATCACATTGTCTCATTATGCTTGGCTAATTGTGTATCATTAATTAATTGCCTCATTTGCTTTTAGGTGAGAATCAATTTCAGTTCAGTATGTGGTACTTTAATAGGGGAATAAAAGCACTGCATTTATCTGTGTCTGGACCTGCTAAAATCCAGGGCAAAATGCCCTCTGTGAGGACTCTTTATCCATATAAAGCACGGCTATTCAACCAGCAGCCTTCCTCTGCTGCGCCAAGCATTCCTTGCCAGGTAAAAGCTGAGAGCTCCACCAAAAGATGGAGACTGCTGGTTAGACAGCACTCAAATAAAGTGTTGCTGACATTTTCTTTTCTTACTCATGCACAGTTGTACTTCTTTTCTAGAAACATGCCCCCCCCACAAGACATCTTTGCTAAAATCTTAGTAGGTTCAGCACCTTAATTACAGTGGGCCTGCAGGGTTGACATTTTGTAGAATGGGAAATCTGCCTCAGGTGGCACACATGTGGCCAACACAGTGGTGCAGTGAGAAGTATTGATGCCATATAGCACCGGGGTCCTATGTTTAATTCCAGCCAGGATAGAGGGTTACTGGCTTGCATTTTACTGTTGGTAAAACACCTGCCAAAGCCACTATATTTGGAATACCCTGGCCGGTCCAATATGCCCCAGTATGCCCCCAGTCTTAGACTATCTCTTCAGATCTATTCAGAATCGACCCATAGCCCACCCATTACATCATTCCCTCCCTGCCGCACCCCGTTGTTTCAGCCCCACCACAGCCTGGTTGCTAAGAACATTTAGGGCTCTGGCACAAGGGGAGATTAGTCGCCCGCGACAAATCTCCCTGTTCGCGGGCAACTAATCTCCCCGAGTTGCCATCAGTTGCCATCCCACCGGCGAAAATGTAAGTCGCCGGTGGGATGGCACACGCGAGGCAACTTCGGCGATTTGCCGAAATCGCCTGCGCAGCGTGTGCCATCCCACCGGTGACTTACATTTTCGCCAGTGGGATGGCAATTCGGGGAGATTAGTCGCCCGCGAACAGGGAGATTCGTTGCGGGCGACTAATCTCCCCGTGTGCCTGAGCCCTTAGGGTGAAGACACACTGAGCTACTAGGAAAGGTGGCAACTCTACCAGGAGACTGTGGGGGGATTTTAATGAAGACTAAAGTTGGCCATACATGCACCAATATACGTTTCGTATGATTTTCTGACTGCGCGTGGGCTGCAAATTATTGTCCTGATAACTTTCGTACCATGGCGATCGGTCATTTAGTTGATCGAATAGGCTAGAAAATTTCAGTCAGATAAGGATAAAATCTGCGCACGTATTGTGTATCTGGCGATATCCTTGGGGAACTTACATTGAATTTCCAGGAAGTCACTTTCGTACGACTGGTGTCTGCCAACTATTTCATGTACAGAACATCCTCCCATTTGTTATAAAGCTGTCAGTGCTTGTATCCTGCTGTGTGTTGGGATTGTGTCTGGGATTATTATATATTAAATGACACTCACATTAATTGTGAATGTATTTATGTTGGTGCAGTTTTATCCTAACAGGAGCACCGGCCCAGGGGATCAGGTAAGTGGTTACAAACACTGAAAGGTGCCTAACGTTTTGTCACACCCCCAGGGATTGGAACTTTCCTTCTCCTTTAACAAAAAATATCGCCATCTGCCTCTGCAGGGCACTATTTGCAAGGATTGTAAATGTTCTCCCGTGTTTACATGGGTTTCCCCAGGGTATTCTGTTTTCCTCTCACTCTCCAAAAACATGCAGGAAGGTAAATTGACAAAATTGCCCATAGTGTGTAAGTGAGTGTGATAGGGACCTTATATTGTAAGTTCCCCTGGGGCAGGGACGGATGGGAATGATGTATAATCTCTATAAAGTACTGCAGAATTTGTCAGCACTATATAAATAAAGTATAATTATAATCTCCTAGTGAAGGAAGGAAGAAATAATGCAGCACCTGTGGGGAATAAATAAATCTCTAGCTAGATATCAGTACTGGGCCTATTTAACTCTTTTCTGTTATTTTGCCTAATAGAAGCACTTTACTGTTATAAAATCAGTGATTCCTGATTATTATGAAGGCCTTTATGTGTATATTAATCTTATACGCAAAATGAGCTTCATATTAATAAATGTAAAAAGGGAACATTAATAGTGACTAAGAAAATCAATGAAACCATTTATGGAAACCAAAGAAACGTAAAAACTTGAGCTCGATAGACATATCTTTTTTTTAACCTTACTAACTATCCCCCATATGTATCAAAAGGCATACATTTTGCCCAGTACCAGTAACCCATAGCAACCAATAAGATGTGTGCTTTTAAACAGGTGACCAGAGAATTCTACCTGCTTATTGGTTGCTATGGGTTACTGCTCTCCTCTCCTCGATTTGTTACTGACTGGAAATAAAACTCTAGAAAGGGGCACCAATATTGTATCATATATATTTACCAAAATCAGAATGTGGCCCTTCTCTTAAGCTGCATCTAAGTCACTGTGATAATTGAGACAGCCAGACTGTCAGGCAAAGTCAGAGGCAATGATTATTCAAAATGAAATGGACCTGTAAAAGCAACATGCTGATTGTTGCGCACCTTATTTATGTTTATTTAGTTTCACATTATTATGTTTTGGGGACAGAACTTATACAACATATATTATGTCTGTTTTTGCCACCCTGTAGCACTAGTACAGCCAAATCTAAGTGCTGATTGGTTGCTAGTGGTTACAGGGCCATGTAAATTGTTCCCATGTTACCCATACCCCACCTTAGTTATCTAAAGGGGAGAATAAACATGGCGATGCTGAAGCCAACACTATAATGTATTGTTTTCGCTTACTAGTACTGCTCCCAAATACACTGTATTTTAATCAAGCTTATCATCTCTTAGAGATGTGATGGAGGTTGAAAAAACACAAAATCAGTCAAGTTGAATGATTCACTCAAATAACTATTTTCTAGCTATATGATAAAGAAGCATCCAGAGGGTAAAACCCCAAAATCATAATCAAGTCTTTTTGGAACAAGAAGTTTCAAACAACCTACTGTATATAATCATTTGTTATATAGAACCGCATACAGACCCAAAGTCCTGCCCTTTATATAGGGTCCCAGGTCCCCGCTCTGACCAGAGATGTCAACTAACTACAAGTCATGAGGTACATGGGATTAGCTGATATCTCTGTCTGCCATAAACACCCACCTGGGGGTTAATTTTGCAGCCTTTTCCACTCACAAAATGTGCTATTAACTCTCCATACACTTCACTCTATATCTTTCTGTATGACCCTTATGCCTGCGCTGTATCCTCCCACGCCATAATCGAAATGGTATCCTAGCAACCAGCATGTAGGAAAGAGAAAAAACTTTATTGAGCTGCCAGAAAACAAACAGAGAGAAATTAACCCTGTGTGGATAGAATAGATGTACGGTAAGTAAGAATCATTGTGTTATAGGCCTTTAGAGCCATTTAAGCATCCCCACATTGCAGAAGGAAAAAACAGAATCCCAAGCTTAAGGGGAAAAGCTGTATTTATAACAAACCCCTGTTTGTTCAAGGGGTCAGTTTTTTTTTTTGTATTATCTGCTGTACTGGGATTTATGTTACAATGTGCCTGTAAGAATAATGGGTATTATACACCAGCACCTCTACAGGGACAGTGCTGGAATAATGGGCATTATGGGTCAATACCTTTATAACCTATATGCCTACTTGTGTATGGGATTTAGGCTAAAGAACAGAATGAGACAATAAAATATACTGAATGCCCTAATGAAACAACTTTCTTAATGTTACTGTTGTAATCAAGAGTGGTAATAAATACTAATTCCTATAGAAAACCTATTGATAAAAATGCTGATGCAGATAGGTTCCATAATACAATTAATAATAAAAGTTACCAAAGTCAGATTGTAAAATTGCACCATCACAGGAAAATATGAGCAAGCCACTGACCTCCTGACTAGTATTGATCAAGGGTAAAAGTAATCTTTGGTTTCTCACCAAAGGAGTGTCATGATTGAACTGAATAGGGAGAACTTACTGTCTCCTTTGGTTGATGGTATACCATTTACATAGTGATTAATGTACCCCCTATTGTAAAATATAAGGATATTATAAGTCACCGAGAAGTTCCATGACCAAATAAAACCACAAGGCTGAAGGCTGAGTGCTTTTATACAGGCCATGAAGCTATGACTTCTAATACAATATTCCATAATATAATATTTTCATACTATCATATTTCTAATATATTTTTCAGCAGGGGGTCCAAAATGTATTATAATACACAAGTTTCAGTAAGTTATATGATCAATTATAATTGATGACATCACAAAGCACTATGTATAAGGATATAATTTACTGGTGTATTATAAACAAATATAACCACTTGACTGCAAAAAAGGGGCACATTGCACCCTGCCTTTCCAGCCCAAATGAATTGCCACAGGTCTCTGCTCTCTCTTTGTATTAGAACATTAAACCTTTTAGAGGCTGCTGTAGGCTCTGCAGCGTAAGATTTTCCATGCTTGCTTCCATTGCTGGGAGTTATATTATGATCACTATGAATGTAGCAAGGCTAGGAAATCATTGTACAATAAATGACATTAGAGACCATGCATGTGTTTCCAACTACTGTCCCTAAATATTGCAGTTAATAGGAGCAAAATCAGCAGGATCTGAGCAGCTGATGAAGTTCATTCAAAAGTGCAGTATTCATTTATATCTACACAGTATAGACCTTCCCTAGAAGACTTGGCATATGTTGATGAGAACTACAAAGTCAGTGGTACCTAGTGTGTCCTATAAAGTAAACACAGATATAGGAATTAGCTGAATTAGCTTTGGCAAACCAAACAATAAATAGAATATCCTTCAATCCACTGCTAACATTTTTACGGGTGTGGCGATTTGTCGATCGCAACTTTGGCGATCGCGCCGCCGCATATGCCATCCCACCGGCGATTTACATTTTAGGCGGCATTTCGGGGAGATTAGTCGCCCGCGACAAGGGAAATTTGTTGCGTGGCGACTAATCTTCCCATGTGCCACAGCCCTTAGGGTACTTATGAAATTTTGATTGCTGCTATTGGCGACAGCAATCACAAAGCTGCTACCAGTTATGGATCACTTCCCATTCACTTACATAGGAAATACAGTGAGATAACCTGCCTAGTTGGTTATCACTTGAAAACACACACTGCTGTGTTTTTGAGTGATAATTGTTGGTACAAGTGATGTTATTGGGTTTACGTTGAAATATAATTGATTTGCATTGGAAAGCAGCATTTTGGTCACCTACACAAACAGCCATAGCTCTTAAATATCATATTCCCTCTAAAAAAAACAACATTTGCAATTCTACAAATTCTCTCTCCCTACTTCCCTTCTGCCAGTTTATGCCAATAACGCACTAAGGAGCAGGTCAGTGTTTAGTGTTATTCTAGAAAAGAAAGATACTTAGCACTTGTCAAGCATGACAGCTGTCACACACTTTTTCCCAACAACAAAATCCAGCTATAAATAGGAGACACAGGTGGTTTTTGGCTGTTTGCTAAAGTACGCATTCTTTTTAACGCCTTCAGTTCCAGAAACATAATTGGATTGGTGTTCAGAGTGTTGTGTTACTCTGGGGGCCTATATTAGTCTGGTTACCCACAAAATGATTTCTAATCAGTTATTTACTTTGACTTACTACTGTCTATTGTAAGAAGCACTTTTGTCGTATTAAAGGGGTTCATGGAGACCAGGGCTGGAACTAGGGGTACAGGGAAGAGGCGTGACATTGCACACACCAATGTCGCGGAAGTGACATCACTCCCATGGAGCATCCCAAATCCCCTACTCTTTTTCAAAAAAAAGAAAATATAGGTTCCCTTATGATAAATACAGCCCTGCCCTTCTATGTAACTCCGGCCAGCAGCGCAAGTAAATCAGCAAACAGGCGAGAAGGGGAAATTGGTTGCTTGCATTGGTGAGTGGGGGCTTACTTTGGTCACCTTGCCTTTTTGGCCTAGCACTAGTGATGAGTGAATCTGTCCCGTTTTGCGTTTTTGTGAAAAATTAGCAAAATGGTGAAAAATTCTAGAGATGCGGCTACCACACTACTATTTTTTTGTGCACACAGTCTCTTTGACGCGACTGCAGCTCACTCGGCAGTTTTTTTGCAGCACAGAATATTCATAGCAGTTTCGCCAAAAAAATGGCTAATGGAGAAATGTGGAATTTTGTAGTGAATCCATACCTGACAAAAAAATTCACTCTACTTAGAATAAGGCACCTTAGCACCTTTGCAATTGGTTTTCATTATTTATTTTATATAATTTTTGAATTAATTGCCTTTCTCTTCTGCCACATTCCATATTATTGTTTATTTTTAGTACTTATCTTTCTGTGCAGGCTCTCTACTAATCATATTCCCATCTCTTGTTTAAACCACTGCATGGTTGCTAGGGTAAATAAAAGACCCTAGCAACCAAATAACTGCTAAAATACCAAATGGAGAACTGCTGGACAAAAAGCTGAATATGAATAGTTCCAGAATATCAATGATTAAAAGTTACTTTAAAGGTGAACTACCCCTGACATTAATATAATATAACAAGGAAGCAATATGCAGAAATATATAACTGGCAAAAAGATCTACAGTGTATAAAAAATCTGTCGATAAAACAAAAATACACAGGGGGAATTCTCACAAGTGTCCTCCATTCAAAATACAATACCTGCCCCGGGCAAAAGGTTAGAGCTCAGTTTTAGTTGACTAAGAAGTCGGCATCCCTATTGATAAATATGAAATCATAATGAAATGGTAATTTTTTTTATTAGGGGCCAGTTCTACTTGACAGGGCCCTCTGCCCAGGGGTCTTAGTACCCAGGTGA
The DNA here is from genome assembly GCF_000004195.4 of Xenopus tropicalis. Lineage (NCBI taxonomy): Eukaryota > Metazoa > Chordata > Amphibia > Anura > Pipidae > Xenopus > Xenopus tropicalis. Next base: position 39,651,782 of record NC_030684.2, on the reverse strand, counting down.
CCAGTGGGTTACTAATGGGGGCCCTAGTCATTTAGTAATATGGGTTCCTGTGATTCCTAATAGAGGCCCTGTGTATAGAGCTTGGATGAAGGGTAGGTAAACATAAAATTACTTCATAGCCCAAGAGGTTAAGCCAATTTAATGTCACTCTCTGCCTGCTCTATACCTGGCCATTAATATGCCTGCCCAAACTCCCTCCCTCCCTACCCTTGTTACATCGCTGTCCATAATTTTCCCAAAACACGACAAATGAATGGATCACTTGCTAATATTTAATAATACTCTATAGCAGTGATCCCTAACCATTGTTTCCTGAGCAACATGTTGCTCCCCAACCCCTTGGATGTTGCTCCCAGTGGCCTCAAAGCAGGTGCTCATTTTTGAATTTCTGGCTTAGAGGCAAGTTTTGGTTGCCAGTCCACATAGGGGCTACCAAATAGCCAATTGTAGCTCTCATTTGCACCCCCAAGAACTCTTTCCATGCTTGTGTTGTTCCTCAACACTTAAATGTGGCTCACAGGTATAAAAGGTTGGAGATCCCTGCACTACAGGGCTCATGTATATCCACAAGTGCAGTTGTGTGTAAAACCACTTTTATTAAAGGCACTTGTGTCAAAACACACTCTTTGCACTAGCACCACTCAGCCCTTACTGTCTTCCATTCCAAATAGAGCACTTCTGTGCCTATTGATAAAGATAAACCCTGGAACTATAGCCACCTCTTGTCCCCTTCATGCCCAGCATCAATAGCAAAAGAACAGAAAGAACAGAAATGATCCCAGACAGACTTCTGTGCAATTGCATCTAATTGCACTGAAATATGTATGCAGCTGCAGTATTTTTGCTGAATTGGATGCAATAGTGGTATACACAGTGCAACTGTGCACTACCCTCTTGCAACCACTATGAACCTGGAATTTTCAGTGCATTGTGGGGACTGCACTTATAGTGGAAGGTAAATGCTTTATGAGTAGTGTCCTGTGCAGCTGGACAGGTTGAAAGACCACTTGTAAATACTACAACAAAACCATTTATCGCAGGGATCCCCAACTTTTTATAATTGTGAGCCAAACTCAGATGTAAAAAGTGTTGATGAGCCACACAAGCATGAAAAAGTTATTTGAGGATGCCAAATAAGGGTTGTAATTGGTTATTTGGTAGCCCCATGTTGACTGCTGGCCTGCAGGAGACTCTGCTTGGAGTAAAACTGTGACTCTGTGCTTCCAAAACTTGTCTCCAAAGCCAGGAATGTAATTATGGCACCTACTTTGAGGCCACTGGGAGCAACATCAAAGAGGCAGTGAGTGACATGATGCCCCAGAGCCACTGGTTGGGGATCACTGATTTATCCCTATGGAAAACTTGATATACACACACTGCTTATTTAATTTCCTTGGATTTTTATCTTATCAACTCAAAGACATTCAGTTTCATTGTCAGTGTGAGTTCACACCCTGTGCATTCAGGAAATGGTTACTATTATTGCAGCATCTGTTTCATTTTGTTGTGCTGGAATTAACAGTAGGATGCTGTAGGATTTTCCTGTGGGTGTGAAGGAATCAATGATATAATCCAGTATGCTAAACCCACCTCTAATCCTTCACTGACATTTGTAATCAGATTATGGGCACTTTTAGATAATGGTTAAAATGCCGTATGGAGTGGCATAGATGCTCACTGTAGCGCACTTTCGGAACAACTAAGACTTTAGCGAAGATCAAAGAAGATATAGGACTTATGGCTGGGTGAGAGGCAGTAGCTTCCACTCAATGCAGAACCCCTCAGCCCATTATACTCTATCCTGAATTACCTACACTACTGGGAGTTGGACATCTTTGAGGTCAGTGCTTTAAATGGGCCAACCAGCAAAATTATTTAGGGCTTCCCATTTCCAAAATCTCAGGAAAGATGATCTATTTTGTTTCAATATAAATATGAAATTGTGCATGAGTCAAGACTCCTTTTCAGCTCCTATTTATATACTTGTGTCCCTCCCAGCCACTGGTTGTTATGCTGAGGAAATATTGATATTAGGAAGTCAGTGTGCAAGAAAAGGGCTAAGAATATACAGCCACAAGCTGCAGCTTCTCGTTTCTGCTATTGCAGGGTTATTAAACCAGCTGTCTCGGGGCTACTGGGAGCTATGGCATCCTTATGGGAATTCACAACAGCTGGAGGGCACAAACATATAGCATTCTTCATGTATCATGTATGTATCCATGCTTGACAGAGTAATATTTCATATGTATATGTGGTGCTTAGAGTCATGGAAAAGCATGCTGGCAGAGGTGGTTTAATTTTTACAAGTCTCCATATCAATGTACTGCTCAATGCAAGCCTCGCTGCTCCCTGTCTTACAGCAGATTTCAGTCCTGTTGATTTCCAGCTGTTGTACAACTACAAGTCTAAGCATCCCTCTGCTGGCTAATATGAATGAGGGACACTGGTAATTGTAACTTCTCAGCAAAAAAAGAATGGTTATCATTTTCTATATCTATAATGCTATCTAAAAATATTTCAAATACTGTTGCAAGGACAGACATATGACTTTCATATTCAATATTTCAAATATTTCAAATACTGTTGCAAGGACAGACATATGACTTATATGGTGCCCTATGAGCATCAAAAATAATATTCTGGGGGCTTGCCTCTCCTGCAACTAGTTATATGCTAAGTACTAGTCACTCACCTGTGTGGTCCATGCCTTAGGATATACCTAACTACATGTGGCACTTGTATATTTCATACACATGACCTGCTTCATGGAGGGGGTCACAAGCAGAGGGAAAGGAGTACTAAATGTGGGAGGCCTAGTTTGAGTTATAATTATATTTCCCTTAGTCTTGTTTGTGTTTTAAATCCATTAGTAGTGTATGATAGATATTTAGTGATAGATATTTAGTGTTTGCAGTTTTAGACACCTGTATAGCAGACAGAATGCTGTATTATAGCCCTATGCATTCAGTCAGCTTATGGCCACAAAACGGTATGAGCAGGGACAGGATTGTGGGGCATGCTCAGGATGCTGCATCAGGGAGGCTGCCAACTTCACTCAAGTGTGACCCTCTGCTGCAACAATAAACAACAGCTGGTAGCTGGGCGTAGCTGCAGGGATTGCTGGTGGTGCGACTGCACCCTTAGTGCTAAGGGAACCCCATGGGGACAAATAATGTTCCCAAAGAAAGGCTTCAGAATTATTTTTTTGCCTTCGTTTGGATCAACTAGCAGTTAAGCAGGTTGCATATAGACATAAAAGGTTGAACTTGATGAATGCAGGGCCGCAACTAGGAGTAGGCAGAAGAGGCACCTGCCTAGGGCGCAATGATGGGGGGGGGGGGGCACAAGGCAGGTATCTCTCCTGCCTACCCCTAGTTTGCTCCCCCCTTGTCATTGCAATGACCGCCCCATGACGGCACTGCACACATGCACACTTGCGGCTGGGAGAAAGGGTGCAGGGTGAGGTGGCAGACCATTTTGCCTAGGGCACCTGGTTGGCTTGACCCGCCCCTGGATGGACGTGTGTCTTTTTTCAACCTAACTTACTATGTTACAATGTATTTATGCATCAGTTTCAGAGGATAAGGGCTGGAGCTAGTGGTAGGCAGAAGAGGCATGTGCCTAAGGCACAACAAATGGGGGGCACTGGGCATGTACCACTTTGCCTACCTCTAGTTTGGCATACTGAATCTGACTTGGCACTCCTCTGTGGAAACATGGTTTTAATCAACCTGGCATTAAACATAAGGCATTCACCCTCAACAAACCTGCTGGAATTAATTCTATTTCTTCAAGTGAATCTCCACCCAAAAACTGGTTTTGTGTATAGAAAATGCAAGTCTAAGCAAAACAGTTGTTTCAAAGGTTATCAAACAATTATTACATTTAATGTCAATTGAATCCAGTATCTGTCTGACTGTTTCTATTCTCCATGCTCTGGTGAAACAATGTAGCAAAAGCCAACTCATTAACAGAACTGGAGGAAAACTGACTTCTGCTACACTGTTTCATGAGTCAGAACTAGAGAAGAAAAAGGGGTAGCAATTACATTTACAAATACCATTAAACCGATTGAAGTATCTTAGAATTAAATGTTTGCTGTATTCCTTTCTTGGGCAAAGTTATCCTTATAGGCAACAACAGTGCCAATTTAAGAGACTGCATGTTGGTGCTAGTCTGTTGTTGGAATGCCTCAAGGACACACATAAGTTAAAATGCAAGTATAACAAAATGAAATGTACACATTATTGTTCTTACCCCATAATCTCTTAGGGTAATATATAAGCCCCTTGTACAAATACCCTAAAGCCGCAGTGAAAAATGCTAAAAAGCAGGAGATAAAGTTCCCCTTGCAAGTACTGTACACGTTAGTAGATCTAGGCCATTGTGTGTGTTTGTCCAGGAACTTTCCTGACTGCTGAATGTTCTGGGTTTCAGCTGATATTTTAGGCTGTGGGATATGCAAACCACAGCACAATTACTATGAGTTATAATTAGTAAAACATATGATAGCCGTGTTATTCTCATATATTGTATTGTAAAGGAACTTGAAGGTCTTTTCCCTAAGGAAAATGTCCATTACTAATGCAGGTATCGAACCACTTATCCAGAAACCCATTATCCAGAAAGTTCTGAATTACGGAACGGTCCCATCGACTCCATTTTAATCAAATAATTCACATTTTCAAAAATGATTTCCTTTTTATCTGTAATAATAAAACAGTACCTTGTACATGATCCCAACTAAGATAGAATTAATCCTCATTGGAGCCAAAACAATCCTATTGGGTTTAATTTGTGTTTAAATCATTTTTTTTAGAAGATTTAAGGTAGGAGATTCAAATTACAGAAAGACCCCTTATCAGGAAAACCCCAGGTCCCAAGCATTCTGGATAACGGGTCCCATACCTGTACAATGAAAGCTTTAACATCTCTCTTGCACCACAGAGTGCCAACACTGATATCTAACTGCTGGGCCATGAGAGAGACTACACCCCATTCTATTTTCACAGGGCAGAGATGCAGTGATAGCCAACTTGTGGCCCTACAAGTAGGTTATAGGCCACTTAGTCTATAGAAGTCAATTGCACCTGAGACAGCCAACTACAGTCATTGGAAATTGAAGAGGTAGGTACCAGGTTTAGCTAAGCCCATATAGACAGTGGTGTAACAACATCCCCACAAAAAATCTTTGAAGGGGCCCAGCTTTCACCAAAGCCCCACCAATGTATATAGACTAGAGGTTCCCATCATAACATTATGTGATCTGTTACCTGGAATGCTTGGGACCTCGGGTTTTACAGATAAGGGATCTTACCATAAGTTGGATCACCATACTTTAAGGCTACTAAACAACATTTAAAAATTAAATAAACCAAATAGGATTATTTTGCCACTAATATGGATTTCTGCAGCATAGTTAGAATCATATACTAGATAAGATATGATTGAAGATCTCATACCTGTCTACTTTTACCTTTTTTGTTACCTACTTGACAATTTAATCTACAATCATAATCCTTTTGTACTGACCAGCAGAGTGTACTATAAAATATAAATATTAGTTATTTTAGAGTTGTGAGTAAAGTTCCCCTGGTATTTATAATACTTGCAACTACCCCATTCCACCCCTGCTCCATCCTGTTTCCCTCTTGTTTGTGCCATTAACATCTGAATAATGGCTCAGTATTCTGTACCCTTGTGCCAACCAGTATTTCAAATAATGATTTCTGTAGAATACATATTGTCACATCATTTTACATCACAACATTTTGCGACTGAAAGCTAAAAGATGTTTATAAAGCCCAGCTTGCCTGCAGTAATATATAAAAAAATATATATATTGTATATAAATATGAAATAATCCTATTCCCCCATGGCCAAGCCCTATGCAGATGAGGGATGTACCAAATCAAGGATTCAGCCAAGATTCTGCTTTTTTAGACGAAAAAAAGTGCCTGGCCGAACCAAATTCGAATTCTTAAATTCCCGTAACTTCTATTTAACCCTTAAGTAGCCTACTTTGCATATGCAAATTAGTACTTGGTTTAGTATTCGGCCAAATCTTTACCGAAGGATTTGGGGTTCTGCCGAACCCAAAAATAGTGGATTTGGTGCATCTCTAATACAGATATAGGTCTCATTCTGCTTTTTCTCATTAAGGTTATATATATATAGATTTATTCCCTGCATATAATACTTGATCATCAGGGAACCTACCATACAAATCATGTGGGGCTCAATTAGCAACACTCTGAGGCAGGTTTGTCAAAATTTGAGTTTAGAGCTTAAATGGATAATGTCATGATTATTATGGTATCCTTTTTATTTCTGAATGACACTGTTTACATAGCTAATAATTCACTATACCAGCGTTTTTCATCTCACTAGTGTGCCGCGAGATGTTGCCTGGTGTGCCGTAGGCAGGGCCGCAATTTTTACTTTAAAAAAAAAATCCGGGCCCTGTCATTGGTTGCGCCCCGTGTGTACGGGTGACGTCAGTACGCACGGGGCGCAACGTTATAAAAGGGCCTGTGTGCGGTCGCGTGTAGGCAGAAGTGCAGAGGCGGCGCGCGTGAGGGGAAGATGCTGCTGAAGCCGCCGAAGAGTAAAATGCTGCTGGGCACCAATGTATTAGGGGGGGCCATGGGGCACACTGACTTATGGGGGCACTGCTGCTGGGCACCAATGTACTAGGGGGGCTGGCTCTTGGCACCAATGTACTGGGGGGCACTGCTGCTGGGCACCAATGTACTAGGGGGGCACTGCTCTTGGCACCAATGTACTAGGGGGGCACTGCTCTTGGCACCAATGTACTAGGGGGGCACTGCTGCTGGGCACCAGTGTACTAGGGGGGCACTGCTCTTGGCACCAATGTACTAGGGGGGCACTGCTGCTGGGCACCAATGTACTAGGGGGGCACTGCTCTTGGCACCAATGTACTAGGGGGGCACTGCTCTTGGCACCAATGTACTAGGGGGGCACTGCTGCTGGGCACCAATGTACTAGGGGGGCACTGCTCTTGGCACCAATGTACTAGGGGGGCACTGCTGCTGGGCACCAATGTACTAGGGGGGCACTGCTCTTGGCACCAATGTACTAGGGGGGCACTGCTCTTGGCACCAATGTACTAGGGGGGCACTGCTGCTGGGCACCAATGTACTAGGGGGGCACTGCTCTTGGCACCAATGTACTAGGGGGGCACTGCTGCTGGGCACCAGTGTACTAGGGGGGCACTGCTGCTGGGCACTAATGTACTAGGGGGGCACTGCTGCTGGGCACCAATGTACTAGGGGGGCACTGCTGCTGGGCACCAGTGTACTAGGGGGGCACTGCTGCTGGGCACAGAGTTAAATTTTTTAACATTTTCTAATGGTGGTGTGCCTCATGATTTTTTTCATGAAACAAGTGTGCCTTTGCGCAAAAAAGGTTGAAAAACACTGCACTATACCATTTAAAATTTTATTCTTGAACCAACAAATGTAGCTGTAATATTGGTGTGTAGGCGCCATCTCAGTGCATTGTGCCTGAGTCTGAGCTTTCAGAAGGAGCCAGCGCTACACATTAGAACTGCTTTCAGGTAACCTATTGTTTCTCCTACTACCATATAAATGGAGGAGTCCCAAGCCAGACTTAGATTTCTTACTATTGAGTGCTATTCTGATATCTACTGGGAGCTGCTATCTTGCTCCCTTCCCATTGTTCTGCTGATCGGCTGCTGGGAGGGGGGGTGATATCACTCCAACTTGCAGCTCAGCAGTAAAGTGTGACTGAAGTTTATCAGAACGCAGGTCACATGTCTGTGCCACCCTGGGAAATGCAGAATATGGCTAGTCCCATGTGAAATTTAAAAATTAAATATAAAAAATCTGTGTTTTTGAAAAACAGTGCAGGATTCTGCTGGAGAAGCTCCATTAGCTGATGAAAAAAACATGTTTTCCTATGACGGTATTCCTTCAGTACATGAAAACTCACCCAACTTGCCTTCCAATTAGTGCCTGTATGTCACCCAGCCACTTAGATTGTAAGCTCTACAGGGCAGGGTCCTCCTTCCTACTGTGTCTCATACCACATGGCAATTAATCTCTCTTTATTTATACTTATTTATTGTATTTATTATATAACACTGGTCTTCCCTGTGTGTAATCTTGTATATTGTGTGAATGTACAGGGCTGGGTATCCTTGTAGCGCTTTATAAATAAAGTTATACATAAATACATACTTACGTTCTGTTCATTCCTATGGAATTTTTAGAAGCGTATCAACGGGTGAAAGTTAGAACTCACCATTTGATAAATATGCTTCTACAAATCCCATAGGAATGAATAGAACGTGGGTGAGTTATTATGCATTAAGCTCTAAACTCACATTTTGATAAATCTGACCCTTAGTATTAATGTACTTTAGGGCAGAGGGGTCTTTTATGAAGTTTGTCATATGCAAAGCGAGATTTGCACCAGTGCAATTGTGCCCAATGCATCAAAATGTGACAGGCGCAATTGTGCTTGTGGTTTAGCGCATTTTGAGAGCTTGGGGCTGGAACACTTTAAAAGCCGCACTGCTAACATATTTAAATTGGTCATGTGCATCTAGTCCTGGGAATCAGCTCTGCAGGAAAGCTAGCCGAGAAAAGAGACAGGCTCTCTGGGAATCCATGCTTTATGTGACACACCACTAATTTCATCCATTATGTTACTGTTTTTCCTTTCTTGTCCATTGTGCCTATTTATAACCAAAGTCTATAAACGTTACTGTTGTGTCCTGATAATATTTATTTCTCCTGCACATTGCCTGGCCATGACTCTTTACATGCCTAATGAAAATCAGACTACATTACACATTGGCTGCCTTAGCCGAACAGCTTGCTTGAGACGTCACAACGCTGGGACAATATGCCCATGGCACATTCTGGCAACAATGGAAATGGTGACACTTTTCACATCAGAGCTTACTTGTTAGTATTTTGCACAAAATCTCAAGAGATCAGGGACAAAAAACCCACAAAAAGATGTTTCTTTCCTATAGCATCACCACCCTGCTGCACCCAGGCAGCAGGGCTGCATCTTATATAGACAATTAAGTGAGAACACAACCAACTGCATAGGGAAATAATTATGTATATATTGTATATATATATATATATATATATATATATATATATATATATATATATATATATATATAAGAACAAATGAAACATCTCAGAGAACCCCTGCGCTGCATTCTTCCAGCTCTGTCAGTGCCACTGCAATATATTGAAAGGCTAATGTATCCCCTATAATACTCAATAAGTATACCAGGAATCACTTTTTTGATCTAAGGAAAATGCAAGCTAGCATGTAATGTATTTGTTCTTGCTTAGTTTGGAATATGCTAACCATTACAATAAACAAGAATTTATTTTGGGAAGTGGCAACATTTTTTTTTTGGGGGGGGGCATATTTGCATTGTGGTTAGGTTTCTGTAACCAATTTACAGAACCATTTTATAGAAGTGTTTGTTTCACTATGTTTTTGCTGCCACTCTACAACACAAAAGGCATTCAAGTACAAAATAAAAAGGATAAGATCAGTAAATAAAATGATACCATAAATAGACTGAGGTCAACAGACAGAGAGCATGGATAACTAGCAATCTCCAGTTTGGAAAAGATGAAATAGGTAGCAAAAATAAATCCTACCTGTGGTGGTCGGGCAGTGAGCAGCAGCTAAGGGCAGCAGGGAGAGGGCAACAGAAAAGGGAGCTCATTAAAGTGCCAGTAACACAATATTGTGGACATATTTTATTTACCAGAGCAGTATATAACAGAATGTTTCATTTCAATGAATACAAAATCATGGGGGGGGGGGGGGTTACTGGATAGGACTGGTAGACATATATATTTTTATATACAGGTATGGGATGTATATATATATATATGTATATATATGGCCCCACGAGGTATTTTTACGGTTTGTGCATTCCTGGTTTACAACCATGATGCACTGACCAGGAATTAGATGCAATAAGTGGGGCTCTATACTATATTTCTATATAGAGCGAGCTGGAGGTAGAGAGCTATTTAGAGTGTGTTTCAGTAATGGTAACTATACAGGCAGCCATTACTGGCTATAGGGCACATGTACATCTGCAAAGGACATGAGCAATGGACAAAGTCCAGCGTCATTGCACACTTGCACCGCCCCTAATGCAATTGCGTCCATTTAGACGAAATTATCACAACTACACGGAAGTCCATCTTGTGTCATTTCTAGTTTTCACCTTGCAACTGAAATCTGCGCCCGATACTTTAGGCATAAGTGCGCTCCGCCTATTGACATTGGCCATGAAGGGAATCTGGGAGCTACCACCTGGTCAGGAAATGGAGGTAGCTCTAGGGTTTCCCTGCCTCAATAGGCACAGCATTGCTTGATTCAGAACAGAAGGCAGGAAGGACTGAGCAGTACTGAGCGCAACTATATGGAAGTTCAAGGAGCGCATTTTGATGCAAGTACCTTAAATAAAAGTGGTTTTACGTGCAAATGACTGTGTAAAAAGTGCAGGGGCTGCAATTGCACTTGCAGATGTACATGAGCCTTTATGAGTCAATATACCCAAATGTGCAGATTCTCTTTTATAAATGGGCAGTTCGCGATTGCTGGTACTACATCACAAATGCATGCACTTTAGGCACAAATTAGCCATTAACATGATGCCGTGGTGCCACAGTGCAAGATTATGAACATTAGAATATGGTTTTTAGGACAGCTCTTGGATACATGCTGCCCCAGGACTGTGGATGGAGTAGTCATAGATATGTAAGGACAATATTTTTTGGGCTCCAAAACTTGCATCCACCATGGAATACACTATACCAGTGCTGTCCAACTTCTGTGGTACAGAGGGCAGGAATTTTTCCGGCCTCCATGGTGGAGGGCCAATAATGGAAGCTAGTTTTGACCACTCCCCTTTTTTGAAACCACGCCCATGTTATCGCATGACCATAGCCATATTAATGGTGGTAGTGCAGCAAATACCTGCCATACTCTGCCTTCCCTACCCTGCCTGTGTGCGCCATACTCTGCCTTCCCTACCTTGCCTGTGTGTGCCATACTCTGCCTGCCCTACCCTGCCTGTGTGGCCATACTCTGCCTGCCCTACCCTGCCTATGTGTGCCATACTCTGCCTTCCCTACCCTGCCTGTGTGTGCCATACTCTGCCTGTCCTATGCTGCCTGCGTGTATGGCACATAAAGGCAGCATAGGGCAGGTAGAGTATGGCACACACAGGCAGCCTACAGTGACGCTATGCTGGCACTGCTCCTACAGTCTGCACAACAACTATATATTAAAAAACCTTTTAATTGCTGTACCATCTCAGTATATGTTCTTTTTATAGTGTGCAGGGTTTATTTGTGGGTTTCTACTGCTCCTACAGTCTGAGGTGTGAACAGGGGAACAATGTGGGTGATTACAGCCTGAGCCTGAGGTGTGAACACTGCAGGGGGTGAACAATGCAGGGATTAAAAGATGTGAACAACACAGGGGATTACATGTTTAAACAATACAGGGGGTTTACAGCCTAAATCCGAGGTGTTAACCATGCAGGGGGGCAGTACTGATACCATTTAAATCTTACACAAAGGTAAGCCATCAAAGCAGCCAGACAGGTGGGGGGCCCACAGAGGGGGGCTGCCACTTGGACAGCACTGCACTATACAATATGCTGTGCAATTACTTAATTTTGTTCTGAGACTGTTTTTTGTTTTTTTTGCTTTCATGGGGAAGTGTATTTACCCTTATGAGGGTGTCTACTTTGTTCCTGCTAAAAAAAAAACATAGCCTTTTTCACATGATTTATGACTGAGATTATAGTTATAGGATCAGAAACACAGTGAAAACCTCAGTGATCATTTTTATGAAAGGTCCTCAACTCAAGTTGTTTACTTTTACACCATTGTAACCTGGAGAGCCCCTAATAGGATTTGAAAGAAGAGAAGAGGGGATAAATGTTAGCTGAAGCAAAACAAACAAAGCCATCAAACTTTTAAAATACATAAATGATGATAGATATAATTCACAACAGCTGGAAGGCCAAAAGTTCTACATTCCTGTCCTAAAGGGGAACAATATCCACTTTAGCTACCCAATATGCCATAGCCCCGTTCTAAGTAGCTTTAACCTTCCTAAAGTTAATTGTCACCACCTGTTAAAATAGAATGAGAGACAAAAGCCTCCATTGTTGCACAGCACAGTCTTAGGGATTAGTGGAATATTATAGGACAGAATTAGTGTTGCACAAATAAAGGCCTTAATGTGCCAATGGTTAAATCAGTATACTTATATTAATTATATGATTATGATTTTGTTTCACTTCCACAGATAACTGCTTAGTGTAATTTGTGTCTCTGCAGTAAGTATTATTGTGTTATGCTAAGTTCCTTAATATAATGATGCTAAGTAGGTATGGCTTGTGTAACCTATGGACACAGGGATGGTTTTACGGCACAGAGGCCAGCTTTGAAATTGTACCACCCTACAGGACTTCAACTTAATAAAAAGGTCTAAACTAGAGATTTAACAAAGTCACAGTTCTCCGAAGTAGCAGATACTTTAACAAATATGCCCAGCTTTGCCTTTGTATGTTGAAAGGCTACTTATAGGTGCTGCAGTTGTGCTCTCTGTAACAGTATAGTATAGTATGGTATAGTTGGTGAAAATGCACTGTTATTGGTAAAATAAAAGGGAAATTCCTGGGACACAGTGGGCCATACTACTTATGTATTATACAAGTGTGTGTATGATTGTTGACATTTTGTAAGGTTCATTTGGAGAGATACAACCTCTAGAAGTGCAGTAACAAGTCCCAAGGCACCAGTCCGTGATCAGTAAAGTAAAATTTAAAAAAGGTAACAGATTGGTTGCTATGGTTTGTGTGTTTGCATCTCTTTAATTAAATGAGTCCTACTGAATATGGCATATCTAGGAAACAGCATGGGATAATGGCACTGGGAGCCATCAAAAATGACAAGCAAGTTAATTATATATACTACTATTATCCAGAAACACTTACATCTTTTAACATAGGTTTAAATCAGAAGTGATAATTTAAAACATCCCATAAATAAATCTTTTAAACAAATGCCATATGGTAAAAATGATATCTAATGTTAATGTTCTGCTCCCTCCAGTGCTGGATGTGAGCATTACATACAGTGTGACTACTGAACAACCACTACAATTGACGTATTGGTCTCCTCTTGGGCTCTGTGTATGTGAGCGTGCTGTGTCATATCTGTAACAGTATGTGGCATCTAGGGAATATATGTAGCAGCTGCAAGGAACTTACAGGTTTAGCCAAGGCTGGTGTTCTCGAAAAGTTAACCCCTGCTTGCAACTTGGCAAGAAAGGTACTATCTACATTTAAGAGAGGGAATTTTGACCTTTTTATGTAAGGAAAGCGCTATAGGAAAATAATAAGGGCAATAAGGTTTTTTGGCAGTAGTTTTGTAGCTACTGCTGTATCAGGGCAAATTGAGAAATGAAAAAGGACATGCTAGCAATACACCAGCTTTAGGTCTCTTCTGCCTGATTTGTTATTAAAGAAATGTAAACAGACAGACTGACCAGTCTTCAATTAAACATAGCACAGTGGAAGTTGTAACCCAGGGCTTTATAACTGGTAGGTTTTTATAGTACAATGGCTGCTATTATCAGTGCCAGTATAGAAGTACAGTTGGCACTGATGGTTCTCAGAGTTCTCTGGGCAGTGAGCAAATGTCTCCCATTTGGCATCAGTGGAAGAAAGAGTCAAAGGGAAAGCAGAACTTGTAGGGCTGCTATTGTCCAGCCAAGACCCCGTTACTGTTAGGAAGTCCCATTCTTTACTGGTAACTTTGAGCTATCCATTTCATCTGTAAACTTATTAGGAAATAGGCCCTGCAGGAGGTTGAAATGAGCACATGGGTTAGGCTACTGCTGGACCCGCCAGGTCTAAGGGTTCATGAGCAAGAGGCAACTGTGCTGGAGTCAGGTCCTGTAATTTAACTCTACCAAACCCTATCCGGTGGCATAACTGCCCCATGCTGGGCACCCCTAGCAAAAACTCTGTGGAGGGTCCTGGCATGCCCAGAAACAGCAACCTGACACCCGCCCTACTATATTTACATAGAATAATGGCTGGGCAGTGGGGAAATATAGAGCAAGCAAACCCCAAAGTCTTGCCCCCCCCCCCCCCCCCCGGTCCCCCTGTCTCTTAGGCCTCCCCAGTGGGATCTACTTCCTCTATAGCAATGCTACTGTACAATTAGGCCCTTCCAAATGGGGACTGCAGCACCATACATGTTTTAAGTGTCAATTACAATTTACTGGGCTCCTGAATACCCCCCCCCCCCCCCCAGGGTCAAAGGGTCTGCTTGCTCTTTTGTTAGGCCCTGGTGTGGGTCCTTATACAGCCTGAAATGGGACAGTAATACCCCATAGCCAGGCAATCTGTGGATTCTGGCAAATGCCATAGGGGCTGTTGTGTTCCTGTTTGTTTACTTCAAAAAGGTTGCCACCTTTGTCAGTAAAAGGGAGCTGCTTACTGTTTCTATGGGTTTCTACATCCACAGCTATGGGTTATACATACATCTCATCCCTGTGGGGAGTGGCTTGAAGCCCTGGATCCACTAGTACAGCTGTAATGGTGGGATTATCTACATTAGCTGCCCCTTCCTTTGCAGAGAAGATTCCGAACATGAACATGAAATGCTAATATGGATGAAGACTTTTAGTTTGGGAGAGGGAGCAATTTCCTGTCAAATTCTCTGTGCTTCCTGTAACAGAAGAGTATGCTGGGGGGGCTGCAAATCTGGCATTCCTTCTTTACTGGATATTTCTGATATGTAAAAGTGCTCTGTATTTATATAGTGACTGTACCATTCTAGTTCTGCTTGGCTCTAACGCTCTCCCCCTGCTGATATATTGCCATGGGGACAGTATGTGCTTATATGCCCATTATTTCTGTTCTCACAGTGCCATTACTATATTTAGTATGTACTGTTCACAGCACACCTTTACCTACTACTCACTTTGCCAGATGGAGCAGTACATTCAGTAACTCCGCAGGCATTATTTTATGGATATACCCAGTGACCCAGAGCTGTCTCCAAGGACACACAATGAGTCCTGCTTAGCAGAAGATATACATGGGGAGTTCAGTAATGTACAATGGCGTAATATACCACCAAATCAACCCTTGCAGCCCAGACAAAATAGCCTGTTGGTACGGCCTGGTTGCTTTTTGCTCTTTGTTCAGTATTGGAGGTGTTGGGACTGAGTGTCAGTACAATAGATAAAGTATGGCAAGTAGGAAAACCCTAGTTTAAATAAGTAACGGAACTCCGCAAATTCCAATTTCATCATCACTAAAGATGGCCCTGTATACACCCCAACTGGGATCAATACTACACACACACTTAGTAGCAAAGTTATTATTACTCTTTTGACCACTCCAAGGGGTATATTTATCAAAGACTGAAGTTAGAGCTCGCCACAGTCTTCTAGAGTGAAATTCCTCTACTCTCTATTTATTTCTATGATTTTTTTAAAAGCATATTGATCAAAATGGGAACTTTTACTTTCACCCATTGATAAATACTTGATACCATTGATACCACAGAAATTAATAGAAGGTGGAGTAATTTCACTCTAGTGGAGTGTGACGAGCTCTAACTTCACACTTTGATAAATACACCCACAAGTGTTCAGTAAAAACAATAAATGTCAGCTGACAAGCCAGGAGGATACTCAAAGTTGTAATTCCCAAACATTGTGCTGGCTGTTTGTGTGTTTGCCATCCCTATAAAAGTACTTTGCATTTATGCTACTTTTCAACCAATTATTTACAATCTAGAACCATTAGTAGTTCCTCAGACTCAGCGTAAAGATCTTGTTGAGTACATACAGGCCTGGACTGGAATTTAAAACAGGCCCTGGCATTTCAAGTACACAGAGGCTCAAACAGCCCAATATAGGCCCACTAAATAGTGACTGTCTGTGGCATCTTACAGCAACCCCTTTGGCATTTGCCAGAATCCACAGATTGCCAGTCCGGGCCTGAGTACATGAGTTCCAGCCTTGTAAGCTGTGCCGCTATGAATATATATGTGGCATTTACTGACATTTAGTAATTGTTTCTTACATGCAAACAGTATACTTGGTGACCTGTGGTACTTCTACTAGAGTGGAACTGTAATTCTCACAGCTCCTGACAGCCCAAGAGTTGTAGTTTAGCAATAATTGAAGTTTCACCCATGTCTATGCCTGAAAGTTTAGTTTCCGAGTAGTACTAGGCAGGCTCACTCAGAGAGTGATCTCCTCCTTGCACTGAAAGTAGCACTGGCTGATACATATTTGCACCTTTAGCTGTAACATTATTCACCCAGCTTCTCTATAGCACCATCTGTGCATTGCAGTTGCACCCCACAATTCCACATTGCTATTGCTTACCAGACAAGGTGAGCACAGACATAATGCTGGCTCTGCCATGTACATGCATACAGCACAATACTTTATTTTGTTTCACAGCACGTAGGCAGAATGGTATTGCTTTATATGAGGTATGGGGGAGACAAAATGCATGCCATACAGTATTCTGGTTCCTGTATCTTTCTGCAGTCAGTACTTGCATGCCACCTGTCTCTTTAACTAATGCATTCCCAAGAGGGTAACAGCGAATCCATGAAGCATGACCCCCTCACTGCATCCAGGTGGGGGTTACAGGGTGAGGATGGAGCAAAATGGAGCCCTGTACCTGTTGCCGGCTGCATTCTGTGATGCTTCTTGCTTCTCTGTTTGTGCGGTGAGTTCCCCATCATTCTGCAGCAGGAGCTTGTCCTCCCTCTCTGTCTCTGTCTCCTTCCCTCCTTTCTGCGCTCCCTCGCTCCCCCCTCCAGGTATTTACATCACCTCTGCCTGTCTGCAGGCTTCAACATTTCTCCCTCCCTTCCTCACTTTCCTCTGTCTCGCTCTTTCCTTACCCTCTTATCTGTTCTTTTTGGAACCTATGTGTCACTCGCGTTCCTTGTTTTTCCTTCTATTTTTAGCCCCCCAGTAACCTTGCTTTCCTTCGCTCTCTCATTTTTGCCCCTCGTTCTCTCGTTCCTCTCTTTATTTTAAAATCTTCTTCGTTCCTCTGCTCCCTTTTCTCTCAGCCTGCTTTCCTTACCTTCCCAACTCACCTTCTTTCTATCCCTCCTCTATCTGTCTCTCACTCCTCCCTTATTCTCCCTGGCTATCCCTCTCTGCCTGTTCTGGCCTTGCTATGCTGAGAGCAGCCAGTCAGCAGTGGTCCAGCCGCACTCCCCACCCCGTCTCTCTGGTCCCCTCTTATCTCTCTGCCTTATTCTGTTCACATCCGTCTCTTTGCTGACACCCCTCCTCACATCAGTACTGCATACAGCTCCCTCCCTCCTTCTCACTGCCTCTCAGCATCCCTGACTCCCACTCTGCCACCCCAGAAGCCAGCTAGCTCTGTGCATCCCCCCTTCCCCTGTATCCATCCTCGTATGCCTTCTGCCTCTCTCCCCCTTTTATGTGCTCAGCTCCTCTCACATGCCATCTCTAGGTCTCTTTTGTCACCCTGCCTGATTCCTTTCTACCCCCCTCTCTAATTTTCTTTCACGCCTGCCCCTTCTTTCACCTTCTCACTATCCAGAGGTAGAAGACTTTGCCGCAGGGATGTGCCTCAGAGATGCTGATGTGAGCACAGTTGCAGGATGCAGGCGAGTCCCTGCCTCTTTATTCCTTGCTATATTCTTACCCTCATTCTCTCTATTTCTCCTCCCATGGGAGCTTAAAGAGTCCATCTCTTGTAGGCAGCAAAGTGACCTAATGGCAGTGACATTTTTAACGGGTGATAGCGTGCCACAGCAAATCATCCTAACGCCAAGTGTCATGTTTAATTGACTGAAGGGACGGTTCCATACAGAAGAAGCCTGCCGCACGGAAAGTGATAGCCAATGTGTTTAGTCCCCTATAGGTGCAAAGTGACACAATGACAGGATGGCAATTAATTGCTTAAGAAATTAACCCCATGTGGGGATTAGCTTTATAACTAGTGTGGCACTGAATCTTTATCTGCCTTCTATATTAACTGCACAGTAAATCTCGGTGTTGTCGGCGTATAGTTGCCACCCTTGGGTGCAGTCAGTCCTTTAACACTGGCCTTTATTTGTAGATTAACAGCACAAAGCCAAAATGAACCAGGGCATATTCACTGTGCTTTCCTATGGTTACTAGCAGTGACATCTGTCAAATATTACTGATCAGAATAGTATTGCTAGCATTGGTACCACACACTGATCAGGGGGATATAGGTAAAATCCAGAGGAGGCCAAGATACTTTTAAATCTTTGTTTTTACATTTAAGTTCAGCCACCCCCCACCCTGCTAATATTGAGGTGCAACTCAAAGGGGATGCTGGGCGATGTAGTCAGTTTGCACCAATATGTTTTTGAATGCTAGACCATCAGAATATTTTATCAAGTACAATGAGTTAGTAGGTGAAAATAACCACTGTTTTGAATGCAGTTTGGTAAAAACTACTAATCAGTGAGTTCATGGCAAAAATGGGCAACTATTTGCTATCCAGATTACTGGGAAGGACCACTGGTTGCTATACTACTAATGTGTATTTCTCTAGCAGCCATATTAATGCATGCATATTTTGTGGTCAGGCTGCTAATGGAGCACCATTCCAAAACCACCACCTGTCTACGATTACTTGGTCCATCCCCATCATATAAAACGTATTGTTGGTTGCACACAGGAGTTATTTGCAGGTGATATTGTGATTGTAAATGAGTGTCTGTGAAAGGAGTTAGCTTGCCTAAGGATGGTGCCTCCAGAGGAGCAAAATGTTACTAGCAATAAAAATTTAATAAAATTCAAGTCTAATGTTCCCCTGTTCTAGGATCTGGAAGTGTTACGTGAAAATGACATACAATAATGTTGTGATTTCCATTCCAGCCATATTTTGTGGGATTCAGTTTTTATGTTCCCAGAGCTAATTTAATACAGTTGGAAGTAAGCCTGTAGTGTGCATAAGGCTCTACAGTATGCTGTGTTTTTTCCATTGGATTCTGTACAGATAACAGAATTATTTTTTTTTTTTTAAACAGGGTTAATGTTTAGGAGATGACTGCATCTCCTAAACATTAACCCTGTTTAGAAAAAAAAACTATTTTAGAAAAAGACATCCCATGTGGAATGTTAACTGGAGGGGTTTGCAACAGGGCATGGTTTGTGTATGTATGGACATGGCCAAAATGCAGTGCTATGATATTAGGAGAATTGTGTTTACTGTGGATACTATGCTTGTTCAAGAACTTATCCAAGCCCCTCTCATAGCATTAACAGAATCTGACATCACTAGGAAGGGCATTCCCCAGCCTCATTGCCCTTACCATAAGAAACCACCTACGCTGCTTCAAATGGAAGTTTTGTTCGTCTAATTTAAAGTGGTGACCACTGGTGTGATCGTTTTTATGGGAAAAAAGAACATCCCCTATCTGTCTATAATCTCCTATAATGTACGTGAGTAATCATGTCCCCTCGCAAGCGCCTCTTTTCCAGAGAAAACAAACCCAACCTCGACAATCTAACCTCATAGTTTCAATCTTCTATTCCCTTTACCAGTTTAGTTGCAGTCTCTGCACTCTCTCCAGCTCATTAATATCCTTCTTAAGGACTGGAGCCCAAACCTGCACTGCATGCTGCATACCTGGAACTGGTCCAATTGCCATTTCCCTCTGGGGGCAAATTAGAACTACCTTATTTCTTTGCCCCTTTCTTAGGATAGCTGTAAAACAGGTAAGATTTACTATGGTTGAACTTCACAAAGATACTGTATGCATTTACTATGATCCCTGCAAGGGTTGGATTAGTCTTGATAAAGTATTGTTTCTAATATGCAAGAATGGGACATGTAACAAGATCACACACAATATTAAATGAAACACAGGTGTGTTGTGTATATAAAGAGAGAAGCAAGTTCTTTTTCCCTTGTGCCATGTCAATGATTGCAGCCATTAATTATAAACAGTTTTTGCTGCACATTATAATATCTTACATCATTATGAGGCAAGATTTTTGTTCTAAACATTTGGTGATTCTAATGCAACAAGAGACAAATCTACATCAAGGACATTAGTGTGTTGGCTATGGCCCAAGGTGATTGTATGCCAGCTAGAGTACTATCAGGTTAGTATGTGTGAAATCTCTGCCACTGCCATTGAGGGAAAGAGAGACATTGTGCATAGTGCTGTATACAACAGACAGTAGGGGTGTCCTCCACATTGGCTTTTGGGCAACTGCGCTGCTAGGCTATTTCTAGGCCTGAGGAGGACAATATGAGTATGCTCCATGTTGTACGCGAGGATATATGAGCCAAGAAATAGGCAGAGTGGGAACTGATGAGTAACAATAACATGGCTGCCAGTCAATACTATTCTTCTATGACTTTTTAGAAGTGATATAGTAAATGTTCAGTTCACTGCAAATGTGCGTGTGATGCTTTCTTTTCACAGCAAAGGCCTAAAAAAACTTTATTCTAGGAATGCTATACCCACTATGTCTGACCCACTTACTTTTTTTACTAACATTTTTGCAGTTGCTTAGGTATATTATACAAGTTTTACCTTGCAGCCAGACCATTGCAAGAAATAGTCCTGCAGCTTTAAAAATATGTGTTATGTACAGTAACACAGCTTGATAAACAAGCCCCTTATTATAAGGGCTGTCCATAATAAAGCCACCAGATCTTGTTGCATGGTGCCTGGAGATAATGGGAGCTGGGTAGTAGGGTAGGAGGAGACCAAGTGACACCCATAGAATTTACAAAGCTGTTACTCTGAAATGTACTGTAGGCTTTTCCCCACTGACATTGATGAGAAGAGCTGCAGGAACTCAGCATTGTGTAATATGTTGGTGCATATTGGTAACTGTTGTGTGGTACATCAGAACAGATACTTTGTCATAAGACAAGGCTTGCCAGGAGAAGCAACACAGTGGTGACCTGTAGAGTTATCGTTACTGCTCAGCAGAACCAATCAAAAAGCTGTCTTTACCACAACTCTTACCAGTGGGGTATTTGGGCCCAGCCTTGGAGGCCCACTACCCCGAACCACTGCCCTAAAGCTGACACTGATATTGTTATACCAAACAAGGTTTTGTACAATATTCTGTGCATGTTTGGTGGATCGTCGAGATGATGAGGCGTCTGAGCAAAGGCATGCGTTCCTATTGTTTCTACCTCCATATCTGATGATTCAGCGGAGGGTACGAATGGTCTTTCCTGTGACTGTAACTGTAACGTCAGTCATCAGGGCTGGAAATAGGGGTAGGCAGAAGAGGCAGAAGGGTGCAACGATTGGGGGGCACCAGGCAGGAACCTCTCCTGCCTACCCGTAGTCTGCGATCCGTTTTGCTCAGTCCTCCCCTGTCAGTCATGGGGGTTTCCTATACGCAGGCCAAGAACCACCTAATCCCCTCTTTTCTGTCCTCTCCTGTACCCACACTAACACGCACAGTGTTCACCTGTGTGCAGGCTATGCATTTTTGTGTCTGCAAGCAATGGAGAGTACATGGACTGTTTCTTGACCTGTGCAGGACCAGACATGTCTATCCATAATTTAAATGTTACCTGTAGTTTCCTATTTTCTTATTATTAAGAGTATGTTAGATTTATAAAACTGAAGCATTACTAAAGACTGACATGTGGTGGGAAGATGGGGGAGCCTAGACCTGCAAGAAAATGTTAGTTAGGTTCATCAGTCATAATGCATTAGAGCTCAAAGGTCTTTTACCAGATTGTGATTTCTCTGGATTTATGGCAGGGCCAATGAATAAGACTGAATCTTCTTTTTGTATTCCCACATATCATATCTGTATCTAATGTACCTGCTATGCGTACGGCTTCCACCTGCAGTGGCAACTAAGTGGGATACAGCCTGCTGCAGTGCCTTGGGTCTGCTTCTCTTGGTGAATATAAAGTTGGCTAGTTAACTATACATATACCTATTAGTGCCACAACAGTCTCAAGGAAAAAGGTTTTATATCTCTTAGGGACCTCATAAATATGGATTCAGCAATCAGTACAGTGTGTATGTAAAAACCAATAAAATAAATAGATGTCAGGGGAATATAATTCAGTTCTGCAAAAAGCGTCATAGATTATTCATTTATTTACAGATTGAAACACTAGGTCCTTGCTTAATAGGTATATATGTTACACAAGTTCCATGAATATCCTGTAAATTATATTGTTATAAACTGTGTGTAGTGATGTAATTTCATTGAAACTTTTGCATTATAATACATAATGTACTTACTGTTGTAAAATATGAGAATATCAAGTCACCTTGAAGTTCTGTGACTTATATCAAAGCACTTGACCTTTAGCCTTATGCCTTTATATGGTCATATAACTGAGTGGCTTATAATATCCTTATATTTTAAAGTAGGGGGTTCCTTATTCACCATATTGCCCTACAGTGACAGTATAATACATTATTATTGTATCACATTAATGGCTACTGCCTATAATTCATCAGAGGCTTATAGAAGATTTATCAAAGAACAAATGGGGAATCCTGTGCAGATTATGTCAATCGCATTTACTTGCTTGTTACGATGTAGTAAATTGGAAGATGTGCAGAGGTGTTGTATACACAATTACACAATTATTGCTTTTAGGCAGTAAAGTCTGAATACAAAGCTCAGTGGAAAAGGTGTTGTTGTACCAAAATAGTCTGTACTTCTACTAGTAGTTTGAAGCAATTACATAGGAGTAAGGCACCTTATACACGTGCAAAACAAGAGTTTTCCCTTTTCTTGTTCCTCACCTTTGACAACCTAAATGTCAACCTAAATATATATATATAAATGCAGAGAGAGAGAGTTCTCTGCACAAAAACTCTGATTCTACTGTGTAAAGGTGGCCATAGCTCATCCTGTGGCCACACAGGGGCAGATTTAAGCTGCCAATTTGAGCAGGGCTGGATTTATGGTCAAGGCCACAAAGGCCTGGGCTTAGGGCGGCATACATTTAGGGGCGCAATGCCACCCAGGCGCAAGTAGAATTTGCTCACATACGGAGCACACAGGATGCACAAAAAACTTCAGCGCACCCTGTCCCAGCCCAATATCGCCCACCTTAGGTGGATATCAGGAAGGAACATTGTAAAAGGAAAATAAACCCTATTCATGAAAACAATATATTTTCCCTTTTTACTTAAAACTTTTCCCAGCATGTGTTTAGTAATTATAACTTTGCAATTTATATCATTATTTGCTTTGTGTAAAGTACCACGCAGTTCTAATAATTACCGAAAGACATGAAGTAAGAATAAAAAGTGAAATAACTGACTTGATTACAGTTAAGTGAGAAAAAGAAAACCAGGAAAATAAAATACAAATTCTCACCAATTGATACTCTTCTCTCGCTATAGTAATGATGCAGATAAGCTGTTAATCATCTACAGCATTTTCTTTAATGCTAATTTCTTTAACACAGGGACCTGAAGCCAGAGATCTGCGCAGGCATTTGTGCCGTATCCCCTTGATCTACTTAATATTAGCAGGCATTCTGTCCATTGAATCATTAGATCATATTTGGCTGCTGAGGATTTGTCCCGTACTATATCTAGATGTTAAATATGGCTACCCTTGGGTTCCAGCTGAGCCGAGAGCCACTAACACTTGACTTTGTAATAGAGATGCTTGAATGAAGTAAAACTTGCTAAATTTTAAGCTATATTGTTATAAATGATAGAATAATAAAACTTGTATATGTAGATATCAGAGTGGGCGTGAATCTTACATCCCAGGAGGATTATAGGAAAATAGATACAATAGTATAAAGTACTTGGATTTCCTTACTTTGTCATAGTCCACAATACAATAAAGAATATGATATATGAAGACATCATCTATGGTAGGTGGTATGCAACTATGGTTTCCTTAGTATGCTCAGTTCATTTTATTAAGACTTGAAGGGGATGTATATCATGCCTAAAGCTCATGCTTTTGCACCCCCTATGCCACTAATTCCAGTGGGAATCATCCCTGCTAGCATTATTTTATTTGTCTAATTGTCATCTAACAAAGGAAACCAAGAAAATAGAGCATGATTCTCATTGGAGGATACTTTTTCTTCACTTGGGTCCCTGAACCTGAAAGACTACAACTATAATTGTGCACTCTTGCTAGAAAAAATCTATCTCTATGGCTGCCTTACTACAGCTCCCCAGTGACTAGTCATTTGCTGGATGGCATAGCAATGGTAGCTGCAGTGCTGCTGCAATTATACTTGTCTTAACATGTGACCCATGTGTTTGCCTTATTTGGCTGCTACATCTGACTGCTGGCTCCATTCCATTTCCATTTCCATGCAATTTGGAACAGATACTGGCCAAGGCAGCATATAAATCTCCCAGGTACATGGCAAAAACCATGTGTGGCTAACTTGTACAGAGGAATCCAGAAGAAGGACTTAAACAACTGCTAACTGATTGCTGGAACAGGCAGTATTCATTTCCTTATTATTATAATGTGTATAATGCTAAAATAACAAGGAGGATGAAGTAGAAGGAGGGAGCCTTGATCATTCCAGAAATATGTAAGTGCCGGAAGGGAGCTGCCTTTGCTCAGGGAAAGAGTTGGCCAAAAATCAATGCTCTCTTGGACTTAGACCTACTCAGTAGAGTGGACCCAAGTGTCTTATTGCTGGCTTTGTTGGTGTTAAAATAGAGGTTCCTTTGAGCCTAAATGCATAAAATGAGTACAGTTTGTACCCAGCTACAAATGGCTGCAGGAGAATAAGATAGGAGAATGGTGAAGTGCCACAATGCAGGACCCTCTGATGACTAATGGGGAATGGTGATAGTAGAGAGGAGAGGAGCAAACAGAGAAAAACTGGGGGAAAATTGAAGGAAGGGTAGAGGGTAGGGATGAAGGCAAATGTTTTAGGCTTTCTTTACAAGGAGAAAAGTTGCACTGAGCATGGACATAAGTGCTATTTGTACCTATGTGGGGTTGCCTGCCCTCAGTCCCAGATCTCTGTACCTGGTCACACTTAGGTTTAGACATATATACGTGGCAGATCCGTTTGAATATGTACAAGTGCAACCCTTAAAGAGGCATTGTTAAAATAATAATATCTTACACAAGTTCTGCTTAGTGTATATGTACATTTATTGTAAATCGCTGCAGATTATGTTTATACTGAATGCTTATACTAAATATTGAGATAACCAATAGCTACAGCAAGCAATGGCACAACTACAGCCAGACTTTTCCCTGTAATAAATCTGGGATTTAAATAAAGGGCCAATCTAAGCTCTGGTCCTCCAACTCTGGCTTTGTTTTTCAAGATCCCAACAGAATTACAAGAGGTTTAAACACACATTTTAGAACTCTTGCCGTATAAAAGTTTATTTTTTCAGCGTTAAGTATTACATAAGTTTGGAATCTCCTACTGCAGTTCTGGGACCTGGACGTGATCCTCCAGTAGATTTTTATGGCCTGCAGCCTGCCAAATACCCCATAAACGCCTTCATATGGTATCATTGCAATACAGTCCATCCCTGGACCATGTGGTTAATTGGCTCCAATACATAAAACAGCACTGACTTGAGGGAATATGAAGCACAATGACATGAGTTGTAAATTAACAGACCTCAGTGTTCTGGTGCAAGCTCAGAGATCTTAATAATACACTGGTTTGTCCTGGTTTGTTTAGTCACTTAACAGATTTACTGGATTTTGTGTCTGGTTCTTGTAAGGCAGAAACATGCACCAATATAAATTGGTCAGTGGGGCACCTCTGAAAGATATGAGATTTTGTTTAAATCACTCAATGCTAGAAAGCTTTTTTATCATAATACAGTGAAAGCTAGTGTATCTTTTACATGCTGTATGGCCCACCATTTATGCACCATATACCGAAGTGCTAGCTTTGGGCAGCTCAGTCTGGGATGCCAGAGGCCCCCTAAAAACCTTAGTCTCTTTTTTCTTCACATACTACATTCTTCCATCTATTTAGCCCTGTACAGAAATTGAGACTAGTCATGAAATAGGCCAAATGGTTTGACACAGGAGGACCCACTGACATTTGGGCCCACCAGGAGTTTTCCTGGTATCCTGGTTGGCCAGTCTGACAATAAAATAATGAATAGGGGAACTGGCCGGAACCTTAAGACAAATAAGAATTGAGAGGCTTATTTCCTATCATTGATACACTAAAGTTACGTATGCATCTTTTAAATCTGGTTTGGTTGTAAGTGGGTCTCAAACCCAGATTATCTGGAAACTTCCAGATCTGTTCAGGGGTATTAGGGCACAGATATCTGGCAATTGGGAAATAATGCTTGTGGTGCAATGTGAGCTATTCTTCTGTGTCACCATCCCCTGTTCCTTAGTGAGCTATCAGCCATGCATGTGTTTTATTTTTCTGCACCCAGTGTTAGAAGTGAATGCCTTCAACTTCAGAAATGAGACAAAGAGCACAGGAGCTTGGATTATACAGTGCATTTGCCATTTAAATTATATTTTCCATTCTGACCAGAGGGAAAGCATGTTATAATAATTTTAAAATATATATGCCCTTGAATATATCTGTTTAAAGTAACTTTTTTTCTAAATGAAGGCTAACCCCATTTATGATAAATATGTTAGGATAAGGAAAGCAAGATTGCTGAGGTTATACACAGTGAGCACTGAAGTGGGTGGCATTGAAGAATGTGCTCTCAGTGCGTGCCATGGTTTTAGCCTAAAGAGCTGTTCCAGTTGTGGCCCCATGCAGGGAGGATGACCTGTGAACAAAGCCACCAAGGTGGAGAAGCTGTACAGATGCTGAGGCCATGCCCGTATAAACATGGTTATGGATTAGCAGCCTCTCCCCGCCTGGTGCACATCTACACATTACATATTTTAGGACACGATATAAGTTAAAAACATGCTAGTATATGAAAGTTAATATAAAGTCTGAAGCCATGCAAATTTGTCTTCATGTTTATTTGCCAGTACACATGCCATATATAATTGTGGCTCTCATCTATAATATCATATATTCTTGAAATAATGATATTAGCATAAAGCAAAAGCAATAAACCACTTCCATTTATTTCAATATATCTAATAAGATCCATGTGTATTCCCAAGAATTTCAGTGTGCTGCAGTTTGTCTAGACACATTGTCGAGACCTGCAAGGGTCTAATTGAGAAGGCCCTCACCAGATCAGGAGACCTTGACCTA
Organism: Xenopus tropicalis; assembly: GCF_000004195.4. NCBI lineage: Eukaryota > Metazoa > Chordata > Amphibia > Anura > Pipidae > Xenopus > Xenopus tropicalis. The sequence goes on along the minus strand of NC_030684.2, from coordinate 39,624,505 downwards.
CAACCTACATATTAACCCACACAGACCTGCTTCCAGGCAGCTGCTTTATCTGCAACCTGACTAGCTACTCACTAGCCACCATAACAGTGACATCATCATTAATCCAGAAGCTGAATCATCCAAGGGAAGAGGTAGGTGGGAAGTGAGTCACAGAAGCTTACTGTGAGACAACCTAACTTGTGACCTGCACCCATACACACGTAACTATGAGATCCACAATCAGATCCACAATCAGATTAAGAACAATCCTGTACCTACTGTAACCAGTGGCGGACTGGAACCCCAGGGGCCTACCAGAAAACCTTAGTTTATGGGTCCACTGTCCTTTCCTCACTCAAAATCTTTATTCTCCTATTATTTTTACTTACATGCCAGTATCTAGCCTTCCATCTATTTTTTCTCTTTGTTCCCATTGAGAAATAGGGAATGACCATGAAGTAGGCCAAATGGTTAGGAGCAGAAGGGCCCACTGACACCTGGGCCCACCGGGAGTTTTCCTGGTATCCTGGTAGGCCAGTCCGACACTGACTGTAACTAATATCCCTCTTTGTGCACCCTAGAAAGGGTAGCACTGCCAGCAGGTCTGGACTGGGATTTAATAGAGGCCCAAAAAGCCCCCCACAAGCCCACTAAATAGTGACTATGGCATCTTACAGCAGTCCCTCTGGCATTGGCCAGAACCCACAGATTGCCACTCCTGACCGGAATGCCGGTGCAAACTGATTTTCCAAGCTTCAGTACCAAGTCTTGGCACAAATAAGCCTTACAATCCCCCTCTGACCCCAAAGTATCTGATCAAAGGTTTATGCACAATACTTTTAATATAGTGGTGAAAATATAACTTCTCACATTGCTCCTTGTTATGAAGAACCATTTATTTGCTCTGATTTTGTATTAATAGAAAATATACATACAATTAATAATCCTAACTTAGACTGTAATTTATATGGATCCAGAGGATAAAGAGGAGGCCAAAGGGGCATTAAACAACAAACAGAAAAATACATTTCTTTTTGAGATCTTCCCTGGTTTTAAACATTAGACTTCTTCCTGGATCAATAAACACAGACACATTCAGCAGCTGAAACCTCAGATTTAGTTTTAAAAATATTTCTACAAGATCAACTGTTATCACCTTCACAAGCAAGAAATAACTCCAATAACCTTGTGGTAAAAAAGTCCTTCCTTTGCTGATGCTTTAATCTCCTCCCAATTTCAAATGGATTACCATTGCTCGTTCATCAGTCAAAAAATGAAAAGTTCTATTTAGAGATCCCTGTCATGTTCTTCAGTGTAAAAATACTCAATAATATCTTCTCAATGCTTTGTTTTCTGAACTGTCTTATTTGTAGATTGTAAGCTCCTTTGGACAGGGCTCTCTTCACCTCTTGTATCGGTTATTGATTGCTTTATATGTTACTCTGTATGTCCAATGTATGTAACCCACTTATTGTACAGCGCTGCGGGATATGTTGGCGCTTTATAAATAAATGTTTATAATAATAATTATGTATTTATTATATACTGGAGTCCAAATGTGAGCCCTGTAATTATAGCGAGGGATATCCTGCACTTTTTTAAAAGATAAATTATATCTTTATACCTTGCATCTATATTTCTGCCTATATGATACAGCTATTAGCTTTGCCAAATGCAGCTTGGCATAAAACCCAGGTGCTTAGTCTTTTGTTGACTGATATTCCTCTTAAGTCATTCTTCACAATACGTATTTAGCTCCCAAATAATATATTTTTCTAATATTACTAGATGACCAACTGTGTTATGGGAAATGGGGCAACAAACTTATTTTCCTAGGTACCCAAAACTCTTAACCCATCCACTGAAAACCAAGGCATTTTTTCTAAGCAATTAATATAATTTTTTTTGTTTTCATTCCAAGATATTAGCAAAAATATGTACCGCAAATGCAAAGAATCCAAAACGGGTCATTTTGAAAACACACTGCACTGGGCACAAGTGCAAGAGCACTAAGGGGTGCAAGAGGGTGCCCCTAATGCTCATCTACAGAGTGACCAGGGGGTGCTGCATTTCTCAAGGAACACAGAGCAGTGCCAGGGGGCACATCCTAGCCTTATCCTTACTGTCTGCCTTAGAGCTTGGCCTGTACCCCCTGCTGCTCCATACTTGGCACATCTAAATGAGGAGGGGGGAAACCGGTGTCAATTCTTCTATGTGCAGGCCAATGGGCATAGTGCAAAAAACATGGCAGTTTGCACCCATGCTTTGCACCTTTCACCCTGCCCTTCTCATAATAAATTACCCCTTTAGTATTTTGCTATTATTTGCAATACGGGGTTGAAATGTTAGCCTACTCCATTCTCTATTAAGAAATAACCAAAATGTGCTGAGCATTTAGGTGTATAATGCACTTACGTGGTTTTTTCACATCTACATTCAGAGCCCCAAGGCACAATGGGACTATTTTAACTCTTTACCGGATTGACATTTTCACAGGAATTACATTTTTGCATGACTTTCCCCTCCATATGGATGGACTCTCCCTGTCAGTGAGGCTTTGGGTGGACACTAACAGATGTAGGAAGCTGGAAAACATCTGTCAAACTATAGCAAAAACAAATTGTCTTTCCTGCAGTTTAGCAACAACAGCTGGGTGGGTCTGAGACAGTCACAGAGGGGGGAAAAATAAGTGATTATGATCTGATTTTTATGGGCTCAAGAGCAACTGACATATCAGTTTGCAGCCATGGGATTTCTGATTGTTTTTGCATTAAAGGGCAACTAACATGTGTAACAATTAACAGCATGTTCCAAATGCTTTTCTAATACTCAGCAGCCTGTTGTGTTTGGGTTCCTTGTGCTATAATACAGTGATATACAATTTCTCCTGACTGCCGGTTAGTGCACAAAATGGTATAACTATACAGGCAGTTAGCCTCAATAACTATCATAGCAACTTTCCTTTCACTTCCCTTCATTCAAATGTATTCCAAGCCCTAGAAGAAACACCCCATCCTTGGATGCAGCAAATCTCCTGATGAAGGGTTGTTCCCCTAAAGCTTGAATTACACCTCTATATATATTTGATTGGGCCAAGGCTGGTTTGAGGACTGTCCACTGAAAAGGGGCCCGTGAGGGAAAATAAACATTATGAAAATGATATTTTAAGTATATACATCTGGGTTGTTTGACCTTGAGCCCCTCAAGCTGCTGTTGGAGTAAAACTTGCAGAACCCACCTGCAGCCAAAAATGTGTAAGGTTCTGGGAGTTGTAGTGCAACAGTGAAAGGGTCATCATTTGGACATCCCTGATTCACATCAGAAAAGGGATGCAGTCTTTCCGCCTCCCAGAACCCTCTTTTCTCAACTCTGTCTATAGAATGTGCAACTTATATGCTGTGTGGACTTACAACTCAGCACATTGACCCATAGCAACCAATCAAAAATTAGTACAGATCAATTTAGTTTAGTTAGACTAGTGAAAGTACATATCTGATTGGCTGGTGTGGGTAACTGCACTGGCACAAAGTTAACCTAATGTTTCTATATCATTTCTACAGATACACTACCCTTTCTAACAGCACCACCCTAACTGCTGCCTGTCTCACCACAATTCCCTGCAAGTTGCTTTATATGTCCCATTGTAGAACAGTACTATTTCTGCATAAAATGCCCCACATTATATATATATATATATATGTTGTGCACAACGTGGTGCTGTACATACCCCAGACTGGCCTTGTGGGTGTGAATTCTGCAGAGTACCAGTGGTAGAAGGGAAGTACGAACCCACAACATCTGTTTAGCCCGACTCACGCGGTGTGCTTAAGATCGTGTATTTTGTGCCTCTGGAGAGGGAGGAGGAACACAAACGTCTGGCTATGAGCACACAAGTCTCCCTCCCTTCTTCTTTCCCCAAACTCAATCCAGATTCTCCCCCCACCACTGCCCAGACGGCCCCCCTCTCTTCTACTAAAATTCAGCAGTTAAATCACTTTTTTTTTTTTTTTTACCAACAATAGGGGAATAAAACATATATATGTGCAGATGTTTGAATCTAATATACGCTTTCCAAAAATAATTTTACTGTGAGATATAAAACTGGGATATTTGGAGCCTGTTCACCAGCAGATTGTGGAATTTAGAGGCAGGGGGAATTATAATGCAGAAACTTCCATTCTCTGGTATTTATTGCTCCCTTATACTTATTTCTTCAGATCCCATCCCCTTCCATTATATCTTTAGCTTTCCCCTGCTAACTCTTATTTTGTCCCTGTTATATCCATACTAATATACAAGTACAGATATGGAATCTATTATTCAAAATGCTTAGGACCTGTGGTTTTCTGGATAAGGGTCTTTTCCATAATTCATATCTCCATCCATATCTTGTCTACAAAACTAATCAAACATCAAAGGGGATAACTGTACATCTATGTTGTGGTTACAGGGATTGGAGTAAGGGTCTCCATACAGCCGATTAAGCCAAGTCAGCAGCTTATCTGCCCATGCATGGGGCCCTCTGCTTTACAGTTATTTGATCAAAAATCGCCCAGATGTAGATCGTCAGATTGAAAAATCTCACCAGGAATGCGGTCCTTACCCCGATGGCCTGCATACCTTCTTTGCAATCTAGTATTTGGGAAAATCCCCTTGTCAACCTTGCCAAACAAGTAGATCTTTACATATATGGCCCACACTAACATGGGAACCAATAAAACAATATGACCCAAGAGCTTACGATTTAGATTAAGCCTCTAACTGGTTAGAAACTAGCAGCTAGACCAGTAACAGCCAGTGGATACTCCTGATATATCAGGAGCAGCAAAGGGTATGACAACAAAGGCTGTGAGTGGGGATCGGCAAGGCAAGGTATAGTAGAGATCAGCAAAGGGTTTTGTAAAACAAGTGAATAATAAGGATGAAGCCAAACAAAGCTAGTGCTGGAGGTGGGAGCTACAAAACAATAACTGTGCTGGGGGACCCTAGGATGGTGAACATTCTAATACTTCCAAGACACAACCTCCAGCTATTGTTGAACAAAATCTTCCAAGCATTCCATCAACCTTTGTAGTTCATACAACTCTTACTAAATCAGTGCAACATGTCACTGTGTTTTTATGCCAGCAACGCAACTTTATTTCTTAGAATTCTAGCCTAATTGCATATGCTGCAAAATGTGTACAAGTTGCAATTTGTTCCCTTCTGCGTCACTCCTGGTGCACCACTTGTGCCTGTTTCATTCCTGGTGCACCACTTGTGCCTGTTTCATTCCTGGTGCACCACTTGTGCCTGTTTCATTCCTGGTGCACCACTTGTGCCTGTTCCATTCCTGGTGCACCACTTGTGCCTGTTCCATTCCTGGTGCACCACTTGTGCCCGTTCCATTCCTGGTGCACCACTTGTGTCTTTTTCATTCCTGGTGCACCACTTGTGCCTGTTCCTGGTGCACCACTTGTGCCTGTTCCTGGTGCACCACTTGTGCCTGTTCCTGGTGCACCACTTGTGCCTGTTCCTGGTGCACCACTTGTGCCTGTTTCATTCCTGGTGCACCACTTGTGCCTGTTTCATTCCTGGTGCACCACTTGTGCCTGTTTCATTCCTGGTGCACCACTTGTGCCCGTTTCATTCCTGGTGCACCAACCATACCTGTTTCATTCCTGGTGCACCACTTGTGCCCGTTTCATTCCTGGTGCACCAACCATACCTGTTTCATTCCTGGTGCACCACTTGTGCCTGTTCCACTCCTGGTGCACCACTTGTGCCTGTTCCTGGTGCACCACTTGTGCCCGTTTCATTCCTGGTGCACCAACCATACCTGTTTCATTCCTGGTGCACCACTTGTGCCTGTTCCACTCCTGGTGCACCACTTGTGCCTGTTCCTGGTGCACCACTTGTGCCTGTTCCATTCCTGGTGCACCACTTGTGCCTGTTCCATTCCTGGTGCACCACTTGCGCCTGTTTCATTCCTGATATCCTTGTGGGACCTACAATGCATTTCCAGGAAGTCACTTTCATACAACTGGTGTCTGCCAACTATTTCATGTACAGAACATCCTCCCATTTGTTATTTTGGGGGCTTTATCCTACAGTTTCAGTCTGAATGTTAGTCTTAGGTTGTTGCATTTAAATATATGATCAATATCCAAACGTTCGTCGGAAGAAGACTAAAATCTGAACGTGTATGGCCAGCTTTAAGATGGGGCAACGTTTCATATGATTATATCGGTGCATGAATGGCCAGTTTAAGTGGGACTCACTCAGCTTTAATGACTTGAAGTAAGAATAATCTAATCTAATGATCTAATGATCAGCCTAGCTCTAGGTTACTAAAGTCTCTCCCTCCCTACAGGGCTGTGCCCAAATCACATTCTCTTCTCTTTTTGTTTCTTCCAACTTTTCCTGTATCTATAAGATTGGCACGCCTAACTTTAACAAGAAACGGACTGTCCACCTCTTGTATCAGTCTGGATTTTGCCTAGATATGACCACTAGGTGTGTTGGTTCAGTTGACAGATATGATTGCAACATTTAACCAATTTACAGAATCATAGGTTTTAGTTATATGACTATTTTCTGCAAAAACAAAACACGTGTTGGTATTATTTACAATCCCTTTGATTCTGTGTTTTTTGGGTGAGTGCTTAACTGCAGTGCCACACACTCCTGATATATAGTATACAGTTCTGTAGTATCCAGTCTTATATTTTCTATATATTAGCTTACAAGGAAAGAAAGTTACATTGTCTGGGGTTAAAAAAAATGAACCTGGCCCCATAGAGTTGTATATGGTAAACCCCATTGCCTATGGCAGGTTGCTGGTTCCCTGGTACCTCCTGCCTGGTCTCACAGTGTGTGGTCCCCCCATCTATTTACATAGTACTGCATTAACCCCCCCATCCCCACCTTCCCCTCGCTCCTGTTATGCGATATAACTGCTCACTACAGGGGTGATACAGTAACTGCTGAGAGAACATTTCAGTTCTCCAGTTACAGTGTTATTCTTTAGCAAAGGATCTAAAACGTAGTTCATAGCATGACTGGGAGGCCCGGGAATTAAGAGATAAATCCAGATCAACGCCCTGCTTTGTTATGTAAGGTTTAGCCCCAGAATTATCTCATCACTTGTGCATTTCTTATTTAACTAAATTCTCTCTCTCTGTGTACATGGAGCCAGCAACAAGGCTCCTCCTATTATTTCATACATAAGTAAACTGTGCAATTGCTTAGGGTCCCAATTCTCTTAAAGCCCCTTAGGTTTCCAATGTTTGTTTGTCACATAAATCACATTATTCATTATCCACACCTTGTGTCTCAACCTTTTCTCCTTGTAGATTGTAAGCTCTTTTGGGCAGGGCCCTCTTCACCTCTAGTATCAGTTATTGATTGCTTTATATGTTACTCTGTATGTCCAATATATGAAACCCACTTATTGTACAGCGCTGCCGAATATGTTGGCGCTTTATAAATAAATGTTAATAATAATAATAATAATTATCAGCTGCATTTGAAGACTAGCTGTATTGCTTAGTTTCTCCATAGTTTCTCCATAGTTCCATGTTAGCATAAATACTGTATGGACCCTTAGGGGCACGTAAATAAATACTGTATGTGTAAAAGATGCTGTAAAAGAAATGGTGCATTTGTAAAGTTTAATTGCTATCTTGTACTTACAGTGTGCATAACAGTACAGGTATCCCTTCCATACGGTCTCACGTGGGATCCTCTAGACTAGAGAACTGGCAGTTCATGCAAAGACTTATGGGGCATTAGGCAGCACTGCAAATGGTGAAGACTATAAAGGGCCACAACAGACCTGCCCACCGGGTTTTTCCCCTAGTACTCCAGTGGGCTAGTCTAAACTATAATGAACTACAATATATCCCACATCCCATCTGTGTTTAATGCTCTCATTTCCAATAGTCAGGCGTCACAGCATAAGAGACAATTCATTTTATTATTACATTTTGGGACTTTCCATTGAAATTTGGGGCACTTTGTATTCTATTCCTCTTTTTTACCTTATAGAGGGCTGAAAGAATATTCCCTCTAAATACATTTATATAAAGCAACTGGCTGCTTGGGTTTTTTTAATCAGTGGTAGAATTAACAGATTTTGGGGGGCACTATAGTAGCTGACATGGTATTTGTAGATATTGGTGTTTTCTATTTTTGCTGTAAACACTTATATTTTAGGAATTATCAAAGAACATTTAGATTTAGAACAGGACACAGGCACAGACCAGTTGCAATTGTAGGATGATTTTAGGCATCAAGACCAGAGGCCATTCTATTTGCTTGGGTCTTAGAATGTTTATACAGAATAAGGAATGTATCAGATGTCTCCAGGCACAGGTATTCCTAGTGACTTCATGGGTATAGGCCATTCTATTTGCTTGGGTCTTAGAATGTTTATACAGAATAAGGAATGTATCAGATGGCTCCGGGCACAGGTATTTCTAGTGACTTCATGGGTATAGGCCATTCTATTTGCTTGGGTCTTAGAATGTTTATACAGAATAAGGAATGTATCAGATGTCTCCCGGCACAGGTATTCCTAGTGACTTCATGGGTATAGGCCATTCTATTTGCTTGGGTCTTAGAATGTTTATACAGAATAAGGAATGTATCAGATGTCTCCGGGCACAGGTATTCCTAGTGACTTCAAGGGTATAGGCCATTCTATTTGCTTGGGTCTTAGAATGTTTATACAGAATAAGGAATGTATCAGATGTCTCCGGGCACAGGTATCATACCCACAAAAACCCATAAAAACCCAAATAGTTGGTGTAGGGATATCACCCTTAATTCATATGTGAAGGAATTATATTATGTCATATTCGTATATAAGACATACCCTTAAATCCATATGCCTCCTCCCCTGTGGATAGCACAGCAACCCCCAGCATATAATTACAATACTCTGTATTAATGTATACCTCATTAAAAGCTGTCTGGTTAATATCCTGAGTGAATGGGAATGGTTCTAGTCAGGCCCAGGGGGAACTTTGGGGCCAGGCTCGATTCGAGTAAGTATTTATTTAAATCCAAAGGTGAGTTACACACTGTGGTGTGGGTCGGACTGGGGTGTGAAGGGCCTACCTGGGCTCCCGTCCCAGGGACCCTGCAGGTGCACTCAGCCAGGCACGTCCTCTAACCGCCCCCCCCCCCCCCCCCCGTAGGGGCCCCCTTACCCCCCTCGCAGGGCCCCCACTGACGTCCTCCCCCGAGCGCATAAATTTGACACGTCAGGGGAGGAGTGTTCAGGAGGGGGAGCGCCAGCAAGGGTCGGGTCTGGGCCCACCAGAGCCGGGGCCCACCGGGATTTTTCCCTGTGTCCCGTGGCCCAGTCCGATCCTGACTGTTGGCGAGAATCATATATCCCTATTGGAGAATCCTATGGGAAGACGAGTACATACGAATCTGACATTTGGAGCATGAATACCACATTTCGGAACATTTCAATACAACAGTACTGGTACTTGTTATAGAGGTTGGTAAGAGGAAGGTTTAGTGGAATCAGGCAGTCAGTGATTGGGTATTTGCAGCTAACAACCAGCTTCTTCTCCTGCATGCTGCCAGCAGTAATCTAAGAGAAGGATGTGTATTCTGGAGCAGGGATATGCAGCCTGTCCTTATCAGGTCAAATTTCTGTCCTGAGCACCAAAACCTGCCACTGGCCTAGGGACGAGGAGGTGCAGTTCTAGGCAACACCTCCATCAGTAATCATGGGGCTCTAATTATCAGCCCACCAGTTACCAAGGCCCCTGAGGGCTCTGCCAGTAAAAATGGCCCTAATGTACACAGGGTTATGTCCCTTATCTGCCCCAGCCACAGCTCAAGTATGCCAGAACCCCCCTATGATCCACTTAAACTCTGCCCATCCCTATTATCTGGTCAAATCAAAAGTGCAAGTCCACTACGGGGGGTAGACAGAATGCACTACTAGTACTAAACTAAGTTGAAAAATATACCTTAAAGCAGGGATCCCCAACCTTTTTTTTACTTGTGAGCCACACTTAGATGTAAAAAAGCTTTAGTGAGCCACACACACATGAAAAAAGTTCCTTGAGGGTGCCAAATAAGAGCTGTGATTGGCTATTTGGTATCCCCATGGGGACTGCTGGGCTGCAGGAGGCTCTGCTTGGAGTAAAACTGTGTCTCTGTGCTTCCAAAACTTACCTCCAAGCCAGAAATTTAAAAATTGCACTTACTATGTGGCCTCTGGGAGCGACATCAAAGGGAATGGTGAGTAACATGTTTCCCCAGAGCCACTAGTTGGGGATCACTGCCGTAAAGGGATACTACAATGATTTTTATGGGGTACTTTTTAGTGTAAATGACACTGTTTACATGGCAAATAATTCACTCTACTATTTAAAATGTTTTTCTTGAAACAACAAAATGTATTTTTTAGCTTTAATATTGGTGTGTAGGCGCCATCTCAATGCATTGCTCCCAATTCTGAGCTTTCAGAAGGAGCCAGCGCTACTCATTAGAACTGCTTTCAGGTAACCTATTGTTTCTCCTACTCCCATGTAACTGGAGGAGTCCCAAGCCAGACTTGGATTTCTTACTATTGAGTGCTATTCTGATACCTACTGGGAGCTGCTATCTTGCTCCCTTCCCATTGTTCTACTGATCGGCTGCTGGGAGGGGGTGATATCACTGCAACTTGCAGCGCAGCAGTAAAGTGTGACTGAAGTTCATCAGAGCACAGGTCACATGTCTGTGGCACCCTGGGAAATGAAGAATATGGCTAGCCCCATGTGAAATTTCAAAATGAAATATAAAAAAATCTGTTTGAGTTTTTGAAACACGGATTACAATGCAGGATTCTGTGGGAGAAGCTCTATTAACTGATGTGTTTTGAAAAAAACATGTTTTCCCATGATAGTATTCCTTTACATCCAGCCTTTCCCAAACCCCCTCCCAGTCTAACCAGGGGAAGGCAAACCAACCCCTACAACCCTGTCAAACCCCATGTGTTTAGTGTGACACTCATGCCGTCTGACCTAACCTCATGCTCTCATGTTCTGAGGGCAGGAATCCTTGCACTTTCCAGGTCCCTGCCTGCCAGCACCAAAAAAGGTTTTCAAAACAGGTAGAATTTGTTGTTTCCTAATTTTATATGCTAGCCATCTCCCCAGCTGCTGAAGACCACTGAAACATGATTCAAGGCACAGGCAAGGAACAGACAGTGGGGGAGTAAATAGGTGGGGAGTGATGACTGGGGGGTGCTTAGTGGTCTTATGACTCCACCATGACTTACACCATTTTGGCAACCCCCTGTAGTTTATATTATGATTATGCTCAATTTATACAGTGTCAACATGATTCAACAGCACTGCAGAGATTCATTATCATTCCTATCTGTCCCTGCCCAAGTGGAGCTTACAGTGTCATATTTATTATGCTGTGTAAAAAACGGCGAGAAAATTCCCCACACATCGCCAGGCTTCACCATGTAAAATCGGCGTAATTTTTTTACGCATTTTTTTCTTCCACCGGAACTTATTTAAAATAACAGCGTAATATCTGGCGTTCAGACGGCAATCTTTTCCATTTATTTTACACAGCTTTTTACCCTGTTTTTTCGGCGAATTAGTTTTACACAGCATAATAAATACGCGACTAAGGTTACTATTTAAACTCAAGTTCATATAATCAGGACCATCCAACACAGACTCATGATGCAAATAGTGACCTGGTTAGGACTTAACTGAAGACCCCAGTGGTGCAAAGTAGCCATGCTATCCACTGAGCCAATGTGCTGCTGTCCATTATGTTATATTTCCCCCGGTTGTTTTTTCCCCATACTGCTCCTTAGCTTCACTTTATGCCTCCCCTCCCAACAAACTCAACTGTAGTTTATTGCACAGTATGATCGGACCCTTATAACTGTGACCTGACATGCTCAGGGCCAACTGAATGGGATCACCATAGTATAAACATGTGTACATTGAATAATGGCTTTGGCTTTCTGCATCTACTTCTGTTGCACAGTTTGTAAACTGTGTTTAGTTCAGGCTTCTGTGCCATAAAAACCGAATAAACATAAATATAAACCATGTTCATTTGCAATGCATTTGTCATTCTATTTATAAAAATAAATATTAACAGCTGTAAAAGCCAAAAAAAAAAAATAAACAACAAACCCATTAAGCTCAATTTTTTCCCATCTTTTCGGCATCTACTGAGTTGGTCAAGAGGATGACAATAGAGAAAAATCAATTTGTCCCCAAAATGAATTCCTACTCCAATTTACAAATCTGATACCTCCCCATGTCGACAGTTATGTATAGTAATACCAGCAGAATTGAATTCTTCCTTTTCACCACTGTTGCTCCAACTCTAGAACAAATCTGTTGTAGAAAAGGGAATGACTGTGATTGTGAGAGTAACATTCCCCCCTAGTGCAATTTCCAGTAATTACAGCATCTAAATCTTTGTGGAACAAACAGAAAATGATGAGCTTACCAAACTACTGAAGACAAATGTTTTTTAGGTTACAGAAAAGGCTTGGCCCTCCCCTGCAGTTGTGGGAAGAGCTATAGCAATGCTGCACAGACTGAGGCCCCTCTCCCACAATAGCCTTGATTAGTAATGGGGGGGTTATGCCAGTTAGGGTGAGATGTGGGAAAAATTGCTATTTCCCCCCTGGATGCAACTGGAAGCCCAGTTTGAAGATTTGTATTAAACATTTATTTACTATTCTAGACCAGAGATGCCAACCCAGTTTTATTAAAATCCAGGTGCATCTTGGTCACACCCCCATCCTGCCCATGTCATGCCTATTCTGCCCACAGGCACACCCCAATTCTAACAAGATTACACCCCTGACTATACTCAATGCTCTGCCTGTTTTTGAGGATTTAAAGAGCATTTTAGTTCTTTTCAATGGCAGCAGGTAAGAAAAATTAGGCTGAAAATTGTGGGTGACAGGATGAGAGAGGGCAAATAAGGGTGACTCCCTAATAATGACATTAATATATTTGCTAGATATTGTCGGAACTATGGCTGAATGGCTGACACACCAGTGTTTTCCTAAATCTGTAACCTTGTGATGGAGCTAAGGAGGGGCCCCTTGACCTGGACAGTCACACTGGGGGGTTTTATATAAAAACCAATCTGCATTTTTTTTTTTTTTAAACGACCAGTCCAATTAGTTCTGCTGAAGTGTCTATCGGCATACACCCTTCTCCACAGAGAAGGGTAACCCTGGTCTTGCCAAGATACGCTGCCTACATGCACTTACACCACGTGGCTCCAAACAGCGTTTCCTATATCTTTTTTGTGGGGCAGAACTTTCCCAGAGAATTTAATGTACCACAGTGAAGCTGGGCAGTTAGTTTTGAGTAGCCATGCAGTGCTCAACCATGGGGGACATCTCGTTTTTTGATAGTTAGGAAAAAACATCCAATTGCTTTGAAAATAAGCCAGGGCTTTTAATTTATTTATACAAACTGAAGAAACTGTCACTAAATATTCATGTACTCCTATAAATAAATCATGGTAATGATTCCAAACTAGGAAGCTGAAGAAATAAACTTTGGCAGCAAGAACACAGCCAGTAAGAACAAGGTGCCGGGACAGAGCCCTTCTCAGAGTTTGTGCGAAAAGCCATCACTCTTATTATATTCTAGGCTGGATGAGAAGATGGAAATGCTGGGGGTTTCATGTGGCAGGACTGACCCTTTCAGCGCTGATGGATGTCAAGCTGCAGAGATCATTTTCTCAGCCATAATTGTGACTCTTGAAACTTGTTGATGAACATTATGGAAAATGGGGCTTATACTGTATCAGTTGCATGTATTGTTACCATTGAATTCTTAACAAGCCCACTCAGGGCTGTAGCCACAGGATTTTTTCCCGGTTATTCAAAAATTGTCAATTGGTCTTTGCTTATTTCCCTTGAGATGCAGAAATACAATACATGTTTGATAGAGCCATAGCAATATATCCAGAATTCCAAGTTATTGTATTACCATCGTTTAGGTTGTTCTGTGCTTTTAAATAGTTTTTACTGCCAGCTTCTGGAAGTGGGAGTTTTTTCCCTATGAAGGGGTTTTTGCATTCAGACATTTTCTCCTGCATAGTGTGCCCCCCATCCCCCTGATTCATGGTACTATAATGATCTCAAGAGTGACAGCATGGTATTGTATAGTCCTGCTGCGGTATCTCGTCTCTCGGGATCAAATAGAAGTTAGACAAAAAAGTTGAGCTTTATGGAGTTGTGTCTGTTTCAGCCTATTTACTATGTTAGTAAGTAGTTTATTGATATTATTGTCTTAGACTGGAGGCAGGCAGAGTAAATTTAAGTTTAAACCTAGCCCCTTTATTGCCAGAAAGGAAAATAAAGGACAACTATTTCCAAAATTCTGACCAATAAATCCCATCTATACATAGAAATAAAGCATTACCTGTGCCTTGGCTTATTCCAAGCGATCCCTGATGTGCAGCCAGAGGCTAATATACAGTGAAATGGGATAACACTATGACAGGGATTGGTTATTAGCCCTTACTGTCTGATAGGAATCCTGTACAGACCTACAATGTGCCTTTTATCAACTTTACATGTCTAGTAAAATCAATAAATTCTGTGTCTTGTGCTCTAGGCTTAGAGCCAGAAAATTTGTGAGAGCTGAATGGGGAGTGGTGCTGCCATACATAAATAGACTTTCATGCTAGGAACAGAAAATGTGACCCCTTCCTACCCCTATGACCACAAAGCTTCAGAGAGAAATTGTCTGGACTGAGAGTTAAAACATGATAAATAACATGGGAAAGGCGTGTACTGATTAGGAATTAATCACATGATTAAGTGGGAAATGCTGTTTGGTTTTATTTTGATTTCAGCTGGATCTGATTTGTAGCCATGTAAAGGTTGGCTTCATATTTCTGTCATTTTCTATTATTGTGCACAGGCATTTCTAAAGAAGACATTTTTAGCATTTTCTATTACTGTGAACATGTATTTGTAAATAAGAAAACTTTAAAATGTAGACAGTTACAAACAATATAACAGTAGTACAGCACAATGTTAATCCCTGGGTAGGTCTGATCAGACGTGGTTACAGCTGCAATGCTTGAGCCAACCATTAGCTCTCTAACAACGTAAACCTTCTCTCACCACCTTCCAATATGCGGCTTGATCTAGCCCCTGGTTTATATTATTTAGAGAATAATGAACTCCCTATTGTAAAATATTTGGATATTAAAACTTACAAAGGAGCTCCATGAGCAGTTAAACCCAGGACCCCAGGCTGAATTATAACAGGTCATTGTCATACAGGTCAAACAGGGCAGGTCATACAGGCTGTGGCACTCCTAGGGTGCTATCTTTATACTGGGGGGGAGGGGGCTTATATCTTGAAATTCCCAAGTTTCCAAGAGTCCAAGTACATGTCTGTATGTAGTGTAGTGCCCCTGTAAAGGGATTCTGCATTGTTACAGGAGAATAATAGAACAAACAAGTTGCTAAACTCAGCCATACATCAGAAACTGCACCAGGGGTAGACAGGAATACTTCTTAAAGCCCTTAAAGGGCACCTGTTACCCCCCAAATTGTTTCCCCCCAACCTGAGGTATGGATGGGCTAATGGATTTGTTGGGGGAAACAATAGTTTCTAAAGAAAAAAGCCCTTGCAAGTGCTAGGTTGGCCACACTGGGATGGAGCTCCTTCTGCGGGCGGCCATGCTGTATAGTGTACATGGGCATAATGAGCGGCTCTCCCAGCTTGTTCAGTAGGCACCTGTGCCTGACATAGGAGCAGTGTATGTGCCTCTCACGTATAACACACACACTTGGACATAATGAGTGAGTTGTGCCACTTACAGGCCCCCGCGAGCTCCTTCCCAGTGCAGGTGGCTTAGCAATGGCGAGGGGCATATTTAGTTACAAGCATTTTAACTGGAGTTTGAGTTCTATTAGCCTACTCCTCAGGTGGGGGAAACATTTTTTAAGTGATAGATGCCCTTTAAAGGAACAGTAACACCAAAAACTAAAAGTGTATCAAAGTAAATCAAATATAATGTGCTATTAAAGTTGTGTGTTTGCTTCAGAAACCCTACTATAATTTATATAAACAACTATTCAAATTGAAATAGAGCAATAGGGTTATAGGGCACAGGTCATTTAGTAAATAACAGATAAGCTCTGTAAAACACCATTGTATTTTACAGAACTTTTCTGTAAGCAGTGTCTTTTCTCCTTTTTTCCAGCTTGAATGGCTGCCCCCATGGCTACACAGCAGCTTATTTGTATAAACCAGGGATCCCCAACCTTTTTTACTCATGAGCCACAAGTATGAAAGTATGAAAATGTTTTTTGGGGGTGCCAAATAGGGGCTGTGATTGGCTATTTGGTAACCCCATGTGGCTGCTGGCCTGTAGGAGGCTCTGCTTGGAGTAAAACTGTGTCTCTGTGCTTCCAAAACTTGAGGCCACTGAGAGCAACATCAAAGGGGTTGGTGAGCAACATGTTTCCCCAGAGCCACTGGTTGGGGATCACTTGTATAAACTATAGTAGTCTTTCTGAAGCAAACACACAAGTTTTACTAGTGCAGGGTAGTACATTATATTGTAATTACTTTTAAACACTTTCATTATTTGGTGTTACTGTTCCTTTAAAGCGCAGATCTCTATAGAGGGTAGTGAAGTCATGTATATTATATTGTCCATTTTATATAAGTGCTCCCTTTATATATATGGGTCTGAGTGTAGCCCATGTGTAACTGTATTGCCAGCCTGGGGCCCTCCCCCTGTCACAAAAGACATTATGCTATTCCAATCTACATAGTAGGAACAGAAGGCACATTTAGCTAAGAGAAAGAAGTAAATAACCATTAATAGTGTGGGAACCTGAGGGAGACTGATGTATGTAGTGCGTGAATTCCGCAAACAGAGACTGCTGGAAGCTGCTGGACAGTTATTGGGCTTATCTGTGGGATTTTCTCTCCAGGGACACATTTTCTGGCTTCTTTTCAAGGGCCAAGATATTTCCCAGGCTTAGAAATGTTAAAGTAGTGTCCCCTGGGTACTGAGCAAATACTGTGCAGCCCTACTTTGTGAGCATTTGCACCGACTATGTGAAGCTCTGGATGAGAAGGCATGGAGCTGTAGAACTAAATATATTTAAAGCCTCGTCAAAAGAAACGTGTTTGTGACTACAGGTTCAGGGATATAGAAAACAGAAAGAAATAAAATGGATAAATTATAATAAAAGGTAGGAGAGGTGCAAACCCATAATCCACCAGGGTTGCAAACCACCATAGGGTAATGTAACAAGGACACTAGGGGCAGATTTACTAATCCACGAACAGACCGAAAGCGTCTGAACTCGTTTTTTTGTAATGATCGGTATTTTTGCGATTTTTTTCGTCGCTGTCGCAACTTTTTTGTATGTCCCGCAATTTTTACGTTGCCATCGAGAATTTTTCGCATACTTTACGTGACTTTTTCGCCGCCGTCGCAAAAAAAATCGCATTGGTTTTTCCGCCGTTTACTATCGCTCAATACGAAAAAATCGCATTGGTTTTTCCGCCGTTTACTATCGCTCAATACGAAAAAATCGCGACGCCGAAGAAAAATTTGCGCAAAATACGATAAAGTCGTGCTGGCGGCGAAAAAGTCGCGACAAATACGAAAAATCGTGACGCCGACGAAAAAGTCGCAAAATTTTCATTTCCAATACGATTTTTTACCTTTCGGGATTTGGATTCGTGGATTAGTAAATCTGCCCCTAGGTCTAGTAACCCATAGCAACTATGCGGATGTGGCATTTACTGCTGGAAAACAAACATTTATTGTTAGGGGTTGTTACCCCTGGAAGTAGGACTTTTATGACAAGAAGCCCTCTAACAAATGTTTCAAAATACATTTTTACTACGGAAGGGTTGTCAAATAACATCATGCAGGGGCTGTAAGGTTCCATTCCCATCAGTCAGCTGCTGGCCGAGAGGGGATGCTGGGAGTAGCTGGCCGGCTGCAAGTAACAGGGAAACATACAGCTGAAAGCAGCAGCATGAGAATACAGTCACACTGATGTGAATATAAACTCACCCTTAGTACAGACTGTATGGGCACAGACATCTGTCTCACTGCTTTATACTAATATAAAAAATACGTTTAATGAATCAGCGCCATCTTTATTTGACTGTTATTGTATATTTGCATCAATGTGTTTAGTTACTAATTGCAATTGCATAGTGGGCTCATTATTACATATTAATCTTACAGCCAATCAAAGGAGAGGTCTTTCCAAACCTACAGGATGGGGCATTTATTGATTTATAATTATTTCTCCCTCATCATACTGCCTTTCCAAGGAGAGGGGTGGGGTCCTTGGGCAGATTTTTCTCTAAATCTGAGAGCAGCTGTTACAGAGGGGCCAACCTTCTGCCCATATTAATTTTATTTAATAAGATTATAAATCTAAATAAACAAATGTGCAGAGTATCTGTGTGTTTCCATTCTGTCTGGGGAATTGCAAAAGAGATAGAATGCCCCTGTAGTAGGTACCAGAAGTCACATGAGAAGGGGCAACAATATAGAAATCAAGAATACAAACAAGGTTGGGCCTCCAGCAAAGAGTTCTGCACCCCTGCTGTTAGATACTGTACCAGTAATGTAAGTCACACTGCATATCTACAGTATAAGTACAAATCTTAAAGGGTTCACACAGATAAATGTAAACTGGCCACACATGAGATCAAGATACCAACTGGCCTGATATGGCTCCTTGCATTGAATCCATTGGAACAACCAAATTATGAGGTGGATGAGAATCAGTTTTGGGTCAGTCTCTCACACGTGTCAATAAAACGGGCATTATGAGACTAAAGCTGGCCATACACGCACCAATAATATCATAGGAAACCTCATTTCGTACGATATTCGGTGCGTGTATGGCAAGTCAGCGAGTCGACCGATATCGTAGGAAGCTGCTGATATCGGTCGACTCGCCGATCGGGCCAGCTAAAAGATTTTGATCGGGCGCCATAGAAGGCGCCTGAGCAAAATCTGCCGTCGGGGCTGAATCGGCAGAAGGAGGTAGAAATCCTATTGTTTGTACCTCCTTATCTGCTGTTTCAGCCCTGAACGGTTTGTGGCTGATTGTACGATCTTTCGTGCAACCGAACAAACTTGTCTCCAAGCCAGGAATTCAACAATAAGCAACTGAGTTCTGGGGCCACTGGGGGCAACATCCAAGGGGTTGGTGAGTAACATGTTGCCCCCGAGCCCCTGGTTAGGGATCACTGGTGTACATATCAGTTTTAGCAACCATGCCACTAGGTGTACACCCAGCTTTGGTATCCTTGTGCAACATCAGGTTGGTATGCCTTTATACAGAAAGCGTTTGTGAGTAGGGCCAGTATAAGGGCATCCTGTGTTATTGTACAGATGGATGTAGCACACTAAGCGATAATACAGCCCTGCATGGTGTGTGTGTGCGTGTGTTATTTCTCCCAGTGGGGTTAAATCTCTCTCTCGGTTGTTGTGTTATTATTGGGTTTATCTCAGGAAAGAAACCTCGGGACAGTTTTTACCATGATATCAGAACTTGAGTTCCTGTGGGTGTTGCTTCCCCTCTATCTTAACCCTCTCAGCATTTCTCTTCTCTTTCTATGCTCTTGGATCTGTTCCCCTCTCCTGCTCTTCAGATCTTCTGTGGCTTTCTGCTTTTTATTTCCACACCCAAGTCATCCCTTACCCTGAGAGAGAAGCAAATATACAGGCAGGGATGTGTTCCAGCAGTGTACATGGAATAGGCTGATTGCACCTCTGAAAAGCCCTGTGACTGTCCTATGGGGTTGCATGGAATTTGGCCTAAAAAGACATTGTTTAAGCTTTTAGCAGATGTGTCTTCTTAAACGTTTCAAGAAATACAACATACACATCCCACTCACTATGTCTTACACCTGCTGCCTTCAACTGATCCACAAAAAAATCCAAGGAGCCTGGATACACTGCAATAAAATGCACAATAGTTTCTTAATGTTTTCTTCTTAAGTGCTTTGCACTATTGGCCTTTAATAAAAGTGGTAATGACTGCCCTACAGGCATATACACCAAGCACCTATCCCTATATATTTGAGCAAATTGTCTTATTCACAAACACCAGCTGCTCTGTATAGTTCTACACCTGACCCTAACCTGCAAAATGTTGCCATTGAAGGACCTGCACCCAACCCAACCCATACCTACATCATACACTGCTCTGTATGCTATTTCTGAGCAAGTCGTAAAGGGCTTGATCACCTTTGCATTAACTTTTAGTATGATATATAGTAGAGAGTAATATTCTGAGATAATTTGCAGTTGGTCTTGATTTTTTTATTATTTGTAGTCTTTAATTATTTCAGTTTTTCTTCAGCAGCTCTGGAGTTTGGAGGTTCGGCAGCTATTTGGTTGCTAGGAGTCAAATTACCTTAGTAACCAGGATGTGGCTTGATGGAAAGACTGATATATGAATAGGAGAAGACCTGAATAGTAACAATAACAATTAAACTATAGCTTCAAAGAGAAATAGTTGTTTGGCTCAGGGGTCAGTGACCCCCATTTGAATCTGCAAAGACTTCAAAGTAGAAGGCAAATAATTCAAAACCTTTAAAAAATAAATAATGAAGATTAATTGAAAAGTTGCTTGAGGTTCCAAGGCAGGAAAACTTAGGAGCAGAGGAAGACTTCCCCAGTCTGACCCACTATGGTCGCCCAAATTTCAACCCTAACCCACCTGCCCTAAGGGCAAACCTGCAGGTCCCGCAGGGAGTGAGTCAACCCATACATACCACCTGCTATCCCAGCATTCCCTGCTGGACTCCCTGCCAGCTGCCCTACATAACACATCACATTGTGACCATGAGTGGATTTATACATAATACAGAAGATTATTATGCTATATTATTTCTAACAACACTCTAATTTTTCCAGATTTAGGGCTGGGTTACTTGCTGCTGATTTATCCGTTGGGTGCTTATCAGATGAGCAATTTTTTCACAGGGATAGAGTAGCTTATTGGGATGCCAGCAACGGGTAGATAAGCTATCTATACCACACAGGAAATATGTGCAAGTTGCATCCCTTACTATTGGCACAGGTGCCAAGCTATTGCCTCTGGTGAGATAAATACCCCAGGCAGCTGCCAAGCACCCAGGAGCTGCCTGACACATAGTAAATATGAGTGTTTTAATTGTCATGAGTTCAGAGATTTAGATATCTTGCATAACATCTGTGCCCGTGCAGTTACACTACTTCCTCACATGCACATATTGAGTGCAGTTAAGTAAATCATGCGACAGAGCACTGATGTTACTACTAAAGTAGATGAGGATGGGGAGAGATCTTATTTGTCACTCTCTGACATTTTAGGCTGTGATCTGTATATTATAGAGATACTTATACACTGGTCATTTCAGCGATATTGTGTGTTTATAGCCCAGTAAAGTATGAACTGGCAGTTGGTATAGAAGAGTTCAGGCAAGCAGTATGGGTTTTCAGGGTTAAGTATAACACTTTAGGAAATGACTTTATTAAACATGTACAGGTATATATATTCACTTTGTAGCAAATCTCTACCTGTAAGGCTGAATTACTTACTAGTGCTAAATAGAATACTACTACTGGTAATCGTACATAGGCCTGCACTACATGAAGGCAACTGCTTTCTAATTCCAACTAGTGCACCTCTCAGTCAAAACTAATTGGGGGTTATAGTAAATGTTATTGCTTGTAGACTAGACCAAGTCTTAAGCCAAGAAACCTTACAACCTTTATTACTCCTGGTATTGAAAATACTAAACGATTCAATGGGGATGTACAGGTCAGTCTCACCTGTATGCTAACAACATCCAACCCCATAGATTTCAAATTAATCAGATAAACTATCAATAGAACTTCAACAATATATATATTTTATTTTTGGTAGAAGCACTAGTGCAATGGCTACTGGAAAAGTCCCGACCCACTCACCTAGTACGATGCTGCTGTGCTGGGTTGTTAGTTCTCGCTGGCGCGCCCTACAGATAGTTATGTAGGTGGCTGCAGTTCGGTGTTGGAGGGTTGCGGTACGTTTGTGCAGAACAAGCAGCTCCTCTTCCAGCTCCTCACAGAGTGACAGCGAGAGGCGGCACAGATCAGAGAGCTGGAGGAGAACAGTTACCAAGCAGCGGAGGCAAACATCTGTAAAATTCTGGACCTGAACAGACATAGCTGTTGCACCTGTGGGTTTACTTGGCACCAATGTTTTTGTGTGACCCCTGGGGCCTGTCTCTGCTTTAGGAACCCATGTTGGAAAGGGGATAACATAACCAGGTTGGACATGGATAACTTGGGCACGCACAGTCTCAATCTCTTCTGGGGTAGCTTCTTTATTATCATTGTCAGTCCTTGGTTTGTGTCCATGATACCCCCAGGCTCCTTCATTCTGGGAAGTTAAACATTGGGATGTGTCAACACACCATGAACTGTGACGACTTCTTCCCCAGGAAGACTGGGGCCTAAGTGTCCTCTTGTAGAAAGGCATAAAGACGAGCTTGAGTATCGGTCAGTGCCTGCGCCTTACTATGGACATCGCTCATATGTATAAATCCACGTCCTGACTTTGTTTGCATAAATTGAGACAAAGTTTCGAACCACCTTTTAGTCAGTATTGATGTTGACTCTCCCAAATATCCATGATGCAAAGGGTTTTAGCCCAAATCACTTCCAAGGAGTAAAAGAAGAATATTCACTGACTTGCAGGTGAAGTAGTCCGATGCCTTGACAAAATCCACTTTTCCAGTTAGAAGTGTTGATGTGCCAGAGCCACTTTGCACCCTAGTGAGGAGTGCTGGATGGAACAGTCAGGAGAGACCAATTCAGGATATGAGGCTTACATGCTAAACATTCCACAAGTAATTCTACATCCCCGGCAAAGCGCTTTCAACATCTGTCAGTGACAAAGCAACTGATAAAAATATTACACACTTCAAATGAAGACACCCCCTTTGCAGGGGTAGGGCCACAGGGAGGTGGGGCTATTAAATTGCAGGAATCAATTTGCAGTCCCAAAGGTCCGATCTCCACCCTCCCTCTAACCCTTTCAATACTTGAAGAATCTGGCTGCACAGGAAATTTGGAAACGCCTCAGTCTAACTGTATTCAGTGCAGATTTTGGCATTCCATTTCTACAGCCATTCCAGACTAAGATCTGCATGAAGGTTTGCCCCGGTATTGACCGCTGTAGTGTAGATGCAGTCACAAAAAGCATTACTGTGCATCCCATTAGACCTTTGACATACCTATACTGTGTGTGTATATATATATATTATAATTCCAGCATATTCAGCAGAACACAAGAGACTGTATATTATTTACATCAGTCCCTGCCATTCTGGAGCTTACAGTCTAAAGTCCCTATTACATTCATACACACATTATGGCCAGTTCCATCAGGAACCAATTAACCTGCCTGTATATTTTTTGAAGTGTGGGAGGAAACCAATGTATCCAGAGCAAACCCACGCAGGCACTGGGGCAACAATGTGCAGATATTACCCAGGCTGGAATGGAATCTAGGACCTCAATGCTGCAAGGCAGCAGCTCTACACCACTGTGCACCTAGGGACATTTTATGCCATGATTTGACATAAGTGCAGTGCAAACAATTTTAATATGCTGCTGTTAGGGTTTACTATACCCTTATGTTAACAGGCCAGTAAGAAATATTCCTGCTGCATCTGCTACCAGGCACATAATTAGTATGACAAATTTTGCTGCACTTAAGACATTCATTTTTAACACTTTAAAGGAAAAATCCTCATTAAAATAACTTTACAATGTTAAGATAAGCTGCCCCCCTTGGGGGGGGGGGGGGGGGAGTTGCAAAGGCGGGGGCTGCCCCCTAGGAGAGTGAGCAGAGCACAATTCACAGCAAATCTCACCCTAACAAGCTAACTACTAGCAGCTACTAAACACCAGAATACCCTGCTATAGACACTGCTATAGACAATACGGAGAATTGCCTCTGCTAAAACAGACTAATCAGTAAATTATCAGCATTGTCTTTCTGCAGCCACAAGTAACTGCTACTAGTAGCTCGGTGCGTCTTCATCCTTAATGCTCTGTTACTCCTGAAAGCCAAATTTAACACAAGATTTTATATTTTGCTGTAGCCATTTATGGAATTATGTATGAAGCAGTTATGTGTCGATATACCGGCTATAACCCAAGATGGGGCCATAATGGAAACCACTGAATAGATACAACTGTTCTATGCAGCTTTTTTGTTTTTCTAGTCTGCAACTAAAAATGCCTTCTAGATATCAGGGTCATTCATTTTCCAGCAAACAGAAAGCAAATTGACTTCAAATGTTTTTTTAAATAGCTTCTTTCTTCTATTGATGTTCTATTCCGATGTCATAGTCCCTTATCTGGTTGCATGGCCAATTAATCCCTATTAACCAGATAGCAGCCAAAATTCAACAAGTCAAATATACCTGTGGGGGAAGGGGTGCCAGTCTTATGCTGTGCTCCTATTTGCTGAAAAGAACACCGGCCTGAGGTGCTGACATTTCTGATATATTCACTAGTGTGCCTGACATTTGCAACCCCCCCTAGTGAATGGTCTTTCAAAGGTAACCCACACTTTTAATGGTGGAAAAATGAGTGAAATGCATCCATTAAATTAGGTTGCAAAGTCAAAACCAAATGTGTAAATTAATGCAAACCCTTATGGCCCCTTTAAATCCAATGTTTACTAACCAAGGATTACAAAAAGCAGCATGGAGTGATTAAGCTAAATAAATGTATTAATGAATTCATTTAACAGTCCTCAAAAGACCACGCCCTTAGTTTTGTCAAGTAAACAGGGGTCATAACATTTAAGCTTAAGTATATCATGGATACTGCCCACAATTAAGAAAAACAATAAGGGACTTGCAAAGCCAGGAATTAAGATGCCTTGTTTCCTGTATGTTCTTGTACTGCCTTTTCAGTCCCACAGGAAGTAAAGGACACTTCATGCATTGTTTCCATTTGTTACATCCACACACGGGAACTGGTTGTTCCTATTATGCAGCGTTAACAGATATCAAAATAGCTCCCTTTACCCAGCAATTCCATTGTGCGCTTTACACAAATCTGCAGTCTCTAATATAGGGGCAATCGAGGGTGTTCAAATCCTGCATCACTACAGCAAATAACCACAGAGATTGCTTCTTCCTGTGTGAAAAGTACTTAACCTATTCTGTTCCAGCAGCACTTGTTGTCTCTGCCTCAGGTTAGTTTGCATGGCAAGGGCTACCCAGCAATGGGGACTTACACTCTGGCACTATGAGCCATGAAATGTTTTCTGTGGCGTTAAAGTAGCTAAAATTTACTTTTTAGCTACAATAACTAAGCCATGTTAAACTAAAGCAGAATGCATATACAGGGTTCCATAAACACTGGCATTATATAACACCAAACCATAACTAAAATAAAATTCAAAAGCAAAGGTTATCAATAAAGATTTTTTTTTATTTTAAAGTAAGATGTGTAGAGCTCAACCACTGCTCTGTTTGGCTGCCAGTCTCTTGTCTCTCTCCTCAGCAATGGTGAGACGGATACCCTTTCCACGGGGCAAAGAGATCCAGGGTTTGTTGCCCTACAAGAGAAAGGAACGGGTCAAAATTTAAAATTCTTTTATTAGTAACATTAATGCTTAAAGACTAAATGAAGTTAAGGGAAAAAAGCAGAGAGCAAAGTATTAGGAGACACAGAATACACAATCGAAAGGCCAACACATGTGGGTGTCATGGAAATGACCTGTATGCTACTTACTTTGCCAATGACAAAAATGTTTGATAGCCTGGTGGCAAAGCTGTTGCCATTTGCATCCTTGACATGGACCACATCGAATGAGCCTGGGTGCCTCTCTCTGTTGGTGATGACACCAATTCGCCCCAAGTTGGCTCCTCCAGTCACCATGCAAAGGTTACCTGAGCACAAAGAGGGATAAAGAGTTAATAAATAACCACCACCAATTGAAATAATTTGCCTGAAATGATGATCGTTAACCCCCATATGATCACCAAAACCCAATAAGCCAGTTACAAGAATGGCTAGCTACATGTGGTACTGTCATTAATCTGTACGTTGCAAAAGTCAACATTTGAGAATATATAAACTATTCAATTTAACAGCAACAAAAACAAATTAATTGCTAACAGGCCTACTTGTACACAAACTCTGATGCCAACACTATGGCCAGGTCTTTGTTTGCTCTTGGAAAGCTGCAGTCTAGAGTAGTTACATGGAATTAACCATACAGGACAGCATGGATACCAAGTAGTGGTTAGCACTGCAGCACAGAGAGTTCAGATTTATATTCTGTTCAGGGCACTATCGGCATGGGTTTATTAATGACTTGATGATAAAGACAGGACAGATGAACCACGATGAGCTCTGTATAGAACTGCTTAACAAGACTGCACTTAAGTATAATAAATGGAAACAAAAATAAAAAACAGATACAAATTATTTAAATCCTCCTATCAAACACCTTTAATATACAATCACTTTGAACCAAAACATCACAAAGGTTACTACACAGGGTTAGATCTAAGGTTGATAGACATGGCACTTCTCAACCAGGATTAAAGTTTTTCACACAAATGACTCCTGTAAGGGTGCAGCGCTGTAAGGGTAGAAACCCCACAAGAAAAGCAGCATACAGGAATCCCAAGTTAGAAGTCTGGAAGTCACAACCAAGCTTTAAAGTAAATGGTATTTGCAACTATATATAAAGTATCTGTTAATTTTGTCACGCCACACCAACAGTTGGTGTCAACAACTATTCAGATTCACTATCAACATAGTGGTCCAACGTTGTAGAGTGAGTTGTGTCAGTGAATATTTAACTGCTTATTTCACTGTAGGGGGCTTTCAGTGAGTATCACAAGCAGCACTGACCTCAAGTATTCTTCACAGCTGGAAGGGATGAATATGTATTTAGAAGAACAGAATGCTCAGAACACAGAAGTATATTTTCACATAATTTTGCTGTGATTGAAAGTTAGGGTGCTCCACCCAATAGATGCAGCCATCTTGGTAAGAACCACCAATATTTTATAAAAGGGAAGGATTTAACTTTTTTGAAATTTATTTTTCCTTAATTACAGTACCACAAGGAGCATTTTATGCCTGTACCAATGTAGATATTTACAGTGGACATCTAAAGCATGAAATACCTGGAATTTAGCTGGAAAGTTAAAGTCAAACAGAAGAATGTTCTGACATATATATGTCCATGTTCCACGCAAGATTATAAAGCACCATGAATTTGGCTCCACCAAACACCACAAAAGTATAGGAAAATGAGTCCGCATACAAACAGTCTCTTCACCTTGCTCTCTCAGAGATGGAGCTCTAGTACAACCTGCCTCAGTGCTCTCCATGAACAATTCAACATTAGCATAGCCTGACAAATTGACTAGGCACTAGCAGTTCTCTACCTGGGGCATTACCCCCCCCCCTGCATAGTCAACCCAACCACAGAATCAGCCTGATCAAAACTTGTGCCCACACTCATCAGCTTAAGCTTCATCCATTAAATCAAGTGTAGGTTGATCTAGAACTTAGGGGCACAGGTTCCATTCCTTACACGCCAAACAGCAGCCTAAACAGTTGTTCCTAAAAGTGATTTCACCAAATTGGTTAAGAAGCCTGCAGAAACGGACTGAATAATAATGCAGTTTTCATGTGAAGGTAAGTTGTACCATCAAACAATACCCCCAGACCACATGCACGCAGATTTGAGACCATTAGGTAAAATTACAGAGCAAGGAAGCAGGACCTGAAGAGATTACACTTACCAGTATCAAACTTAATGAAGTCTGTGATCTTGCCAGTTTCCAGGTCAATCTGGATGGTGTCATTGACCTTTATTAAAGGATCAGGGTAGCGGATTGTGCGTGCATCGTGGGTAACCAGATGAGGAATGCCTTTGGTTCCCACCCATGTCTTCCTCACCTTGCACAACTTGTACTGGTAAATAGAAGCCAAAAACACTTAGATGCCAAAATAAACTCTAATATACAGCAGTGTAGTAAGCATTATACCCAACTACTTTCACAAGAATGACAATTCTGACTGACTACTTTGTAAAGCAGTTGTAGCCTAAAATTTCAAGACCAATGAAAGCAAACAATGGCTTTTACTGGCCAAACAATGCAACCAACATGGCAGCTCTCAAAAACTTCTTAAATGCAAATAAAATTAAACATACAGTAGACATCAATAACTTAAAGGACATAACTTATTTCACACCAAAGGGATGAAGTTCTCAGGTAAGATGATGTCAGTGCAGCACTTACGTAGCTTTTCTGTGTGCCTGTGTAGTTTTCTCCTAACAGGAGCATCAGTCCATAGAAAACCGATCTATAGTGATCTACTTCACAGGGGATTGCGCCTAAACATTTTGGCACCCCCAGTGAAATATACTTTACACATCCTTTAAGGGATAGTTTTCATTTATACAGCATACGTTTTCAAGTTATGTTGCAAACAAAAAAAGGACATGAAGTTGAGCCAAGGTGTTCTAATTAATTATGTTTATTTAATGTCCACAGTTTAGTAAATCTTTCTAAAAGCAGGACACTCCACTTTCAGAGGCCTGCTTATAAGAAATCCCAGACCACACTGCGACTCAATAGCCACTAGTCTTAGTGGCCACACAGTGCCACTAAGCAGTCCTGCCGTTCCCTTCCAACCCAATATAACTGCATGAAGCGCACACTAGGCTGAACTCTTGTTACTCAATAGATGCATCTAGTACAATATTACTTTCTATAAAAAGGAAGCCACTCCAATTAAAGGAGAGACGTATGCAGTACTATGAGGCATATCAGACTACAGGCTTTTTTTTCCCCTCATATTGAGTTTGCTTAAAAC
The DNA here is from genome assembly GCF_000004195.4 of Xenopus tropicalis. Lineage (NCBI taxonomy): Eukaryota > Metazoa > Chordata > Amphibia > Anura > Pipidae > Xenopus > Xenopus tropicalis. The sequence continues at coordinate 39,595,612 of NC_030684.2, read as the reverse complement.
TGAAAACAGTGAATACACATAGTAGTGACCATGTAGCAACTCATATCCCAAAACTTACCTTGGCCTCTTCAGCTGTAATTCTATGCACTGCAAATCGGCCCTTGGTATCATAAACCAGACGGAAGTGTTCACCAGTCTTCTCAATACTGATGACATCTGTGGGACAATCAAGAAGAAAGTCAAACTAATGACCCTCCAGAACTAAAACAGCTGTATGTCCCTATACCCTTATCCTTTCAAAAGATAAAGAGGCCAGAAATACAGTAATCAGCAGTTTTTGTTTGTGTTTGTTTGTTTTTTTTTTTAACATCTTCAAATATTAGATTGCAGAAGAAACTATTTACACATTGGCATGAAACACAGGTAATAAATAATAGCAATAGTAGGGGCAAAAGTGTAAGTAGGAAACTATAATAAGCTTAAAATCAAAATGATACCCAAGCACTGATCCTTCAGTGTCAACTAAGCATTGCGATACATGTAAGCATACTAAGCATCGTGGTACCCAGTAATTCCTCAAACTAGCACACTACTTCCTTCCCCTAATAACCTTGCAGTACGACGCTCACCCATAAAGCCAGCAGGATATGTGATGTCTGTTCGGACCTTGCCATCAATTTTAATAAAGCGCTGCATGCAGATCTTCTTCACCTCATCCCCAGTCAATGCATACTTAAGTCGGTTCCTAAGGAAGATGATCAGGGGCAGACACTCACGGAGCTTGTGGGGACCAGTGGATGGACGAGGAGCCTGAGGAAAGTAAACACATGTGAGGTCAGTGGAATGCAGGGTGACATAATTAGGGTTTCAGCATCATTAAGTATTTAAAAAGCTTTAACTGCCTTATATAAACAATATCTGGAAAGGTTTGGCAGTTCTCAGTCGCTCAAACAACCACATTGCTGCCTTGTAGTTATGTACAAGACTCAACAAATGGCATACAGAGAATTATGTTACTTACAAAGACACCAGTCAGCTTGTCCAACATCCAATGTTTGGGCGCAGCAACGCGCTTCAAATGCTTCTTCGGTCCGCGAGCCTTTAAAAGGAATAAATGAGGTTAAACAAAATGCACAGGGCAAGGCACTAGCCTAACATTGTGTTTAAAAAGTCATTCATTATAAATGCAACCGCCAGCAACACAATGGGAGACATTAGCAGCAGATAGACGGCTAAGCGCTTATAACACTTCCAAATAAGTGTCCCTTTATTAACCATCACTATAGCGGCTTTGACTACTGGTAGATGTGGGTGGCTAGTGGCTGGAAAATCTGCTCACAGAGAAAACCATAAGTTCATGCAGTTAATTTACCAACCAAATCCAGGGATCTGTTATATGGAAAGCTTTAAAATACAGGATATTCTATTTAAACTTTGGTTTGCCTTTTCACAATACAGCACTTTGTACTTGGGGGTTTTCAATGTTTTCTAGTAGCCTCAATGCATTTAAAGTTAACATATACATACATAAGACAGTGATCAGTTATGAAAAGACCCCTTATCCAGAAAACACCAGGTCCTATGCATTCTGGATAATGGATCCCATCCCTGTACCACTGACTACAGAAGTTGCAAATTGCCAATGAGAATGTCAGAGTGAATGTGGTTCTTGGGCGTTATTCTATGCAAAGAAAGAGGCCAGGAAGCAAGGTCTCATGGAGTAAAGGCTACAGGGGAGCTGATGGGAGAGAGAAACACAATGTTTGGAACAAACCATTTTCACAGTTTCCCTTCAGATCGCCAAGGAATTACACAACGCTTTATAAGACGTCCCCTGGTGAATGCCGAGACCGGATTCTATTACAGTATAATAAGGAACAAGTCGGCCAAGCACCAAAGACCCACAGCGGCCTGCGACTATTACTTCTAACCCGACACCCACATAGTGATGCCCCAGTTTATAAATCTACTCCAATAGGGCCCTAACTCTGCTGCTCAGGGCAATTCCCCACACTCTGAGGCGGTCGGATAGCGATGGAAAGCGCCGCCAACGAGGATGGGATAAGATTCAATATCGAAGGTAAAGAGAGAACAAGTCTCACCATGGCTGCGTCTGCAATGGAAAGGACCTCCTCCTTCCGGTCCCGCCGGGATAAAGAGTGCGGCGCTGACTGCAGGCAGGAAAGGAGAGCGCGTCGAGGATGAGCGTTGTTTTATGACTGCGCCCTGCTGGCTCGGCGGCGGTACTGCACCTAGCGTGTTTGGGGAAAAGTACAATTTTTAAAAAAGGAACCGTGTGCATTAGTAATCATGGTGAAATACGTACTTTCCTTGGCGTGCAGAAAAATAGCAATAGCCCCTGCAAGTGTGATTGCCAGCATAGCTCAGGCCAGCTTGCGTGGTGCATAACAGATATAGGCTGCTTACATGTATGGGATACCTCTCTGAGACAGTAGGCTTTCTGTGCACAGTGGGATATTATTATACAGCATTTTATTTCCTATATGCTGTAGTAGATTGTTGTGTTACAGGTATATTTCCCTAGTATTCTAGAACCATTATAAAGTTATTCACTTCATATGTGTGGATATGCATATATAAAATCATTACAGATATGTTACACTGAACCTTAACACTATTTAGCCTCTCAATATGCCCAAACCATACAGTAGTATAACCTATGGAACCTAATTATATTAATACATATATACCTCTCAATATGCCCAAACCATACAGTAGTATAACCTATGGAACCTAATTATATTAATACATATATACCTCTCAATATGCCCAAACCATACAGTAGTATAACCTATGGAACCTAATTATATTAATACATATATACCTCTCAATATGCCAAAACCATACAGTAGTATAACCTATGGAACCTAATTATATTAATACATATATGCCTCTCAATATGCCCAAACCATACAGTAGTATAACCTATGGAACCTAATTATATTAATACATATATACCTCTCAATATGCCAAAACCATACAGTAGTATAACCTATGGAACCTAATTATATTAATACATATATGCCTCTCAATATGCCCAAACCATACAGTAGTAAAACCTATGAAACCTAATTATATTAATACATATTTGCCCAACCTACAGACCTCCTGCTGTTCCTGCATTAAACCCTGCATCTTACTGAGTGTAGTTCAGCAATGGCTATTGTTAAAATGTATTGGACTTTCATAAAGGCATTTCTGCATCTGGTAATGGCATGTGAGGGGTTAACAATGCAGCTTCTATTAATGTTCCCTCAGAATGCTGCCTGAGCCTATATAAGAGAGAAGTGTGGCTCACCCCAGTCCCTATAGCTGCCCTAAAACTCACCTGAGGTTAGCATAGTGAGTCTGGTGCACAAATATCACCTACATTCAAAGAAAAATCAGTTTATATGACATTAGATTGGGTTGGGCTGTTATTATTTTGTACTAGCAATGACTTTAAATACTCCTCCCATTTTGAAGTAATGGATACACCTGGAAGAGGAGATTCTGATGACACCCTTGGCCTTCCATGAGTCTGTCAAAGCCAGTTTACCATATACCCCTCCATGAAATCACCTGGAAGCTACTTCAGCCTTAAAGGACCGGTAGCGGCACTATAGCCATGAAGCCTGCGTCCCACCATCACTCACTGCCCCTTTTGCTTCTTTTCCTTTTGTCAGCAACATCTGTAGGAAATGAGTTCAGGGCTCTGGCAAGGTCTCCCTCACTTCCACTGATAAAGACTCTACTGGACCATGGACCTCTCAAACCAAGCATGGCAGCAAAACATGAGCTGAGCTTGCAACACCTGCGATTCATGTTGGATTTGTACAGGAGGTCAGCCGATGGGGATGGGAGACCAAGGACTGGCCATCAGGCAGGAGCTGCAGTGAGGCTGGTGAGACCCCTCAAACAGGCATCTTTTAAGACCGGTGAGCAGTGTGGCCACCATATTTGCACATTACACATGGCTGACTATTGACTCATGACCCCAAAGCTTGCAGTCATTGCAAGAGCTGTTTTCATACATGCCAGAGTTAATGAAGAAATTCATGCAATACAGCTAGAGTTGCCGCTTTATCCCTTTAAAGCTGAGAACACATACAATCCACATGCTACAGGATTATCAGTTCAGATGCATGCTACAAAATGGTCTAAAAATCAGTGCAGCCTGCAGCATATATCTGACTGCTTAATACCAACACAGCACATTTTTCAGTTGTCTGTTTTGTTGACCAGTTCATTCCATTACCCTGTTATTCTTTATATTTACTTGTTTCTAACATCCACTAGGGAAAAGCAATTGCACCATACACTCATGTAGATATGCTGGCAGTTCATGCAGACTTTGCATGGTATTTAATATCCAACCCTGGAAACATACCAATTCCACATGCTGCAGGAGTGATTAGTAATCAGTTCAGATGGTTGTTTAGAGACCAGTGCAGTCTTCAGTATTCAGTATTTTTGTTAATTGCTTATTAGCTGTACAATGTTTAATTTCATATGTGTTTATAGAGTTCTTGCACATAAACCTGTGTGCAGCAGCCCTTTGTTAACCCCCCCCCCCCCTTCCCGCTTATGTATGAATTGCACTCTACCTATTCTTTGCATATAATTACATTTGTTTTGGATATTTAGCTGCAAAAATCTAACACCAGCTTCTGAGCCATGCAGACCATGGTTGCAATGTAGTTGCAGCAGCACTAACACTAATGCATTTAGCCACATCCTTGAGCATCTGAGTGTGTCACAAGAAGCTTTGAAGCTAAACACACAAAATCCACATGCTGTAGAGCATATATGTCAACACAAGGCCCGGGGGGCCAAATCCGGCCCACCTGGCTGTTTTATGTGGCCCTTGGTGAGTGTGTCTGACCATCCAGCCTGATCAATTTCCATTTTCCTCACATAGTAACTAAGACTAAGGGGTATATTTATCATGCTGTGTAAAAAGTGGAGTGAAGCATTACCGGTAATGTTGCCCAAGGCATCCAATCAGTAATCAGATTTCAACAGTAGCAAAGCATCTATTGGCTGCTATGAGCAACATCACCGGTAATGTCTTACTCCACTTTTTACACATTGTGATAAATATACCCCTTAGTATCTTACTAAGTATATTAATAAAAAATTTGGCCCACAACTTAGCCTGTGTTTTAGATTTCGGCCCCCTTATGTGATTGAGTTTGACACCCCTGCTGTAGAGTGTTTATTATTACTGAATGTTTATGTACACTGCGCTGCTTTTAATGTAACCATGCATTTACGCAAGTTACATTTCCCCACAACATGTGGATATCACATGTAATTTTCTCATTAAATCTAAACCCCAAAAAATTAACTTACATACACTTGTGTTTTTTCACTTTTAAAAGTAAATTTTAGTATGATGTGTAGATAATGAGATATTCTGGGACAGTTTGCAAATCATTTATTTTTTTGAGGTTTTTCCGTTATTTAGCTTTTTATTCATCAGCTCTCCAGTTTGGAATTTCAGCAGCAATCTGGTTGCTAGGGTTTGTTTATCATAGCAACCAGGCAGTAGTTAAAATGAAAGACTTAAATATGAATAGGAGAGGGACTGAATAGAAAAATGAGCTATACAAAGTAACAATTAGAATATAATTGTAAGCTCACAAAGCAAGAGTTTTGTTGGGGTCAGTGACCACCATCATATAAATATGATAAATGAAAAATATATGATAAATATGAAAAATTATTACTTATTTGAAAAAATAAATGATAAAGACCAATTGCAAAGTTGCTAGGAATAGGACATTCTATTACATATTAAAAGTTTTAGGCTTCTGTACCAGCCCAAGGCAACCATGGCCCTTTAGCAGTGAGGATCTGTAGCTCCAAAGATGCCCAACATGCTCTGTGCTGTCACTTACCTGAGCTTAGGGACTGACTCACTATATACTGTATATATACTGTATTTCATACGAGTGACGGCACTCACAGGAACTTTATACACATCCCTGATGAAAGTCCCAATATGGGACTGAAACCTAAAGTTTTTTCTTTAATTTTGGACATGTGTATAAAGTTCCTGTGAGTGCAGTCACTCGTATGAAATACATTTACAATTACCGCACGAGCACCCAGGCATCATCTCAGACTTATGGTGTGCTGCTTACGCTGCTGCTGTATATATACTGTATATATAGAATAAAAATGTTACAACACAATGCCAATTAGTAATAAATACTCTTTACATAACGGCTCAGAAACCAGTGCAGCTTGCATCAGAATATAATAATAAGCCCTGTGGCGTCATCCTATCTGACAGTCATACAAGGGCATATTTAGGCCCCTACATTGTGCATGTGACATCACGGTGCGCGTGTCCCCAAAGTGTGCAACCCCTTACTCCTTCACTTTTTTTTTTTTTTTTTAAACGTACCCTCCAAAACATGCTGCCCTAGGCACAGGCCCTCAGGTGCCTTATTATAAATATGCCCCTTCAGTCAAACCTCATTTTCTGCTTGAGCTTAGCTTCTCAACAGCTGCCCAGGCCACACTAAGCATGTGATACTCCTAGCAAAATCCAAGATGGTGGCCTGAACCATTACTGTTTTAGAGAGGCTGCTGCAGTGAGTTAAGAAAGTATATAAAATACAGAATTTCTGCTTTAAAACTTTAATGTAATCTGGATAACTGTTCAAATGAACACTTAGGGCCAGATTCATTAAAGTCCGAATCACTATATATATAGTCATGAAAATTCTGTTCATTTGAATACGAAAATTTTGTACTTACAATCCGAAATTTTTGTATCCGAACGATCGTAAACGGTGGGAAAACCTTTCTGACTTTGAACCTTCAGTGTATAATTTTGGAAGCCTCCCATAGGGCTCAATGGCACTCTGCAGCTCCAACCTGGCCCAAGGATAGTCTCCCATAGGGCTCAATGGCACTCTGCAGCTCCAACCTGGCCCAAGGAAAGCCTCCCATAGGGCTCAATGGCACCCTGCAGTTCCAACCCGGCCCAAGGAAAGTCTCCCATAGGACTCAATGGCACTCTGCAGTTCCAACCCGGCCCAAGGAAAGTCTCCCATAGGGCTCAATGGCACTCTGCAGCTCCAACCTGGCCCAAGGAAAGCCTCCCATAGGGCTCAATGGCACTCTGCAGCTCCAACCCGGCCCAAGGAAAGTCTCCCATAGGGCTCAATGGCACTCTGCAGCTCCAACCTGGCTCAAGGAAAGTCTCCCATAGGGCTCAATGGCACTCTGCAGCTCCAACCTGGCCAAAGGAAAGTCTCCCATAGGGCTCAATGGCACTCTGCAGCTCCAACCTGGCCCAAGGAAAGTCTCCCATAGGACTCAATGGCACTCTGCAGCTCCAACCTGGCCCAAGGAAAGTCACAATAACGAAGCTTGAATGAATCTGAAACTTTCATACTCGTTGTGACAAATACAATTTTGTTGTGAAAATTGTCAAAGTACGAAAAAGTTGCGCAGTCATGGATCTAATCAAAATACCATTTGGCAGGCACTGGTTGATATCTTGCAAGATCCTAGATAGGGACAGGGATAGGTTTGAATCATCTCTACATTTTCTGGGATAGTTCAGAGACTGCAACTCTTCTTTTTCCCAGAGTTTGTCTGTTGCTGCGTTATTCTGTATTTTATCCTCTTCGTTCCTTCTCCAGCCTGTAATATTGAAAACTGGGTGGAGACATAGATTGCCTTCAGAAAATATGGTTGGCAGCTTCATCTTTATTATATTCCTGCTAAAGCTGCAGTTCAGTTTCCTTGGCCTGACTAATATGTCTTGCTAAAATCACCCAAAAGCATTTGTATGGGGGAGGAGACCAAATTACCATCAAACTTAAGCTGGCCAAACACGCACCGATTATAAACATACCAATCATAGTTTTGTATAATTTTAGGACTGTGTGGGCTCCAAATTATCATCCACATAATTTTCATACCACGATTATTCTTTAAGACGATCGGATAGGTTAGAAAATTTGGTCGGCTAAAGATAAAATCTGTGCATGGATTGTGTATCTGATGATATCCTTGTGGGACATACAATGCATTTCTGGGACGTCACTTTTGTACGACTGGTATCTGCCAACTATTTCATATCCAGAACATCCTCCCATTTGTTATTTTTAGGGCTTTATCCTACAATTTCAGTCTGAATGTTAGTCTTAGATCGTTGTATTTAAATGTATGATTGATATCCGAACGTTTGTCAGAAGAAAACTAAAATCTGAATGTGTTTGGCCGTCTTTAGGGCTGATTTTGCATATCACATGTTGCTGATATAATTTGAATCTTAACATTCCTTCTTTTCTTCTTTCTTGTAGGAGATCACTGGCACACGCAGACTTTCATGTTCAACCTTTATGGGCTGGTAAGTGCAGAGCAGTTGTTGAGGGCTACTGCAATGCATCCTTTTGCACTCCGGTTGGGTGACACCTCCTTTTCCTGCATGGTGGACCTCCTGCCTAATGCTGCTCTCTCCTCAAAAACTAGACATCATGCTGGAAGACGAATGTGGGCAGAGACGGATTTAACATCGCAACTTAAAGCTGTGATAGAGGGCTCAGAGAAGACTTTGTACCTTCAGCTAATGTGCAACAAGTTTGGAAGGCAACCAATGAAGCAGCGGGCTGTTTCTTCCTCCCATATTCCATTTTTGCTACTATACCTCAATCACACTTTGCACAGTTTAAGCACAGTAAAAAACATAGCCGCTGGGGAGCCGGGAAAGGGTTTGCTAGGCAAATCTGTACCTAGCCTGCTCAAAAGGAAACCACGCCAGGCAGGAACTTTAGGCATCAAGCTTCCAAGGTTTCCAAACCAAAGTGGACAGTCCAAGAATCAGTGCAGTCTCCGTCCATTCTGGGTTAGCTTCCACCAGCTAGGATGGGATCACTGGATCATTGCTCCACATAGGTACAACCCTGGTTACTGCAAGGGAGACTGCCCCAGACTTCTTCACTCAGGTTATAATTCACCCAATCATGCCATCATCCAGAACTTCATCAACCAGGTAGTGGATGGGAGCGTCCCACGACCATCTTGTGTGCCATACTCCTATGGTCCCATAAGTGTCCTCATGATTGAACCTGGAGGCAACATTCTCTACAAAGAGTATGAGAATATGATGGCGGAATCTTGCACCTGCCGATGAAACGGTGACCCTTTCCTGGACACCCTAGCAAAATAACAAGCACTTTATAATGCCACTTTAACTATTTAAACTACTCGTATAATATATATGTATATATATGTGTGTGTTTGAGAAATAATGGTGAATCAAGTCAATTACTAGCAGGTTTGCCCAAAACTAATATTGTATTCCCCTTCCATTCCCTGTCTTTCTCCTGAGAAAGCTAAATAAAGACTTTTTCACTTTTTGTAATCCCATGTACAGGTTTCTGTAGCTTAACTTGCAGAGACAGAATGGAACATTTCTTGCGTTGTTGAATATAGTAATAATCAACCTCAGCTTGCCTTCAACCCATCAGAAAAGACAAGAGGTTAAATAAAAATCAGCAAACTCTAGTCTGTATAGAACAATACAGCTATATACAGCTCTAAGGAGCAGCCAAAATAGCCCTATACTTCACAGTATCTAGCTCTCCTCTCTTTTGAATCCTGACAACTTTTCTGTTGATGGGATAAACTTGGTCAGATGTTCATCCAAGTCAAGACATGGTTTTCTATTATACAATGTCAAGAACAAAGCCACAGAGAGGTCCCTAAGGGCACACAGAGCTACTAGTAGCAGCTATTTGTTGTGGCTACTAAAAAAGACAATGCTGATCAATTACTGTATCTATGTGTGTTTAACAAAGGCAATTCTCAGTATTGTCTATGGCAGGGTATTTTCTGGGGTTTAGGGCTCTGGCACACGGGGAGATTAGTCGCCCGCGGCAAAACTCCCTGTTCGCGGGCGACTAGTCTCCCCGAGTTGCCTTCCCCCTGCCATCCCACCGGCGAACATGTAAGTCGCCGGCGGGATGGCAGACGCGGCGGCGCGATCTCACGCAAATCGCTGAAAAAGACTCGTGAGTCTGCCATCCCGCCGGCGACTTACATGTTCGCCGGTGGGATGGCAGGGGGAAGGCAACTCGGGGAGATTAGTCGCCCGCGAACAGGGAGTTTTGCCGCGGGCGACTAATCTCCCCGTGTGCCAGAGCCCTTAGTAGCCATGAAAAAGTAGCTGTTACTAGTAGCTCAGTGTGTCTTCACCATTAATCACCTTTTATTAATCCTAGGCACTTGTTTACTAAAAGGATTAAGTGGGTAACCAGTTTTAGACATGCCTGGGGTTAGAGAGGAGGAAAATGGTATATTGAAGTCTTTTCATACTCATTATGGTTTCTCACGCATACTAAGCTCTCTTTACAAAAATGTATAAAGTGCAAGTAGCGCTCCATAGACCCAATACAGTAAAGCATTCATTATCCTGCATATAGTTTATAGCTGGGGTCCCTTTCACGCACATTCATAATCCTGAAGACTTTATTTTAAGCCCCCCACTGTCGTTTTATATCTGTGTATATTAAAGTTTCCATATTTGCAGTCAGTGTAAACTCATGTAAGTGTAATAAATGTATATTTACAGTAGGATAGGAACACTTCATTATTGATATGAAACACGCCACTGAATATGTTAACCTTTCAAATGGATGTTGAAATTGACGAGAGAGAAAATTAAACACACACAGAATTTTCTAAAGCAGCAGAGTAGGACAGTCAATGAATTTGTTAGTACAGGAACTTGGTTTTAAGTCTTTTTATTTTTGCAGTCAATTTGAAATTAGACTGTATGCTCTGGGGGCTAAATATACAATTGCAAATATACAATGCCCACCAACAGCCATTGGATCTTCGAAGATGTAGTTCTAGGAAGCTATTGCTGTTTTCCAAGCCAGTTAATTTCGTCAGGCGCTCTTTGGAGAAGGCTACCCAAACGTGAAAAAAACATATTCAATCCATTATATATTAGAAGAAAGGTTTAGTTCGCTAGCCAAGATTTGCAAGGCTTGGGCTCAAGGGATTTTATACTTGCATTATTGGCTCGTGTAGTGTTCCAACATGATTCTCCTCAAATATTTGCTGGGTTTGGCTCTAGATGTACTGGGATGACGTAGGTTTATCTTTGAGAACATAAAGGCTCTAGTGAGGCTCAGATGCATTATCGCAAGGAGAGGGAATAACAGCAGAATAAGTTCCAATCCTGGCATCCCCCACCCTATGGACCATGGGCTCCATTGAAGCAGCTTGCCTTTGCATCCTCTTACTTCTATGTGGCAGTGAGGTAAGGAGCATAGGGGGATATGGCTGGTCAAATATCCAAGGGTCCATATAGCACATAACATGCAAATATTTAAAAACACTACTCTAAAAGTCACACTGCAATAGTTGCATGGGCAATCAAATGTAGCAGAGGACCTGCCATTCTGGTCATTCAGGGTGTGTGTTCTTTTTACCAGTGGGTGACAAGATTGTGGCAATTTTCTTGGAGTCAGTAAAACACCCCATTTAATATAATGATTTTTGATCAATGTGAACATGTACAAACAAAGGTGGTGTATTTTTTTAGCAAATTAACTAGTCATTAGGGAGGGTAGGCATACCTACTGAGGGAGCTGGTTATGATAGATTCATTGGTAGAGTTTAAAAAAATGGCTTTGTACTCTGAAAATACATTAAGGGATGTATGTAGTTTCTGTAAAGTAGTTGAACTTGACTTAATGTAAAAAGAGAATGTTTGCTCCATGGGTGCTGTGTATGGTTTGTGCCAAGTTTATAATGTGCTGCAGTATATAAACAGCAGTATGAGGAGGAGAGGCACTAAGCCTATAAAGCCTCACACAATGCACACAAAGCTAAATCACACATTCACAGATGACAGCAAATGGGAAAACTGAGCCTATCACAAACCCAGAGATGCCCACCCTGAAATTCTGGGGTGCTTTTTGTTCCATAATGGATAAGAATTCTATTAATGTCTGAAGATCTTCACAGACAGCATTATGGAGCATGTACAGAAATTTAGATAAGTATATCATCTTCAAGATATTTTTGCAGCCCCATAGGGTCAATGCTAGTTTATCCCAACTGGAAAGATCAGTAGTCACTGAAGCAATGATGGGGGACAAAATGAGATGTACATATCAGGAAGGTGTATAGTAATATCGACGTACTTAAAGGAGGAAAGCCAGATGAGGGAAATATTTGTTGGAAAAGGTGGGGGTTATCCATACAGTAGAGCCGTGATCTGTACCAGTTAATCTGCAACCCTGAAAAGTGGCCAAATTGGTTCACCTTTTGTAAGGCTAGTGCCACATGTGAATAAGCACAGGCTGAAAATCTGCCCCAACGCTTTAAAAATCACAGTGCATTTCAGTCCGAATCACACTGTATTTCAGTGTGAAACTGCATTCCTAAGCAGTTTTCCGGTGAAGACCCAGTGTGTGCCTGAACCCAGGCCAAAGCAATGCTTCCAGTGCAGGCACTACTTTCAGATTTTTAATGTGTTGGGGCAGATTCTCAGCCTGCACTTATCTGCTCTGTGTGGCACTAGCCTAAAGCTGGCCATACACGTGGCGATCTCACGATGTTTCGTACGACCGTCGGTCGCACGAAACATCGTCAGATCCGCCACACACCATTCAGGGCTGAATCGGCAGGTAAGGAGGTAGAAACAATAGGATTTCTACCTCCTTCTGCCGATTCAGCTCTGAAGGGAGAATTTTGGTCAGGCGCCTTCTATGGCGCCCGATCAAAATTTTCTAACCTGGCCGATCGGCGAGTCGACCGATATCAGCAGCTTCCTGCGATATCGGTCGGCTCGCTGACATGCCATACACGCACCGATTATCGTACGAAACGAGGTTTCGTACGATAATATCGGTGCTTGTATGGCCACCTTAAGAGGACAGACAGGACTATCAGGGAGGTAGATTAGGAGACGAAATGCTAATTTTCTCAACAAATATATGAAGAGTGAGACCCTTAATGATTCGCAAAATTTCCAATGAGTATAGCTAGGGATTCAATTGGTAGGGCAAAGAAGATGGCAGAATAACTCCCAATATCAATACACTGATGGGATGAAGGCCAAAGGGAAAAGGTCAATAGTGAGGGTCAGAGGCAGGGAGCCTAAAGCATGGGGCTATAATATGGGCTAGAGGTGGGCGGTGGTATATGCAAATTGAGCAAATTAAAAATACTACCTACTTTACTGAGATTTCAAATCCACCAGTCCAGGCAATATTAAGATAATAAATCCCCATTGATAAAGATTTGCTCCTGACCTGCAGCTTTTTCTGTCTGCAATAGCATGCATTTTAGTTTCCTCCCATAAGATGGTCTGTAACTTTCTCCTACATGTAGTAAAACATACTCATCCGGACAGCAATGCAAATTATCCATCACTTACTGCACTTACTTCTGGAACCACTGCATGTTCTCTATCCCATCTCTAGTTTTATTTTTCAAAGGTGCAATCACAGCCACCCTCCCCAGACCCTGGCTTTAAGGATGAAATAAAAAAGATGGAGTGGCCTGTGTTTCTGCCACCATACCGGGGGCCAAGAATGACACCATTTTGGAGGACAGTTGGGAGCAAACCTCTGGGAGCATACTGCAACCAGGGCCTGGAATGCACCACCAAGATCTGCAGGTACAGTAGATGGTGCATCTTAACCTAAATGGCAAGTAACCTCATCAAGAAGATAATGATCTAGCCTTATTTTTTTTTAACATCTGGTAACCTAAAATAAAGTCTGAAAAATGCCTACAGTGGATCTTATTCTTCCTAATGATATTGAGTTAGTTCATATCTCTGTTAATAATAGAGCTGATCTGCTTACCATTTTTTTAAGGACACTGAAACCCAAATTCACTTGAGGGCCAATTAGTCAGGCTCTTCTGTTAAAAACCACTTGCCCAGGGCACTTTTCATTAAAGCAGCAGCCACCTTGTTTTACAGATTTATATGAACTGCTTAATATAGAGTAACATCAGCTGTAGTGGATTACCATGGGGTCACCTGGTGCTCAAGGTTCCAAGGGTACCCCTCACCAAGAGCGGAGTTGGATCCGGGGTGAGACGGGCACAAAGGGGCGGAGCAAGGGATCGGGGAGAGGACCAGGGGTTGGGGTACAGCCCAGGGCTGAAGCAACAGTTATTCCACCCCTGCTCCACAGCAAGTCCAGGCACCTTTGCAATAACCCAATACACTCTATATTGTTTATTAGCAGAAGGTCATCTAACATAGTCCATTTTTGCCATATTTTGACACTAATAGATGTATTTAAGTTCCCTTATTTAGGATGTATTTCAGTTCCCTTTCAATAGTAATTAGTGTCATACAAATATGTTCTCTTTATGACATAATTTAAACATGTTCAATAGATACTATTTTATCATTTATATTTCTGTTTGTTTTGCAGGAGGGGGCAGTGTGCATATCTTCTGCAGTACTGATCTTCAAGGATGCACGGTGCCACATTAGCCTTCAAATATCATTTATATCAAGGCCATTGTACTCTCCCCATAAGCTTAGTGTCATCTGAATGGCGGTTGTCATATTGCTCACCTTAGCAAAGCACTTCCTGTTAGTGATTAGTGAGTCAGTTCAAAACCACAGCCATGCTAGCTGGTAAGAAGGGTAAATATGTTGTATATTACTTTAGTTGTTATTTGCTTCAGTCACTAGATGGCAACACAGGAGGTTCTAGAAGTAAGTGCCCCTCAGTGTCATTCAGGTGGAAGGGGATTGACCTGGAAGTCCATATAAAAAGGGCTAAATGACCCAGGCCATTGGCTGATTATGGGCAGGACTTATGATGCCATCGGCCTGAGGACAGTTACCTCTGAGAAGTGCCCAAGGTGAGCGTCTTCGTACTCAACGTTACTTAGCCATTATTTAGTTGGAAAGGGCAAATGGCTAGGTAGATGACTGATCACCATAAAGTGGCACCCCTTTCATAGTTGCTTCCTCCTGGCCTAGACACCTATGTGCCAAGTGGGCCCCCTGAGTTAAAGAGAATCTCAGAATGTGGGCAGTGGGAGAAGACAAACACATAAAGCCTAATAAATACAACAAAAAGAACAACTAAAGGACTGGTGTGAAGCTGTGATGGTGACTGTGAATAAAATCTATTCCTGAGTTCATCTGCAAGAACTGTGTGAAGCTCCGTTTTTTTCTTCAACTAAAGTCTCCTTGTAATGGAGATGTGTGTCTGCAAAGGGTTAATTGATCCCAGCTATACCAAAAGGTTATACAACCCCAAAATGATATACCCATGCCCCCAGTTGAACTTTTATTAATATCACAGAAACTGTTGCTGATGGAGATGCAGATACTGACTTCACAAAGCCAGACTATGTACCACCCTGGAATAAACATTATGGGGGTTATGTAATAAAAGGCACTACGTTTGCCCAGGAGCAGTAATCCATAGCCACCATTTAGCACGTAGAATTTAGTAGTCAACTGTTTGAAAGGTTTACTGCTCCTGGGCAAACTTATTGACTTACAAGCACCTAGGCGGACCTGATAGGGAACTGAAGCCTGTCTCTGCAGGGCTGTGATTGGCTCTCCCCCTCCTGCTGTGCTTCTGGCAGAGACCCTTAGGACACGCCCACCCCTCATTTCAAACAGGGACAGAGAAGAGATAGGATCTATAGGGAGCTCCAATAAAGGGGCCATTGTTACAGATAGGATTAATTTTTAGGCCAAAGTGAAACCAGCACCGTATAGGATATGTCTCCTTTAAAGCATGTTTAAGGCCAGATTCTGAGACCCCTGCGCTTGGTTGCGTTTGCGCAGCGCCAGGGGAATGAGAATTACTATAAGACAAAATACAGTCTTTCACCCTGGTAATATAGTATCTAAAGTACCTAGCTCTTGCATAACCGATGGGCTGGTATTTGTATGGGGCAACTCCACTTTTTGAAAAGATGATGATGCTGGCAGCCTGCTTTACTTGTAAGTCCCTGCTTCATCTGCTGGGCCTGAGGAGACATCATGTTTGGAGAATGCAGATATACATTGCTACTACCTGCACTGCTGAACTGAGGACTGTGTGGAACAGAACACGGTGTAGGTGACATAAGGCCAACGCTGTGACACGTTCTCTGTACTCCTTCTCTCTTAGCAGCGTTCACTTTTGCCTGTGCCACCTTAAGAGATTTTTTTCTTCTGGTCCACCTTAACTGGACTCACTGGCTTCTCCTCCTCCCCTACCAGCACGTCACTTCCTCTGATACTGTGGAGCCCTGTTAGTCCCTCCCCTGCTACTCTCTGTGGCATCAACCTGCTGTGAGTCTCCTCAGTGCCGGCTCCTTCCCACCAACGCCAGACTCTATGGGACCCCATGGCCTCCTTCCCTGACAGTCTCTGTGCTGCGGACACTTCCCTGCCCGGCTGAGGGCAATGCGCCTCCCTTAATAACCTCGCCGAGCAACACCTTCATGCAGGTAACTTTTATCCAATCAGCGCCCTCCCATATAAATCACTAGTAAACTTTCTGAAATACTATTTAAACATATTATATACGCTTAAACCCCTCCCCCCCACCCCCCATGGTGCAAATGGCTTAAAGGGGACATATACCATAAACTTTTACAATGCACTAAACCATGTTAAATAGGAGTAAGTGCTTTTATTTTAATACCTTTTGGTGCAAATATGCTTGAAAACTGTGCTCTACCCCTTACAAGCTTATGGATTAGGACTCCTCAGTATGTGGCTAGGGAGCTGCCGACTGATCTACATCAGTAACAGAGCAGCATCCACTAAAGGTTCTAGCTGCCAATATCTGTCCCTTAGATTCGGCAGCTTATCGGCCATGTATGGGCACTAACGAGGGGCCTCGATCGGGCAGGTTTAAAAATTAGTCGGATCGGGGGCCGCAGCGGCTCATTGATGTGGTTCCCAAATCGACAGACAACTATACCCGACCGAATTATCCCGATATCGCCCACCCGTAGGTGGGGATATCAGGAGAAGATCCGCTTACTTGGCGACCTCACCAAGCGAGTGGATCTTAGCGTGTACGGCCACCTTTAGAGAGAAGTGAATATGCCCCCCTCTGTCTGGCTTCTGACCTGAGAGGTTGTCTATCTAGATCTCATATAATGACAGTTTTAGCAGGGCTGTCGGAGTCGGAGGCAATTTTGGGTACCTGGAGTCGGCAAAAAATTAACCGACTCCGACTCCTACTAAATTTAAATGGGAATAAAAAATAAATAAATAAAGCAAGTTTAAATGTCCCAATTCACAAACAGTCATAATTAATTACTTCTCTGCTATAAGAATAAAGCCCAATGCACGCAGTGCATAAACAAACACGTTGAGTGACCATGAAGCTTTTCATTGACTGTATGAATGTATAAAATACATTAGCATATTAAAAACAGAGGAGTCGGAGTCGGAAGTATTAGAAACTGAGGAGTCGGAGTCGGAGAATTTATCTATCGACTCCACAGCCCTGAGTTTTAGGAGATAAAATGCTTTCAAAACATCTTTTTTTCTGCATCATTTCACATTTTGAGGGAAGATGAACATTATAACTTAATATAAAGTTTAAATAAAATGTCTTCTTTAAGCCCATTTGTAGATGGGGGTGTAACACTAGACAGTGAAGCTAGCTGACTGCCTTGCAGGAGAAGTTTTTTTAATAGTGCCGATACAAAGCCATTACATTGGCAGGAGCAGGTGAGAGTCACAAAAAAAGGGAATTTTTGCTTGACTTTGTAAGGGCTCATCTGCCTGAGGCGATATTTTCCATTCATATTACTACGTTCAATAGTAGCTTCTTTCGGCCGCTACCAGCTTTCCCCTTGCTCACATTGTGAAAGAAGGGAGGAGTTGCTGGCAGAAAAAGGTATTGCCGGGGTGGCTGGTCGCTTTCTCCATTAATGATGGCTGCCATTCTCCGTCTCACTCTTCTGTAACGCAGTCCGTTTTAGCTGGAAAGTCAGAGACTTCCCTCAACATCAAATCAGCCCCTCTGTGCGCCTGCATTATCCCTACGCCTGGCCAGGAACACAAAGCTCTTAGTTGGTGGCTTACACGCATAGGCTTCTAACCAATCAGAATAGAGTGTGAAAGACATCTAATCAGAACTGACCAATGATCAGCAGGCAGAGAAAATCAGTTGTCCTAGTGACATGTGTGAATGTAATGGATATGTGAAAGTATTATCTGCCTGGCCCTTATCTCCCACAATGCCTGCCCTGTGGTGAGCAGACCTGCAAAGAAGGACACTCTCAAAAGTAATAAAGGACTGGAGTGTTGCTAATGTATAGATATTAAAATGTTGCTTTAAATTGCTTTCATTATGCAGTATTTTGCATGTTCCTAATTCCCCTCTATATTTTTAGGGGATAAAGAGTCTATGCCAGAGTGCCAGGTTCTTGTTTGTTCTGTGGGGACTGGGGAAAGCAAATGATAGGCTGAAAAAGTGGTTAAAACTGAACATGATTGCCCTAAGAAGATGCACTGATCGTAGCAACATGGCTACTTAGGTTGAAAAAAAGACATATCCGTCAAGTTCAACCTTTTATGTCTATATGTCTAATTGATCCAGAAGAAGGCAAAAACCCCTTCTGCTCTATCCCAGAGCAAAGCAGAGCACATCTTTAGTTTACAGAAGGAAGGGCTTGAGCTGACACAATGCATTGTTTTCCCATCATTCTGAATAATACTCTCTCTATATGCAGGATTTTTCTGGGATCTTAAGTGATGGATCCTAGGCATAAGGAACTACTCAGAAGGCAGCGCCTAGAGCTCTGTGCTGAGGGCCTTGCAGAAGGACTGGTCCCACAGTATCTACTACAAGAAGGAATCATCACAGAAAGCCAATTAGAGGAAGTCAACTCTCAAGTCACCAGCCACAGACGAGCCATGAAGCTTCTAGACATTCTTCCTACCCGTGGGCCAAGAGCGTTTGAGGTTTTCCTGGATTCCTTAAGTGAATTTCCGTGGATGCGTGAGAACTTGATAAAACTTAGTCAAGATGGTGTAGACATTCCAGGAGGAAGGACGCCGGAGTTGCCATCTAAATTCCATCACAGCTGTCCAACTGAAAAGCAATTGAACCTCCTGGCAGGGAAGTTGGGGCCAGAGTGGGAGCAGATACTTGTGCATCTTGGCTTGGACCACAATGACCTGTACAGGTGTAAGGAACAGAATCGTTATAATCTTCAGTCACAAATCGTGGAAGGTTTTGTGAAGTGGAAACAGCGGATGGGAAGCAAAGCCACAATGTTGCAGCTATGGCAAGCGCTACAAGCAGCAGAGGCAGATTTGTCCGTAATGCAGCAAATCCTACAGTGATATTTGGGAACTAATGCTTATCTAATCAAACTATAGGCAAAATGTGCCTGTAACCCACAGCTATTAGTCTGCTTTAACTGAACTAAACCACTAAATGCCAATAGGCATTACTAGGTTGTTCGGAGAAAACTTGGATCATGATCATAACCGTGTCTGTAAAAATAATAATCACTCTTTCCCACTGATACTTGTGTAAGAACATATTTGAAGGATTACCCATGCTCCTCTGTCTATCTGTCTGTCTTCCTCAGGCATATGCATCCCATTGTTTATACACTTTACAAAAGCTAGCAGGTGGTCAGTAAGTAGATAGCAGTAGGTAATAGGAACAATGCCTTACATTTACTCATAACCTGTACAGAGAGATATTATAAACCAATGCAAGCTTAGGCATTCCCCTGTACTAAGTTGAAAATTGTCATAGCAGCCCTTTGAAGTGACAGTATATGTCTATATACACCTCTGTGCAACATGATCACATTAAATAGAACTTGTGGTAAAACTGTTTTCTGTTTATTCTTTGAATTTAGAAAAAAAAATCAGTATTTTGCTTATTTTTTCTATTCCAAAGCACAGATTGAAAATTGTTTTGTTCTTAACTTTGCTATATTCCTTCTCCTTCTGTAACCAGGCGAGTTTAGTAAAACAGTGGTACTAAGTGCCATATAAACAAGTCACACCTCCCAGCTGTAGCCTCTGATAGGCTTTCAGATAAGGAGGCATTCACTTGACAGAGAGCTTATCTGTTGCTCACAAAGATAAGGAATTTGTAAAGCGAAAAAGCTTTCATTTTCAGTCATCAACCCGTTTTGTGCCAGAAATAACAAAACCATAGATATTTGTAACATCTTTTATTTATATATAGTTATGCAGGGCTCGCAAAGTTTACAAAATAAAATTTGGATTGGAGGTCTTTCCTCACAAGAATTTACAGTCTAAAGGGTTATTTGAAAAAATATACATATTTTCCCTATTCATTGAACTTGTTTTGACCAAGTGGGTGTACACTTGGGTGTACTCTACACTGTACATGCTCTGTGCTGCAGTAAGCAGTAAGGAGGTTAAGATGACTCTTCACAGGGTGAACCCACGGAAAGCAGTGGGACCGGACAATATATGTAGTCAGGGGTTTTCAAGGATGTGCTGGAGATGTGTTCACAGAGAGTTTCAAAACAACTGAAATAATTTCAGAGCCAAAAAAAGCATCTGTGTCATGTCTCAATGATCAAAGTGTTTTCAGAAGCTAGTGATAAAGTACATAAAAACACACTTCCACAGACCTAAAGCTGGCCATACACGTGGCGATCTGACGATGTTTTGTGCGAACATCGGTCGCACGAAACATCGTCGGATCCGCCACACACAGTCAGGGCTGAAACAGCAGATAAGGAGGTAGAAACAATAGGATTTCTACCTCCTTCTGCCGATTCAGCCCTGACGGCAGATTTTGGTCAGGCGCCTTCTATGGCGCCCGATCAAAATTTTCTAACCTGGCCGATCGGCGAGTCGTCCGATATCAGCAGCTTCCTGCGATATCGGTCGACTCGCCGACATGCCATACACGCACCGAATATCGTACGAAACGAGGTTTTGTATGATAGTATCGGTGCGTGTATGGCCAGCTTTAGACCCATGACAGTTGGCCTATCGGGTAAATCGTACTACAGATGCCCTTTCCCATCTGGACAAAAACAATAGTTGTGTCAGAATGCTGTTTATTGACTTCAGTTCAGTGGGCAACACCGTTATTCCACAGAAGTTGGTAGAATAGCTATAAGTGCTGGGTATACTTCACTGGGTAACTGGATTTAAGACTTCTTGCCTGATAGATCACAGTATGTCGCTATTGGAAATAATAACTCCAGGATCCTCAGTACAGTTTGAATCATATCATAACGTTTGCAGATGTAACAACCGTAGTAGGCTTTATTAGTAACAACGCTGATATAGGAAAGAGGTGGAGCATTTGGTGGGTTGGTGTCAAAATAAGTACTTCATTTTCAATGTTGAAAAGGACAAAGAGGTGGTAATAGATTTTAGGAGAAAAACTAGAGCCCATACTCATGGAAAAACTAGAGCCCATACCCCATAACTGAGCTAGTCAGGAATGTGAAGTTCCTAGGGGTAAATTTGGCAGATGATCTTTTATGGGATTTAAATACCTCTTCTATTATTAAGAAGCAAATCAATGCCCATATGTTGTTATATTACAGTTTGGTCTGGAAACAGTACTGTTGCTGAACAGAAGTCCTTGCAGTGGATAGTCAAGACAGCAGAAAGGATAATTGGGATTGGGATTGGGATTAGTGGGATTTATGGCTGGATCTAAGGTGCGGCCCATAGATTTGAAATCTGTTTCAAAGGTGTTTTGTATTGTTTCAGTGGTGCTGTTAAAATAGTGAACCCTGTGCCTTTATATTCTTTTTAAAGTTATTGTGTGCGCTGTAACCAGATACCTACAGATAAAAATGTAGTGATACATCCTTAGTGTGATTTCCATTTCTTACCACAAGATGGCGACAGGTACAACATTTTCTAAACAGAGAAAGTGTCTACTGATGTTACAACCCTTAAAAGCCCAGCATTCCTCAATCCATAACTGGTCACTGCAGTCTCCCCTTAAAGAAATGCTATCACAGCCATAATTTTTGTATGTAAAAATAGCACAATAAAACAGTGATTCCTAAGTGTCAAATTCAAATAAGAAATAATAAAATCAAGTAAGGACAGGCCACCAGTCCCCTGCTCTTCTCAGAGCAACCACTCGGTTGTACCCCCCCACTACTAATGCTGTTTCCCACCTTAAACCTTTCTTCCTTGCTGCTCCCTACTTTTTAGAATGCCAACCCTGAATTTCTCCAGAGTGAATCCTTCCTTAGTCTCTTTAGATATAAACTCTACCTCTTAGGGTACTTGCACAGCACCTGAATTGGGAGCTGGCACTTGCATTGCAGTGTCACCCACTGTAACCTACAGCACTGTTAGTTACCCTTTTCACTTAGATTGTAAACTGTACAAGGCAGTATTGTATAATAAAAGTTCTTAAAATGTTTCCATATTTCTGCTGCTTGTTTGTATTCTGTGGCTGATGAAGTAGGAGTAATGCAGTTCTGATCACTTTCGGGAGAGTGTATTGAAAGGAAGGACCCATAGAAACAGCATGGCCGACAAATGAGAACCATAAGGACTGTGGAACAGGAGACAGCATCGGTCTCTATCCGGGTATGCACACAAGCGGGAGATAGTATACAAAGCATGGATGGGTGCCGCACATGTGAGTATATTTTAGCCCGAGCCATTAAATACCAGAAGTAATACATTATTGGCACTATCTCTTTACTAAGGGTCGCTAAACCAGCTGGGTACAGAGTAAGTGGGTAGTGGAGGCCCTTGGGGTAGCAGCCAGTCTGCCCCTGGTAGCGCTATATAAATAAAAATATACACACCTTATAATATAGTCCTATAAACACAAAATGGAAAAGCTACATACACAGCATTAAATACCAGTGGGAAGATTACGTGGAACCCTTCTGGTGTATAGTACCAATCAAAAAAACATTCTATATATTTTTTTTCACACAGGTGAAAGATTTCATAGCATTATCCCAATTTTTTTCCCAGTTCTTGTATGAGCTGGGAATTGCTTTTCCCAGTAGAGCATGTACAGGTATGGTATCCCTTATCCGGAAACCCGTCATCCAGAAAGTTCAGAATTACAGAAAGGCTGTCTCCCATAGACTCCATTATAAGCAAATAATTCTAATTTTTAAAAATGATTTCCTTTCTCTGTAATAATAAAACAGTACCTTGTAATTGATCCCAACTAAGATATAATTAATCCTTATTGGAGGCAAAATAATCCTATTGGGTTTATTCAATATTTATGTGATTTTTAGCAGATTTAAGTTATGGAGATCCAAATTACGGAAAGATCCCTTATCCGGAATACCCCAGGTCCCCAACATTCTGCATAACAGGCAGTGTCGGACTGGCCCACCAGGATACCAGGGAAACTCCCGGTGGGCCCTGGTGTCAGCGGGCCCTCTTGCCCACACAACCATTTGCCTTGTATGCCTATACCATAGACATTACTCAATTCTATATGAGAAGAAACAGAAGAAATGGAGGAAAGGATAGATAATAGAATGTAAAAAGAAGTAATTAAGAGATTAAAGAAAGTGAGTGAACAGAGAAGGGGAGAGTGGGCCTAAGGTCTAAGGGTTTCTAGTGGGCCCTTGGCACCCAAGTCCGACACTGATAACAGGTCCCATACCTGTATTGAGATTTTGGGAGGTAGGCAGCTGGAAGTGAGATCAACATATCATATATTCGTGTCATCGACTCGATTGTCTCGGCCCTGAAACAAAAAATACTTAAAATAGTGTTCCAGCAGCCCTAGCATTTGTGTCGGCTTGGTAAACTATGTAGAGTGGATAGCCAATCACAGCCCTGCAGTCATACAAAGACAGGCTTCAGTTCCCTATCAGGTCAGCCTAGCTGCTGATTGGGTCAGTTCAGTGTACTGAGTGCCGCCGGCCCCCCTGCACGTCCAGAGAATTTAGCCAGCAGGAAGTGGATAGAGATATAGATACACAAATAGTATGCAGATACTACATGTCATTTTTTAGAATAACAAAGAGTACAATATGCGTTCCAGGGTTGCCAATATTTTGAGATTCTTTGTAAGGTCCTATTGGAGTGTGTGACCATACGCTCAAATCTAATATATATATGGTATATCTGGGGTTCTCCACTTCCTGGCTAAAGATATTGTACTTACAAACAGATAATGAAATAGTAGGTGTAGTACTATAGTAGTAGATATAGTTGTGCTTTTTTATATTGCAGTGTTTACATTTTTTTATTTAATATTTGTGTTTTAGATATTATTAGGTAAATTATAATTTAAAAACTCCCGTAGTAATGCACCAGTAAAGCTTACAATCTAAGGACCTTACCATGGACACACACTGTAACACACAATGAACATGCTTGTATGCTCTTGGAGTGTGTCAGGAAACCAGATGACCAATAAGAAACCCATGTGGATATACGGAGAACATCTGGATTGATTTAAAACTCCCATTAGTCAGTAAAAATATTGGCTAGGATTCTATCTTTCTGGGAAGTCGGAATAAATAAAAAAGTGTGTATTTTCCCACAAGATTCTTTGTGTGCACCACAATTTGTGTCTGTGTGCACCAGTCAGTGGGCCCTTTGCTCTTTCTGGAGAATATTAATCCTTCTGCTTGTGTTTTATTTATTCCCAGCAGTGAGAAACGCAGGAAGGAGTTAGTTAGGAGTCTGTGATGGGCTCACAACTTGGCCCTGCATGTAGGTAAAATAATTAAAAAATATGCAGCCTTTTTATGATTTTTAATGTAATAATATGGTTTGGAACAGTTACCTAAGCCTGGCCCCCTGTTCTCCTGCTGATCTGGCTGACTACTTTGGGACTCAAATAAAATGTATCAGTATTCTTCAGCCTCTAAATCCCACAATTCCCTGCATACAAGAAGTTGTTACAATTTGTAACATCAATATTTTAGTCTCTCCTCCCCTGCCAGGATTTCAAATGATGCAGAACAAGAAGAACTGTTTTGCAGCTGGATTTCAGCATATAAAATGTTATATATTATACTTTCTAACGGTACAGATTACAGTAATAGGTATATTAGTGGTTTCTGTGTCGACAAATTTTGCTTTGGAAGCTGGAGCTCCCCTTTAATTTCAGGAAAGCAGAAACTAGAGGATGTAAAACTTTACAGCCAGTCAATAAATGGCATTAATATCCCATTATTTACCTATAGGTGGGACATTATCCTATTTAGTTCACCCCATATAGATAGCGTATCCTACTGTACCTGTTAGTAACTGTGAAACCATGTAGTTATATAAATGACTGAGACATTTGCTTTTGTATTCATCAAGGTTTTTTCTGTTTTCTGGTCCTAATCAATATTTTATTTGTTGAAACAATCTTTAAGGCCCAGTTTTTATTATACTTTCATTACAATTATTTTGTGAGCTTTTTTTTTTTAGTATGTTTAATGTAGACATCTCCTGCATATGGGGCCATTTGTTCTTTCCTGCACTGGGCGGGAAGCTGTGCATCGCTGCTAACAGGCTCCGCCCACATGGCCAATGCCAATGGTTTGCAGGACCATATTTCCGAAACTGCATTCACACAGGTCTCTAATTTCTGTAATGCAGCAAGTTCAAGGGGTTATATTGAGAATATACTGTCCAAGATGTAATTTTTATAAGCAGTAAATCTCAAATGATTATCTTAAAGGAAAATTAAACCGTATCCACCCCTCCGAGCTTCCTCCCTACAGTATCTATTCTTTTCAGAAGTTTCCCAGTGTCCTGGCTTGCCATACATTTGCAGAACTGCGCAGCGGAGTTCAAAGGGACCATCTTCCCCTGTCTTCTGATCCTCTTCTGTCAGAGCGATGACATGGATCTTGGAGGAGCATGAGCAGTTGAATCCACGTCCTGAATCAACTTTAACTGCACAAACTCCTGCATGGTCTGTACACATAGGTGGATTTTCAATAAAGCTAAGCCTCCCCAAACCTGCTTGGCACCTAAAAAAAACAAAACCAAAAAAAAAAACCTCACTCCGTTTCTGCACGCCGTCCTGGAAATCTTCTCCTGTTCCTGCAAGCCGGATCTGCTGTGCTCCGATTGGATCTTTTCTTCTTCAGAGTACAGCTTTCTTGACAGTAAAATTGACCAATCAAGGCACAGATGCAGACAGGGCTCGGGAAGATATTACAAACTGAAGGCAGTGCAGAAATGAAGACTGAAAAGAAGAATGTGCAGACTGTAAACTTTACCTAAGAACCAACTCAGAACTTTTGCTGCAGATTTCATCCCACTCCCACAGATACTACACAATTCTAAAGGCTGAATCACTAGCTGAAATGAAATTGTTTTCTGCCTGATCTGTCCTAACAGATGGATGGTAAGTTAACTCTTTCCCCATGAAAAAGCTCATTGTGCTTTTATATATTTGTTCTTGTTGTTTTAGTAAGTTATAGAATGGCCTATTCCTAGCAACTTTGCAATTCTTCCTAATTCATTTTTTTTTATAGTTCTTGAATAATTTGCCTTTCTCTTCTGCCTCTTTCCAGCTTTCAAATGGGGGTCACTGACCCCCAGCAGCCAAAACCGATTGCTCTGCGAGGCTACAATTTTATTATTGTAATTTTTTATTACTTATTTTTCCATGTAGGCTCCTTAATTATTCATATTCCCATCTCTTGTTTAAACCACTACCTGGTTTCTATGGTACATAAGACCCTAGCAACCAGATAGCTGCTGAAATACCAAATGGAGAGCTACTAAACAAAAAGCTAAATAACTGAAAAACCATTAAAAATAAAAGATCAATTGCAAAAGTCTCAGAATTTCAATGTATACATCATATTTAAAGTTAATTTGAAGGTAAACAACCCCTTAAACCTAACTGATCACAAACACAAATGGATGGAGAACCCCTCACATAAGTGCATGTATGTATACTTTTACATCTTGAGCATTTTAGGGTGAAAAAAAGCACTCCTACCTGCACTTTTGCACTGTATCCCTGGAAGTCAGTGGGAATGGCAAGAGGTAGTTGGGAGCTTAATTTTTTTTCACTAGCAGCCAATCCACTAAGTGTCACATTAGCTGCTTTAGGTAAGTCTATGTACCTATGTATCTTTACCCTCCCCAAACAAAAAAGTCACCCTCCGCCTGTGTCTGTACTGACAACTGAGAGAAGAGGATCAGAAGACAGACAGAAGATGGCGCTGTTAAACTCTGCACCTAACCCTGTAGGTTTATAGCAGGTTGGCACACAAGGAGGCTTCTGAACACAATAGCTTTTGCAGGGAGGGAGCTTGGAGAGGGAGCAGCGCAGAGGGGTGGAGGGGAAGCTGGGAATGAGTAGTCATTTTAAGGTCATGGGAAAACATGCATCAGTTCATACAGCTTCTCCAACAGAATCCTGAAATTTGTTTTTCAAAAGCGCAAACAAATTTTTAAATATTTTGAAATTTCACATGGGGCTAGCCATGTTCTTCATTTCCCAGGGTGCCACAGCCAAGTGACAATTGGCAGAGGGTGATTTTTTTGTTTGGGGAGGCTAAAGTTGCCCATACGTGTCAGTTGTTGCAAATTTTGCACTAGTGTAAAAATACCCCTATAATTATATCCTGGAGCTTCCAGTTACTTTAGTAGGAAATTCTAAATCTATTTTTGCTGTGACATACCTCCCAACGTATGCCTTCTTTTCTTCACTGTGGATATTGTGATATTTGGCAACTTTTGGGCTGGTTTTGGGACTGACTTTGGCTGGTTTGGAAAATTAGACCTGGGTCTAATTTTCCAGGTCTAATTTTCCAAACCAGCCAAAGTCAGTCCCAAAACCAGCCCAAAAGTTGCCAAATATCACAATATCCACAGTGAAGAAAAGAAGGCATACGTTGGGAGGTATGTCACAGCAAAAATAGATTTAGAATTTCCTACTAAAGTAACTGGAAGCTCCAGGATATAATTATAGGGGTATTTTTACCCTGAGCTCCTTCCCCTCCTGAGATAGGAACTTCCCCTCCTGAGATAGG
The DNA here is from genome assembly GCF_000004195.4 of Xenopus tropicalis. Lineage (NCBI taxonomy): Eukaryota > Metazoa > Chordata > Amphibia > Anura > Pipidae > Xenopus > Xenopus tropicalis. The sequence continues at coordinate 39,567,727 of NC_030684.2, read as the reverse complement.
AACCAGCAGAGTAAAGCTGGCCATATACACACAGACAAAATCTTACAAAACATATTTTCAGACTGTGTGGATCAACCCAATAATTTTCATACATAATAAATATAATGCATTTCAGGTAAGTTACTTTCGTACAGTGTCTGCCAACTATTTGTATATTCAGAGGATCCTCCGATTTATCGACTTATCCTACGGGTGGGCGATATTGGGCTAATTCAATCGTTTGGCCCTAGGGCAAAAAGATCAAATTAAAACGGCCGGTATAGGTGCTGTCGATTTGGGGGCCGCATCAATGATCTGACAAAAAAATCAAACCTGTCCGATCAAGATCTGCCCAATTTCAGACTAGATGTTGGTCGGGGAGGACTGTCAGTGGTGCCTATACACGTACAGATAAACTGCCAAATAGCGGAAGCTGAAATCGGCCCAAGTATGGCCACCTTTACCTTCCCAAGCCAAAAATCTGTCCATGCATGTGACCTGTGCTCTGATAAACTTCAGTCACACTTTACTGCTGCGCTGCAAGTTGGAGTGATATCACCCCCCTCCCAGCAGCGATCAGCAGAACAATGGGAAGGGAGCAAGATAGCAGCTCCCAGTAGGTATCAGAATAGCACTCAATAGTAAGAAATCCAAGTCCGGCTTTGGACTCCTCCGGTTACATGGGAGTAGGAGGAACAATAGGTTACCTGAAAGCAGTTCTAATGTGTAGCGCTGGCTCCTTCTGAAAGCTCAGACTCAGGCACAATGCACTGAGATGGCTCCTACACACCAATATTACAGCTAAAAAAAATACATTTGATGGTTCAAGAATAACATTTTAAATGGTAGAGTGAATTATTTGCTATGTAAACAGTTTAATTTAGAAATAAAAAGTATACAAAAAAAATCATGACAGAATCCCTTTAATTTGTATTTTACATTTCCTGTGTCTGTATCATGTATACAAAGCCTCATCACTGGATGTTGTGCTGGATGTTCTCAAGGACCAAAACACCGAGTAGTGTCATAGCAGCTGATTCAACTATGAGTTCCCTGAATTTAAGGTTACCAATGATAGCAGTATTTTTATTTTGCTTGGAGTCCCAAAATGCCGCTGATGTAAATCTGAAAGCCTGTTCCTTGTTTTGGGCAGATATAACTCTAACGAGCCATTTACTCTACCAAGTCCACCAATTTTGAAGCCATGAAGATTGGGATACTGGATCACTTAAACCTTTAAACTTGGCCTTGAACTTGAGAATTCTTAGTAAATAATCAGTGTGACACATTCCTATTCTAAATCTCGCCTGAAGCAGAGATCTTACAATTTCACTGCATGCAGGTTTTAAAAAAGCAGTTCAAATACTTTAGGGGCAGAGTTTCTTTTCTGTAAAGCTGAAACTACAGAATGTCTTAAAACACATTAGGGCTCTGGTACACGGGGAGATTAGTCGCCCGCGGCAAAACTCCCTGCTCGCGGGCGACTAATCTCCCCGAGTTGCCTTCCCTCTGCCATCCCACCGGCGAACATGTAAGTCGCCGGCGGGATGGCAGACGCGGCGGGGCGATTTCGGGAAATCGCCGAAAAAGCCTCGCGAGTCTTTTTCGGCGATTTGCGCGAAATCGCGCTGCCGCGTCTGCCATCCCGCCGGCGACTTACATGTTCGCCGGTGGGATGGCAGAGGGAAGGCAACTCGGGGAGATTAGTCGCCCGCGAGCAGGGAGTTTTGCCGCGGGCGACTAATCTCCCCGTGTACCAGAGCCCTTAGGGCTCATTCACTACCACAGCGCAGTGAGTAAGGTAAAATTGTAAGTGCAGTTGCCATGTTTTATTCCCATAATGCAACATTTTTTCTTCCATCATCGTGCACTCGCTAGGGGGAGTGGCCCTGATGCAATTGTGAGCGCTGCATCAAAATTCATGCAATTGCACTCGCATTTCATTGTAATTTGGATGCAATTGTGCAAAAAATTTTCTAGTTTGTGTAATTTCAGGCGTTTTGGGTGAAAGTTACGTGTGTGCCTGATTCGGTGGATGCAAGTGTGCTGCACCTATTGCCGCAGGGCACCGACGGAACCCTGGAGCTACTGCCTGGTCATGGGGTAGAGGTGGCTCCAGGGTTCCCCTGTGTCAGTAGGCACCACTACAGAAGAATGAGACTGATCTGTGCTGAGCGCAGCTATACGGAAGTGCAAAAAACACATGTTAATTTAAGTACCTTTAATGAATGAGGTTTCACACACAACTGATTGTGGGGGGGAAATTTGGGAAGGTTCCGGATACCCCAAAATATACAGACATATTTTTGACAATGATTCCAACATGTACAGTATGTGGTAGAAGTATAGAGGAAAATACCCCACTCACTCTATGTAACTTAATTTTAATGGAGTCTTCAGAGATGCCAAATTGTAGAGTTACTATTGGGTTATTATTTTTATTTGTCACTCTGTCACACAGATTCCTAGTACGTGCAGTGCAAATACCCCATTACAAAATAGTAGGATAACGGGGTTCAAGGGCCTACTCTTTCTCTACTTATTAAAAGATCTGAGCGAAACAATTCAGCAGGTTTTGAAGTTTTTGCAAATTTTGGGTTTATAGAATGGATATTAAAATGTTTTGCAAGCATTGGTGAATATATGTGAAATCATCACACAGACCCTGATTCCATGATGTGCACCTTACAATGTTTGCTAAATCAGAACTCTTTACAGGAATAAGTATTTGTAGCAGGCAGGACTGATCCAAGCTCTGCAACAGAGTCTGGTTGCCCCATATCTGCCCAGCTCCCACAACCCTGCCACCACTTAGACACCACTAGCCCTGCTTCTGCTCTGGAACCAAGGTGGGGGAGGGAGTAGAAGACAATTTCCTCCACCCCCATTGAAGTACATGCCATTTTTTCAGCCGGAGGCTATTTGTTGCAACTACTGGAGCCATGCCTAATGTTAAAAAAAAAAGATATAAGAATAGTTGGGTGCACCGGAGAGAACCCTGTACTTACCACCTGTGAAGGCAGCCATTAAGCAGAGAACTGACCCCAGTAGTTCTGTGTTCTACACTTTTCAACTGGCATAAGGTTTAGAATGCATGCCCTGGGTGCAAGTGCAAGTACTATGGGTTCTATTTTCTGCCCTTTATTGCTCTTTCACTTGCATCCACTTCTGGCATAAGTAAATGAGCCTCTAAATGTCACATTTATTAGTGAGTAATGTCTGTCACATGAATACCTATGGAAAAGTAACCTAAGTTATAATAACCTAATGCTGCCATTATGTTCCACTCCCTTTATTTTTACACTGATATCTAATCCTATACCTTCCCATGGATAATCTTTTGTAAAGGTGAAGCTTGCTGCAGGGTACAACTATATTTAATAAATAAAAAATAAACTCAGCAGGTGATTTGACTGCAATTCTTCCATTTCCCTGTGTGTTGCCTTCAGCACAGACCTAGTCATATCCAGTTCCCTATAACCAGGCTACACGGTTCCTTACTTTTTCCCCAACAATGCACCTGAGCCTCTTCAAAACATCTGTTCTGCTTTTAATCAGTTTCAATAACCCATATCCCTGCCATGGGTGCATTTTAATAAAGGTTTTAAAGGCTAAAGGTGGCCATATACGCTAAGATCCGCTCGCTTGGCGAGGTTGCCAAGTGAGCAGATCTTCTCCCTACGGGTGGGAGATATCGGGCTAATTCGGGCATTTGGCTCTGGGACCAAACAATGGAGTGAGAACGACGGGTATAGGCGTCTGTTGGGGACTTCATCAACGAGCCATTGTGGTCCCTGATCCTACTAATTTTTATACCTGCCCGATCAAGATCTGGCTGATTTCAGTCCAGATATCAGTCGAGCAGACCCATACACGGCCCGATAAGCTGCCTAATCGATCTAAGGGACTGATATTGGCAGTTGGAATCGGCCTGTGTATGGGGACCTAAAGCCTTGTCCCCAAGGGCACTGGCACTGCAATTACTCCGCTATGTGCTCTGGGGGTATTATTTATTAATCTGGAACTAAATTTATCCTATTGTGTTCTGTGGGTATAATACACAACAGTAGCACCTTTGATATATTCATATAGTTAAGTGCCAAGCCACTCCCCCCCCCCCTTTTTTTGTCTGTATGAATAATGTGCTTGCGCCCTAACTGCACCCTGGAGCACCAATTCAATTCTGTAGGTGCATAGGAGGTCAGGAATGGCCTCTCTACCTCAGGTGCCTTTTGGTGTCTGATAGACGGTGTCCTCATCTGTCTTTCCTTACGCTCCTCTCCTGCATTTCCCAGTAATCTCAGGCAGGGCTTGCAGGAAATTCTAAGAACCTGAAACTGAAAGCTCAAATCACTTTCCTGTTAAACATTTCACAGGATACGGGTCTGGCAGAAGCCAAGGTTGACCTGCCCTGCAAAGCTTCACAACATAAGATAAAAGACATTTAGGGGCAGAAATAGTGACATTCATTTTTTTTTTGCTGTTGGAAGTTTAAGTAGGAATCCAGTTTTCTGAAGTCTGGATATTTTCCTATTTATACATAATTACATTCAGGAGCTGTTTTTTTCCCAGTTTTTTCAATGTAAGGATTTTTTTTCTTTCAGAAAATGGTAGTTTTCCCCTTTATTTGCTAAATAGTCCTCTGGTTTTCTTTCTGCATTTATATAAAAGTGTTAAAACTATTTAAGGTTTTCCGGCATTCTGTTACATTTTCAATACAGTATGTGCAAGAGAAATTATTTTCCCTTTCTTGTCCACAAGGAAAATGTAATCATTGTAAATTGCAAACGAACAAACATTATTTAAGCTTCAGCATTGTACTTGTACATAATGAAGTGTGTTGATTCAATTGACTCACCTGCTCCCTGCATGAACATAGTGCTAACAGGCAGCGACTGGGAGTATACTGTATATTGTCGGAACCTGTGCCAGGATATATCTGCTGCTGTATTAGTGAGATCACACAAATAGATTTCTCCAATTTTCTCCCAAAAATGTCAGAATTAGTTTAATTCATCATCAGTTCATCATGAGGTGCAATTGCCTATTCTGTAGGTAGGGGCTGGTTGGCTGCCATTAGTTTTAGTTTGACTTGTCCCATGGACTGTATGATGGGGTCACAGAGATGGAAATTAGAAGGATTACTTCTAATTACTTCCAATTACTTCCAATTTGGATAACTTCCCAAACTGGCAAAGGGCCAGTGTTATTACAACCAACAATGATACTGAACACTGCACCCACTGACTAGCTGTTAATTTCAGTGGCATGACAACCCCAAGCACACTGAACACTGAATCCACTGGATAGGGGTTAACTCCAGTAGTAGGATAACCCTGAAACACTGTTACACAGGGGGAGGGGGGGGGGTATCTCCAAGTAAATATTCCCCACTATATTCTATGTCTGAATTTTTGAACAGAAGGGCCCAGATCATGTGGTATTTGTCATTACCTTGTGCTTTATTTAGGGAATGATAGTGCCTTTCAGCTTTACTTGGCCACCATCTTCATTTAGTGGTGTTCAGGCTTTAGAGACTTGAGAGATTCCCCACTCCACTGATACTAGCTAACTGCATGACCCCCTCTGCCCACCCTTGGCGTTGGGGAGTAGAGGAACTAAGCTGAACTGTATGTCGGTTTTAAGTGGGGTACGAGACTAATTTTTGTGGTCCCCTTGTAGCACTAGCAGGGCTTCTTCTAGCTAACTAACCATCAAAAGCAGGATCCAGTCTTAAGGCGGCCATACACACTAAGATCTCACCAAGCGAGCGGATCTTCTCCCGATATCCCCACCTATGGGTGAGTGATATCAGGCTAATTCGGTCATCTGGCCCTGGGGCCAAACGATTGAATTAGTACAACGGGTATAGGGGTCTCTAGTGGGGGTATATCAGGCAGGTTTAAAAAATTAGTCGGATTGGGGGCCGCATCAGCTCATTGATGTGGTGCTATATCCAACTAATTTTCAAACCTGCCCTATTCAGATATGCCCGTTTTCAGGCCAGATATCGGTCGGGCAGGCCCATCGTTAGTGCCCATACACGGGCCGATAAGCTGCCGAGTTGGTCTAAGGGACCAATATTAGCCCGTGTATAGCCTCCTTAGGCTGATGCCACACGTGGCGTTTTTACGCTGCGTTTTTTATCAGCCTCAAAACGCCGCACAAGCCACACAGCCCCTGACTATGGCGTTTTTCAGCCTAGTACTGGTGACGTAGCAAATCCCGTTTCCATGGTGCTAATAGTGCGAAATAGCAAAAAACGGCACATATTTCTGCTAGGTCTGGCAGCTGCCTTTGCTTATACATAGGAATAGCTTGCTGTGCAAATACTGGCGTATTTCGGCCAACGCTTGAAAAATCCGTGCTAAGGCGTTTTCTAGCGTATTTCCGCATTGTGTGGTTTGCTTCGAGTCTTTTCAAGTTATTTCTATGGATGATGATATTGTGCGTTTTTCAGCTGAGAAAATAAGAAAATACGCAGCGTAAAAACGCCACGTGTGGCATCAGCCATAACTCTCTTTTACCAATTAGTGGCCTAGGAATCTGCTATCAATATCATGAGGCAACCAAACCTAATGTAGATATCCTCAGATCTGATGAGTATTTGCTTTTGCTCTTGTGTCTTGGCAGAAAGTCCCCTGTGTGCCGAGGCCTTGAGGAAAGTGGGGTTAAAAGGCATGAACCCCTGTGACAATTCATGATTAGATGTTACCCTTTTGTTTTGTTATCTTTCTGTAAAGGCATTTATTGAAATGTTCCAACCTAAAATGATATGTTGATATCTACAATTAGAAATGAGGTAACTTATGTAGATACACAAACAAAGCAGGGAAGTGATATTGTGCTTGCAAAAAGTGCAGCGCGTGTAAAATAGTTTTCATAGTTATTATCATTGTTTTTCTTAAAATTATTTAAAGAATGCTGATTCATGTATGTTGCACAACCAGTTGCTTCACACTTTTACAAACATCTGAAAATTCTGCCCTTTCATCACAACATTAAATTGGAACTGTCATAGAGAACAACAAAATCCCCACTGTCTTGTTTCATAACTTATTTTCTTTTTATTGTTTTCATTTTATCTTTGTTTTACCTGCAAGAAACTACCCACTCTTACTAAATGCTCCTGTATAAACGAAAATCTATCAGTCGTCATTTTTTCTAAACCACAATACAAGGTTTTTCTCCTTATTCAAGTTGAATAGCAATATTAGGGTACAATTTAGCATTCATCTTCTGTCAACTGCATAGGTCTTGTGGAGATAGCATTGACCCAGTATGCCCAGGTCGGACTGGGGGGTGTAGGGCCCACCGGGGCTTCTACCTCAGGGGCCCCTGTACCCCTCCCCCCGCAGGGGCCCCCAACACCATTCGACCCCTTCCCCTGAGTGCTCCTAAAAGAAACTTACCTGCGGTGTGTTGGGGGAGGGATCCGGCAGATCGCGAGAGCACCCTGGGGGGGATCGGATCCGGGCCGCCAGTGCCCACCAGGTTTTTTCCCGGTACCCCGGCGGCCCAGTCCGACACTGAGTATGCCAACCTGCATGGTGTCAATACTGGCATTCACATCTAATTCCCTTGGTACAAGTTAGCTCCCATGGACTCAGGGAATCATGGAATTGCCACCAGGTCCAGGATGGTGGTAATTCCAGAGTTCCCTATCCATGCAATTGGTCGCAGTTGATCAGAACATGTTGAATAGGCCCTCACAACAATCTGTAGTTTCGGCACAATTACCTTTGTAAATAGTGGCAATACACTCAATTTTGCATTTGAAATTGCACTTGTGTTTGTGAATAAGCCTTCTAAAATAATAGTAGGGGTGAATGTGCCAGTTAGTTTTATTCCTGACCTGCTTAAAAGATTTCAGCAACAGTTATCAACTTGGAACGCCCTATGGTCAAAGAGCATAACTGTGTAATTGGATAAGGCAGAACTTGCGCAAAACATTTACTATCTCAAAATAGGTTTATGACAGTTCCCTGTAAAAATAATGGACAATATATTTTTGTGAAGCTTGCTGATACGCTACAAGTGTAGTAAAGTTAATAGCACGAGCCAGACATTAACCCAACTATATCATTACCCCAAGGTGCAGAAAACACCATTATCATCAGCATCTCTGGTTTATTCCAAACACAGATATCAGGCAGATCCTTTATCACACAAGGAGTGGTTTAACCTGATAAGAAATGACACCTATCACATCCTTATAGTCAAAATGAAACTGTGTTATAGGTAGAGATTTTCATTCTGTTATGAGGTCTATGGGGAAATTAGCAGGTAATGCATGCAATAGGTTCATTTTAATACATGCAAATATGCACTAGATCAGTGCTGTCCAATTCTGTGGTGCAGAGGGACGGAATTTCTCTAGCAGACAGCACAGCAAAAACCCAAATGCTTGGTCCTCACTGCAGGGATATCAACCATTATTCATATGTGAAAGAATTGTATTATGCGATATTAAAGGAAAAATAAAGTCAAAGTCACTTGGGGGTGCCAAAATGTTAGGCACCCCCAAGTGACTTTGACCGCCTACCTTTTACCCCGGGCTGGTGCCCCTGTGAGGAAGGAACAGCACCAGCCCGGGGTAGCTGCCGGCGCTTCCTTGCTGCTGATTCGCTGCGCGCGCATGCGCAGTAGAGTGAAAAGCCGAACTTAAATGTTAAAGTCGGCTTTTCACTCTACTGCGCATGCGCCCACCGCTGGCACTCAGGAAAAGGAAGCGAGGAAGACGGAAGCGCTGCGCTCCATGTGCACCGGGCTGGTGCTGTTTTCTCCTAACAGGGGCACCAGCCCGGGGTACGAGGTAAGCGGTTAAAGTCACTTGGGGGTGCCTAACATTTTGGCACCCCCAAGTGACTTTGACTTTCGTTTCCCTTTAACACCCTTAAATCCATATGCCTCCTCTTCCCCAGTGGCTATTTCCAACAGCTAACAAACTCCCAGAACAAACCCCCTGCCAGGTTCACCTCCCACAGGCAGCATAAGGCAGGCAGAGTATGGCACACACAGGCAGTACTCTGCCTGCTCTATGCTGCCTGTGTGTGCCATACTCTGCCTACTCTATTCTGCCTGTGTGTGCCATACTCTGCCTGCTCTATGCTACCTGTGTGTGCCATACTCTGCCTGCTCTATTCTGCCTGTGTGTGCCATACTCTGCCTGCCCTATGCTGCCTGTGTGTGCCATACTCTGCCTGCTCTATGATGCCTGTGTGTGCCATACTCTGCCTGCCCTATGCTGCCTGCGTGTGCCATACTCTGCCTGCCCTATGATGCCTGTGTGTGCCAAACTCTGCCTGCCCTATGCTACCTGTGTGTGCCATACTCTGCCTGCCCTATGCTGACTGTGTGTGCAATACTCTGTGCCATGCACACAGGCAGCATAGGCAAGGTAGTACATACAATAACACAATGCTGGCACTGCTCTCTGAGGTGTGAAGAGGGAAACAATGTGGGTGATTACAGTCTGAGCCTGAGGTGTGAACAATGCAGGAGATAAACAATGTAGGGATTAAAAGGTGTGAAAAACACAGGGGATTACATTTTTAAACAATACAGGAGGATTACAGCCTGAATCTGAGGTGAGAACCATGCAGGGGGCCAGTTAATCTCAGTACTGATACCATTTAATGCTTACTCAAAGGTAAATCATCAAAGCAGCCAGACAGGTGGGGGGCCACACAGAGGGAGCCCGTGGGACGCCAGTTGGACAGCACTGCACTAGAGTGTCTAGATACACAGTTAGCTATGCCTTTAAGAAATCTCCTTTAGGAATTAATGTTAATTGCAAACAAGCCTGAAATAATTATAAAGCCACATTACTGGAGTCACAATACAGATGGTTATCATATACATGTGCTTAAAAAGTGCCTCAACCCAAAAATGATTTTTCATAATGAAATGTAATTCTAAACGTCTTTCCCAAACATTAACACATTTCCTAAACTACTGGCTCCAACTACTGAAAACATGGAAGCAGGATTCAGTTTGTGACCTGGAGAAGAACTGATTTCTACTATATTGAGTTAGCAGCAAGCTTAGCGGGGGACAGGGGCGCCCTAGGCAAACCAGTCGGCCACCGGTTGCAGGGGGAGGGGGTGTTCGCGATATGATGGATCATTGCCCCCCCCCCGCGTAATGACAAGAGGCAGGGGCAATGACTAAAGAGAGCAGACTAGGGGTAGGCAGGAGAGGCTCTTGCCTGGCGCCCCCCAATCGTTGTGCCCTAGGCAGTTGCCTCTTCTGCCTACCCCTAGTTCCGGCCCTGGCGGGGGCCATTTTGCACTGCTTCACGCCTGTTCTTCAGGAATCACTGGCACTGAGCATTGATAGTTACAGCCATGCCCATATTAGCCTTAATACACACGCTCCTGTGTTTTATTCTTTCTATGCAAGAAACTGTTTTTGGGACCTTTTTAAGATGAGGAGCTTGTTACTAACACATTCCCCTACCTTTGATTGTGTTCTTTAATGAGAAATTCTAGAAGCATATTGTGCAAGAAACACCTAATTATTAATGCCACCGACGTGTGCCATGGGACCACATCAACACAGCGGTTTTTGCTAACCTGGCATTTAAAAATATAACTAAATTTGCTGTTCCCCTTTCACATTTTTAATTGCACAACCCAACGACCACAAGCAGCTGTATGGGTGATACTCCGGAAACACAGCTGCATTGTAACATTAATACAAATATTTTTCTGCTTAAAACGTAAAATGCTGATCGAAGGCTTTTTTTGGATCGCCAGGAAGGCTGGGCTGGAACTGAAGGGTTTTATTTGCTTGTTATACCATCTGCTCAGTGTTCTCAACTGCTCACTACCATATTGTGTGCTGAAAATTCCATGCTTTTGTATGGAGATTATTTTGACCTGCACTCTGTTTGTAACTATCGATTGCCCAAGGGTGAAATTGATGTTTGGGGAAGCTAGCAGTATTAGAGAACACATCATTATATATCCACTGCAGTGATATGCTTAAGATTAGATATAAGAAGAAACGCCCACAGAAGCCGGACTCAGTGAACTCTATTGCCTATAACAACCCTTCCTCCTTCGGTCTAAACTTTGGTTTCCAAGACATACAGTGGTGTGAAAAACTATTTGCCCCCTTCCTGATTTCTTATTCTTTTGTATGTTTGTCACACAAAATGTTTCTGATCATCAAAAACCGTTAACTATTAGTCAAAGATAACACAAGTAAACACAAAATGCAGTTTTTAAATGAGGGTTTTTATTATTTAGGGAGAAAAAAAATCCAAACCTACATGGCCCTGTGTGAAAAAGTAATTGCCCCCTGAACCTAATAACTGGTTGGGCCACCCTTAGCAGCAATAACTGCAATCAAGCGTTTGCGATAACTTGCAACGAGTCTTTTACCTCTGGAGGAATTTTGGCCCACTCATCTTTGCAGAATTGTTGTAATTCAGCTTTATTTGAGGGTTTTCTAGCATGAACCGCCTTTTTAAGGTCATGCCACAACATCTCAATAGGATTCAGGTCAGGACTTTGACTAGGCCACTCCAAAGTCTTCATTTTGTTTTTCTCCAGCCATTCAGAGGTGGATTTGCTGGTGTGTTTTGGGTCATTGTCCTGCTACAGCACCCAAGATCGCTTCAGCTTGAGTTGACGAACAGATGGCCGGACATTCTCCTTCAGGATTTTTTGGTAGACAGTAGAATTCATGGTTCCATCTATCACAGCAAGCCTTCCAGGTCCTGAAGCAGCAAAACAACCCCAAACCATCACACTACCACCACCATATTTTACTGTTGGTATGATGTTCTTTTTCTGAAATGCTGTGTTACTTTTAACTTTTTTACTTTTTTACTTTTTACCTGCAGTTCTTTAGATGTTGTCCTGGGGTCTTTTGTGGCCTCTCGGATGAGTTGTCTCTGCGCTCTTGGGGTAATTTTGGTCGGCCGGCCACTCCTGGGAAGGTTCACCACTGTTCCATGTTTTTGCCATTTGTGGATAATGGCTCTCACTGTGGTTCGCTGGAGTCCCAAAGCTTTAGAAATGGCTTTATAACCTTTACCAGACTGATAGATCTCAATTACTTTTGTTCTCATTTGTTCCTGAATTTCTTTGGATCTTGGCATGATGTCTAGCTTTTCAGGTGCTTTTGGTCTACTTCTCTGTGTCAGGTAGCTCCTATTTAAGTGATTTCTTGATTGAAACAGGTGTGGCAGTAATCAGGCCTGGGGGTGACTACTTTTTCACACAGGGCCATGTAGTTTTTTTTCTTCCTTAATAACGTAAACCTTCATTTAAAAACTGCATTTTGTGTTCAATTATGTTATCTTTGACTAATAGTTAACGGTTTTTGATGAGCAGAAACATTTAAGTGTGACAAACATGCAAAAGAATAAGAAATCAGGAAGGGGGCAAATAGTTTTTCACACCACTGTACTGTGCGTGGCTCTCAGAGCAAACCGAAGGGCAGGCAAGGGTACCAAATGTATAAAGCTGGCAAAAGCGGAGAATTTTATAGGCATCTTCTACTAGGGAGTGCCAGGCCATAGATGTAGGAACGTTTTGCTGTACTGGTGTTGGGTCTGTTATTGTTTGTTTCTCTTTGAGTGGCAGTATTGGGTAGGGATGCTCTTTAGCTCAAAACAAGGTTTCAGCTATATGAAAATGTTATATCAGTCATTCAGCTATACATTCAAGAACATGCAGAATTGGAAAACAGTGTTTATATGCCAAATCTCACATTTAGGCTCCCAGGAATATCTAAGAAAGCATTCACCCCCAGTTTCATCCTAACTGGCCTTCAGGTTGCCCCCCCCCACCAACAACTGCCCTGGCCATAGATTGCTCTAGTGGAATTACCCCAGGAGCACAATGACTGCCATCCTAGCCGAGAGTGAGATTAAGTCATAATGCTTTAGATACGTGAGCTTTAGGGCTCTGGCACACGGTGAGATTAGTCGCCCGCGACAAATCTCCCTTGTCACGGGCGACTAATCTCCCCGAACTATGATCCCATCGGCAAAAATGTAAGTCGCCGGTGGGATGGCACACGCTGCGCAGGTGATTTCGGCAAATAGCCGAAGTTGCCTCACGAGGCATTTTCGGCGATTTGCCAAAATCGCCTGCGCAGCGTGTGCCATCCCACAGGCGACTTACATTTTCGCCGGTGGGATGGCAATTCGGGGAGATTAGTCACCCGCGAACAGGGAGATTCGTTGCGGGCGACTAATCTCCCCGTGTGCCAGAGCCCTTATCTAGTAGTAGATAAAGGAACCAGAATTACAAAGCGACCTGCGCATTACACACCGTGTGGTACAACAGTTATTCAGGGCACCGTTATCTCATAAAAATATTAGTGAGACCCAAATAGTTGTATTATACTAAACAATACTGAGCATCAATCCACAGACAAGAGGCCAGGGGCTGAATTAATCATTGCTATGAATGAATGCCAGTCAGAGCTTAGGATGCCCAGGAAAAGTAAAATGGTGGAAGAGAACTGAAGTGTACCTAATATTTTAGAGCCCCATAAACATACCTGCACAATTATTAAATGTGTGTAAAAATAGGCTGAAATACGAGTATATTCAAAACAATATTGGGGCCACAAGTTCTAATGCATTTCTATTTTCTCTCTGTTATTGTTAATGTTTAATGATGATTCAAGGTTCCTCTCCATTCAGTCTCATCCTCTAGTCACTGCTAATTCCCCTATGTGTCACCTACACAGGCTTTGCTTGATTGTGTCTGCTGTCTAGCGCTGGGTTGCATGTCACAAATACGGGAAGGAATCTAATAAGCATGGGAAACAGAGCCGGAATGTTGAGTTTTGAACAATTATTTTGTGGGCACATTGCCCTTTGTTTGAATGGGGGTACCTTAAGTCTATTAAAAAATCAATAAAACATTAATTAAACCCAATAGGAATGTGTTGCATCCAATAAGGATTTCCTTTATCTTATTTGGGATCAAGCACAAGGTACTGTTTTATTATTACAGAGAAAAAGGAAATCAATTTAAAAAAATCTGAATTATTTGATTAAAACGGAGTCTATGGGAGACAGGTTTCCTGTAATTCGGTGCTTTCTGGATAACGGGTTTCCCGGTAACAGATCCTAAACATGTATAATATTTGATTACCTCTGTATGCACCACCAGGAATTATTGTGCTGAAATTAAAATGAAAAAGGGGATTATGGACCTGCAAGGGGCTACACTTTATTCAGTACAGATTATATTAAAATTTGGGGCACCTTGGAACCAGGGAAAACAGGACATACAAACTGGAGAGGGGGGACTGGAGGGGATTTTATAGGCAGCATAGGATGAGCTTTATTACTGTAAGGGAAGTTGAGTTATACAAGTCCCTAGTGAGAGAGTCCTCAGTGAGTAATTCCTTGTAATTCTGTGATGTGGTACAACTCATTGATGTCTGAGAATAGTTGGAAAATTGCTTTTCCCCTTTCATGTTTAGCCTCTGTTTACCCTCTTTGTGTGCGTAGGAACTCTAATTCTGAGCTTCCCTGACATTATTTTCTGCTCACTGACTCCCTTATTAGGTGCTACAGGAGTTGCCTCCATCCCAATCCAGGCATAACAATATAGACTATGCTGTGATGCTTCTCACTGGAACTTCTCTGCATACAGTTAGTGGGTTTATTGGCAATGTAGAATTGGAAATATTATTTTTATATACAATCTTCCAGCCAGGAGTGAAACAGGAATAGGATTTGCTTGGTCACTGTCCGGTTGGGAAGCCACCACCTCAGTGCTCTTCTTTCAAAGATTTAAAAAAGAACTTTATTTGGGTTTCTGTGCCCTGAAAAGAACACAGTCTTCAGGACCCTGACAAAGGTTGATCGGCATGGAGGCCTCCCATATGACCGTGTATCATTGTTGCAGGGAAAATTGCCCCTTGCCCATTGCATATACAGTACAGTATGTGCTTGCTTCATGCCAAAGGCATCAACATTGAGCAAAATGGGGGGGAGGGGGGTTATTTGTAGATTCATTTGTCCATTAAAACCAGATTGTTTACCAGTGCTTGATTTTGGATTTTCCTTGTCATTTAATCACTCCACTGGTTGCTATGGTGATTGACCCTAACAACCATTTCAAGTTTCAGGCTTGAGAAAGGCAGAAGGTATCAGTAATCCTATGAGACAGGAACAACATGCTGTTCAGTGACCAAAGGCAACAATGTGGAACCACAGACATGTGGTGTTGCTAACAGACATAATAATGTAGGGAAAACAAAGCAGCAAATATTTGCCGTTGGAATATGGCGAGTGTGGTTATTATCACCATTACATAGTATAATCCTTGTGTAACCTAAAACTCTTTCATTTTGTGTTTCAACAACAATTTCCCTCTGGCCTTTCAGGAAGGAGGATTATTGTTATAGGGCGGAAATGTCCCAGCGTGAAGTCCCAGTTGGAATAGTGAGCACATTCCTGGGCAGCTCCCAGTTTCAGTGCTGCGCTCTACTTACTCTCTTACCTTTATGCAGTGGCACAAATACAATTCAACATCCTACATCTTAGAACTAACACTCTAGAGCGCTACATATGAACTGAAAAACACTCGCCAGATGTAGCAAATGGTTCGGGTGCCCATGCCTCAAACCCCTCACTTAAGAAAACAATTCCTCAAACAACGGGTAACTCACCGTTCCGACTCCATGGGCCGGGGGGTGCAGCGCCCCAAACCCACAGCAAAGGCAGAACCAAATCAGCACAGATAGATAAGGCAGCACTCCTCAGGATCACAGCTTCGGTAAAACGATCAAGCTTTATTTCATCAGTAAAAGGGTCTGATCCGTTTTGTGTATGAAAACACGTAATCATAGACGCACTTTTGTGCAGTGGTTCAAGGCTGATCTTGGAGACGTTTAGTCGCCCGTGATACCTCTCTGCTACCGGGGATGGGGGAGACTAATCTCTACAAAATGCCTTTCCAACAATATGAATCGCCGGTGGAAAGGCTATTTGGTTGCTAGGATTCAAGTTAACTTAGCAACCAGTGTGTGGTTTGAATGAAAGACTGATATATGAATATGAGAGGGACTGAATAGAAAAATAAGTTATCTAAAGTAATGATAAGAATAAAACTGTAGCCTCACAGAGCAATAGTGTTTGGCGCAGGAGTCAGTGACCCCCAGTTGAAAGCTGCAAAGAGTTAGAAATAGGCAAATAATTCAAAAACTATGAAACATAAATAATGAAGACTAATTGAATAGTTGCTTAGAATTGGCCTTTCTATAACATACTAAAAGTTAACTTAAAGGTGACCCACCCCGTTACTGATATTTATATTGCTGCACAGACAGCTGCTACGCCTCAGGAAAGGCTTTCCACAAGATTTTGGAAAATTGGTGGATTTGCTTTTATTCAGTCACAAGAATATTATTGAGGTTGGGCAGCGATGTTGGGGATCAGGCCTGGCTGCAGTTGGTGATCCCATTCATCACGTTCAGTTGGGTTGAGATCGGGGCTCTGTGTAGGCCAGTCAGTAGTGCTTCCATCTCACCAAACCCACTCTGTAGGAAGCTCACTTTGTGCCTGAGCCAGTAATGTGTAGGAAGGGTCCTTCCCCTAACTGTTACCGTCTTTCCTCAAAGTAGTAACCACGGAATTGTCAAGAATATTATTTTACACCAAAGCCTTAAGGAACAGTTAACACCAAAAAATGAAAATGTATAAAAGTATTTAAACTATAATGTACTGCTGCCCTGAACTGGTTAAAGTTTTCAGAAAAACTTCTATAGTTTATATAAATACACTGCTGTGTAGCCATGGGGGCAGCCAATCCAACTGGAATAAAGGAGAAAAGGCACAGGTTACATAGCAGATAACAAGCTCTGTAGAATATAATGGGGTTTTATCTATTATCTGCTATGTAACCTGTGCATTAGCTCCTATTGAATGGCTGCCCCCATGGCTACACAGCAGCTTGTTTATATAAACTATAGTAGTGTTACTGTACCAAACACACGAGTTTTACCAGTGCAGGGCAACAGTACATTATATTATAACCTTAAAATACTTTTATTTTTTGGTATTACCGTTCTTATAAGGTTTGCTTTCAATGGAACAAAGGGTCCTACCCCAAACAGCCCCTATAAGGCGGGCAACAAATCTCCCTTGTCGCGGGCGACTAATCTCCCCGATATGCCACCGGCTAGAATGTAAATCGGTGGGATGGCATACGCAGCGTGGTGATTTGCCGAAATCGCCTAAGTTGCCTTGAGAGGAAACTTCAGCAATTTCGGTGCCGTGTATGCCATCCAATCGCGATTTACATTCTAGCCTTTGGGATGGTATTTCGGGGAGATTTATCGCATGCCGACTAATCTCCCCGTCTGTCACAAGTTGTTCTTGTGCTGACGTTGCTTCTGAAGACAGTTTGTAACTCGCCAGTCACTGTTACAGCTGAGGCCGTGTCATTTTAGATGGGGTTCCCAAATATTTTTGACCATATAGTGTAGTAAATAGTGCAGCCCAACATGATCTATTAAACTGGGCTACATAAGACATACTGTGCTATCTGAGCCAGATTGTTCCCAAGACTGAGAGACCTTAGTTTAAACAGCAAACATTTATATGGCTCTGTAGGCAACATGTATTATATTGTTCAACTTTCTACTGACTAGCTGTAAGTACATTTATGTGCTCTGACACTCATAATACCATGCTGGCTACTATAAACAGTAGTATTTATGATAGGATTCTGTAACACATTCTGTTGATTATCTTACTCATACGTTTCTCCAGTATAGTTCTCAAACATACAGGTGTGTAAATACAATACAAGTGGGGGGTTTAGGCCATTTAGTGGGGTGTTTGGGCCATTTAGTGAGGTGTTTAGGCCATTTAGTGAGGTGTTTAGGCCATTTAGTGAGGTGTTTAGGCCATTTAGTGGGGTGCTAAGGCCATTTAGTTGAGTGTTTAGGCCATTTAATGGGGTACTTAGGCCATTTAGTTGAGTGTTTAGGCCATTTAATGGGGTGCTTAGGCCATTTAGTGGGGTGTTTAGGCTGTTGATGCCCAGTTACAGTGGTGGTGAAAACACCCTGTGCGCCATAGCTCTAAACAATGGATAATGGACATGCTAAATTATAATAGGAGGCAATGGATAGTTTCCACCTAGAGTAGCAGCCATTTCACAGATATGGTAGTAGACATGAACCTGTCTTTTGGGTCAACAAAAGAGAAAAGTATAAAAGCCATGAGTGGGTATAAATGTAGCGGCTGCAGAATTGCAAATAAGGGTTGGGTGGATGCACACTCACAAATAATTACATTATTGTGTATGAAAAAACCGCCATGTATAGAAGTCTGTACACAGAACCAGGTATTGAATGCTCTTGGAGGAAATGAGGAGATGTGAATGAATATGTGAAGTCAAAATGGGAGTTCAGGGCAAACATTTTTGCGCCAAAGCCCAGTAGCCTCTAGAGTTACTCCAAAAAGAAGCCTTTTTCTGTCAGTCCAGTCACAATCTCTATGGCTGGTGGGAGAGGGGTGCTGCTTGGTTCCCAGGAGAAGTTGGAAATGGAACCAGCCCACTATTTGCCACACACACACATATAGGAGGCCCCTAGCTACGCTCCCGAGAGCAGATCCCAGTGGCAATCATAAATCATTATGAAATTTGGTTCCTATAAGAGAAAGCAGAAAATGGACTTCTGTACAAAACCGTGCATGGTTGCATAGTGGAACCATCACACACAGACTTGTTTACATTGGATTGAGTTTGTTATTTTACGGCCTTGTAGCTTTTATAGAAAATGAGTGTGTGACATACCATTGTATCACACAGCTTGCTTACTTTGCTTTGTTACCTTGGGCTGTAGCCCTGGAGAGAAAACGTCACTTACGAAAGGTTCTAAGAATCTCAGAGGGAAATGAAACCCTGTGCGGAGTTCAGGCAGTATGGGCCACTCCTTCTGTTTACCTGCACCTTGTGTCTGAAAGTCCAGCAGGTTATAAGGAAACAGATAAGCTTGAATTATTCCAAGATGTGCCAATGGCTTTTTACTTGCTTCAGCCCCTAACAAGACCAGTTTTAGTTAATCATCTATCCACACTAACGATATCCTTATAACATATTAGGGTAAAAGCCTGGGTGCACTATACTGATCTGCTTATATCTAACTCTTGAGAGCCATTACACATTTATACAAGGAAGCTGAGCTTTTTGTCAATATAATAAAGCCCTATTCCCAGCATCCCTCATAAGTCTACATTAGCTTGAATTTAAGGCTCAAACCAACTAAAGAGCAGCAAATGTTGCCTACCGTAATCCTTTTTATTGATATCAATATAAACCTCAAATGTGTCCATTCTGTTGAGTCTATTTTAAAGAACATTTCATGCCTTCTGTTACTTTCAGGAAATGTAGCAGAGAAAACTGAGAAAGAAATACTTCATTTATACCCCGCCATTACTGAGTGCTAAAGAACATATATAGGCCGACCGTCCTGCTACCAAGCCAGCTAAGCCTGGGGCTGAAATGTCATACACTGTGCAATTTCAATCAAATAATTCACCTTTATAAAAATGATTGTACTTAATCCAAGATAAGATATAATTAACCCTTATTGGAGGCAAAACAATAACAACTACGGATTTTTGTTGTAGAATTAAGGTACACAGATCTAAAATACAGAAAGACCCCTTATCCAGAAAACCCCAGGTCCTGCGCATTATGGGTAACAGGTCCCATACCTGTAACTGCTGTTGGAAGGACACGACTGGTTCTATCTGCAATACTGACTCCTCAGAGTAGCAGGCCTTAAGGAGAAGTGACCTCTGCTATACACAGAACAAATCCTGTTTCCAATAGCAACTCCATTTGTGAATGTCTTTAAAAAATGAAAATGCAAAATGTAGCTAATGTTTTATAAAAAAATAACTAACGTTTGTGTGTTTAGCTTAGTGACACAACCACACGAGGTGGGCCCAGATAGTTAACTTTTCATTCTTTTCCCCTCTGTGATGTTCTGACCTTGCTGCCCTGCCCAGGCATGAAGTGTACACAAAGCGCTTTCTATTGGACCCAAGGCGCCACACACACACCAGGCCTTTCCGGCACACAATGCATGCAACAATTGGACTGTCTATTTCTATCTCCTTTATAGTTTTAGATTAGCACACTAAGGACAAGCTGCATGGTTTATAAGTGTATTTACACATTATGTACTGGCATGGGATCTATTATGCTGAAAATCATTATCTAGAAGGTTCATAAATTTGCAAGTCTTATTTAAACAAACAATTCTATTTTTTTTACTGGTTTCATTTTTCTCTGTAATAATAAAACAGTCCCTTGTACTTGATGGGAACTAAGCAGCATGAACCCATATTGGTGGCAAAATAATCCAACTTGTCATTCATTACCAATCATTACCAATCCCCCCTCCCTGCTCTTAACCTGATAGGGGGGGCAATCAAGAGTAGCTTGCCTTGGGTGATTTTGGGACATAAGGCCGCCATACATGTTGTGAGGTCGCCAAATGACTTCCCAGTAACGGGCTAATCCCCATCATAGGTGCCGTTGGACTGAGGAGCACATCTACATCCCCGTTCCAACGGATAATCAAACCTGCCCAATCAAGGTCTGGCAAATTTTAGGCCAGATGTCGGTGGAGACCCGCCAGGGGCGCCCAAACACGGGCAGATAAGCTGCTGAGTCCGACTCAAGGACCACCTTTAGCTTCCAACTGTTGGTGCATGTGAAACTTTTATGGATAGAATTTAAAATTTGAAATCAAAGCAAAGAATTGTGGTTACATTGAATGTGTAGGTTAAGTAAGTAACTGTAAACTGAAATGTTACCACTACATATATGGGCCCTACTAATATCCCCAATCTGGGGCCCATCAAGAGGCAGTATAGATGGTTTCTCTGTACGGATCCTTTAGGGGCAATAGGCTAGATGAAACGATACCAATATCAATGAAGCAATACCAATATCAGTTGGAGAACCTCAATGCACATGTTGGTAACCCCTTGGAACAGACACATCTCACGATACTGTTAACTCAAAAATAAATCTTTTATTCAGTTCTGCAAAGTACAAAACTATTGTAAAAAAAAAACACTTTAACAGCGATGATTTGCTACAAATTCTGCATTTATATCAGTGAAATATGTGAGTTTGTTTCCCAATGAGGAAACAGAATTGGCATTGAGTTTTATGCAGTAAGCTGATTCATCTGAACAACCTTTATAAAATATATTCTTTTTAAATCACATTTTTATTATATATTCACAAAGATTTATTTAGATTGTCGTCTCCCCTAAAGTAATGTTAGTGGACAGTACAAAAACCCGAATCCACTTGTGAACCTTTCCCGCCCATGACAAACAGTAGCAGGGCCAGGAAACCAAATATGTGGTTCTATTATGAACTCAAATGTACATTTACAGCAGTAATGTCTATTTCTAACCTTGCACTGAAATCCTTTGTGATTCTTTAGAACAATATGTGCTATTTATTGTCATGTTTCTCACAGTGACTACATGGTACATCCAGGTAAGGAATTCAGACAAGTGGCTACAATATCAGAATGTACTGCTATCATCTTTATGATTGAACATGAAAATATCACCCGTGAAAAATAAAAAAGCACGGAAAGTCATGGTTTAGGGAAAGGGTTAACAATGAGGCAGCCAATCAAATTCCTCTGTGCAGAACTATCTGCACTGCATGATTTCAAAGTCACTTTTTTCCTATTTACATAGTATATAAAATCCTTCATTATAGGTTAGTGAATATCCTTTAGGCTCCTGTAGAGCTCTGCGGCATGTTAACTTGTTTTATTTTCTCAAAACAAGGATTCTTAATGGCACCTCCCTTTGAAGCCAGTGGAATGTATGAGAATACTATAGATCATTGGGACAATTTACCATTTTGGTGTTTGGACATAAATTCACTGACTTTAAAGGGAGGGTAAAAAGAATTTACTATCAAAATGCTACAGAGCCACTGCATTTGCCATTATCCAGTTTAAATGTTTCTTATTTACAGAGAACAAATAGCACCACACTCTCCTACTTAGAAATAATGTGATCAGACACTAAAGGCTGCGAGGTCAGACCCTTCTTGTCTATAAAAGGCACATAACTGGAATTTCTGTTTAATAAACACTAAATATTCACAGGAGGGGCTTCTTGTTAATTAAAAATACATCCACTAAACATGCAAACCTGTCAACCCACAATCCCCTTTTTCCTGAATTTCTTGGCAACTCAGTCAATATACAAAGGGGCTGATTTACTAACCCACGAATCCGACCCGAATTGGAAAAGTTCCGACTTGAAAACGAATATTTTGCGACTTTTTCGTATGTTTTGCGATTTTTTCGGATTCTGTACGAATTTTTCGGATCCAATACGATTTTTGCGTAAAAACGCGAGTTTTTCGTATCCATTACGAAAGTTGCGTAAAAAGTTGCGCATTTTGCGTAGCGTTAAAACTTACGCGAAAAATGCGCAACTTTTCGCGTAAGTTTTAACGCTACGCAAAATGCGCAACTTTTTACGCAACTTTCGTAATGGATAGGAAAACTCGCGTTTTTACGCAAAAATCGTATTGGATCCGAAAAATTCGTAAAGAATCCGAAAAAATCGCAAAACATACGAAAAAATCGCAAAGTACCGATCATTACGAAAAAAACGCAATCGGACTCCATTCGACCCGTTCGTGGGTAAGTAAATCAGCCCCAAAGTGTAGTAGGCCCAGGCTGGGATTCAAAATGGACCCTGGTATTCCACGTACACAGAGGCCCAAACAGCCCCCCACCAGCCCAATAAATAGTAAGTGTCTATGGCATCTTACAGCAGCCCCTCTGGCATTTGCTAGAACCCACAGATTGCCAGCCCAGGCCTGATGTGTAATTTATACTGTGGAAGTCCCAGTGAAAGCCTGAAGTTGGAACTCTCTCTGCAGGAGCATACAACATCCTTGCCTTATGTATTTAGACATGAATTAAAAGTTTATGCACAAGAAAGTGGTTTTTTGATATTTTTGATTAAGCCCCCCCCCCCTTAGAGTCCCATCATTTCTGCATTTTCTTTGACTCAAGTTTACAGATATATGAGAACATTTCAATAGCAGCCGTTCAGCAATAGATATAAACGTATCTAGCACACACATAGGGGTTCACCCCCAAATCTCACCTAAAGCTGGGCTTCCAAGAGAACGAAGAGACAATTTTCTCACATCTCACTATCACAGACTTCACAATTTTGAAACCACTGCCTTTACAATACATAGGTCTTCACAATGTTATTCATTTTCCCTGTATACTGTATAGGTTTTCTTTGTAGCTGCTATTAATATGTTTCCTTTGTGGCAAGCCTTTCAGTCTAGCAGAGACACTGGACCCAATTTTATACAGTTTCACAACCAATAACGGCTTGTTACATAACCAGTTATAAAGGTGCTGGCTGTGAACAGCTTTTTATTGCCTTTAAAGCTGCCTTGTGATTTTGTGGAAAGTCTCAGCAAGGCACTACAGACCTTCCTCCTTCATATTTAGACGAGTCTCACAAACTCAATTTGAAGGCCCCAAAGAAGTTGGACGTTGAATCAGCATAGACCATGTCTAAGGAAGAGACAGAGACAAATAATTCATCGCCAGACCTTAGCTCAAATATCCCACCCTGGTGCACAGAGTGAAGTCCATACTCTGCATTGGGTGCCCAGCACTTAGTACCAACCCCTTTGAGAAGTAGAATTGGATTCACATAGGATGTTTTTTTGTTAATGCACTGCACCAGTTGGTGCCCCAAAGAGGGGCGGGAATCTTTTTGTTTTGTGTATCGGAAGTAGATTTGGGAATATATATAGTACAGGCCATCTTGTAGGATTTTGATGTGCCCGTCATGGTAGGTCATGTTCTGCATGTGGGACAAAGCGTTCCTAAGTTGCCACTGCCGAATAGGATAGCGACATGACTGAAATGAGTTTCCAGACACCAAATCTTCTGATGGTCCTTTTCCTGTTAATTAAAAATGAAAGCAACATTTAATTTCCTTGTCTACTGAGAAAAAGATAAGTCAGAAATTAGAAATACACAGAAGAAATGATGACTGCCACAGAGTAAGAAAGTCTTTACCAGAGATACATGTACCAACGGCACAGACGTGTCATTAAGCACAGAGGTTCCACTAAAGTAGAAATCAATCACTAAATAGACAGGCTCAGTGCAAGGCTAACAGCTGGGGGTGTAGCCTCAATATTTGTTACATGTTTCAGTGTGAAACTTGTGTGCTGCAACCCTCATCATAGTGAAAAAAAAGCATGAACGTATGATCACTTTGGATTGGTGGTGCATTAATTGGCTTTAGTGTTGGGGACCTGGTTCACTTCCAACCAGGGCACTATATGCATGGCCTATACATTCTCTCCATCACTGTGTATTTTCAGTTTTCTACCATACTCCTGATAAAACAGTGTGTGAATTAGTTAGTAGCACAGTAGGGACCTCAGAATTTTACCACCACTGGAGCACGGACTAATGATAATGGAATTGAGTGCTGGCCAAAGCACTGAGTATGCCATAAGCCAGAGACTTGCCCAGGCCCACCATGCTTGTTCTATTATAGGCACGCCACTGCCCACTAAGCCTAATACATTTAGAATGATAAGTGCAATTGTGTAAGTGGTTTCTATGCTTTATTCTTCTGGTACATCCTGCAACTATGTTAGCAAATCACAGATATAAAACTTACCCAATGGGGAGCCCTGATTAAGTATCAGATGGGCTGATGATTTCATGTACTCTCCTCTGTGAGGTTGTGCTTCTGAGATGTTAATAATGCTCCTTCTAGCTTCTGCAGATATAGAAAATATATAATTATAGAAGTATTCTGGCACCTTTTCCTATAAGAGCAAGGTGATTTTGCAGACATCGTGCTAGCGTTCTGTGGCCTCATTCCGTGTCAAAACTTACATGTTACCTTTTAAAGTATAAAAATAAACTCCATTTTATACATTTTATGTCTTTTTCATTATGCTTTTTGTCAAGGTTGTCAGTATTAAGTGAGCAAAACAGCAGGAATTCTGGCATGGTCGCTAATAAATCTTGGGCAGAATACCAGGTTATTTTCAGCAGTTTCAGGCAACACCTAACTGAATAAGTTCAATGGAACCATTGTGATTGGATGTCTGTGACTGTACTACCATCAAGAGTTTAAATGTCGGGGAATTCCCTACCAGTCATTTGAACTGAAGAAGCCATTTGGATAAGTGGTGAAACATTTTGAAGAAAAATCTCAGAAAAGTCCAGTTGTTCTATTAGATACTGTATATCATGACCTGGATGAATGAGAATCTTCATATTTTAGTTACACACTCACCTTTCACTGCTGTTCTTTGAAGGATGTTCTCTGTTACCTAATGGGCAGAAAGAAAATGATGGATGGTGTTAATTGATAATAATCTGTAGGCATTATATGTTTGCAGGATGCACTGAAGCCTCATTTCAATAGGAAGAGTTACACATTGGTGCCAATACTTGTTCTGTTGTGTGCAGGGACCTTTTGAAATATTGAGTATCAGTTAGTGGTATAAGAAGGCCATTTTTGGTAGCTCACTGCACAAACTGTCTTAATGTCCTTAAATATATTATAATGGTGTAGTGGAGTGTAGAGGACCCTTGTCTTTGTATGAAATTTGTGGCCACGTCCAAGAATGCCACCTTACAGACTGGTACGTAAGCACTTTATATTAAAGGTATCAGAAAACAAAACCCCCACAAATGCACGTGATGGCTGCAGTGGCAATTTATAAGAGGGGTATTTGGGGCAGCTGACCTAGGACCATTTCTCTAAGTTGGAGACATTCAGTTGCTGGGGCCACCTGTATATTATAGCAGTCTACAATATCAAATGGATCAGCCCACAGGCCAGGCAGAGCAATGCCATATAGTAACATGCCCACACTTCACTGTTCTCCTTATTTGGACCCTCAGCTGAATGACTAGAATTGCAGAAAGTGAATAAAAGCCAGGGATCTTCTTCACTTTATTATCTGCCGATGAACCACACATCCAACATGGTGCATCTCAGAAGGAATTTTAATACCATGGCAAGTAAGCAGTGATCGATCAGGATGTAGGATGTGTACTGAAACTGACCAATCGTGTCCAGACAGTCAGACTGAAATCAGCCAAAGCACCCAACCAAACCTGGGCTTGTGTGGCCAGCTAAATAAACAAGGGGTTTATGTTTTAGCCAGGGAGCAGCTGCTTTAACGTTACCTGGTTTATGTATGACTTGATGCTGCTGGTCAGTTTCTTACATGATTCATTAGGTATCAGTCCGTCCAGGTCATAATCCATAGGGTCTGACAAATCCTCCATCTTGTTGATGATCTGTAGGCAACGCAGTTCCTCTGACGTTCCTTGTGTCTGAGTCCTTAGCTAAGGCAGACACAATTACACAGTGACTCGACTGATACACAGGAATGACTGCTCTTATAAAACTAGGATTTAAAGGTTTATGGCATTTGAAACTGATCTCTCTTACTTTAGTTCAGCTCACTGACCAGAAAGCCAAAACGTCTTGAAGCATAAAAACTGGAAAAATTGACCACTAAGCCCTTTTAGAAAACGGATAAATGGGTCAGCAGAGGATATCAGATTTATTTTGCAGTGTTGTTATGGCCAGGGTAGCACAATAGCATCACTATTTATAGCAATTATAAGCACAGTGCAAACCTACGTCATATACATATAAAACATCATGAAATCCAGTCAATAACAGGTTACATGAACAAAACATTTTTGCATGCATTTCTGCGCATTAGATACTCCACACCCATCCCCAGATGTTATCTGCTGAATCAGGCATTGTGCAGAGGCCAAACATTCCCTCGGTGCACACACAAAGGGCTCGAAACGCGCTGGACAATAAAATAAAATCTGGTCACTGGAGAATTCCCACACGCTTTGCAGATGGTACAAAGCAAATCCTTGCTGTGGGAGAATAGAGAAATATGGTTTGGACTGACTGTACCAGTTATGCTGAATGGCAAATGATTTGGGTGTATGGTAAGGGTCACATTCAGTGCAGTTTGGCAGGCCAGTCAGTATATACAGGGGAGACCGGTATGGTATAACTTGGTATATGCATGGGGCTGATGTACCTGGGAACTAGCACAGCAGCCCTGTGTGTGTTATTACTGCACTAGCAACACAGCGCTCAAGGGATCAGGAAAGTAATGTACAGGTACACCTGAAGATGTTATGTACAAGTGGTTCTTAGCAATGCAACAGTTTTGTTTTCATTTCTCAAGTTGTTGTTTTGTTTCCCAGCTAATCCAATCCACGTCTGCAATGCTTTCATTCTTCTTTAGATTGACATGCCGCAGTTTAACAGCTTCGCTCCACTGCTAAATGGCTCAAGTGATATCAGGATCAATGCACTGTTTGTAACACTAAATACCAACATGCTACAGGTTCTACCCCACATTAGTGCAATGGATACAGCATCACCTGGCGACTGAACACACATGCAGTACTTAGCTGCCATATGTTTGCTACGGGGCTGGGGAGGCAGTGATTGTCTGGGACACTTTCCTTATGCTCAAGCACTAACTCTAGCCAATACCCTTCTTATGGAAATCTTCAAACACAATATTAAATATAAGTATAAACTGCATCACATGAGTCAAGTTAGGGATGGAAAAGATTGCAGTGCAGGGATACACTATCAGGCGCAGGCACGCGGAAACACAGAAGTACAAATAGAAAACTTGGCACACATCTCCGCAGGCTGGCAGGCTTGGCTGCCAAAGGAGTGAGCTTTGAGACAAGCGCTCAAATATACACAAACTATGATACTTAAAGAGACAGACAAACTGGGCCATTTACATGGAGCAATATGGTTGGTAAGTTTAGCATATTCAGACATCATTTTTAGGCTATTGTCAAAAACAGCTTTTTCTCTGCCATCATAAAATGCCATATGTGACATGAGCCTTAACAGGTGCCATTGGCATAGATCTTTCTAATAAAAATTTGTGAAAGAAGCATAACAATATGGTGACTGTAGCCTGCGTCTGGGGGTCACAAGTCACACTCACAAATGTGCATGCAGCCCCGGACTGGCAATCTGTGGATTCTGGCAAATGCCAGAGGGGCTGCTATAAGATGCCATAGACACTCACTATTTATTGGGCTGGTGGGGGGACTGTTTGGGTCCCTGTGTACTTGGAATGCCAGGGCCTATTTTTAGTCCCAGTCTGGACCTGTGTAGATGTTTATGCACATTATGGGGAAAGTGCTGGGGCCATGAAGTAACTCCCTGCTTCGCAGAGCTGTATATTTCTAGTGATGTTCCCAATTTGTAATAGTGATTTATCCACCCCAGTTGACTCAAGTCTACTTATCGCAGACTAATTCTTTATTGCCTGCCAGATCTAATTTCTTGGGGTGGCTGCAGGGGGCAACCAATGAGATTCTTGCCCTAGGCCAGGGGTCCCCAACCTGTGAGCCATATTCAAATGTAAAAATAGTTGGGAAGCAAAACAAACATAAGAGAATTCTAGGGGGGCCCAATAAGGGGTGTTATCACTTTTTGGTAGCCCCTATGTGGACTGGCAGCCTACAGGAGGCTGGGTTTGTTTTTGGATGCACAGACATTTGTGTTTTCTTGGGAGGTAGTGATGAACATGTTCCATAAGTTAAAAATCCAATCTCAGCATTAATATTGCCCTGCACAAGCTCTCACCTTGGAGATGGACACGCTGAAATAGACAAAGAGTCCGGTGGTACAAGCGATCTGCAGTGCCAGGATGAAGATGATGCCCACTGCCAGCCACAAGGAGCTGCCCTCTCTGTTCTTCTGTCTCTTCCCTCCTGCCTCCGAGCTGCTCTCCTCTCCATCCGTCTTAGGCAACATGCTGGCCGCCGACTCCCTGCTTTCCGTGCGGTAGTACTGCTGGGGCGCTGGGCAAGACATGCTGGCTTATACTGGGACCCTCTGCTTGCGCCTTCAGCCACACTGGGCATAAATGGAGTTTTTCACTTTTTTTGATTTATTATTCCTTGTTTGCAGTTCCTCCCCGCATACCCCTCACTATTCCCCCTACAGTTACATGGT
This sequence comes from Xenopus tropicalis, assembly GCF_000004195.4. Lineage (NCBI taxonomy): Eukaryota > Metazoa > Chordata > Amphibia > Anura > Pipidae > Xenopus > Xenopus tropicalis. The sequence goes on along the minus strand of NC_030684.2, from coordinate 39,538,647 downwards.
AAAGCAGTTACATCTCTCCTCTTGCTTTCTACGCCCCCCCTCTCCGTCCCACTTCACTCACAGCACAGGATATAAACACAGCTAGTTCTCTCACACAATATATAGACACATGGGAGGGGACAAAATATCAAGTTGTGGCTTTTTTTAAAGAGACAGGGTGGAGCTTGGCAAGTTCAGGGGTTGCCCTGCTGGTTTTGTACTTGGAACTTTGCCTCTGTGACGGGGAAATGCAGCAGCACAGATTTGTTATATGGATTCCATATATAACTGGCATGGGTGGGAGGGAATGATCAGCACATGGAAGTTGGTTTTTTATTCAGCCAGTTTCTTATTCATGCCTTGAAGTTGGTTTCTTATTCAGTCGGTGAAGAAGTAACTGGTGTTTTAAAGAAATAAATGACATTAGGTCACAGATTTAAAAGTTACATTCACTGACAGAGTTGCCCTACATGAACTACAGCTTGTTCCAGCCTGGCCCGAAAAGGTTCTGGGCAGGAAAACTGGCACCAAAGGGGCAGTAGTTTCTTAGTCAGTCCGATGAATAAGTAACTAATGATTTAAAGGGTTAAATGACCTTGGGCCACTGATTTCAATCCATATATATGTGCAGGCAGGGGTGCCCCACGTTGTATGAAGCCTGGTCTGGCCCAAAAAGGTTCTGGGCAGAAAAAGGAGCATCAAAATGGGCATCTTTGTAATTCTGCCTATTTGAATAGGTAACAGGGTTTCTAAAGGGGTTAAATGACCTTGGGCCACTGATTTCAACTTATATATTTGCAAGCAGGGGTGCCCCGCATTGTATGCATCGTGTTCTGGCCTGGCACAAAAAGCTTCTGGGCAAGAAACGTGGCATCAAAGTGGGCATCCCTGCAATTCTGCCTATTTGAATAAGTAACAGGGTTGCTGAAGGGGTTAAATTACATTGGGTCACTGATTTCAATCCATATATCAACCCCTTCAGCAGCCCAGAACCTTTTTGGGCCAGGCCAGGATGGGCTGCATACAACGTGGGGCACCCCTGCCTGCAAATATATGGATTGAAATCAGTGGCCCCAGGTCATTTAACCCTTTAAATCATCCGTTACTTATTCATCAGACTGAATAAGAAACCACTGCCCCTTTGGTGCCAGTTTTTATGCCCAAAACCTTTTCGGGCCAGGCTGGAACAAGCTGTAGTTCATGTAGCGCAACTCTGTCAGTGAATGTGAGCTTTTAAATCCGTGGCCCAAGGTCATTTATTCTTTAAAACACCAGTTGCTTCTTCACCGACTGAATAAGAAACCAACTTCAAGGCACAAATAAGAAACTGGCTGAATAAGAAACCAACTTCAAGGCACAAATAAAAAAACAATAGTGTGTTTCTAGCAGCTGGTCAACACTACAGTGTGGGTTAGACCGAGCGCTGGCGATTTGTTTTGTGTACAAATTGTAGCCAAATTTAGCTTCTATCTGCTATGTAGCCTTTAAACCAATGAATCACTTTCATGTGTGTGCTAATGAGCTGGGGCTTAAAAGTTCCCTGCTTTCCCACTAGAGCCTTTTTGAGCTAAAGGGAGGTGCAATAGGTCTTAATACTCAGTCACATTGTTTTCTGGGGGACTTTATTTTAATTGCATCACAAACTCAAAATCATTAGACAGTGTAGGACTCACGTACAATGAGGGGCCTTGACGTGGCACGTGAGCTTACATATTTTGGCCAAAGTGTGGTACTAACACCTCATTTTTTGTAAAAATTATTTTTAAAGGCAAACTAAGCGCTGGCAAACTTTCTTTCTCTTTGTGTATATTTAATGGCTTTTTATCGTTTATAGCAGCTGGTCAACTCCAGATTGTGGGTTAGACCGAGCGCTGGCACAATAGTGTGTTTCTAGCAGCTGGTCAACACTACAGCGTGGGTTAGACCGAGTGCTGGCGATTTCTTTCTGTGTTTTGTGTACAAATAAAAAAACTGGCTGAATAAGAAACCAACTTCACGGCTATAAGAGACAGGCTGTTTTATATAAGGATGGGGGGTAAGAGCATAGCACAGGAATGTGGCCCTATATATGCTCCGCTATGGTACTGGCGCTGTGCAGCTTACTTAGTTGGAGCTACAGTCCGTGGCTATATAATTATCAGTTACTCTATATTTTAGCCCATGCAACTACATGCAGCGCACAGGATACGTTTTGCCTGTCCAACACCAACCTACAGTTTAGCACTAGTAAGGCCCTAGACCCAGGGAACTGGATGCAGGACTGATGTTGTTTCTGCACTATGGAAGGATTCCGATCCTTCCACCCATTTTGCCCTCCTAAAAGTCCATTGGAAATGTACCTAAAAGTGCATAGAACATTAAATTAGAGCACCTCTGTCCAACTCTTTCCAGTGAGACGGCATACCACAGTTCATGGACGGCATATACATGCCCATATGCAGGTAGTGGGGTATAAATATATACTGGAAAGCAACAACTGGGCTGTGACCCTCCAATTTGACAGCCCTTTTTTAGAGGCACAATTTTATTAGGTGAGAAGGGATTTCTGCCTTGCTGTTCTGTGCTTGCTCTAGACACACACACACAAAATAATAGGGGAAAGCGCACAAAACTGGCAGCCTTTTGCACAATGCCCCACCATTACATGTATAGCAATGAGGCCTTTGGGCTGCGGCTTCTCTATAAAAAATAAATCCTGACCCAGCGGAGCGAGTGCAACGTTGGGAGACCCTGTGTGTTTATTCATGCTGCAAAATTACAGGGAGACCCAGTCGCAGAGGTTCCCAGGTGGCATTTGCTCTGCAAATTTTTGGTTCATTGGTTTAAACAGGGTGCTCATGCCATGTGATATTGTGTGAATGTGTCTGTAGAGTTATTTGTTCGGGTGCTTCATTGCCCAGCAAAGAATCTCCCCCACAGGCAATGAAGCACCCAATCATACTTGCACCTTCACTTGCCAGATCCTGGGTAATTGCTCTAAATTGGCTCCTTCAGTGATTCAGATAAAAATGAAGGGACAATGAAGTGCCCCATGTGACATTGCCCTTAAGGGTAACCTAATAAAAGGGTATTTGTCTAAAAGGCAAGTAAAGGACCATTATTGCATTTCAGCCATGCTTAAAACCTCCTATTATATTTCCTTATTCCCAGTTCTGTTTCATTTCATAGAACAGGAACACCCTGCTCGCAGCTTATTAGATTGCATAATATGCAGGCAACTGCTTGAACAGTAGTTTTAGTGCCAACTACAGTGCTAAAAAAGAATACAGGCTGGGTCCTGTTCCTTGTCTTAGTACAGCTATTTTGGAACGTGGGTGTGTGCTAGACTGGGGTTTAGAACATGGATGGGCAGCACTGGTAGTTATAGTTATGCCATAGGTTTAGCCATGTAATACCTGTACCTTTTGTAACCTCATGTTGGTTTTTAACTGGTCTTCAGCTATTTACTGTAAATGTGTTCCTGTTAATTGTCTCACAAACTCTAGTGAGCAGGCACTGGTATTATTGTGTTAATACTGCATCTTTCCTTGCATTCCGTGTATCTTAGATGTGCTCTACGGGGCAGGGACCTCCACCACATGGCACTTATATATATATATTTATTTATTGTATTTATTTATTATATCACTCATCCTCCCTGTGTGTAATTTTGTATTCTGTAAGATTGTACAGCGCTGCGTACCCTTGTGGCGCTTTATAAATAAAGTTATACATACATACATCTTTCCTTTATCTTAATGTAGCGCACCCTTAGGTGTTGGCTTTAGGCAGGCTGAGTGTGTGTGGGCTGCATTCAGCTATCCCAAGAGGGATGTGTGGGGCAACTTCTAACAGCTGTTCCACCCTGTTACCTTCAACTTCAATTCCAGGTGGGAATCTTCTCGGCTGTTGGAATCGTGCACTTTAGGTAAATGACTACGACAACTGGAAATTTTGTGAGCCAAATAAACTTCCTTATTACTCCCAGCAGATATTGTTCCAGCAATATCAGTAATGACACACACTAATTGCACATGAATGATCAGAGCGAGCCAACATCCAGTATCGTATAACATACCTCTCTGGAGATCACGCATGCCGTAAGGTGGCTTTATCCCCAGTATAGGTGATCCATTGGTGGGGTCTAAGCCTAGGGTGCTAAACCCTCTGACCTCCTCAGTGGGGCATTCAACTGCCCAACCAACTTCCCCTGAACCTAACCTTTGCTCCTAAAGCGACTACTTTAGAAGCTAACCATCTCTAACTTGAACGCGCTATTACACAGGCCTGTAAGCACCATCCAATGAGGTGAGGTCCCAGGAAAGACCACCAGCCCATGTGCCCTGCCACCTAATGGGCATTCTTTGAACTACTGGGGAGTAACCCAAGGCAGGAAATAATGTTCACACAAACCAGGACCACCTTTAAGTGTCCAAACAAGGAAAACTGCCTGAACCAAATTCTTTTGGGTTGTTACATTAAAACCAGTAAATGTCATAAGCTGCATATTTAATGGCACTGTAAAAACATAAGTATGCTTAGATACAAGACAAACTAGTATTTCAGCTTATGCTTACTGTGGAAAAGGCTGGCCCCAAACGCAACGAAGGGCCCACATTGTGCGAGTAAGATGCTGGGAATCGCCTGTGACAGACTTATGATTGGCAGAACCAGCAATCATTGTGCCGTTTATAGTAGTGTAGGTTCCTGATAGCTACCCTGTCAGTAATCCCAGGTACCTGTATATTCTGTGTAGCCCACCCCTGGGTATGGTTCGGTATGCTAGCAATATGATCAATATGATCAGAGCTTCTCTCTAAAAGATTGCCCACTGCCCCTGCGGAGCACAGCCGGCTGGGATTTGCAGTTCCTTCATTCACATCATTATTTACACTGCTGCAGTCTTCCAATGCTTCTGATTAAGGGTGGTAGAACCCAAAATGTGTTAGGCCTTAAGGCCTGATGTTTTGAAGCTGAGCAAACAAATTATTATTTTTATTGGAAGATTGTCTGCTGTCCTGTACAATGTTTATGGACACAATGTTTTGAAACATTTAGGAATTTGCAGCTTCTAATTAGTTTTAATGAGGGCTTGAGCAGCTTGCATATAAAACATTTCCCCTGCCCATCATGTACACACACGTGCACACTTCCAGGTATGTTATTTCATTTTATATAAGGGGCATTCACTATTATATGTTTTTCTGCCTGGGTGAGAATATACTCTGTGCCATGGCCCTTAGGTGCCTTTAATGCTTTATAACCTGGTGCAAGGTGGCCCTGGGTTTTGGGAACACATGGTGATGCCGTATGGAGTGTATAATGTTCAGCAGCGGTCAGGAGCCAGTTAAGCCAAGAGTCTGTGTAAATATGTCTACATTTCAAGTGGGACAAATGAACTATGTAAAACTAGCCAAGCCTGTCATATATTTAGAGCTATTGTTGAACATATACAGTGCAGACAGCTGTCCAATTCAATGCACAGCCCAGATCTATAGCCTATTCTCTTAGGGCATCTGACGCATATACGATGGGCCGGCAGCTGGTGCAGTGCTATGCCACCAAGCCTCAGAGGGACTCACATTGCAGAATTTACTTTAAAAGCTGTTGCTGTCTGCATCTGGATAAAGCAACCATGTTATGCAATACAGGTACTGCCCATGGGTTTCTGATTAGAATTGCTACCTATATATAGCATATGGGCAGCACCAGTGATTTAGGTGAGGTGAGGAGCCTTGGGCCCTTTTAAATTGGACTTTATGATCTATCAAAACCTGAAGCCCTCCAGCTATTATTAGTTATTGTCTGCAGACAAGTCATGAAGCCAGCTTACCTCCTAACAGACCTGAATTAGTTACTGATCCCCCCAAAAATGGGACTAAAGGAAGTAAAGGAAGGCTTTGATTGGATCAGTAGTATTCCTGGGCAAAGCTGGCACAGTCAGTGTGCTTTAGGGTGTATCATAAAATAACCCAAATGTTAATATTTAAATGATGGTGGATAGACCAATCCATGTTTAGAGGGAATTTATTCAGCCTGAGCTAAGGGCTCCGTGCCGCACCAGCCTTTGTGGATGACTTTTCAGTTAGTGATGAGTGAACTTGTGGTGTTTCGCTTTATGTAAAAGCTTGCAAAACAGCCACATTTTGCCAAAATTCATTTTAATTAATGGGAAGGCAAAATTACAGTATTTTTCACTGGGCACTAGCATAAACATTGCTCCACCTACTTAGAGAATCTCCTTTCACAAAGCTACAACTGTTCTTCATAGAAAAAAGCCTCCCATGTTGCCAATTTCTTCCACTCCCCTATTAACAACATTATTCTTTTATTAATACCCTAAACGGAATCAGCTTCACCAGCAAAAGTGCTTGAATCACTGAACAGATCTCACTGCAATGCGTCTGGGCCACCCAGGGTAGGCTAGTGCCGAGGAGCATTAAATTCCCAGAATATTTTTCTCTATTCACACCCTGATACTTTCCATAGCTAATTAATACCTTATGGTATGTGACCTATATACCAAAATATTATGGTAATAACTGGGTGCAGCAATAATAAAGGTAACTGAAAGCAATTTATTAGCATTCCAAGCTTTAAATATCGGGAACCCAAATATCCTCATGCTATTTTAAGAGCAAATATGTATTATGTATAAACTGGCTTGTACATTTCTTTTTGTTCCAATTAAATGAGATGGTAAATTGGTGAATGTCCCCAGTTTTGCACTGGGAACATTTAATCTGGTGAAAAGATGTGAATATGTGATTTGACAAAACTGAGCTCGCCATTCGCGCCCCCCCCCCCAGTGTACAAGCGCGAAAAAACATCTTCACTCCCCCGCGCCGACGCAATCGCGCATGTATGGCCATTTAAACTCCCATACGTAGCAGTGGGTAGAAGTCCCCATTGCTCCGTATGGCTGCAAAATATCAAAATTTTGTTGCGGCGGGTGGCATGCTGTCCCTAAAATTGTGCCACCCTAGGCCCGGGCCTTTGTGGCCTCACCACAAATCTGGGCCTGTATATAGGTATCATGCCTGTTATCCAGAATGCTCAGGACCTGGGTCTTTCTGGTAAAGGGGTCTTTCTGTAATTTTATTCTCTAATACCTTAAATCTGCTACAATTCCATTTAAATAAACCCAATAGGATTGTTTTGCCTCCAATAAGGATTAATTATATCTTAGTTGGGATCAAGTACAAGGTACTGTTTTATTATTACAGAGAAAAATCATTTTTAAAAATCTTAATTATTTGCTTAAAATTAAGTATATGGGAGTTGGCTTTCCTGTAATTTGAAGCTTTCTGAATTATGGGTTTCGGGACAATGGATCCTAGACATGTAGCAGCGGTATATTTATATAGATCAGGAGGCTTATGAGCTAGTGCTAGATTGGCGCAGACGGCAAAACAGTTGTAAAATGCAAAGTCAAAGGAAACATTTTACAGAAGATAAACAATATGAACTGCATACTACTTAATTCAACTTAACAATACCTTGCTTTATATAATATAGGAGTGTTTCCCATTATTTACCCTGCACAGTTTGGTAAAGCATTGAAAGGACACCTTGGGACCTACGTCCTGCCAATACAGCTAAACTATACGGCCATGATCAGAGTGCTAGATGGTTTCAGCTGTCAGCACTATAAGCTCTCAGTGTTTATTCTGTATGTATCAGGGCCTTATAAACACAATATTGCACCTAATGCAAAAGTGAAGAATATGGCTCTAAATATTACCTGTTCATTGCAGAACCCAAACATGCCAGTAAGCTCACTGAAGAAAACTGATTCATAAATGACCCCAATAACCCCACATCAAATTGTTCAGCAGATTCTCAGATATTTCAACAAAATTCCTGACTTTAGGAAAACATTGGAGTTTGGTAATTTAGAGTATATATATATATATAGACAGAAACATTATCACTAAACAGTGCATCACCTTGTAATGTGATATATAAGAGCAGATCTTGTAATAGTTTTACATATCTGAGTGCAGATCCCCTTGTATATCCCCTGCCAATCTCTCCTATTCATAGCCTAATGCAAAGCCACCCACACATCTAACTTCCAATGACTGTGCCTCTTCCCATCAGAATAAGCTCCACACTAATATATCTAAATCTGTACCTTTGTCTGCATGACAATACCAGGAGATCTTCCCTCTCTGAAACTCACGTAACCGGACTCGGGTAATACGATGGCGCAGCTGGTACAGCACACACTTAGGGGCTGATTTACTAAGACACAAATTCCGACCGAATTGGAAAAATTCCGATTGGAAAACGAACATTTTGCGACTTTTTTTTTTCGGCGCCTTTACGACTTTTCGGAAATTATCGCGACTTTTTCGTTACCAATACGATTTGCGCGAAAAAAACGCGAGTTTTTCGTAGCCATTCCGAAAGTTGCGTTTTTTTCGTAGCGTTAAAACTTGCGCGAAAAGTTGCGCTTTTTTCGTAGCGTTAAAACTTAAAAGGCGCAACGTTTTGCGCAAGTTTTAACACTACGAAAAAATCGCAACTTTTTGCGCAAGTTTTAACGCTACGAAAAAATCGCAATTTTCGGAATGGCTACGAAAAACTCGCGTTTTTCCGCAAAAATCGTATTGGTAACGAAAAAGTCGCTATAATTTTCCGAAAAAATCGCAAAATACCGATCATTACGAAAAAAACGCAATCGGACGCATTCGGCCCGTTCGTGAGTAAGTAAATGGGCCCCTAAGTAACAGCCAGCTGCAATAAATGCGATGAGATGGCTGTAGGTATATATAGAACTCATTGCTTCTTATCTTAAGCTACAGTACATTGAACACACAAAGAAATCTGGCTCCATCTGTAGATTAATCCTTAATGTTTTTACATTTATTCCTACACTGTCATTTTAAATGACAATCATTCCATGTATTTTAGCTCAAATGCTCATGTCCCAGTCCGGACACGGAGTCTTTTTTGACCGAGTATATATTTGTTTTTACAACAAACATGAAATTATATAACATTTTGGTCACTATTACACAAATATCCTAGAATTTGCACATTTTCTATACTTTCTGGGTTGTAAGAGATCAATAGATCCAATATAGCGCACTTTCTGGTTGGGCCCTCAATAGTCATGTGACATGAAGTTGTCATGCAAAACATTATAAACTTGTTTCATTGGACTGTGCTGGCACTATAATTTCTCCAATCAAAATATGTGTATGCAGCCCTTTCTATTTGCAACAGGGGCTTACAATTTAAATATTATAATACTAAAAATGCCATTAAGGGGTGAAAAATCATGCCCCTCATTCAGAAAGCATTTGCATCGGATGGTGGGATTTGTGGTACTTAGGTCCCTTCAAGGTCGGACTGATCCAGTGGGACACTGGGAAAAACCAAGACCCAATCCCTGTCGAGAGGCATTGGCGCCCCCCCCCCCCCCGACTGTGGCAATGTAAGTATGCAGTATACACTTATGAGGGGTGAGCAGCGGGGGCCCAGGGTGTTGGGGGCCCAGGGGTCGCACAGCCCCCACACACTCCTGTTTAACCCTGTCCCTTTATCCACAAATTATAAATGCTACAAACTGTGACTCTTAAAAGGTTAAAGGCGTTTCCTGCTTTTTACTGTCTCAGTCGGTGGCTAAAGTCTTGCTGAAAGAAGTCTAGAATGAGGAAATGATGCACAGGATCTATTTGAACTAAAGATGGAAAGCCACATTTTCTTGTTGTAGTGTTAGCCTCCCACCTTGCTGGTTTAAATATTTGCCAGTGCAGATTATTGGGGAAGAGGTGGAACAGTAATAGTCTGTTAGACAGTCTGAAGCTGAGTCAGCCCCTTGGTATCTGCTAGCAATTAAACTGTTACTCATTATTTATACCACGCCAACATATTTTAATTCCTTCGGAGTATGTTTTTTTAATCATTCAGACCTGCCTTAACCCCAGCGGAGCATGAAATATCAATAGCCATTGTTGGGACTGTGGGAGGAAACCAGACCACCAGTAAAAAATAAATACATGAGGAAGACGAGGGCTACACATGCCATGAATTATCTGAATTAGGGCTATCTGATCAATGGCTCTTCAGCTCCATCTCCCAGCAGAGCCCCCAACAGTAATCACTGGCCCCATAATACAAAATTAGCAGGGCCCTCCACCCCAGGAAGCCTCAATGATTAGCCTGCCCTTTAACCTTGGCAGCCTGTGCAGTGGGCCCTGCCAACAAGTAGAATGGGCCCCAATCAATATCTGTTCATGCATGATTATGCCTTGATGTCCCCCATTACCAGGCCGGACGGGCAAGCTGTGGATTCTGACAAATGCCGGAGGGACTACTGTAAAATGCCATAGACAGTCACTATTTATTGTGCTAGTGGGAGGCTGTTTGGGCCTCTATGTACTTGGAATGCCAGGGCCTCTTTTGAATCCCAGTCCAGAACTGACCATTACACCCATAAACCACATCCCTCCCAGCAAACCACACCTACTTTGCAACCCACAAATCACATCTTGCCATCTCTTATGGCCCTCTTCTACCACAGAGCTCCTGGCTGAAGTACCTATACCCCCTGATAGTGGCCCTCTGCCTCCCAGTGCCCCCTAGGACTTGTATACTGATAACGTATTATGGTTACCAGTACTATGACCACCTTGTCCTACTGTTTCTGGATCTCATCAGAAGTCACAGCCCACAAGCTTGCTTAGAGATGACTAATACCTGGTCTGACTTTTGTCCCAACTTCTGCACACCACAACTCACTTTGAAATGACTAATCTGTCTGATACAGTTCTGACGTAGTTCCAGACTTTTCTTGGTACAGGTATGGGACCTGTTATCGGGAAACCCAATAAAGAAAGCCCCGAATTATGGGTAGAGCATCTCTCATAGACTCCATTATCATGAAACAATTATAATTTTAAAAAATAATATACTTTTTCTATATAATAATAAAACAGTACCTTGTACGTGATCCCATCTTAGATTTAATTAATTCTTTTTGTAGGAAAAACAACCCTATTGTGTTTTTTATTTATTTATTTAAATGATTTTTTAGTAGACTTGGTGATCTAAATTATAGAAGACCTCTTATCAGGAAAATCCCTGGTCCCAAACATTCTGGTAACAACTCCCATACCTGTACTACTACTGCTTCTCCAATAGGCTTAACTTTCTTCCCTTTCCAGGACTTGTGGCCTCGGATGGAGGCGCAGGAGAGGCTGCTCTTATCAGGGTGTCTGATACTTACTAGGCACATGGTTTTTATCATGACTTTACACAATCCCTTAATATACAATTATATATATCTCCGCACACTTCCCTGCCCCTTGAATCACATAGCTCCCTCAGCAGTTTAGTACAGATATTACATGACATGCCTCTGGCATGAAGTAATGATAGAAAGTTTTTCCTCAAAGCAAGACTAGATTAGAAGTGAGTGGTTTATCCACATTTTAGTTATTATAGAAAGTTTTCCTCATTGCAGACTAGAAGTGAGGGAGGCTTAACCAGTAAATGTGACATTTGTTTTTTTTTGTCTTTCAGTCGTGAAACTGTGTAGAACTGGAGAAAAAGTCCTGATTGCACTGGCACGGATACACTATTGCCCTCTGAAAATCTACTGTGCAGATAATTGGATTAAAATAGTGAATAGAATGATTTGTATATGGTGTCCAACTAATCCAAATTCCTGGCACTTCTATGTTAAGGTACCTATAATTACGTGCGCAAACATACAAAACGCGTTAGGTTCTGCCATGATTAAAGTTTTTGGAAGCTTTTAAATCCATTGTCCTAGTGCTCGACAAGTCTGTTCTTAATTGTTTGGATTTCTGAAGTCAGATCTCCATCCTGTTTTTTGAAAATGATGTGGTCCACAGGCTATTAACGGATAGTTATTTAATATATGTATCTAAATTGAGTACTTCTATGTTAAGGGCCAATGTTAAAAAACTACACACAAGCTTTACTATATACTGGATATATTTACTGTGGAGGACTTGGTTTAAGCTGGCCACATGTACCATTTATATGTTTATATATCCTTCAGTTTCAGAATCAGGAAGGGTAAAAAAAAGGCAGATAGGAAATAAAGGGGAGCCGCAGCTTCTCTTCACTTCCTGCTGTCCTGAGAGTTCATGCTCTTTGCACGAACGATTGGAACAATAAAAAGGCTTCCATACCTTCAGCCTGGACTGGGATACAAAATAGGCATAGGAAATGTCTTGGCATTTTAAGGACACAGAGGCCCAAAAAGCCTCCCACCAGCCCAATTAACAGTGACTGTCTGTGGCATCTTACAGCAGCCCCTCTGGCATTTGCCAGAAGCCACAGATTGCCAGTCCGGGCCTGCATACTTTGTTTTGCCTCTTTATGCTCCAGGTCTATTATGCCTATTACCACCAACCACAGAGCTAATTGTTTTGCAGATTTTGTAAATTGTAAACATAAGTTGTATGTCTACAGCATACAAACATAGAAGCTGTTATTACTAAACAACACCCAATCTGCTTGTGCCTGGAGAGGTTTCCAGTGACCGGTGCCCAGTACGGTAAGGCATCTGTCACAGGGGAGAATATCCTATACCAAGGTTCCTATCCTATACCAAGGTTCGGGGATTAAATAATAAATAATATTTATATATATAATTAATATAAATTAATAATTGTGAAAAATCTGCAGGGCCATCGCTTGATGTTTACTATCAGACAGAGTTGTCATAATACGGACATGAAATTTCAAAATATCTAAAAAAGTGGTGTCGGATATGTCAGCAGTCCAATTAAGTGTAGTTGCGGTCCCTGTCCCTAATAGTTGCTGTCCCTAATTAGTGATGGGATAGTTTGACAGATGTATTAAGTGGGTTGTTTTACATTTCCTATCCTTCCATATTTGATGAAGTGATTCTTATCTGTTGTTTCAGTGTTTGCATTGAATAGTGATGCACAGGCCCGGATTTGTGGAAAGGCCACAAAGGCCCGGGCCTAGGGCGGCAAAAGTTTAGGGGCGGCATGCCGCCCCGCCGCAAGAAAATTTTTAAATTTGGCTCCCATACGGAGCAGTGGGGACCTCTCCCCACTGCTCCGTATGGGAGTTTAAAGGAGGGTTTGTGCATGCGCACTGGGGAGCAGGCGCGTTTGCGCATGCTCACGGGGTCGTGTTCGCGCATGCGCACTGGGGGCCGCATTCGCGCATGCGCAGAGGGGGACAGCCACAGGGGCGGCCTCGGGGCACCTCACGGAGAAATCCGGCCCTGGTGATGCATCTCTAGGCAGATGAGTGCCTGAAGAGGTAAAAGGAATTTTTCAAATAATTTCTGTAAGCGAGAGTAAAGCTGGCCATACACGTGGCGATCTGACATCGTCAGATGTGCCACACACCATTCAAGGCTGTTTTAGGTATTTGTCCGTGCCTTACTGTTGAACAACTGCGGGTATGCACGGTAGGATCTCCTATCAACGAGTCTAAAATCAAAGCATGATATTCACTTGTAACTACCCATGTCAGAGACGTGATTGATTATCCTCAGCTGATCCCCAGTGGCAATCAGTCCCAGTATAAACATGGAAGGGTTGCCATTGAAATATCTGCAAGAGGTTGCAAAGTTTGAGGTGGGTGGGGTGGTATACCCAAACAATATATCCAGATGGGATCACTTGAATGATCAGTTGTTAGCTAAACTGGTGTAGCCAAGAATTGCTCTGTTAAAATAGTAGGTGTAGTAGGAATACAGATTCAGCAGTGGGTTAAAACATGAGTTGGAGTGCATCTATACACCAATAAGCCGGTGATGGGCATTTGGTATTGGGCAGCCCAAATGCTTTTAGTGCTCACCCTCCTGTCACTGGACTTCCAGCTTGTATTTCTGATATTTTCAAGTAACTGGCTGTTGATTATAAATTAAGTCAGTGAGCTAGGCAGTTGTAAAGGGAGCAATGTTTCCCTTAAAATCATCCAGTTCAGGTCCACCAGAGATATGAGATGGACTCCAGGGATGCAAGATGAAGGAGAGCGGTCCAATGGCAAGGTTCTTTGTAGTACCCTCAGATTATCCGCCATCTGGACCTATAAAGTTAGGGTTATCATCTTATTATTTCAGTTGGTGATGGCAATAGATTAGGTTGGATCAGGATCAATTAAAATGCAGCCATCTTGCAGGTTCACCCCTGGAAGTCCCTGCATTCCGCTCTTTTATAGGAAAAGGAAAGGTGAAATCACAGTGGGTGACTTTCATAGTGACTCTAATCACTAACCTGCTACACCGGGACAGCAATCCTCTTTGTCACAAAATGCACTAGCCCAGGGTACATTCTCCTGAGCGCTGCACTTCCATGTTTTCCGCCCTTTCCTACGCAATGCCTGTGCTGCCCTAAGCAAATACATTGCACCCTGGGTACCACCACTTAGTGATTTTACCCTTATCACTTCTTTAGCCAAATGCAATCTATTTGTAAGTGATATTTCTTCTATAATAATTCTAATCACATGTTCTTTTTTACCTAATGTGTTTTTGTGCATATGTAAATAGACTGGCTCTTCCCCAATACAGGAATGCTGGCCAATTTACTCATAAGCACATAAACATGATTATACTTGTAGAATGCTGAAAGGAAACATAACTATTGTGCTGTGAGCAACAAATGTTTTTTTTTTTACCTCAATATTCCTGTTTCTCTTACAGTCCCATAAGTGTATCTATGCTAGTGTTGCCATGCTGTTTCTCTTCATGAGAAGTTGTGTTTGGAAACAGAGTAGCCAGACACATAGATTAGGTCAGGTATGAGGAAATGGTTTGTATTTTTCATTTTCTAAACCATTAATAATTATGTACAAACAGCACTAAGCCAATGGTAGCGTGGTTATTCCAGAGGACTGCTTATAAGCAGGGTTATAGGGATCACAAAACTCTCTATTGTATTATTTTGTAAAGCCTTTTGCTTAGGAAATGTATTGTAATAGTGTATTGGTGAAAAGAAGTGTTCATTGATTGTTCCAGTATAGATATTGCACCTGCCCCGTGCAGGTAACACACCAGGGAGCAATACAGATCTAGATCTACTTATAGGCTTATTATTATTAACATTTATTTATAAAGCGCCAACATATTCCGCAGCGCTGTACAATAAGAGCATATAGGGAGTACAGGTCTGGGCTAATTAAGATGTGGCAAGCAAAGCAAAAGGAGACCTTTGTGACTTGGAGTTGTTTTATAGAAACATCTTTGCACCATTTATTCATTAAAGGGATAATTCAGCTTTTCAGATCATGTAGATGGTGACAGTCTGAGACAATTTTCAACTGGTCTTCAATTTTTGGCGTTTTTACATTTTTATCCAGCTCTACAGTTTGGAATTTCAGGCACATGCCCAAGGACTATAAGATGCCATGAACTGTCACTATTTATTGGCCAGACGTGGTGTGATCTTTTCTAGGCAGGAGTAGGCAATGTGTGTAGGCACAACGCATTAAAGGAACAGGTCAGTGTAAAAATGATACTGGGTGAAATATACAGACGGCACAAAATAAAAAATATTTTTAATATAGTTAGTTGGCAAAAATGTAATCTATAAAGGCTGAAGCGGGCAGATGTCTAACATAATAGCCAGAACACTGCTTCCTTCTTTACAGCTCTCTAAGCTGTCAGTAACCAGTCAGTAGAGGGGGGGCCATATGGGACATAACTGAAGGCAAATGAAATGCCAGGGCCTATTTTGAATCCCAGTCCAGACCTGAGTAAATGGGTAAGAAAGATGTAACTAAGCCCCTAATTAAAATGAAATTGTCGTAATTTAAAAAAAAAAAAAAAAATATATATATATATATATAAATTTTCAACAGACACTCATTAGCATTTGTTTAAAGTATCCTTATTAGCCAAAAAAACAGTGGCTCTATACTGGAAATCACCAGAGGGCCCCAGAGTTGCAGCATGGGAATCCATGATTAATAAAGCCATACCCTTATACAAGTTGACATACATAAGACGGGGGTGCCCTCAAAAATTTGACAAAATATGGGCAGCATGGTTGGATGCAGAACCCTCTTAAGATCTGTAGGCCAGGGAAGGCCCCACCCCCAAACCCTCCCTAGACAGCCCCCCCGCACCTCACACAAAAGGGTGAAGCTAGTACCCTAATCATGCCCAGGATGGTACACAGACGGGTGAAAAGGAAGGACCAACGGCTATAAAATACATGCACTAGCAAAGAAGACACTGCAATGTTTTTACTGTTAAATTGTTAATTTGGTTTTATTTACCTATTGTACAATAAACAAATGTCATTGGATTGTAAAATACTGCAAAATATGTACATTCAAACTCAATAAAAGAATTGTTAAAAAAAAAAAAGTATCCTTATTAAATGCATTTGTTTTCCTTAACTCTTTGCCTTCTATTCACAGGTTCAACACAAAAGATGCCCTCTCACGGCCCGGTACATGCTGCCTGCTTAGCAATGACTTATGTGTTGGCAGACAGCTTCTTCCTCTTGTGTCCAACTCACTGCACCCTTCTTTAGTATTGTTTTTTGCATTCTTTTATTGAAAACAATAATAACGGCTTAGACAAAGGGCAGACAAATAATCTGTAAAGCAGGGCTCTTACAAGGTGTTTTTTTTAAAGAATTAACCCCCACCATTCCCATAGGCTTTAGACAGGGTAATGCATTCACATACAGGTGAGGAGATACAAAGTTGCACCTAAATAGCGACTCTGTTGGAGTGATATGTTTGCTCAGATGCAAATGTGGACATTTACAATTATTTATATCTGTGGACATATACAAACACTAGGACCCCAGACTAAGGGAAAACATTAATATAGATTAAAGGAGAGCAAAAGTAAAAATACCCTAAATGTTGTAGGCAATAATGAGTAATATATGTGTCCGCTTTCACTCAAAAATGACCATTATCTTTAAAAATGGCCCCTTTACTGGAGCTCCCCATAGATCTGCTTTGGTCCCTATCTGTGTTTCAAATGAAGGGTGGGCGTGTCCTAATGGTTCCTGCCAGAAGCTCAGTAGGAGAGCCAATCACAGCTGCAATCAAACAAGCAAATATGTCCCTGTCAGGTCCACCTAGTTGCTGATTGGTTGCTATCCTACAGCACATGTACTGAAGGCCTGCCCAACACCCCCTGCACAGTCTGGGAAAGGGGTGAGCAGTAGGTTGATCAAATGGGCATGACTAGCATGGGTTAACAATAAATGAGCCCGATAATATTATTATATATCTATAAGAATATAATACACTGGCACATTCTTGTTCATTACACATTATACCTCCTTTAATGTTTATAGATGATGTGACTATAATCAATTTAAATGTATCATACTGATGGCAATCATGTTGTCACTATATTATTACTGTATATATTTCTCTCTTCATGTATAATTCTTGCATTTTGCTGGGGAAAAGTTATGTTATCAAACAAGTACAACGCCCATCCTCCAAAATACTGTTTATGAATACTAAATACTGCATTTTGAAGTGCAGGGTCCTTTGGCTTGGCCCTTGAATAGAACACTTCCAGAGTGAAGCAGAGCTCTATCCAAGGGGGGGCATGTAGGCGTATGCTATTCTTCCCTCTACCTGTCCATCATTCAGATTTGCAAGTTAAAGAGCAGCAAAAGGAGCACAATGTCACAATGTAACAGGGTAGGGGGCAGATGCCTCTGTACCTCCTCTGCCTGCCCCTTTTGGATAAAGTGCTGCATAACACAGTGTTCTCTCCAAGGGGCTAGCTGCAGGCCTCTGCTATTCCCTTTAGTGCTTGCGCCCCAGGATCACGTAAATGTCCCCTCATATGTGCCTTTTACAGGTTTTCTTCATGGATTCTCTATAATGCAGAAGGCCTCAGCAGCCATTGGGTGGTATAAATTTTGGGGCCAAGTAATTTCTGGGTCCCTAAGAATGACACAGGATGCCTTTAACTTGCAGTTGTATGAAGCCATAGTGAAGAAATAGGTTTTTGATTAATGCTAAGGGCCTAGAGACAGCAACACATTCTTAGCCCAAATCTAAATCACATGATTTGTACCAGAAAATGGTAAATTAAAAGAATTTTAAGGACCAGCAGATCCTTCTTGCTGTAGAGTACAAGACTTTTCAGATTGCAAACATTGCTGCACAAGAGGTTAACGTAAGAGATATAGGTTGACATAGCAGATATATAGACATATCTACTGATAGGGTGCCCTCCTGTGGTGACTTTTTAAATTGACAACCAAATACAAGTTAATAGAATTCTAGCCAACAAGTGAAATGCAGGTAAACAAAAAGTCAATTTGCAGCTGACTAAACCCCACAACCTACCAGGCAAGCTGGTATATTTATATGAAACAAAACAATTTTTCAGTGTGAATGAAATGTATAACCCACTCCAGATACCTTGTGCTTCGGTTTAAACAAAAAAAAAAATACTTAACTCTGGAGCGCCCTCCTCTGTCCAGACTTCTCAGATGAGGTCTTATGGGGTAAAGTAAAATAAATAATAAAAAAAAAAAAAAAATAGCGTAATACAGTAATGAGATATTAATAATCACCCCTCTAAAACGTGTTTATATCTAAAACAAATCTAGTGAACACCACTAATAAATTTACTTCACTTTTCTGTGAAAACACATGAATACAATCCACCACAAATTGTTTAAAGTTCGTGTCTATTTAAATAAGTGAATTTCCGTATTTCACACTCTTCCGTGACTTCTTTTTATCCTTAACCAATTGTGCATATACTTACAGACCAACACTATGGTCTTGGAGCTTGTAACAAATTCCCTCGTGGTTGAACTATAACTCCCAGCTTCTCTTTTTCCACTTTCTCCTGCTGCTGGACAAATATACAACGGACATGTGTAAAATCCTAAAACTTTATTCTAAAACATATTAAAAGTTTAAACTCACAAACGCCATAAAAATTGCGCCCATCGGGAGTCCTTTTATAAACAGCGTCGGATCCTTGCTTGCTTATCAGTCCCTTTATGCGATCTGCAGTACTCGCTTTGATCCCGGCTTGCAAATCTCTCCGTTCGCGTTCTCCCTTTGGCGTCTCTCTCCACCGCTGACGCGTTTCGCCGACTGGCTTCCTCTGACAGAGGAGGGCGCTCCAGAGTTAAGTATTTTTTTTCGGTATATTTATATACCCACCCTAACCTGCCTAGCTTAAGGAAGGGGGGCGGGGTGAGCATGAGTGTATAGATAGGTCAGTATAGGCTTGTGTGTGTGCTGGGTTTACTTGGAAAGGTTGAACTTGATGGACTCTAAGTATAATGTAGATAGCAGCGCAGTGTGCAAAGGGCAAAGTCAGATGAAATCAGCACCAGAAGTACTGGTAGGCAGAAGAGGCACTTGTCTAGGGGGCATGGGTGTGGGGTGCTGGGCACGTACCGCTTCTGCCTTCAGTTTGCCCCTTCTCTTAGTCCGACACAGCTCTCTCTTCCCTTTGGCAATGCGCTGCTGTCTTACTGAGGGGAGGTTGTGAATAGGGTGGCCACCTATTAAATCCACATCCTGCATGGCTAGTTAGCAATTATTTTAGATGCTGCATGGCTGCATAAAAATCAGTTTAGTCTGCAGCATGAGTCTAAATTAATTGCTAATTGGCCATGCAGGATGTGGATTCAACACATGTGCTGCTGCATTTTCAGGCAGAATCCTGTGCCAGTCACTTTTTAGCACTATGAACGTGGCAGTAATTTCCATTGCCTTTAAATGGGAGGGGGGATTTATTATCCCTTTTGTTGGTAAATATTTAGGAGACCTTCGTCCAATGACGGACCATGTCTGTGGTTGGATACAGGCCCAATATTAGACTAATTAGTCAGGATAAGGTAACAGAAATGTCTGACATTGCAGTAACAGATTGATAACCATTTTAGAGAAATGTCAAAATGCCATGTAACACATATTGCTGGAAGAGATGTCTAGCAAACTGCCCCTTTGCATTATGTGACAGCTAGTTACTGTGCTAGGGCTGCACCTCACAGGAAAAACCATAAGCTAATGGTAAACTTATATTCTGTAGAAAGATATTTCTGTTTTTACCTTTTCTGGAAATCATTGTGCCTTTTGATAAAAAAACGTCACGTATATGTTTTCTATAAAAACACAAGACCGCGTTATTTTCAATCCCCTCGTATCACATGTTGTAGCCTCCGTTTGTATGTGTTACTGAGACGGCCTCCACAAGACTTGTATTTTATTTGCCTAATAAATATCTCTCCCAGTCTGAGAAAGCCTTGTTCTCGAGTCATTTTTGTACAAAGTGCTTTGGGTTACAAAATTCCATTTTCATTACCAGCATAGGCTGTATATCTATTTGTGTGTATTCAAAGGGTTTGTTACCCTTACATTAACTTTTAGTATGACGCAGACATTGATTTTCTGAGACAATTTGCAATTGGTTTTCATTTTTCATTATTCATGGTTTTCCAGTTATTTCGCTTTTTGTTCAGCAGCTCTGCAGATTGGAATTTCAGCAGCTATCTGGTTGCTACGGTCTTGTTTACCTTAACAACCAGGCAGTGGTGTGAATGAGAGACTGAAATATGAATAGGAGGGGGCCTGAAAAGATAGAAAAGTAATAAAAAGTAGTAATAATAACACTGTAAGCTCTCAAAATAGTGTTTTAGCTATCGGGGGCAGTGACGCCCATTCAAAATCTGGAATGATGTAGAAGAGCAAGGCAAATAATTCTATAAAAAATTAATATTGAAGCCCAAATGCAAAGTTGCTAGGAATGGGACATATAACTTAAAGGTGAACCACCCCTTTTATATGGTTTCTGGGTCCTTGTACCTTCTGTGGGGCCATTCCTCCTCAGCAGGCTTTGGGTATTTCAGGCAAACAGAAGGAAGAATGGATGGTGCAAGCTACTGGTAAAAATACCACAAAGGGACCAGTTTTACTTTTAGCGGGACCAAACACCAAGGCCAGTGTAACATAGGAGTGACTCACAAACAAAATGCAATGGCCCAGTCAGAGCCTGAGAACTTCTGGCACTGTTTGATATTGAGATCAAGTGTCATTGGACTAACCTGAACAACATGGAGACGATCTGCCCGTTAGAATGGCCACAATCACTCCTGAGCAGACTGCAAAGCTGGAATCTACTTACACTCAAAGCAGCAAATGCAGCTAAAGGCCGTTCTACCAAGAACTGACTAAGTGGGGAAAAATTCTTATGCAACCAATACATTGACTTTTTGTCACAATAAAAAATACTTTGTCCCTTCAAATTGTTCAGTATATGATGTCAATTAAAAGGGAAGAATCCAATACAGATCCATTTTCATTGTATGGAATCAAACCGTACAATATGGAAAGTCTGAATGGGCTTCATATTTACATTTATAGGGCAGCATATAAGCACTTACGCCACATCTCACCCTAACTGGTGATTGGGTGGGGAATAGAACTACAGTATGGAAATGGGGATTAGAAGCGTGTAAAATGGTCTCATCTCTTGATGAACTACAATTCCCACCATCCCATGGGAGCAAAATCGACCCCTACACACACACCAATGTGGGATTGTAACACCAGCGTTTCAGTCACATATGGTAACAATCCAAAAGGGCACAAATGAAGGTCACCCTATGTGAGTGAAATGTTTTAATGAGATTTTTGCACAAGTTCTGATGAGTGAGGTGCCAGGGTGTTTGTACTTGTACTTACCTGCAGAGGGCATGTTGGTACAATCTGTTAGGGGTGTTCCTCTGTGTTGCACCGAACTCCTCCTGAACTGCACGGCCCAAGCATCAAACAATACGACTTGCTCACATGGCTCCTTCTCGCTCAGTATTCAAATGTGGGAAGCTGTCTCCCCAATATGGTAATATACAGAGTGCCAATGTGCTGTTATACAGAGTCACCCCAATATGGTAATATACAGAGTGCCCAATGTGCTGTTATACAGAGTCACCCCAATATGCTAATATACAGAGTGCCAATGTGCTGTTATACAGGGACACCCCAATATGGTAATATACAGAGTGCCAATGTGCTGTTATACAGGGACACCCCAATATGGTAATATACAGAGTGCCAATGTGCTGTTATACAGGGACACCCCAATATGGTAATATACAGAGTGCCCAATGTGCTGTTATACAGGGTCACCCCAATATGCTAATATACAGAGTGCCCAATGTGCTGTTATACAGGGACACCCCAATATGCTAATATACAGAGTGCCAATGTGCTGTTATACAGAGTCACCCCAATATGGTAATATACAGAGTGCCCAATGTGCTGTTATACAGAGTCACCCCAATATGCTAATATACAGAGTGCCAATGTGCTGTTATACAGGGACACCCCAATATGGTAATATACAGAGTGCCAATGTGCTGTTATACAGGGACACCCCAATATGGTAATATACAGAGTGCCAATGTGCTGTTATACAGGGACACCCCAATATGGTAATATACAGAGTGCCCAATGTGCTGTTATACAGGGTCACCCCAATATGCTAATATACAGAGTGCCCAATGTGCTGTTATACAGGGACACCCCAATATGCTAATATACAGAGTGCCAATGTGCTGTTATACAGGGACACCCCAATATGCTAATATACAGAGTGCCCAATGTGCTGTTATACAGGGACACCCCAATATGCTAATATACAGAGTGCCAATGTGCTGTTATACAGGGACACCCCAATATACTAATATACAGAGTGCCCAATGTGCTGTTATACAGGGACACCCCAATATGCTAATATACAGAGTGCCCAATGTGCTGTTATACAGGGACACCCCAATATGGTAATATACAGAGTGCCCAATGTGCTGCTATACAGGGACACCCCAATATGGTAATATACAGAGTGCCCAATGTGCTGTTATACAGGGACACCCCAATATACTAATATACAGAGTGCCCAATGTGCTGTTATACAGGGACACCCCAATATGGTAATATACAGAGTGCCAATGTGTTGTTATACAGGGACACCCCAATATACTAATATACAGAGTGCCAATGTGCTGTTATACAGGGACACCCCAATATGCTAATATACAGAGTGCCAATGTGCTGTTATACAGGGACACCCCAATATGCTAATATACAGGGCTACCCCACTATGATTTTATATAGTGGATATGATGTTATACAGAGAAATCCCATTATGCGGATTTCTCTATATAAGCTCTTTTGGGCAGGACCCCCTTTACCTCTTTTTACACATTTTTCTTAGAGTGATATCCGCTGGAAGTAACTGTGTCAAAATGGTGTTTGGAAAATAAAACACACCTTGATAAATTCACCATTTATTTTACTTTTTAAACCTTTTTTCTGGTGAATATTGTTTTACACAGCACAACAAATAGGCCCTTAGGAGTGCACTTCTGTGTGATGATATACAGATCCCGCACCTCTCAGTTTCCCACATAAGGCCAAGATAATCCACCTTGTTGGTTACCAGGAGGGTTGGGCCTTTCCCAATATGTGGGCAGGGTTTGTGTGGATTGGGCAAGAAGGGGTGCGGCAGAGGCAGATTTTGGACTAGAACATTCACCTTTTTTTATTTTGGAATGTTGTGAGTTACAGGAATGTGAATTGCACTGTAATATAGTGACACCCAGTATTCTAATATAGAGATTGTGCCCAATACTGCTTCTGTTGTGAGATAAAGTAAGTAGAAAAAAATACACCAAAAAGCCAAATTTCAGGTTTTTTTAACTTAAAAAAATCCCTGACTGTGCAGTGTGCTGTGATACAGAGATACCAGTACTATTCTGTTACATATCATTGAGCTCACACAGCCTGTGCCCTATATGAAAACCAAATGGAACAATACATTTATTGGGGCCTGTCTTAAGGAGGCCGTACACTTGCCGATAAAAGCTGCTGGCAGTCCGGCAATTTAATAGTCTGTTATGGGGCCCCCTGACAGGTCTACCTGACTAAAATGTGGCCAAAAATCAGCCAGATGGTGATTGGGCAGGTTTAAAAACCCTCGTCCCGAAGGCCTCTATCCCGGCAATGTGATCCAATCATTAAGGGCCAAGCGATCGGATCAATCTGATATTGTTCACCTCAAGGGGTATGGCCCCCTTAAGAGACCCATACAAATGAAGAGGGGATTTATCAATGCACTTTCCCTGTATCTAAGTATCTATGCAAGGGCAGGTATGGGACCTGTTATCTAGAATGCTCGGGACCTGGGGTTTTCCGGATAAGGGATCTTTCCGTAATTTGGATCTCCATACCTTAAGTCTGCTAAAAGTCCTTTCAATATTTAATAAAGCAGGATTGTTTTGCCTCCAATAAGGATTGATTATTATCTTAGTTGGGATCAAGTACAAGCTACTGTTTTATTTTTACAGAGAAAAAGGAAATAATTTGCTTGTAATGGAGTCTATGAGAGATTTCCTTTCCGTAATTTGGAACTTTCTGGATAAGGGGTTTCAAGATGAAGGATCTCCCTACCTGTATTAACAAAAGTTTTTAGTTACAAAATTATAGTCATAACATTGTCAAGCCACCATACTACGTTAAGGGAAACACCATATGGTGGTCCTAATTATTCACCGGCCATATTTTTCAAAGGCTGACACTTCACCGCACGGTGGCTTTTTTGGGGATAAGTATCTCCTGACCAGGGCATTTATATCAGTCACCAGGATCAAAATATCTCAGTAAAAATATTGTGGACTGGATTTTACTCACTCACTGCCCGAGTGGCACTGGTTGGCAGGGTCAGACTGGGCCGGTGGGCACTGGGAAAAACCCGGTGGGCCCTGCCAGCCTGGACCCGATCCCTGCCCCTACCTGATTGTACCAGACTGGCACTTTAGGAAGGCAATTAAATTTATGTAATGTTCCTCTATCTATATCTAGTACCACAGATATAAATAGGCCACTCAATTAATATTAATGGGTTCTCATTTGATACTATGGCAGGTTTGTATGGTGTGAGGCATTGTAGCATTTCTGGGTATCATGCATCATAAGGAATGTGATTCTGAAAAAAATAGTTTTTTCCTTTTTGTTCTTGCAAAGGAAAGTACAAACCATTGGCTGGCGGGGATCTATAATCTAAAGCAAGTTTCTGATTTTGTGAAAATAGAGCACAATAAGTATATTTGTCATTTATATTCATTGTTTATTCTTAACTAATTTTAAAATAAAGTGGCTGTTTCGCGGTGCGTCTGCCAGTGGAGCTATATCAATAGTACACATACATAATCCCGGAAAGTGCGCAGGCACATATGCCCAAGCCCGTGTGTGGACAAATAGAAGGCAAGTAAATGCTGGTGCGGAGCTTGGGCAGTTTTTTCAGAAGAGGAGCACCAGCCAATGAAAAATGTAGGGATTTCTTTCCCAGGGGGGAGGAGTTCCCAACATTTTGGCACTGCCCAGTAAAGCAGGCTTTCCTTGTCCTATTGGATGTCCTTTACTGCCGAGTTCCCTTCTGCAGGTGGCCTACAAGTGCCGGAAACTGGCAGATAGGGGAACCATCATGGCATTGGCACCTATGGAAGCCTTTGCATTGGCTTTCATGCATTCTGGGTACTGTCCTGCATACAGAAAGAAATGGCTGCATGGCAACCCCTCACAGATAATTTTAGCTTTTATACACACACATTGGCCTAAAACTATACATACAGGGAATATCCTACTGGAGCGCAGAGACAACAGCTTGAAAAATGTACAAACACAGACTGTGATATTATGATCATTATGTGTTTGATTATTTCTTCATTCCTCATTTTATCCAGTCTCATACTCCTTCTCCCTGTATGTTTCAGTATATTAAATCTAACTTTATCCTGTAGTACTCAGAACCCATTAATAATGACGCAGACAACAACTTTATGTTAAATCTGTGAAGATGACAGCTTTATTAAAACTATAATTTATGAAATGTGATGCTGACTGTAGGGTTATCAGATCACTGGAAATCAGAGGGCACATATAGAAAGAGCTGCACGCTGCAATATAAATGCACCTTCTATACGTGTCCTCCCATCACCAGAGGGTCTGGTAACCCCACCACATAGGGCTGTTTGATCCCAAGAAAGGCAAAAAACCTAGAGAGAAGCTTGGGCCAATCTGCTTCACTAGAGGCAAAAATTCCTTTCTGACTCCTAAATGGCAATCGGAATTACTCCCAGGATCAATACACCGCTTTCTAGTCCTGATGTCTGTCTGTAGGGAAACATGTTCTTGGTTTTTGGTAAAAACTAAAGCTGTGAGTTTAATATCAGTCATCAGTACGTAATGTGAGGATCTGTCAGTTTGGAAATGTCTGTCTGTATCTGTGAGATTAAATGAGCATGAATGCATTCTAATACAATCATGACTTGGATGGCATGGGCTCAATGTCACTATAGATGGATGGAAAGGCAAATTGCACTTCACCCATGGTCTTACCAGAAATAGTGATCCCCAATACTGGCACGTGTAGTAAATGGTAAGCAGTATGGGTATGTAGACCTCAGTGTGTGCCTGTGTGTCTACCAGTAGGGAAATGGGTATCCATATGGCAGTGAATGCATGTATGGGTGCCAGTAGGAAACTGGGGCCATGTATGGGTGCCAGTAGGAAACTGGGGCCATGTATGGGTGCCAGTAGGGAACTGGGGGCATGTATGGGTGCCAGTATGGAGGTGTTGGCATGTAGGGGTGCATATATACTTGCCCGTATGGATCAGTGGGCCAGTATGTGTTGTGTAGCACATAACCGGCCCCTTCCATGTCCTGAGAATGGCTGGATCTTTCTGCCATCTCTACGTGCTGGGAACCTGCTGTGTCCCTGGATGTTGTTGCCACCTCTGGTGTTCTCTCTCTGCCTTCAGGTAGATGTTGGCCCCTCTCCTGTTCTGGTGTTCTTACTCCAGGAGAATTTATATCCTTAGGTGTTGCTGCAGGCCTTGTGGTGGGAGGATTAAAAGCTGGAAATATTTCTGGATAAACTCCTGGCAGCAGCGGATGTAAAAAGTAGTGGCCTATAGTAACTAGATGGCAGATCTTTTCCATGCACTCCTCAATTTGGTGTTCTGGGTAGTCAGTGGGGGCCACTTTGACAGGGTTGTTATAATGAAACAATTTGTCTGCCACATTGAGGCAGCACAGTGCCATGAGAGATGGTTGGTGCATGTAGAAGTCTTGATGTTGGTTCAGGCACAGTGCTGCGATGCCTCGGGCAGCTGTTAGGCTTTTGGCTGCTCTTGTGAGCTGGGCAGGGGAACACTCCTCCTGGTTGGTCAGTCTTAACAGGGAGAAGTGCTCCAAAAAGAAATCGATGGTTGGTACCCCCAGGCGAAACAGCAACTTCCTTAGGATGGTTCTCTCCAGGTGACGCATTTCAGCTGGTGTCATTCTGTAGTCAAACAGAGGTAGGAAGTGCTTGGGGGGGAGGGGGTACCTTAATTCAGCCACTTTGTAAGCCATGTAGAGGCAAGTGGCTCCCACTCTTGTTAGGGTGTCGGGGTCAGTAGGAGTGCAGGACACATACCGCTCCAGGAAGTTGATACCCAGGCACAGGGTCTGAAAGTCCAATCTCAGGTACCTGTGCACATTAATCATTAGGGTGGTGATGTGGTTCCAGGATGTTGGATTTATTTCCTTCTGATCTTCTAGGAAATTTTCCAGCTGATAACCTCCCTCCAGGCCTTTTTTATAGAGGTAACACTCCTCTCCATACTCCCTGAAGGTCTGCAGGGCATCAGCCAGGTTGGTCAGGGTGTTCCATGGCTCCCCCTCTGGCACCGGTTCCTCAGCTGTAGGGGTGCTGGTCCCACGCAGATCACCCTGGGGCTTGGCCCTTTTGAATTCAGGGCTGCACCCAGGGGAAATGATCTCCTCTTCTTTCTCTTCTTCTTCTTCTCTTCTTCTTTTTCGCATGCCAACGCTCAGAATCTCCATCATTTTGCTCCTCTCTCACCAACTGTCACAAAAGACTGTTGGGACCAAGGATCAGTTATCCACAAGTCACCTCTGCTCTTCCCTGATTGGCTGGGCATGTAAACAGCTGATTGGCTGAATCTGAAGTACAAATCCATGAGTTGCTCTGTCACTTAACTTTATTAACTTTATTTCTAGTGCCTTGCCTTGTACTTCATCCTCTACTCTTATATGTGAATAAAGCTCTGTAGCTTTCAGAAAATCTGATACTGAAGCTTATGTAATGCAAAAATGATCTCTATATAGCTTTTGAATTTACAAATAGTTTCCCATAAAGTGACAGCAGATATATGTCAGGGTATATATGCTCGCTGTGTAGCTGAGTGCTAACTGTCCCACATTTATCCCATATTTTTATCTCACCAAATCTTTGAAAATGTTTTTGCCACAATTATGCCGATATTGCTTCTGATACAGAGTGCCCAATGTGCCGTTATACAGGGACACCCCAATATGCTAATATACAGAGTGCCCAATGTGCTGTTATACAGGGTCACCCCAATATGCTAATATACAGAGTGCCAATGTGCTGTTATACAGGGTCACCCCAATATGCTAATATACAGAGTGCCCAATGTGCTGTTATACAGGGACACCCCAATATGCTAATATACAGAGTGCCCAATGCGGTGTTATACAGGGACACCCCAATATGCTAATATACAGAGTGCCCAATGCGGTGTTATACAGGGACACCCCAATATGGTAATATACAGAGTGCCAATGTGCTGTTATATAGGGACACCCCAATATGCTAATATACAGAGTGCCCAATGTGCTGTTATACAGGGACACCCCAATATGGTAATATACAGAGTGCCCAATGTGCTGTTATACAGGGACACCCCAATATGCTAATATACAGAGTGCCCAATGTGTTGTTATAAAGGGTCACCCCAATATGCTAATATACAGAGTGCCCAATGTGCTGTTATACAGGGACTCCCCAATATGCTAATATACAGAGTGCCAATGTGCTGTTATACAGGGACACCCCAATATGCTAATATACAGAGTGCCAATGTGCTGTTATACAGGGACACCCCAATATGCTAATATACAGAGTGCCCAATGTGCTGTTATACAGGGACACCCCAATATGCTAATATACAGAGTGCCCAATGTGCTGTTATACAGGGACACCCCAATATGCTAATATACAGAGTGCCAATGTGCTGTTATACAGGGACACCCCAATATGCTAATATACAGAGTGCCAATGTGCTGTTATACAGGGACACCCCAATATACTAATATACAGAGTTCCAATGTGCTGTTATACAGGGACACCCCAATATACTAATATACAGAGTTCCAATGTGCTGTTATACAGGGACACCCCAATATACTAATATACAGAGTTCCAATGTGCTGTTATACAGGGACACCCCAATATGCTAATATACAGAGTGCCAATGTGCTGTTATACAGGGACACCCCAATATGCTAATATACAGAGTGCCAATGTGTAGCCAGATCCAACCTGGAAGGAGAAAGAACAATACCATTCTGATCAAACAAACACAGTTCAGCTTAAACTTAACTTTTTATGTCACAGAGACGGCAGCATTCCAACACAATATGCAATTAACCATTATTTAAAAAATGTATTTGATCAGAAACTCTCAGACTTGGAACTGCAGCTTCTGTCTGCCTGGAATCACCCCCATTCATTTCCATGGGAATTGCCTGGACCAGGGGGCCATGTGACTGTGGTCTGAAAATCAGGCAGACTGCAATTTTATGGGTTCAGGGGATTGTCATAGAAAATAATGGGGGTAATTTTGATCATTTTATTTGCCACATACAGTTTCTGGTTGAGTATTGGTCTTATGAAATAAGGTGTAAATGTGCCGTTATTACAAAACCCCTATCTCTGTTCTTTACTGTGATTATTTGAGGTCTTTTTTTATTTTACATCTTTACATTAACTCTAACCCTTCCAAACAAATCTCTATTTTATATTACAGGGGCAGCAGAGATGGGCACGTGTGCCAGTAGAACGCCCGGCTATTTACAGGTAAAGGTGCTCATAGCTTGTTTCCTCATTTTATTTTCTGGCAGCTAAGAAAGGAACCTTAGGGGTTAAAGAGGAGCCTGATCCAGTTATAAGCATTGTATATGATAAGGGTTGAGCTTAGTGTGTGCCCTGAGCATTACATTTCCCATATATCAGTTTAAAACTTACTAGTGAGAGTTGCCATATTCTTTCCCCTGTCTATAGCGATTAATTCAGCAGCACCCCTACTGGTAATAAATACACATTGTTTTTTGTGCTAAGAAATTGTCACTCTCATTATTACTACTGGGGATTAAAGAAAAACTGCTGGAGGTCTTAATGTCTTAGTGTTTGCTGCATTTCTCTAGGACACTTCATGGATCTACAAGATGCCTTCTGAGAATCCACAGGCGGGCGCTCATTTGGCACAACAAGAAAAGAACATCATGGACCAATTCAGGAGCAGAATGTACGACTATGTGGTGGCCACTTACTGCAGAGAACGTTCCCCAAATTGAGGGCCGAATACCGTCAGGACAAGAAGAGGGCCAAAAGACGTGTAGAATATCTGCAAAACAAACTAGTGGGGATAGAGATCCTTGTGATGACAATTGAGAGCTAATCAGGTGCAGTATATAAACCATCCTTCTCTCCCTTCCTTCTTTGTATGCTCAAATTAATATATTTTTTCAATCATGGTATAATAGAAAGAGTAAGGGGCTGATGTATAAAGTCCACTGCAATTCTGTGATTTTGTAAAAAAAAAAAAAAAATTGCATCAAAATCCCGTCCGGCTGAAACCTGTTCAGATGCCATACAAACCAATGGGAAGTAGAAAACTGCAACTCTCCCAAAACAGGCAGAAATCACTATCGTGCAAATGGTTAAAAAATGCACAGAAAACGGCATTTTCCAATTTTCCCCACAATCACAAAAGTTGTGGCAAAGGTGCCTCCATCCCCGTCCACCACAATTCCACCAGCAGTTCCCTTTCCCTTAATCCACAATATGGTTTTATACACAGGGGCACATTTAAGCTACAAGTAGACACTGCATTCCTTTTCACTCCAACCCTCAGACTGCAGGAGCCGGGTCTTTAGGCTGCCTGGGGTCCAATGGAATGAAAGGGATTGCGGCATTCACCTAATGGCTAAACTGCGCTCATGTGTATGCTGCTATATTATATATTTAATATGATACATTGCTGTACTGTAGGAACATTCAGCATCCAATCTATTTCATCTTTAGATGTATGAAATTCACCAGACCAAGAAGGGAAAGTCACTAACCCAAAGAAACTTTTCAGTAGCTCCATTATTAAAGTTTTTTATTCTGCAGCCCTACAGTTTACAATTTTAACAGCTATCTAAGTTGCTAGGGAGTGACTTACCTTAACAACCAGGCAGCAGTTTGGAAGTCAGATTTCTCCTTTAAACCAAGGAGCAGATTTACCAAAGTGTAATATTAGAGTTCACTACAGAAAATCTCACCCATATTCTATTCATTTTTATAGGATTTGGGATGGGATTTTTAGAAGCATATTTATGAAATACGCTTCTAAAAATCCCATAGGAATGAATAGAAAGTGGGTGAGATTTTCTGTAGTGAGCTCTATTTCCTAACTCCACAGAACTGTCACCATCTACTGTCACCGAGCTATTTTTAAAAATGATGGCCAAATTGCCCCCTAGCGAGTGATAAACCAGTGTCCCAGCTCACTCGTTATGCTCATACATGTGACACAAGAATAGGGGAGGAATCCACCAATCCCACGACAAACACATGTGCATAATCAGCCAACTGGGACACTCATTATGGGCATGCACTGATCCCAACATGGCAGCATATTGCTCACTAGGGGCAATTCCTGGCCACACCAGTATTGTTTCCCAATATGAACAATTTTGCTATGACAGGTGCCCTATAAATGAGTTCCGTGCCTTTTGCAGAGGGATACATGTGTATAACTATACAAATATCAGCCAGGGAGAACTACTTATCAGCAGTGCCAGTCTCTTCTTGCAGCTGGATGCACTTGTGCTTAAAGCTCTTCTACTCACTCCTTCAGCTCCACTTTCTCCTCCATCAGGTCAGCAGACTGGAGCTGAAAACCAATTAAAACAGATGGAAGAATTCCAGGTCTCTGCTGAGCAGTTTGATGCCCAATATGCATGGGTTAACTCAAGTATATGGCATAAATAATGACAATAATGCTTATGCTTTTTCATGGTTAACACTGCGGCAGCTGCAGAATAAGCACCCTCCATGCATTTTGTGTGTCATAAGAGCCCCAAAGAGTATGAGGGCCCATTCTGTGAATCTAAAATGGGTATGTCTTTCCAATCCAAATTGCAAATTATAGAAATTTCTCCAGCGCCGATGGCTATGGGATAGAAGCACAGAACAAATAACAAATATTATAGAATATAAAACATAGGGGCACATTTACTAATCCACGAACGCTCTGAGCATTCGTTCGATCGAACCGGTCGTATTTTCCGCGACTTTTTCGTACCATGTGTATTTTCGCCGATTTTTTAGTTACTTTGTGCAACTTTTTCGTACTGTGTGTTAAAAATTACACAACAAAATTGTATTGTCGCAAGTAGTAGGAAAGTTTCGGATTCATTCAAGCTTCATTATCGTGACTTTCCTTGGGCCAAGTTAGAGATGCAGAGTGCCATTGAGTCCAAAATCATGCACTGAAGGTTCAAAGTCGGAAAGGTTTTCCTGCATCTTACAATTGTTCGGTACGAAAATTTTGTGACTTTCGGATGGCCAATACGATATTATCATGACTAAAACGATTTTTTCGTAAGCATATTTGTGATATTTGCGATCAAAAGAAATGATCATATCCAATCCGAATTTATCCCATTCGAGATTCAAACTTGTGTTTTAATGAATCGGCCCCATAGTGTAGTACTTTTATCTTTGTTAGAAAACCCCTTTGTGAAAAGTGCTCAAATAACGGTGCTCAGTGTAAGAAAAGTGAACTTTCATAATCTGTTCTAAAATCAGACCCCTCTTATTTGGGGCAGACACCAATTAGAGCTTAAGTAAAGAGATTCAGATAAAAAGTGCAGCAATGATCTTGATGAACTACGATTCCCACATGGAGTGCTGGGTTAAATTGTAGGGGGGTACTCACAGACCCTCTGTAGATTCAGGAACATTACAAAATGCAGTTAAGACCTTCTCTTGTGGAATTCCTCCAGCATATTGTAAATCCTCACTTGCCAGTATAGAGAGCAGGAAGAGCGCCACATAGAGTAAAACCTTTCTATAATAAATATATAAATCCAAAACATTGCTCTTACAATGTTAAAAATCCCCAGCAGTCCAGAACTGCAGTGAAAGGAAAGTTACTTGGCCTCTTGATTCCTCCACGAGTTTACAGCAGGGCAGAAGGAAGTACATCTCACCTTTAAAAATATTAGACGTTTCTATGGAATTTCTAGCAGTTTCCTAAAAATTACTGCAGATGCATCTTGCACAGTTTCTTATATACAATATAAAACACCATAAATATGAATGCCGGGGATCTACTGAACAGTTGGATGCTCAATATGAATACTTGGCCTGTAGGGACCCTAAAATGAAAATAGTGCACATAAACGTTTAAATGTTCTCAGCTGGCAACTCAGCTTCTGATGCGAAGGGTATAAGGCTGATGCCACACGTGGCGTTTTTACGCTGCGTTTTTTCTCAGCCTAAAAACGCCGCACAAGCCACACAGCCCCTGACTATGGCGTTTTTCAGCCTAGAACTGGTGACGTAGCAAATCCCGTTTCCATGGTGCTAATAGTGCAAAATAGTAAAAAACGCCGCGTATTTCAGCTAGGTCTGGCAGCTACCTTTGTGTATACATAGGAATAGCTTGCTTTGCAAATACTGCCGTATTTCAGCCAACGCTTGAAAAATCCGTGCTAAGGCATTTTCTAG
This sequence comes from Xenopus tropicalis, assembly GCF_000004195.4. Classification (NCBI taxonomy): domain Eukaryota; kingdom Metazoa; phylum Chordata; class Amphibia; order Anura; family Pipidae; genus Xenopus; species Xenopus tropicalis. The sequence goes on along the minus strand of NC_030684.2, from coordinate 39,504,831 downwards.
CGTATTTACGCTTTGTGTGGTTTGCCTCGAGTCTTTTCAAGTTATTTCTATGGATGATGATATTGGGCGTTTTTCAGCCGCTGAGAGAATTAGAAAAAATGCAGCATAAAAACGCCACGTGTGGCATCAGCCTAACAGAAACAGCCAGCACTGACCATTGTAGCCAGAATTCAGTGTGAATATTGTTCCATCCTCAAGGACATAATTTTCCGTTGGACTACTCAGTTGGCCCCAGACCATGACATTCAGCTGCTGTTCTGTCAGGCTTCCTTCCCTGGCACATGTAAAGCACAGACATGGGTAATGAATTAAAGTACAGGAGAAGATTTTCCTCCAGGCTCTGAATTATTGCTGGGGGGTGAAAGAGAGCCAGAGCTAAGGGTGTAACTAATCACACAGAGGTACTGCCCGTATGCCACAGCAATCCTGCAATAAGCAATTAGCCCTGTCACTTTTTGAAGGGGAAATTACATTTCAATTGAGATGGGGCGAAGGGGCTAAAAAACTGGGCAAGAGACTTGAAGAGAGAGAAGGGATTGATGGGTCTCTAACATGTAGATTTAAAATGAGTGCTAATCATCAGTGACCTTTGAGCTGACTGTGAGTCCACTCTTCATTTTGTTACGCTCCTGAGCAGCAATTGGCCATTCTCAGGGCAAGGGTGGGACTATCCACAATGCACCTGGTGCTGTGGGGGCTACTAAGGTTTTTTGGCAAAGATGAGGAAATAGGGAGGCCTTTCCTGTGGCATATTTAATGCTAGAAATATAATAGAAGAACAGATCATTTGGTGAGGTCATCAAAAGCAGCTCTTTCTCCAATGTGGCATCCCATGCACTGGTTGGCTGGTCCAATTATATGGAGACTTGTTGGATACAAGACCACATTAACAAGCCAATGTGGTCCTTATCTGGATTTTCTAACCTGCTCAATAGCTATCTGGGTGACTTTCTGCCAGGTATCAGTCAGGCAGGCCATTGGAAATGCCTATCTAGACAAAACCAGCTGCTTATAGTAATAACCTGCTGATTTGGTCTGGAGGGGAAAAGCTTGCAGCTTTTATTGGCCAGTGTATGGTCACATTAAAAGTTATTCAATTCTCATGTATTGCTATTAACCTGATTTTGATTCGGATCTGGACTTGTATGCCCTTGCTTCGCCCGCTTTGCATGTATACATGGCACATAATTCTTGTGAGATGTGAGAGACAGGTTGCCTTTTTAAAAGTGTTAATGATCTACTGGGTGGTTTCTGGCACATCCAGAATTAAGTCTTAAAGTATTGTCAAAGGGCCTAAAAACCCCCACCCCAAAGGGGCAACCAACTGAACTGTAAGGCAATAGTTGCCTGGAAAACCTTTCCAGGTATCAATCCGCTGACAAGCGTTGGTAAGGTGACAACTATGCAAGTTAATGAGGGCACTTCTAGACTCTTCTTCTAACCAGATTAAGGCTAATGCCAGACGAGGCGTAGGGCGGATACTTTTGGCAAGTGGAAAAGCGCTTGCTCAATATACCGCCCTACGCCTCCTACATGTGCCTGTACCCGAATGAATGAGATACGCTCGGGTGCAGGCACATGTCTTGACTTTGCATTCTCTCACATTTTTATGAGTATTTCGGCTACATGTGCCTGCACCCGAGCGTATCTCATTCATTCGGGTACAGGCACATGTAGGAGGCGTAGGGCGGTATTTTCAGCAAGCGCTTTTCCGCTTGCCAAAAATATCCGCCCTACGCCTCGTCTGGCATTAGCCTAAATGTGAAACTCAGTGAACCTTAAAATGCCTTGTTTGCCATTACCCTATACCTTAATTAGCTTTTAATTCTGCTTTTGTATTTGCCTTAATGAAATATTAAAAAATACATGTATAGTTGTTTGTCTCTTACGTTCAGCAGTATCATAATCTCCATAGGGTGAGTTGTCATATATTATGGTTTTGTCAGCTAAAAACACTCACAGCATTAGCCTGTGTGCCCATAACCTGCAGAGAGGGATTAAACAAAACTATACCAATATACTTAGTCCCCAATGTTGCAATGCTTAGTTTATTAGCAGGCTGCAGAATACCTAACTAATACCTTCACTAGTGAACTAGTGAAATTTTAAAAAATAAATGACCCATTTTCTTGAATAAATAAAAATACTTTTACATAGTATGACATAAAGATCTAGATCATGATTCCCCAACTACTCAAATGCACTGCAGGCTTCATTTATCAGTTTCCTGGACACAACTGCTAGAGCTCTTCTCCAGTGGAAACAATCCCAACGTGGCCAACATTTCACTCCTTCTAAAGGGGTTGTTCATCTTTAAATTAACTTCTAGTATGATGTAGAGAGTAATATCCTCAGATAATTTGTAATTGGTCTTTATTTTTTGTGGTTTTTAAGTTATTAAGCTTTATGTTCAACAGCTCCCTCTGTCTGGAATTTTAGCAGCTATCTGGTTGCTAGGGTCTTCAATAGGAGGGGGACTGAATAGAAAGATAATTAAAAGCAACAATAAAAATATAAAATTGTATTCTCATACATCAATTGTTTTTTAGCTGCCAGGGTCAGTGACCCCCATTTAAAAAAAGATGTAGCAGAGTAAGGCAGATAGTTTACAAAATAATACAAAATAAACAGTGAAGGCCAATTGTAAAGTTGCTAGGAATAGGTAATTCTATAATATACTATAAGTTAATTTAAAAGTAAACCACCCCATTAGCAGCTTATTAGCTCTTTCTTAGTCTTTATTCATCAATATCCCATTAAAGCACTGGTGACTAAAACTGCATTTGGTTTTCTAACCAGGGGCTTCCAGACTTTCTACGCTTAGCCTTAGGAATCGCTGGTATCATCCAGGCCAGCAACCTGGCCCCTCCCCCCGGATGCATGGTGACATCCACTTCTCTCCAAATGTTTTTTATATACAGGTGGAGCAAAGTGGATCTGCTCCCATCAGCTAAACAGAGCAGATATCATTGTGGAAAAGTGAAATTACACATTTTCAAACCAATATTTGTTCCGTGTAGCTGCATACAGGCCAATGCCATACCTATCAGTGTAGCTACACAAAGAGACGATGGCAGCAGATGCACTTCTCTCCTGTGTAGCACAGGTGGAGAGAATCAAATGATGTGCATTACAGAGGAACACTAAATAATGCAACAATAAAATATTGTTTAAGTAAAAAATACACTGCAAAGTTTGAGCATTCTAGACTAAACACCCCATATTCCTGTACAGGTATGGGACCCGTTATCTAGAAAGCTTAAGACAAGGGGTCTTTGGGGTGACTCTGTATAACAGCACATTGGCACTCTGTATATTACCATATTGGGGTGTCCCTGTATAACAGCACATTGGCACTCTGTATATTACCATATTGGGGTGTCCCTGTATAACAGCACATTGGCACTCTGTATATTAGCATATTGGGGTGTCCCTGTATAACAGCACATTGGCACTCTGTATATTAGCATATTGGGGTGTCCCTGTATAACAACACATTGGCACTCTGTATATTAGCATATTGGGGTGTCCCTGTATAACAACACATTGGCACTCTGTATATTAGCATATTGGGGTGTCCCTGTATAACAACACATTGGCACTCTGTATATTAGCATATTGGGGTGTCCCTGTATAACAACACATTGGCACTCTGTATATTAGCATATTGGGGTGTCCCTGTATAACAACACATTGGCACTCTGTTTATTAGCATATTGGGGTGTCCCTGTATAACAGCACATTGGGCACTCTGTATATTAGTATATTGGGGTGACTCTGTATAACAGCACATTGGCACTCTGTATATTAGCATATTGGGGTGTCCCTGTAGAACAGCACATTGGCACTCTGTATATTAGTATATTGGGGTGTCCCTGTATAACAGCACATTGGCACTCTGTATATTAGTATATTGGGGTGTCCCTGTATAACAGCACATTGGCACTCTGTATATTAGCATATTGGGGTGTCCCTGTAGAACAGCACATTGGGCACTCTGTATATTAGCATATTGGGGTGTCCCTGTATAACAGCACATTGGCACTCTGTATATTAGCATATTGGGGTGACCCTGTATAACAGCACATTGGCACTCTGTATATTAGCATATTGGGGTGTCCCTGTAGAACAGCACATTGGCACTCTGTATATTAGCATATTGGGGTGTCCCTGTATAACAGCACATTGGCACTCTGTATATTAGCATATTGGGGTGTCCCTGTATAACAGCACATTGGCACTCTGTATATTAGCATATTGGGGTGTCCCTGTAGAACAGCACATTGGCACTCTGTATATTAGCATATTGGGGTGTCCCTGTATAACAGCACATTAGCAATCTGTATATTAGCATATTGGGGTGTCCCTGTATAACAGCACATTGGCACTCTGTATATTAGCATATTGGGGTGTCCCTGTATAACAGCACATTGGGCACTCTGTATATTAGCATATTGGGGTGTCCCTGTATAACAGCACATTGGGCACTCTGTATATTAGCATATTGGGGTGTCCCTGTATAGCAGCACATTGGCACTCTGTATATTAGCATATTGGGGTGTCTCTGTATAACAGCACATTGGGCACTCTGTATATTAGCATATTGGGGTGTCCCTGTATAACGGCACATTGGGCACTCTGTATATTAGCATATTGGGGTGTCCCTCTATAACAGCACATTGGGCACTCTGTATATTAGCATATTGGGGTGTCCCTGTAAAACGGCACATTGGGCACTCTGTATATTAGCATATTGGGGTGTCCCTGTAAAACAGCACATTGGGCACTCTGTATATTAGCATATTGGGGTGACCTGTAAAACAGCACATTGGGCACTCTGTATATTAGCATATTGGGGTGTCCCTGTATAACAGCACATTGGCACTCTGTATATTACCATATTGGGGTGTCCCTGTATAACAGCACATTGGGCACTCTGTATATTAGCATATTGGGTGTCCGTATAACAGCACATTGGGCACTCTGTATATTAGCATATTGGGGTGTCCCTGTATAACAGCACATTGGCACTCTGTATATTAGCATATTGGGGTGTCCCTGTATAGCAGCACATTGGCACTCTGTATATTAGCATATTGGGGTCCCTGTAAACCAGCACATTGGCACTCTGTATATTAGCATATGGGGTGTCCCTGTATAACAGCACATTGGGCACTCTGTATATTAGCATATTGGGGTGTCCCTGTATTGGCACTCTGTATATTAGCATATTGGGGTGTCCCTGTATAACAGCACATTGGGCACTCTGTATATTATCATATTGGGGTGTCCCTGTATAACAGCACATTGGGCACTCTGTATATTAGTATATTGGGGTGACTCTGTATAACAGCACATTGGCACTCTGTATATTAGCATATTGGGGTGTCCCTCTATAACAGCACATTGGGCACTCTGTATATTAGCATATTGGGTGTCCCTCTATAACAGCACATTGGGCACTCTGTATATTAGCATATTGGGGTGACTCTGTATATTGGCACTCTGTATATTAGCATATTGGGGTGTCCCATAGGGGTCCCTGTATAACAGTACATTGGGAACTCTGTATCAGAAGCAATATCGGCATAGTTGTGGCAAAAACATTTTCAAAGATTTGGTGAGATAAAAATATGGGATAAATGTGGGACAGTTAGCACTCAGCTACACAGCGAGCATATATACCCTGACATATATCTGCTGTCACTTTATGGCAAACTATTTGTAAATTCAAAAGCTATATAGAGATCATTTTTGCATTACATAAGCTTCAGTATCAGATTTTCTGAAAGCTACAGAGCTTTATTCACATATAAGAGAGGAGGCTGAAGTACAAGGCAAGGCACTAGAAATAAAGGAGAAGTTAAGTGACAGAGCAACTCATGGATTTGTACTTCAGATTCAGCCAATCAGCTGTTTACATGCCCAGCCAATCAGGGAAGAGCAGAGGTGACTTGTGGATAACTGAGCCTTGATCCCAACAGTCTTTTGTGACAGTTGGTGAGAGAGGAGCAAAATGATGGAGATTCTGAGCGTTGGCATGCGAAAAAGAAGAAGAGAAGAAGAAGAAGAGAAAGAAGAGGAGATCATTTCCCCTGGGTGCAGCCCTGAATTCAAAAGGGCCAAGCCCCAGGGTGATCTGCGTGGGACCAGCACCCCTACAGCTGAGGAACCGGTGCCAGAGGGGGAGCCATGGAACACCCTGACCAACCTGGCTGATGCCCTGCAGACCTTCAGGGAGTATGGAGAGGAGTGTTACCTCTATAAAAAAGGCCTGGAGGGAGGTTATCAGCTGGAAAATTTCCTAGAAAATCAGAAGGAAATAAATCCAACATCCTGGAACCACATCACCACCCTAATGATTAATGTGCACAGGTACCTGAGATTGGACTTTCAGACCCTGTGCCTGGGTATCAACTTCCTGGAGCGGTATGTGTCCTGCACTCCTACTGACCCCGACACCCTAACAAGAGCGGGAGCCACTTGCCTCTACATGGCTTACAAAGTGGCTGAATTAAGGTACCCCCTCCCCCCCAAGCTCTTCCTACCTCTGTTTGACTACAGAATGACACCAGCTGAAATGCGTCACCTGGAGAGAACCATCCTAAGGAAGTTGCTGTTTCGCCTGGGGGTACCAACCATCGATTTCTTTTTGGAGCACTTCTCCCTGTTAAGACTGACCAACCAGGAGGAGTGTTCCCCTGCCCAGCTCACAAGAGCAGCCAAAGCTCTAACAGCTGCCCGAGGCATCGCAGCACTGTGCCTGAACCAACATCAAGACTTCTACATGCACCAACCATCTCTCATGGCACTGTGCTGCCTCAATGTGGCAGACAAATTGTTTCATTACAACAACCCTGTCAAAGTGGCCCCCACTGACTACCCAGAACACCAAATTGAGGAGTGCATGGAAAAGATCTGCCATCTAGTTACTATAGGCCACTACTTTTTACATCCGCTGCTGCCAGGAGTTTATCCAGAAATATTTCCAGCTTTTAATCCTCCCACCACAAGGCCTGCAGCAACACCTAAGGATATAAATTCTCCTGGAGTAAGAACACCAGAACAGGAGAGGGGCCAACATCTACCTGAAGGCAGAGAGAGAACACCAGAGGTGGCAACAACATCCAGGGACACAGCAGGTTCCCAGCACGTAGAGATGGCAGAAAGATCCAGCCATTCTCAGGACATGGAAGGGGCCGGTTATGTGCTACACAACACATACTGGCCCACTGATCCATACGGGCAAGTATATATGCACCCCTACATGCCAACACCTCCATACTGGCACCCATACATGCCCCCAGTTCCCTACTGGCACCCATACATGCCCCCTGTTTCCTACTGGCACCCATACATGCATTCACTGCCATATGGATACCCATTTCCCTACTGGTAGACACACAGACACACACTGAGGCCTACATACCCATACGGCTTACCATTTAATACAAGTGCCAGTATTGGGGATCACTATTTCTGGTAAGACCATGGGTGAAGTGCAATTTGCCTTTCCATCCATCTATAGTGACATTGAGCCCATGCCATCCAAGTCATGATTGTATTAGAATGCATTCATGCTCATTTAATCTCACAGATACAGACAGACATTTCCAAACTGACAGATCCTCACATTACGTACTGATGACTGATATTAAACTCACAGCTTTAGTTTTTACCAAAAACCAAGAACATGTTTCCCTACAGACAGACATCAGGACTAGAAAGCGGTGTATTGATCCTGGGAGTAATTCCGATTGCCATTTAGGAGTCAGAAAGGAATTTTTGCCTCTAGTGAAGCAGATTGGCCCAAGCTTCTCTCTAGGTTTTTTGCCTTTCTTGGGATCAAACAGCCCTATGTGGTGGGGTTACCAGACCCTCTGGTGATGGGAGGACACGTATAGAAGGTGCATTTATATTGCAGCGTGCAGCTCTTTCTATATGTGCCCTCTGATTTCCAGTGATCTGATAACCCTACAGTCAGCATCACATTTCATAAATTATAGTTTTAATAAAGCTGTCATCTTCACAGATTTAACATAAAGTTGTTGTCTGCGTCATTATTAATGGGTTCTGAGTACTACAGGATAAAGTTAGATTTAATATACTGAAACATACAGGGAGAAGGAGTATGAGACTGGATAAAATGAGGAATGAAGAAATAATCAAACACATAATGATCATAATATCACAGTCTGTGTTTGTACATTTTTCAAGCTGTTGTCTCTGCGCTCCAGTAGGATATTCCCTGTATGTATAGTTTTAGGCCAATGTGTGTGTATAAAAGCTAAAATTATCTGTGAGGGGTTGCCATGCAGCCATTTCTTTCTGTATGCAGGACAGTACCCAGAATGCATGAAAGCCAATGCAAAGGCTTCCATAGGTGCCAATGCCATGATGGTTCCCCTATCTGCCAGTTTCCGGCACTTGTAGGCCACCTGCAGAAGGGAACTCGGCAGTAAAGGACATCCAATAGGACAAGGAAAGCCTGCTTTACTGGGCAGTGCCAAAATGTTGGGAACTCCTCCCCCCTGGGAAAGAAATCCCTACATTTTTCATTGGCTGGTGCTCCTCTTCTGAAAAAACTGCCCAAGCTCCGCACCAGCATTTACTTGCCTTCTATTTGTCCACACACGGGCTTGGGCATATGTGCCTGCGCACTTTCCGGGATTATGTATGTGTACTATTGATATAGCTCCACTGACGGATGCAGCGCAGTACAGCCGAACAACGAATTGGCAAACAGGGATCATTACTTTAATACTTATCCGGAAACCCGTTATCCAGAAAGCTCCGAATTACGGAAAGGCCATCTCCCACAGACTCCATTATAAGCAAATAATTGTAATTTTTAAAAATGATTTCCTTTTTATCTGTAATAATAAAACAGTACCTTGTACTTGATCCCAACTAAGATATAGTTAATCCTTATTGGAGGCAAAACAATCCTATTGGGTTTATTCAATATTTATATGATTTCTAGCAGACATAAGTTATGGAGATCAAAATTACGGAAAGATCCCTTATCCTGAAAAACCCAGGTCCCGAGCATTCTGGATAACAGGTCCTATACCTATATATCAAACAGCACCCTGAGGGCTCTGGCACACGGGGAGATTAGTCATCCCACCCGTGAAAATGTCTTTTTCGGCGATTTCCCGAAATCGCCGCCGCGTGTGCCATCCCACCGGCGACTTACATTTTCGCCGGTGGGATGGCAGGGGGAGGCAACTCGGGGAGATTAGTCGCCCGCGAACAGGGAGTTTTGTCGCAGGCGACTAATCTCCCCGTGTGCCAGAGCCCTGAATGTATGCCCAATCTGGGCTTCTCCTATATATGAAGAGAACAGAATTTGGGTGAAGGATTAACACTGTATATGCTGTAAAATACGGTACTAGCACATTTGTACTTACATGGCAACATGATGCAGCAGGTCAGCACACGTGTGTGCCGGAGGCACGGCTACTCACTTTCCATTGGCTGCTGGATTGGAGCAACAACTTGTTGAACCTGCGGGTAAAAGAAACAGCCACTTTATTTTAAAATTAGTTAATAATAAACAATGAATAAAAACTACAAATATTCTTATTGTGCTCTATGGTCACAAAATCAGATACTTGCTTTAGATTATAGATCCCCGCCAGCCAATGGTTTGTACTTTCCTTTGCAAGAACAAAAAGGAAAAAACTATTTTTTTCAGAATCACATTAGTGCATTGCACATTGTTTTTAAGCACAAAAAAAAAATCTAAATATTCTGAGGATAGTGTTTCTTTATAGCAAATATTGGCAGAGGAAATGGAGGCAACCATACAGGTATGGGACCTGTTATCCAAAATCCTTGGGACCTGGGGTTTTCCGGATAAGGGATCTTTTCGTAATTTGGATCTCCATAACTTGTCTGCTTAAATTAATTTAAATATTGAAAAAAACCCAATAGGATTGTTCTGCCTCCAGTCAGGATTTATTATACCTTAGCTGGGATCAAGTACAAGGCACTGTTTTATTATTACAGAGAAAAAAGAAATCATTTTTAAAAATTAGAATTATTTGCTTACAATGGAGTCTATGGGAGATGGCCTTTCCGTAATTCAGAACTTTCTGGATAACGGGTTCCCGGATATGGGATCCCTTACCTGTACTCACTTTGAAAAGTACCATTGCAACTTATTATTCTGGCTCAGGAAGTTTCTCCCAGTAAGGCAGGAACAAAAATTAAAAAAATCAAGTTCCTTATGATGCATTATGAAATGCTACAATGCCTCACACCATACAAACCTGCCATAGTATCAAATGAGAACCTGCTTATATTAATTGAGTGGCCCATTTATATCTGTGGTACTAGATATAGATAGATAGATACATTACATAAATTAAATTGCCTTCCTAAAGTGCCAGTCCGGTACAATCAGGTAGGGGCAGGGATCGGGTCCAGGCTGGCAGGGCCCACCGGGTTTTTCCCAGTGCCCACCGGCCCAGTCTGACCCTGCCAACCAGTGCCACTCGGGCAGTGAGTGAGTAAAATCCAGTCCACAATATTTTTACTGAGATATTTTGATCCTGGTGACTGATATAAATGCCCTGGTCAGGAGATACTTATCCCCAAAAAAGCCACCGTGCGGTGAAGTGTCAGCCTTTGAAAAATATGGCCGGTGAATAATTAGGACCACCATATGGTGTTTCCCTTAACGTAGTATGGTGGCTTGACAATGTTATGACTATAATTTTGTAACTAAAAACCCCTGCTTTTGTTAATACAGGTAGGGGATCCGTCATCTGGAAACCCCTTATACGGAAAGGCAATCTCTCATAGACTCCATTACAAGCAAATAATTCTAGTTTTTCAAAAGGATTTCCTTTTCATCTGTAAAAATAAAACAGTAGCTTGTACTTGATCCCAACTAAGATAATACTCAGTCCTTATTGGAGGCAAAACAATCCTGTTTTATTAAATATTTAAATGATTTTCAGCAGACTTAAGGTATGGAGATCCAAATTACGGAAAGATCCCTTATCCGGAAAACCCCAGGTCCTGAGCATTCTGGATAACAGGTCCCATACCTGCCCTTGCATAGATACTTAGATACAGGGAAAGTGCATTGATAAATCCCCTCTTCATTTGTATGGGTCTCTTAAGGGGGCCATACCCCTTGAGGTGAACAATATCAGATTGATCCGATCGCTTGGCCCTTAATGATTGGATCACATTGCCGGGATAGAGGCCTTCGGGACGAGGGTTTTTAAACCTGCCCAATCACCATCTGGCTGATTTTTGGCCACATTTTAGTCAGGTAGACCTGTCAGGGGGCCCCATAACAGACTATTAAATTGCCGGACTGCAAGCAGCTTTTATCGGCAAGTGTACGGCCTCCTTAAGACAGGCCCCAATAAATGTATTGTTCCATTTGGTTTTCATATATGGCACAGGCTGTGTGAGCTCAATGATATGTAACAGAATAGTACTGGTATCTCTGTATCACAGCACACTGCACAGTCAGGGATTTTTTTAAGTTAAAAAAACCTGAAATTTGGCTTTTTGGTGTATTTTTTTCTACTTACTTTATTTACTTACTTACTTACAACAGAAGCAGTATTGGGCACAATCTCTATATTAGAATACTGGGTGTCACTATATTACAGTGCAATTCACATTCCTGTAACTCACAACATTCCAAAATAAAAAAAGGTGAATGTTCTAGTCCCAAATCTGCCTCTGCCGCACCCCTTCTTGCCCAATCCACACAAACCCTGCCCACATATTGGGAAAGGCCCAACCCTCCTGGTAACCAACAAGGTGGATTATCTTGGCCTTATGTGGAAAACTGAGAGGTGCGGGATCTGTATATCATCACACAGAAGTGCACTCCTAAGGGCCTATTTGTTGTGCTGTGTAAAACAATATTCACCGGAAAAACGGTTTAAAAAGTAAAATAAATGGTGAATTTATCAAGGTGTGTTTTATTTTCCAAACACCATTTTGACACAGTTACTTCCAGCGGATATCACTCTAAGAAAAATGTGTAAAAAGAGGTAAAGGGGGTCCTGCCCAAAAGAGCTTATATAGAGAAATCCGCATAATGGGATTTCTCTGTATAACATCATATCCACTATATAAAATCATAGTGGGGTAGCCCTGTATATTAGCATATTGGGGTGTCCCTGTATAACAGCACATTGGCACTCTGTATATTAGTATATTGGGGTGTCCCTGTATAACAGCACATTGGAACTCTGTATATTAGTATATTGGGGTGTCCCTGTATAACAGCACATTGGGCACTCTGTATATTAGCATATTGGGGTGTCCCTGTATAACAGCACATTGGCACTCTGTATATTAGCATATTGGGGTGTCCCTGTAGAACAGCACATTGGCACTCTGTATATTAGCATATTGGGGTGTCCCTGTATAACAGCACATTGGCACTCTGTATATTAGTATATTGGGGTGTCCCTGTAGAACAGCACATTGGCACTCTGTATATTAGTATATTGGGGTGTCCCTGTATAACAGCACATTGGCACTCTGTATATTAGCATATTGGGGTGTCCCTGTATAACAGCACATTGGCACTCTGTATATTAGTATATTGGGGTGTCCCTGTAGAACAGCACATTGGCACTCTGTATATTAGCATATTGGGGTGTCCCTGTATAACAGCACATTGGCACTCTGTATATTAGCATATTGGGGTGTCCCTGTATAACAGCACATTGGCACTCTGTATATTAGTATATTGGGGTGTCCCTGTATAACAGCACATTGGCACTCTGTATATTAGCATATTGGGGTGTCCCTGTATAAACAGCACATTGGCACTCTGTATATTAGCATATTGGGGTGTCCCTGTATAACAGCACATTGGCACTCTGTATATTAGCATATTGGGGTGTCCCTGTATAACAGCACATTGGCACTCTCTGTATATTAGCATATTGGGGTGTCCCTGTATAACAGCACATTGGCACTCTGTATATTAGCATATTGGGGTGTCCCTGTATAACAGCACATTGGCACTCTGTATATTAGCATATTGGGGTGTCCCTGTATAACAGCACATTAGGCAATCTGTATATTAGCATATTGGGGTGTCCCTGTATAACAGCACATTGGCACTCTGTATATTAGCATATTGGGGTGTCCCTGTATAACAGCACATTGGCACTCTGTATATTAGCATATTGGGGTGTCCCTGTATAACAGCACATTGGGCACTCTGTATATTAGCATATGGGGTGTCCCTGTATAGAGCACATTGGGCACTCTGTATATTAGCATATTGGGGTGTCCCTGTAACAGCACATTGGCACTCTGTATATTAGCATATTGGGGTGTCCCTGTATAACAGCACATTGGGCACTCTGTATATTAGCATATTGGGGTGTCCTGTATAACAGCACATTGGCACTCTGTATATTAGCATATTGGGTGTCCCATTGGGCACTCTGTATATTAGCATATTGGGGTGACCCTGTATAACGGCACATTGGGCACTCTGTATATTAGCATATTGGGGTGTCCCTGTATAACAGCACATTGGCACTCTGTATATTAGCATATTGGGGTGTCCTGTATAACGGCACATTGGGCACTCTGTATATTAGCATATTGGGGTGTCCCATAACAGCACATTGGCACTCTGTATATTAGCATATTGGGGTGTCCCTGTATAACATTGGCACTCTGTATATTAGCATATTGGGGTGACTCTGTATAACGCACATTGGGCACTCTGTATATTAGCATATTGGGGTGTCCCTGTATAACAGCCCATTGGCACTCTGTATATTAGCATATTGGGGTGACTCTGTATAACGGCACATTGGCACTCTGTATATTAGCATATTGGGGTGTCCATAAACCCGCATTGGGCACTCTGTATATTAGCATATTGGGGTGTCCCTGTATAACAGTACATTGGGAACTCTGTATCAGAAGCAATATCGGCATAGTTGTGGCAAAAACATTTTCAAAGATTTGGTGAGATAAAAATATGGGATAAATGTGGGACAGTTAGCACTCAGCTACACAGCGAGCATATATACCCTGACATATATCTGCTGTCACTTTATGGCAAACTATTTGTAAATTCAAAAGCTATATAGAGATCATTTTTGCATTACATAAGCTTCAGTATCAGATTTTCTGAAAGCTACAGAGCTTTATTCACATATAAGAGAGGAGGCTGAAGTACAAGGCAAGGCACTAGAAATAAAGGAGAAGTTAAGTGACAGAGCAACTCATGGATTTGTACTTCAGATTCAGCCAATCAGCTGTTTACATGCCCAGCCAATCAGGGAAGAGCAGAGGTGACTTGTGGATAACTGAGCCTTGATCCCAACAGTCTTTTGTGACAGTTGGTGAGAGAGGAGCAAAATGATGGAGATTCTGAGCGTTGGCATGCGAAAAAGAAGAAGAGAAGAAGAAGAAGAGAAAGAAGAGGAGATCATTTCCCCTGGGTGCAGCCCTGAATTCAAAAGGGCCAAGCCCCAGGGTGATCTGCGTGGGACCAGCACCCCTACAGCTGAGGAACCGGTGCCAGAGGGGGAGCCATGGAACACCCTGACCAACCTGGCTGATGCCCTGCAGACCTTCAGGGAGTATGGAGAGGAGTGTTACCTCTATAAAAAAGGCCTGGAGGGAGGTTATCAGCTGGAAAATTTCCTAGAAAATCAGAAGGAAATAAATCCAACATCCTGGAACCACATCACCACCCTAATGATTAATGTGCACAGGTACCTGAGATTGGACTTTCAGACCCTGTGCCTGGGTATCAACTTCCTGGAGCGGTATGTGTCCTGCACTCCTACTGACCCCGACACCCTAACAAGAGCGGGAGCCACTTGCCTCTACATGGCTTACAAAGTGGCTGAATTAAGGTACCCCCTCCCCCCCAAGCTCTTCCTACCTCTGTTTGACTACAGAATGACACCAGCTGAAATGCGTCACCTGGAGAGAACCATCCTAAGGAAGTTGCTGTTTCGCCTGGGGGTACCAACCATCGATTTCTTTTTGGAGCACTTCTCCCTGTTAAGACTGACCAACCAGGAGGAGTGTTCCCCTGCCCAGCTCACAAGAGCAGCCAAAGCTCTAACAGCTGCCCGAGGCATCGCAGCACTGTGCCTGAACCAACATCAAGACTTCTACATGCACCAACCATCTCTCATGGCACTGTGCTGCCTCAATGTGGCAGACAAATTGTTTCATTACAACAACCCTGTCAAAGTGGCCCCCACTGACTACCCAGAACACCAAATTGAGGAGTGCATGGAAAAGATCTGCCATCTAGTTACTATAGGCCACTACTTTTTACATCCGCTGCTGCCAGGAGTTTATCCAGAAATATTTCCAGCTTTTAATCCTCCCACCACAAGGCCTGCAGCAACACCTAAGGATATAAATTCTCCTGGAGTAAGAACACCAGAACAGGAGAGGGGCCAACATCTACCTGAAGGCAGAGAGAGAACACCAGAGGTGGCAACAACATCCAGGGACACAGCAGGTTCCCAGCACGTAGAGATGGCAGAAAGATCCAGCCATTCTCAGGACATGGAAGGGGCCGGTTATGTGCTACACAACACATACTGGCCCACTGATCCATACGGGCAAGTATATATGCACCCCTACATGCCAACACCTCCATACTGGCACCCATACATGCCCCCAGTTCCCTACTGGCACCCATACATGCCCCCTGTTTCCTACTGGCACCCATACATGCATTCACTGCCATATGGATACCCATTTCCCTACTGGTAGACACACAGACACACACTGAGGCCTACATACCCATACGGCTTACCATTTAATACAAGTGCCAGTATTGGGGATCACTATTTCTGGTAAGACCATGGGTGAAGTGCAATTTGCCTTTCCATCCATCTATAGTGACATTGAGCCCATGCCATCCAAGTCATGATTGTATTAGAATGCATTCATGCTCATTTAATCTCACAGATACAGACAGACATTTCCAAACTGACAGATCCTCACATTACGTACTGATGACTGATATTAAACTCACAGCTTTAGTTTTTACCAAAAACCAAGAACATGTTTCCCTACAGACAGACATCAGGACTAGAAAGCGGTGTATTGATCCTGGGAGTAATTCCGATTGCCATTTAGGAGTCAGAAAGGAATTTTTGCCTCTAGTGAAGCAGATTGGCCCAAGCTTCTCTCTAGGTTTTTTGCCTTTCTTGGGATCAAACAGCCCTATGTGGTGGGGTTACCAGACCCTCTGGTGATGGGAGGACACGTATAGAAGGTGCATTTATATTGCAGCGTGCAGCTCTTTCTATATGTGCCCTCTGATTTCCAGTGATCTGATAACCCTACAGTCAGCATCACATTTCATAAATTATAGTTTTAATAAAGCTGTCATCTTCACAGATTTAACATAAAGTTGTTGTCTGCGTCATTATTAATGGGTTCTGAGTACTACAGGATAAAGTTAGATTTAATATACTGAAACATACAGGGAGAAGGAGTATGAGACTGGATAAAATGAGGAATGAAGAAATAATCAAACACATAATGATCATAATATCACAGTCTGTGTTTGTACATTTTTCAAGCTGTTGTCTCTGCGCTCCAGTAGGATATTCCCTGTATGTATAGTTTTAGGCCAATGTGTGTGTATAAAAGCTAAAATTATCTGTGAGGGGTTGCCATGCAGCCATTTCTTTCTGTATGCAGGACAGTACCCAGAATGCATGAAAGCCAATGCAAAGGCTTCCATAGGTGCCAATGCCATGATGGTTCCCCTATCTGCCAGTTTCCGGCACTTGTAGGCCACCTGCAGAAGGGAACTCGGCAGTAAAGGACATCCAATAGGACAAGGAAAGCCTGCTTTACTGGGCAGTGCCAAAATGTTGGGAACTCCTCCCCCCTGGGAAAGAAATCCCTACATTTTTCATTGGCTGGTGCTCCTCTTCTGAAAAAACTGCCCAAGCTCCGCACCAGCATTTACTTGCCTTCTATTTGTCCACACACGGGCTTGGGCATATGTGCCTGCGCACTTTCCGGGATTATGTATGTGTACTATTGATATAGCTCCACTGACGGATGCAGCGCAGTACAGCCGAACAACGAATTGGCAAACAGGGATCATTACTTTAATACTTATCCGGAAACCCGTTATCCAGAAAGCTCCGAATTACGGAAAGGCCATCTCCCACAGACTCCATTATAAGCAAATAATTGTAATTTTTAAAAATGATTTCCTTTTTATCTGTAATAATAAAACAGTACCTTGTACTTGATCCCAACTAAGATATAGTTAATCCTTATTGGAGGCAAAACAATCCTATTGGGTTTATTCAATATTTATATGATTTCTAGCAGACATAAGTTATGGAGATCAAAATTACGGAAAGATCCCTTATCCTGAAAAACCCAGGTCCCGAGCATTCTGGATAACAGGTCCTATACCTATATATCAAACAGCACCCTGAGGGCTCTGGCACACGGGGAGATTAGTCATCCCACCCGTGAAAATGTCTTTTTCGGCGATTTCCCGAAATCGCCGCCGCGTGTGCCATCCCACCGGCGACTTACATTTTCGCCGGTGGGATGGCAGGGGGAGGCAACTCGGGGAGATTAGTCGCCCGCGAACAGGGAGTTTTGTCGCAGGCGACTAATCTCCCCGTGTGCCAGAGCCCTGAATGTATGCCCAATCTGGGCTTCTCCTATATATGAAGAGAACAGAATTTGGGTGAAGGATTAACACTGTATATGCTGTAAAATACGGTACTAGCACATTTGTACTTACATGGCAACATGATGCAGCAGGTCAGCACACGTGTGTGCCGGAGGCACGGCTACTCACTTTCCATTGGCTGCTGGATTGGAGCAACAACTTGTTGAACCTGCGGGTAAAAGAAACAGCCACTTTATTTTAAAATTAGTTAATAATAAACAATGAATAAAAACTACAAATATTCTTATTGTGCTCTATGGTCACAAAATCAGATACTTGCTTTAGATTATAGATCCCCGCCAGCCAATGGTTTGTACTTTCCTTTGCAAGAACAAAAAGGAAAAAACTATTTTTTTCAGAATCACATTAGTGCATTGCACATTGTTTTTAAGCACAAAAAAAAAATCTAAATATTCTGAGGATAGTGTTTCTTTATAGCAAATATTGGCAGAGGAAATGGAGGCAACCATACAGGTATGGGACCTGTTATCCAAAATCCTTGGGACCTGGGGTTTTCCGGATAAGGGATCTTTTCGTAATTTGGATCTCCATAACTTGTCTGCTTAAATTAATTTAAATATTGAAAAAAACCCAATAGGATTGTTCTGCCTCCAGTCAGGATTTATTATACCTTAGCTGGGATCAAGTACAAGGCACTGTTTTATTATTACAGAGAAAAAAGAAATCATTTTTAAAAATTAGAATTATTTGCTTACAATGGAGTCTATGGGAGATGGCCTTTCCGTAATTCAGAACTTTCTGGATAACGGGTTCCCGGATATGGGATCCCTTACCTGTACTCACTTTGAAAAGTACCATTGCAACTTATTATTCTGGCTCAGGAAGTTTCTCCCAGTAAGGCAGGAACAAAAATTAAAAAAATCAAGTTCCTTATGATGCATTACCTGAAATGCTACAATGCCTCACACCATACAAACCTGCCATAGTATCAAATGAGAACCTGCTTATATTAATTGAGTGGCCCATTTATATCTGTGGTACTAGATATAGATAGATAGATACATTACATAAATTAAATTGCCTTCCTAAAGTGCCAGTCCGGTACAATCAGGTAGGGGCAGGGATCGGGTCCAGGCTGGCAGGGCCCACCGGGTTTTTCCCAGTGCCCACCGGCCCAGTCTGACCCTGCCAACCAGTGCCACTCGGGCAGTGAGTGAGTAAAATCCAGTCCACAATATTTTTACTGAGATATTTTGATCCTGGTGACTGATATAAATGCCCTGGTCAGGAGATACTTATCCCCAAAAAAGCCACCGTGCGGTGAAGTGTCAGCCTTTGAAAAATATGGCCGGTGAATAATTAGGACCACCATATGGTGTTTCCCTTAACGTAGTATGGTGGCTTGACAATGTTATGACTATAATTTTGTAACTAAAAACCCCTGCTTTTGTTAATACAGGTAGGGGATCCGTCATCTGGAAACCCCTTATACGGAAAGGCAATCTCTCATAGACTCCATTACAAGCAAATAATTCTAGTTTTTCAAAAGGATTTCCTTTTCATCTGTAAAAATAAAACAGTAGCTTGTACTTGATCCCAACTAAGATAATACTCAGTCCTTATTGGAGGCAAAACAATCCTGTTTTATTAAATATTTAAATGATTTTCAGCAGACTTAAGGTATGGAGATCCAAATTACGGAAAGATCCCTTATCCGGAAAACCCCAGGTCCTGAGCATTCTGGATAACAGGTCCCATACCTGCCCTTGCATAGATACTTAGATACAGGGAAAGTGCATTGATAAATCCCCTCTTCATTTGTATGGGTCTCTTAAGGGGGCCATACCCCTTGAGGTGAACAATATCAGATTGATCCGATCGCTTGGCCCTTAATGATTGGATCACATTGCCGGGATAGAGGCCTTCGGGACGAGGGTTTTTAAACCTGCCCAATCACCATCTGGCTGATTTTTGGCCACATTTTAGTCAGGTAGACCTGTCAGGGGGCCCCATAACAGACTATTAAATTGCCGGACTGCCAGCAGCTTTTATCGGCAAGTGTACGGCCTCCTTAAGACAGGCCCCAATAAATGTATTGTTCCATTTGGTTTTCATATATGGCACAGGCTGTGTGAGCTCAATGATATGTAACAGAATAGTACTGGTATCTCTGTATCACAGCACACTGCACAGTCAGGGATTTTTTTAAGTTAAAAAAAACCTGAAATTTGGCTTTTTGGTGTATTTTTTTCTACTTACTTTATCTCACAACAGAAGCAGTATTGGGCACAATCTCTATATTAGAATACTGGGTGTCACTATATTACAGTGCAATTCACATTCCTGTAACTCACAACATTCCAAAATAAAAAAAGGTGAATGTTCTAGTCCCAAATCTGCCTCTGCCGCACCCCTTCTTGCCCAATCCACACAAACCCTGCCCACATATTGGGAAAGGCCCAACCCTCCTGGTAACCAACAAGGTGGATTATCTTGGCCTTATGTGGAAAACTGAGAGGTGCGGGATCTGTATATCATCACACAGAAGTGCACTCCTAAGGGCCTATTTGTTGTGCTGTGTAAAACAATATTCACCGGAAAAACGGTTTAAAAAGTAAAATAAATGGTGAATTTATCAAGGTGTGTTTTATTTTCCAAACACCATTTTGACACAGTTACTTCCAGCGGATATCACTCTAAGAAAAATGTGTAAAAAGAGGTAAAGGGGGTCCTGCCCAAAAGAGCTTATATAGAGAAATCCGCATAATGGGATTTCTCTGTATAACATCATATCCACTATATCAAATCATAGTGGGGTAGCCCTGTATATTAGCATATTGGGGTGTCCCTGTATAACAGCACATTGGGCACTCTGTATATTAGCATATTGGGGTGTCCCTGTATAACAGCACATTGGCACTCTGTATATTAGCATATTGGGGTGTCCCTGTATAACAGCACATTGGCACTCTGTATATTAGTATATTGGGGTGTCCCTTTATAACAGCACATTGGCACTCTGTATATTAGCATATTGGGGTGTCCCTGTATAACAGCACATTGGGCACTCTGTATATTAGCATACTGGGGTGTCCCTGTATAGCAGCACATTGGGCACTCTGTATATTACCATATTGGGGTGTCCCTGTATAACAGCACATTGGCACTCTGTATATTAGCATATTGGGGTGTCCCTGTATAACAGCACATTAGCACTCTGTATATTAGCATATTGGGGTGTCCCTGTATAACAGCACATTGGCACTCTGTATATTAGCATATTGGGGTGTCCCTGTATAACAGCACATTAGCACTCTGTATATTAGCATATTGGGGTGTCCCTGTATAACAGCACATTGGGCACTCTGTATATTACCATATTGGGGTGTCCCTGTATAACAGCACATTGGGCACTCTGTATATTAGTATATTGGGGTGACTCTGTATAACAGCACATTGGGCACTCTGTATATTAGCATATTGGGGTGACCCTGTATAACGGCACATTGGGCACTCTGTATATTAGCATATTGGGGTGTCCCTCTATAACAGCACATTGGGCACTCTGTATATTAGCATATTGGGGTGTCCCTGTATAACGGCACATTGGGCACTCTGTATATTAGCATATTGGGGTGACTCTGTATAACAGCACATTGGGCACTCTGTATATTAGCATATTGGGGTGTCCCTGTATAACAGCACATTGGCACTCTGTATATTAGCATATTGGGGTGTCCCTGTATAACACCGTATTGGGCACTCTGTATATTAGCATATTGGGGTGACTCTGTATAACAGCACATTGGGCACTCTGTATATTAGCATATTGGGGTGTCCCTGTATAACAGCCCATTGGCACTCTGTATATTAGCATATTGGGGTGACTCTGTATAACGGCACATTGGCACTCTGTATATTAGCATATTGGGGTGTCCCTGTATAAACCCGCATTGGGCACTCTGTATATTAGCATATTGGGGTGTCCCTGTATAACAGTACATTGGGAACTCTGTATCAGAAGCAATATCGGCATAGTTGTGGCAAAAACATTTTCAAAGATTTGGTGAGATAAAAATATGGGATAAATGTGGGACAGTTAGCACTCAGCTACACAGCGAGCATATATACCCTGACATATATCTGCTGTCACTTTATGGCAAACTATTTGTAAATTCAAAAGCTATATAGAGATCATTTTTGCATTACATAAGCTTCAGTATCAGATTTTCTGAAAGCTACAGAGCTTTATTCACATATAAGAGAGGAGGCTGAAGTACAAGGCAAGGCACTAGAAATAAAGGAGAAGTTAAGTGACAGAGCAACTCATGGATTTGTACTTCAGATTCAGCCAATCAGCTGTTTACATGCCCAGCCAATCAGGGAAGAGCAGAGGTGACTTGTGGATAACTGAGCCTTGATCCCAACAGTCTTTTGTGACAGTTGGTGAGAGAGGAGCAAAATGATGGAGATTCTGAGCGTTGGCATGCGAAAAAGAAGAAGAGAAGAAGAAGAAGAGAAAGAAGAGGAGATCATTTCCCCTGGGTGCAGCCCTGAATTCAAAAGGGCCAAGCCCCAGGGTGATCTGCGTGGGACCAGCACCCCTACAGCTGAGGAACCGGTGCCAGAGGGGGAGCCATGGAACACCCTGACCAACCTGGCTGATGCCCTGCAGACCTTCAGGGAGTATGGAGAGGAGTGTTACCTCTATAAAAAAGGCCTGGAGGGAGGTTATCAGCTGGAAAATTTCCTAGAAAATCAGAAGGAAATAAATCCAACATCCTGGAACCACATCACCACCCTAATGATTAATGTGCACAGGTACCTGAGATTGGACTTTCAGACCCTGTGCCTGGGTATCAACTTCCTGGAGCGGTATGTGTCCTGCACTCCTACTGACCCCGACACCCTAACAAGAGCGGGAGCCACTTGCCTCTACATGGCTTACAAAGTGGCTGAATTAAGGTACCCCCTCCCCCCCAAGCTCTTCCTACCTCTGTTTGACTACAGAATGACACCAGCTGAAATGCGTCACCTGGAGAGAACCATCCTAAGGAAGTTGCTGTTTCGCCTGGGGGTACCAACCATCGATTTCTTTTTGGAGCACTTCTCCCTGTTAAGACTGACCAACCAGGAGGAGTGTTCCCCTGCCCAGCTCACAAGAGCAGCCAAAGCTCTAACAGCTGCCCGAGGCATCGCAGCACTGTGCCTGAACCAACATCAAGACTTCTACATGCACCAACCATCTCTCATGGCACTGTGCTGCCTCAATGTGGCAGACAAATTGTTTCATTACAACAACCCTGTCAAAGTGGCCCCCACTGACTACCCAGAACACCAAATTGAGGAGTGCATGGAAAAGATCTGCCATCTAGTTACTATAGGCCACTACTTTTTACATCCGCTGCTGCCAGGAGTTTATCCAGAAATATTTCCAGCTTTTAATCCTCCCACCACAAGGCCTGCAGCAACACCTAAGGATATAAATTCTCCTGGAGTAAGAACACCAGAACAGGAGAGGGGCCAACATCTACCTGAAGGCAGAGAGAGAACACCAGAGGTGGCAACAACATCCAGGGACACAGCAGGTTCCCAGCACGTAGAGATGGCAGAAAGATCCAGCCATTCTCAGGACATGGAAGGGGCCGGTTATGTGCTATATATGCACCCCTACATGCCAACACCTCCATACTGGCACCCATACATGCCCCCAGTTCCCTACTGGCACCCATACATGCCCCCTGTTTCCTACTGGCACCCATACATGCATTCACTGCCATATGGATACCCATTTCCCTACTGGTAGACACACAGACACACACTGAGGCCTACATACCCATACGGCTTACCATTTAATACAAGTGCCAGTATTGGGGATCACTATTTCTGGTAAGACCATGGGTGAAGTGCAATTTGCCTTTCCATCCATCTATAGTGACATTGAGCCCATGCCATCCAAGTCATGATTGTATTAGAATGCATTCATGCTCATTTAATCTCACAGATACAGACAGACATTTCCAAACTGACAGATCCTCACATTACGTACTGATGACTGATATTAAACTCACAGCTTTAGTTTTTACCAAAAACCAAGAACATGTTTCCCTACAGACAGACATCAGGACTAGAAAGCGGTGTATTGATCCTGGGAGTAATTCCGATTGCCATTTAGGAGTCAGAAAGGAATTTTTGCCTCTAGTGAAGCAGATTGGCCCAAGCTTCTCTCTAGGTTTTTTGCCTTTCTTGGGATCAAACAGCCCTATGTGGTGGGGTTACCAGACCCTCTGGTGATGGGAGGACACGTATAGAAGGTGCATTTATATTGCAGCGTGCAGCTCTTTCTATATGTGCCCTCTGATTTCCAGTGATCTGATAACCCTACAGTCAGCATCACATTTCATAAATTATAGTTTTAATAAAGCTGTCATCTTCACAGATTTAACATAAAGTTGTTGTCTGCGTCATTATTAATGGGTTCTGAGTACTACAGGATAAAGTTAGATTTAATATACTGAAACATACAGGGAGAAGGAGTATGAGACTGGATAAAATGAGGAATGAAGAAATAATCAAACACATAATGATCATAATATCACAGTCTGTGTTTGTACATTTTTCAAGCTGTTGTCTCTGCGCTCCAGTAGGATATTCCCTGTATGTATAGTTTTAGGCCAATGTGTGTGTATAAAAGCTAAAATTATCTGTGAGGGGTTGCCATGCAGCCATTTCTTTCTGTATGCAGGACAGTACCCAGAATGCATGAAAGCCAATGCAAAGGCTTCCATAGGTGCCAATGCCATGATGGTTCCCCTATCTGCCAGTTTCCGGCACTTGTAGGCCACCTGCAGAAGGGAACTCGGCAGTAAAGGACATCCAATAGGACAAGGAAAGCCTGCTTTACTGGGCAGTGCCAAAATGTTGGGAACTCCTCCCCCCTGGGAAAGAAATCCCTACATTTTTCATTGGCTGGTGCTCCTCTTCTGAAAAAACTGCCCAAGCTCCGCACCAGCATTTACTTGCCTTCTATTTGTCCACACACGAGCTTGGGCATATGTGCCTGCGCACTTTCCGGGATTATGTATGTGTACTATTGATATAGAACAACAAATTTGCAAACAGGGATCATTACTTTAATAGAAAGCACAGTTATATTACAGGTATGGCATCCCTTATCCAGAAACCCATTATCCAGAAAGGTCCGAATTAAGGAAAGGCCATCTTCCATAGACTCCATTATAAGAAAATAATTGTAATTTTTAAAAATGATTTCCTTTTTATCTGTAATAATAAAACAGTACCTTGTACTTGATCCCAACTAAGATATAGTTAATCCTTATTGGAGGCAAAACCATCCTATTGGGTTTATTCAATATTTATATGATTTTTAGCAAACATAAGTTATGGAGATCCAAATTACGGAAAGATCCCTTATCCGGAAAAACCCAGGTCCCGAGCATTCTGGATAACAGGTCCTATACCTGTATATCAAACAGCACCTTGAATGTATGCCCAATCTGGGCTTCTCCGAAGGGAACAGAATTTGGGTGAAGGATTAACACTGTATATGCTGTAAAATACGGTACTAGCACATTTGTACTTACATGGCAACATGATGCAGCAGATCAGCACACGTGTGTGCCGGAGGCACGGCTACTCACTTTCCATTGGCTGCTGGATTGGAGCAACAACTTGTTGAACCTGCGGGTAAAAGAAACAGCCACTTTATTTTAAAATTAGTTAATAAACAATGAATATAAATAAAAAATATACTTATTGTGCTCTATGGTCACAAAATCAGAAACTTGCTTTAGATTATAGATCCCCACCAGCCAATGGTCTGTACTTTCCATTGCAAGAACAAAAAGGAAAAAACAATTCTTTTCAGAATCACTTTAGAGCATTACACATTAATTTTGAGCAAAAAAAAAAAATCAACATTTTCTGAGGATAGTGTTTCTTTATAGCAAATATTGGCAGAGTATATGGAGGCACCTATATATATATATATATATATTTGTGTGTGTAATTTATAGTATGAATATTCAGTAGGGACATTTGAATTGGTGATTTGATACCATCCAGCCCTTTACAATAGATGCCCTTTTGTGTTTTTTGGACCTACTAAAAAGTAAATAATTAGAGAGTTTATTATATAATAATATTTAAACATATTTATCATATCCCATATTAATCATCTCTTCTACATTGTAAACAACCCCAACTTGGCCAGTCTTCTCCCTAAAAGACTTTTCATACCCTTTATCTGCTTAATAATATGCTGTATAAGCAAAACAGCACGGCATATTCTAGATGGGCCTTACTGGCGCTCAGAAAAGTGGACCCCTTCCTCCTGCGAATCTATGCAAAATCTTGTTGAAAGTGAGTCTGAATAAATCAGAAATAGAGGCCTGGCTTAAACTAAACTAAGCTCTGTAAGTACTTTAGGGTGTGTTCTAATACTTTAACATCCATTTTGAGTAAACCTTTATGTAAATTATCCTGTGTCAACCACTCACTAGATTAAATGGAGCCAGCTGAGCCATAAAGAATAGGTCTGAAAACTCTGACTCCTCTATTGTATACATTGAAGGAGACAACTGATTGAATTACATTTTTTTCTAGAAACCTTGGGAGAAGTGATGGTAAAATAAATAACCTGCTACCTGGGAAGATGCATCTCATCATCAATGCACTGTCCCCTGGCACTTTCTTCTAGCTGCCATGCCACTATCTTTTTCTACTTTTCCAGGAATCCCCTGGGCACAGGAGAAGACGTTCTGTACTACGAATGCCCTCAGCCAAGGTGGCATGAGGAATACATGGAAAAGTGAAAAAAGATGGCGGTGTGGCCCTCATAAAAAAGTTTCTCAGCCAGATGCCTATGTTAAAGAAGAAGAGCATCAGTCAAGGGAAGCAGGTTAGCAATTAGAATCACTGGGGGTATCCAACAAATTGGCACCCCCCC
The DNA here is from genome assembly GCF_000004195.4 of Xenopus tropicalis. Classification (NCBI taxonomy): domain Eukaryota; kingdom Metazoa; phylum Chordata; class Amphibia; order Anura; family Pipidae; genus Xenopus; species Xenopus tropicalis. Next base: position 39,478,201 of record NC_030684.2, on the reverse strand, counting down.
CAAAATATTTTACCTCTTCTTCTGCTTTAATAGACACCAAACCTATAGTAGGCACTCACCTCTGAGTGTGTGTTTAGTTTAATGCTTCACACTGGAAGGCAATGCAAGTGTTAACTGAGTTCTGCCCTGCAGATCTGTACCCAGGGACACATACACCAATGCTAAATGCAGAAAAAATGTATCATATTTGCCCGGTACTGCATTCAACCCTGGTGCCTGCTTAATAACAGAAAAAACTGTTTCATACATATATTTATATATAGCAAAAAAAGGGAAAGTTGTGCTCAACCACTAAATTTTAAACCATTAGGCGGGGGTGCAATGAGGTTGTGACCACAAAATACATAGAAACAACAACAAGAGATCCTCTGCACTCACCCATTATCAATATATAGGACATTAAGACATATATATTGATAATGGGTGAGTGCAGAGGATCTCTTGTTGTTGTTTCTATATATATATATATATATATATATACACTTTTCCATGAATTACAGAATGAATGCTGCAATGTTCAAAGCTTCCAGTCGCTTTATGAACTTGATCAAACTGCCTGTTCCTTGTTCTGCTTTACCAATTAATTTCTTCACAAACTGCGTATAACAATCCCGGCAGTTCCCTTCTCGCTCCGCTAAGCAAACTTTGCCAGCGAAGTTAGTTTTTACAAAACGGAATATAAAAGGCAGAGACATCAATTAATTCCAGGTCATTAGTGAGATAATAAAATCCAAGTCCTGAAATGTTTAACACCCTCCTCCATATTAAAGGGAAAAAGGCAATTCAATGTTTAGAATTGGAATAGTTATGTGTGATTTACCCTATTTAGGATAGGGAACATCTTACTTGGCATAAATAATCTGCTGATCATATTATGTGTTGTAATATTATGTGATAAAAAGATAAATTTAATCTCTTGGGTCCACTATCCAGAGGCAGGCCAAGCCAGCCAGGCACCCTAGGCAGCCACCACGATGCCCCCCATCATGGTGGCTGCCTAGGGTGCCTGGCTGGCTCGGCCTGCCTCTGGATAGAGCAGGGGCAGACTAGGGCTGGACTAGGGGTAGGCAGAAGAAATACCTGCCTAGGCCCCCCCATTGTTGCATTCACACAGGTGCCATTAAAATCCTGAATGAGTCCAAGAACTCATGTGTTTTCTGCCTTTGTCTTACCTGAAAACAATAATCAAATTATCATAAATATACCCGTGTATTTTGGTGTTGGAAAAGGGCCCTGCACACACATGAGCTTAGGCAACATTGAAACAGTTTGTTTAATAAAGCCACATACCTGTAGCCCTATTTCACTAACTAAGCACACAAACCCAGGCAACTGCCATTCAAATACATGGCAAGAGATACCTATTGCACTGACAAAATGCTCCTAACTGCATACAATTGCCCTTAGGTTTGTGTCACTATAAGGCTTATGCCGCAGGTGGCAAATTTTCTGCCTTCATATAAACCCAAATTCAAAATCCACCCCTACATTTAAATCCGCGCTATTGTGTGCCTGCACCTGAGCCACTGTATCGTTCTGGGTACAGGAACATGGAGTGGATTTCAGCTACAATGTGCATACTCACACATTTCAGGGCTGAAACCCACTCCAACATGGTGGCTCGGTGTGCAGATACAGACTTTATACTTAACAGAGACTTTAAGTGGCCAGAAAAATATCATATCCTTCAAGTAAGAAGGCCTAATCGTACTCTGTCACAAGAATGGGGCTATCAGAGGGAAAATTTTGGTCTGACATTTGCCTTCTCATTCTACTCTCCCTAGCATAATCTTCTATAAAATAAACCCCATCAATAGTACTTTAGTTTAAAAATAAGAATAACTGGTTGCCTAATATGCACTTGGGGGTTTTCATTTCATTGACTGACTGATATTGCCCTAGTCTGTCCAGGAACACCCAAGATGAAATCTTCACCTGATTAGCAATGACAATCTATGTGCCCTTTCCAATGCTTCTTGCACAAAAACTTTACATCTTTTTATTTATCAGTGAGATCCAGTTGTATTGTACACAAGCTGTTGCAGCTGAGCCAACATTGTGCACCTCCTTACAGATAATCATTTTTTTTTTATTTCCATTATTTTAATAAGATTGTGTTTAATACTGTGATTGCCCTTTCCATTTGCCCACCTCAATTTTACCAGTAAGGAGTGCCAGAGGGTATGCAGATTCATCGGTTTCTAAATGTAATCAGCACAGTCTGGCTGTAGGTCATTTGAAATCCTTGTTGGCTGTGCCTTATGCTTATTGCATTCATCTCCACATCACATTCATCTCTACGGATGTATTTAAAAAAAAAATGAAATTTAGAAATTGTTTCACTGTTCTTTCATACTTTCTTTTTGTGCATGTCACTTGAACTGATTGCTTTTATTTATATGACAAGATTAAGGGCTCATTTACTACAACATAAATGCATTTACTCAAAATGCAATATTTATAACTGGCATTCCAGCCCAACTGAGCCACAAAGTATGTGTCTGGCACTTGTTGCTCCCCATTTGTTAATTGCCACTTTGGTAAATGAGGTGCAATTTGCCAACGTGAGCATTCTTATAGGCGGAGGGTGACTTTTTTGTTTGGGGAGACTAAAAATGGGCCATACATAGACTTACCTAAAGCTAATGTGACACTTAGTTGGGAGGTTCATTTTTACACCAGCAGCGATTCCACTACCTCTTGCAGTTCCCACTGACTTCCAGGGATACAGTGCAAAAGTACAGGTAGGAGTGCTTTTTTTCACCCTAAAATGCTTAAGATGTAAAAGTATACATACATGCACTTATGTGAGGGGTTCTCCATCCATTTATGTTTGGGATCAGTTAGCTTAAATGTGTTGTAGGTAGATTTATAGAGAGAAAGGCAGTGGCTACTGATATCCCAGGCACATTATATACAGTGAGATGCAGTCTATATTTACAAAACCAGCACATTATATGCAGTGAGATGGTGGGTACTGATGGCAGATATTCAGGCCCTCGCATTATAACACTGGCACTGATACACATTGGTTCAACTAGAAATGAACAAAACAGTTACAAAAGTAATGAAAAATAAAAATTAAGTGCAAAAAAACAACAACAACAAATATATAAAAGCACAATCAACTTTTTCGGGGGAAAGAGTTAATTTAGGACTGGAGCAAAGGTGATAGGGATATAGATGCCAGATGATGGAAAAAAAATATTTACATTTTGGCTAGTAATTCAGTCTTTAGAACATATGTAGTATAGTACCAGTGGGAGTGGGAGGATGATACAGTATAGCACCAGTGGGAGTGGGAGGATGATACAGTATAGAACCAGTGGGAGGATGATACAGTATAGCACCAGTGGGAGGATGATACAGTATAGCACCAGTGGGAGGATGATACAGTATAGTACCAGTGGGAGTGGGAGGATGATACAGTATAGCACCAGTGGGAGTGGGAGGATGATACAGTATAGCACCAGTGGGAGTGGGAGGATGATACAGTATAGAACCAGTGGGAGGATGATACAGTATAGCACCAGTGGGAGTGGGAGGATGATACAGTATAGCACCAGTGGGAGTGGGAGGATACAGTATAGCACCAGTGGGAGTGGGAGGATGATACAGTATAGAACCAGTGGGAGGATGATACAGTATAGTACCAGTGGGAGTGGGAGGATGATACAGTATAGCACCTGTGTGAGTGGGAGGATGATACAGTATAGCACCAGTGGGAGTGGGAGGATACAGTATAGCACCAGTGGGAGGATGATACAGTATAGTACCAGTGGGAGGATGATACAGTATAGTACCAGTGGGAGTGGGAGGATGATACAGTATAGCACCTGTGGGAGTGGGAGGATGATACAGTATAGCACCAGTGGGAGGATGATACAGTATAGCACCAGTGGGAGGATGATACAGTATAGCACCAGTGGGAGTGGGAGGATACAGTATAGCACCAGTGGGAGTGGGAGGATGATACAGTATAGAACCAGTGGGAGGATGATACAGTATAGTACCAGTGGGAGTGGGAGGATGATACAGTATAGCACCTGTGTGAGTGGGAGGATGATACAGTATAGCACCAGTGGGAGTGGGAGGATGATACAGTATAGTACCTGTGGGAGTGGGAGGATGATATAGTATAGTACCTGTGGGAGTGGGAGGATGATACAGTATAGCACCAGTGGGAGTATGATACAGTATAGAACCAGTGGGAGTTTGATACAGTATAGCACCTGTGGGAGTGGGAGGATGATACAGTATAGTAACTGTGGGAGTGGGAGGATGATATGTGAAATATGTGAGTTTGAACAGAAAATAAAAACCTGCCATAGCCTAAAGCTGGCAACACACGTGGCGATTTATTGATCTTTCGTGCGACCGCCGGTCGCACGAAAGATCAATAAATCGCCGATTTGCCATACACGCACCGAATATCGTACGAAACAAGGTTTTGTACGATATTATCAGTGCGTGTATGGCCAGCTTAAATGTCCACACCTTGCTCTGTTTCCATTCCTGTATCTAACCAAGGTCCATCTGTTTCTATCAGTTACTATTCCAGACACAGAATCCCAGGTATTTTTTCCTTGCAAGGTTCACTGCAACTACAGGTTCAATTAAGGATTTCAATCTTTGAATACTGAAAAAGAGAAATATCTCCAGAGGAAGAGCCCCCAGATATGAAACTGGCAGAAGGAAACCAGAAATTCTCTGACAGTGCCCAAGGATAGTCCTGATGCTTGTTTTAAAAACTGTTCAATAAAAGCAGAGTCGTCTGTTAAAGAGAAATGTCTCTATACAAATGCACAAAGGAGACAAACAACCTGTCAGCTATCATCACCCATGGTACAGAGATTAAGTATACAGTCTTTTGGTAAATCTATAAAGTGTACTCCCACAGGTACATGCACTAATATTTAGGCTCAGTGAGAGTTTTGGGAGCGTTAGGATAAAGCCAGACTCTTCACTCCTCCTGATTTTCCTACTTCCATGTACAGGAGACCAAAACTGCACTTTACTTTCAAGAAAAAACATTTTTAAATCAAATACAGAAGCAGAATACAAAGTGAGGCATGAAAAAGACAGAGACTCCTCCCTATCCAAACTTTATATTTTATGGATGCTAGGTTTAATATTTGATCAGTAGTATGTCTCTTTGAATCAGGGCTGCCTAAAACCGAATGCAGCTGTCTAACTAAGGGCCCCCTGGCCAGATATATTCCTCCAGGGTTATTATAACCAGGCAGGTACAGAAGTATCTGTATGACATTATTTTCATATAATACAGCCAACATAGGTAGTATATGAAATAATGACCCCACTTTACTGAAAGGTTGACAGCACTACTTTGGCAGCATTGCGGCTCATTGAATAACACTACTGCTTTGCAGCACTGGGGTCCTGAGTTCACTTCTAGGTAGAACGCTATCTGCAAGGAGTTACTATGTTCTCCCCAAGTCTGCAGGGGTTTCTTCCCACAATGTACAGGCAGGCTTAACTGTGTGTGAATGTGATAGGTTCCTTACCTGTACTAGAGCAGGGACTGAAGTATTGTCTCTGTAAAGTATTTTAGAAATGTGTTGTCGCTATATAAGTACCATGATAAAAATGAATAAAATCTGTTAATCCAAACAGGATGTTTCTTTACATGAAACAACTCTTGGAAACGTTGTAAACTATACAAGAGATAACATAAACCCAAATGTGGCTGAGGAGTTCTGCAGTCATATAGGTAACACTGAGGTGACTTCTAACATACTTTTTAAAATTACTTATTTTTTTAAACTATTTCTTGTAATAATACATAAGTATCCAATACCAGAAATGATTGTATTAATTAATGCAAGAATGAATGAAGCATTTTCATATATTGGCATTTTGTGCACTATGTACCAACCGGTGACTAGCAAATTTGTCCCATTTTGCTTCGCCAGAAATTTGCAATATGGCGAAAAAGAGAAAATGGTGCGAGTCCAAAAATTTTTTGTGTCCGTTTCGCAAAACAATGCACCAAAGGCAAAAGGCAGAAATTTACTGCAAATCCATGCCTGCTGGAAAACTTCGCACCTCGCTAGTACCAACCCTTGGCTGGAACCCTTCAAGATATGGTCATATTACTTTGTTGTCATATTGGATCAGCAATTAGATGTAGAAACCAACATATCGGTTCTATTTTTTCAAATAGGTAGAATTCATAAAATATCTTTCACTTAAAAAAAACAATTAGACTGCTTCTCGACCATACTAGACTGCATTTTAAACAGGGCTGTGGAGTCGGAGTCGAGGAGTCGGAGGCAATTTTGGGTACCTGGAGTTGGAGTCGGCAAAAAGTGAACCGACTCCGACTAAATTTAAATGGGAATAAAAAAAAATAAAGCAAGTTTAATAATTAATTACTTCTCTGCTATAAGAATAAAGCCCAATGCACGCAGTGCATAAACAAACACGTTGAGTGACCATGAAGCATGCTTTTCATTGACTGTATGAATGTATAAAATACATTAGCATATTAAAGAGAGGAGTCGGAGTCGTGGAGTCGGAGTCGGAAGTATTAGAAACTGAGGAGTCGGAGAATTTATCTACTGACTCCACAGCCCTGATTTTAAACATACATTGCTGAGAATAGAAACACTGTTACTAAATGGAAGGAAATAGAGTAATGCATCAGGAGACCATGATTATGCAGGCAATGGCTGTGAAATGTCAAATGGGTTGAAAGTTCAGCCCCACTGGGAGGGATTCATTTAGAGTTAATCAATTAGAGTTAATGGTTTTTTGACTTAAAGCTACTATTAGCTAGCAATGCCTGTCAAATAAGAAAAGGTGCATCAATTCATTTACTAGAATATTTTTTAATAATGCAGTCAGGAAAATAATAGCTGGATTTGAGGTTTCCAGTCTCTGCAAGCCAAATACATCCAATGCCATTGGTGAATGCCAAAAAATGCCAGACTGGCTATATTTAACTCTACTCAGTATCTCGACAGGCTAGAACATTAAAGCAAAAGTTTGCTCACCTCTCTGCTACAGTTTTAGCTCCCTGCAGAAACCTTGCATGATCGCTCTCCTTGAGTATATGATCTGTTTGGTTGATTAGTACTGTTGATCGTTCCAGGCGTTGACGACAATTGGCAGTTTGTTGAGCAAGTTTTCTTAACTTCATGACCTTAGAGATGTTACAACAGGTATTACGAAGAGGTTTAAACTGCTTACTGCACATTATGTACTTAGATCAGAGCAGCCAGATGCATCTCAGATCTGATGCACTCTGGTATTAAGATGTACAGTTCTAACAGAGAGGTTTCCCTGGCCCCCAAGGATAGGTGGGAACATGCCCACATTAGAAGACCAAATCTCCAAATACATAGGGTTCTGATTAGAGCTTTTTGATATTTTAAAGTGAACCAAGTTGTTCTATGGGAGACTAGAATGCAATTTGCTTTTATTTAATAAACCCAGTACTGGATCCAGCTTGTCCTGAAACTGAATTGGGAAGGACAATTGTAAAAGTGCTTTCCAAACCAGTTACAGGTCTCCAAGTTGCTATTACTTTAAATATTTGTAATAAGTGGGTTTGATCAAATGTTGGGATGGAATCCCAAAGGCAAGTCTATGTGAACTAGGACCCATCACAGAAACATATAGTGGCAGATTTACTAATGACAACAACAGGTCCTCTGCACTCACCCATTATCAATATATATTTATATGACATTAAGACATTTAGTGTATTAAGCTAACAAGAAATGTCCTCGCCTTTAAGCAAAACAGGGATTGTTTGCCCATATATTGCAATATACCGTATTTTTCGGACCATAAGACGCACCGGACCATAAGACGCACCAATTTTTTGGGAAGGGAAATGAAGAAAAAAAGATTCTGAAACAAAGTGTCCTAAAATATTTTATGTGCATTAAAACCCAACCTGTACCAGCAGCACCCAACATATTTCACCCACCTGTACCAGCAGCACCCAACATATTTCACCCAACATATTGCCCCCATCTGTACCAGCATATAGCCTACCGATATACTTTAAAAAAATGTTTTTACTTGCCCGTGTGGTCTCCGCAGGGCCCTCCTCTATTTACCGGCGCTTAGCTCTGGCGCATGCACAATGACGCGCATGCGTATGGGCATGCGCGTCATTGTGCATGCGCACAGCGCCATAGCTAAGCGCCGGCAAATAGAGGAGGGCCCTGTGGAGACCACACGGTCAAGTAAAAACATTTTTTTTAAGTATATCGGTAGGCTATATTCGGACCATAAGACGCAGGGACTTTTCCCCCCCACTTCTGGGGGAAAAAAAGTGCGTCTTATGGTCCGAAAAATACGGTACTGGCTATGTCAAAGTCATCCCCGGTCTGGCCAGTCCTACACCCACTTTTATCTGTTTCATTAAGAATTCTTATGTTTCAATATTCATTTAACGAAGGGACTAAGTTTTGACTGCAATTTCCTTGGTTTCAAGGTTAAAACCCCCAAATGGTTGCCCTGTTATTGGCTCAATTGGGATCACCTGACAGTAGCTGGGAAGGATGGGAGCTACAACATGGAGCTGGCCACTGCTCCCACTCATTTGAAATTCAGACATGGAACAAAGAGGATTTATGGGGATCTCAAATAAAGGGTTAAAGATAATTTATTTAGTGCAGGGCTGTCGGTGGGCTCCATACATTCTGAAGAGGCTAAATCAGCAGATTAAATATGCCTATGTATGGCTACCTTTATGTCCTATGTCCCCTTCAATCTACTGGCACACTTCCGGCACCTACACACATCAGCTGCTTTAATAACTAAAAACTTTGAGTGTTATATAAATATTTTCTATCCTATCCCTTTAAAGTACAATCAGTATTTCACAAAAAGAAACTCTTACTTTTGTCTCTTTGATTTTCACTGCTATCATTTGCTTTCTTCTCTGTATGATGTCCATTAGCTCGTCACATTCTTCATTGAGTTTTGCTTCATGCATGCTGGTGTTTACCTGTACAACAAGATTATACCAAAATGTATCAGACAGGATGCCCCCTGATTATTGTGATTGTTAGACCAGTGTGACCTTGTACAGCAGCACGCTCAATGGATTCTTAATATTCAAATAGTCATTCTACTTTAACAAATTGCACCATATCCCTTGAATAAATAATTTCCATCTCAGTAAGACCTCCTGTCATTAGCAGCAGCTTTATAAACTACTAACATCACTTTCTTTTTTCTTTGTAAATTCTGGTGTCTCTCTCATCTAAGAAAGTATGTTTTTAAGACTGGCTGAAGATGATGTATCACATCTACCATTGTTTTTGGATTCTCTACATAGTACTATTTCAAGAACTTTGCCGTTTGTTGTTATTATCAGATGCCTGCTCCTGTCCAATTAGTTATACACAACGAACACAAACAAGATGATGTTTTGCCATTATAAAATATATCAACATTTTCTTGGGGCTTCTGTGCTTGACTGTAAAGGAGATAAACAACTCGTTTATGCTGAAGGGCAGACAAGCAAAGCTTCCCCCCTGCAGTCTTGTCATATTCAGTATTTCTATCCAAACAGTCACAAGACTTAAAATGTTAATATTGTATTATATATAAAAGGAATACCCCTATGTGGAGAACAGGATCGAATGCACACTTCTGATTTACTACATACAAGATATGTATCTGCCAATGTTATACATCTCATTTTGGAATGGAACAATTGGATACATGTATTATATTACATGTTATATTTGCAGAACAAGAATACAAAATAAAACCACTAACTTGCCACCAGATTAAACATGTGCTGGAAAAAAACAACAGATACTGTATTGTATTTTATCCCAACCGATTGCAGGGATCCGTTCCAAATGGTAAATCAAGTTTTGTCGCCTTCACCCATTTACATGGCACTGTATCAAAATATCTGACAAGGATCCAGTGTCAGGTGAAATAAGCAAACAAATCAATATGATGTAAAGTAGCTCACTGTGAAATACAGCAATGTCTTTCCCTGCCTGATAAAACCACATTTGCACTATACCGAGCAAAGGATCGAATGCACACTTCTGATTTACTACATACAAGATATGTATCTGCCAATGTTATACATCTCATTTTGGAATGGAACAATTGGATACATGTATTATATTACATGTTATATTTGCAGAACAAGAATACAAAATAAAACCACTAACTTGCCACCAGATTAAACATGTGCTGGAAAAAAACAACAGATACTGTATTGTATTTTATCCCAACCGATTGCAGGGATCCGTTCCAAATGGTAAATCAAGTTTTGTCGCCTTCACCCATTTACATGGCACTGTATCAAAATATCTGACAAGGATCCAGTGTCAGGTGAAATAAGCAAACAAATCAATATGATGTAAAGTAGCTCACTGTGAAATACAGCAATGTCTTTCCCTGCCTGATAAAACCACATTTGCACTATACCGAGCAAAGGATCGAATGCACACTTCTGATTTACTACATACAAGATATGTATCTGCCAATGTTATACATCTCATTTTGGAATGGAACAATTGGATACATGTATTATATTACATGTTATATTTGCAGAACAAGAATACAAAATAAAACCACTAACTTGCCACCAGATTAAACATGTGCTGGAAAAAAACAACAGATACTGTATTGTATTTTATCCCAACCGATTGCAGGGATCCGTTCCAAATGGTAAATCAAGTTTTGTCGCCTTCACCCATTTACATGGCACTGTATCAAAATATCTGACAAGGATCCAGTGTCAGGTGAAATAAGCAAACAAATCAATATGATGTAAAGTAGCTCACTGTGAAATACAGCAATGTCTTTCCCTGCCTGATAAAACCACATTTGCACTATACCGAGCAAAGGATCGAATGCACACTTCTGATTTACTACATACAAGATATGTATCTGCCAATGTTATACATCTCATTTTGGAATGGAACAATTGGATACATGTATTATATTACATGTTATATTTGCAGAACAAGAATACAAAATAAAACCACTAACTTGCCACCAGATTAAACATGTGCTGGAAAAAAACAACAGATACTGTATTGTATTTTATCCCAACCGATTGCAGGGATCCGTTCCAAATGGTAAATCAAGTTTTGTCGCCTTCACCCATTTACATGGCACTGTATCAAAATATCTGACAAGGATCCAGTGTCAGGTGAAATAAGCAAACAAATCAATATGATGTAAAGTAGCTCACTGTGAAATACAGCAATGTCTTTCCCTGCCTGATAAAACCACATTTGCACTATACCGAGGCCACCCCCTTTCACCGCCCGCCCACCTCACCACGGACCCCCCCCCCACTCGCATGCGCATGACTTTGGTTGCATACGGAGCAGTGGGGAGAGGATGCACTAAAGTTTCTGCATGTCCAGTCCCCACTGCTCCATATGAGCAAAATTACAATGCGGCTGGGCGGCATGCCGCCCTAGGCCCGGGCCTTTGTGGCCTCACCACAAATCCGGGCCTTTGTGTCTCCTGCCTAATTTTATAGTTTAGGCTAAACTAAATGTTTTAAGTGGTATCTTTTGCATTCAAAAATGCTCCGTCTAATGCCTTATAGGATAATATAATCAAAGAATCATAGGCGGAGGGTGACTTTTTTGTTTGGGGAGGCTAAATATGGGCCGTACACAGTCCGACCTATAGCTAATGTGAGACTTAGTGGATTCGCTGCTGGTGTAAAAAATTAACCTCCCAACTACCTCTTGCCGTTCCCACTGAGTCCCAGGGATACTGTGCAAAAGTGCGGGTGGGGGTGCTTTTAACCCTAAAATGCTTAGGATGTAAATGCATTCATATGTGCTCTTCTGTTGGGGGTTCACTATACATTTGTGTTTGTGATCAGTTAGCTTCAAGGGGTAGTTCACCTTTAAATTAACTTTAACATGATCTAGACATTGATATTCTGAGACAATTTGCAATTGGTCATCTTTTATTTTTAATAGTTTTTCGGTTATTTAGCTTATTGTTCAGCAGCTCTCCATTTGGTATTTCAGCAGCTATCTGGTTGCTAGGGTCTTATTTACCAGGTAGTGGTTTAAACAAGAGATGGGAATATGAATAGTTAAGGGGCCTGCATGGAAAAATAAAACTGTAGCTTCACAGAGCAATACTTTTTGGTCAGTGACCCTCATTTGAAAGCTGGAAAGAGGCAGAAGCGAAAGGCAAATTATTCAAAAACTATATAAAATTAACTAGGAAGACCAATTGCAAAGTTGCTAGGAATAGGCCATTCTATAATATACTACAAGTGAACCTCCCCATTAGATGTGTTTAAGTTAGCTTTATAGAGAGAGGTAGCAGGTACTGACATCCCAGGCACGTTATATACAGCGAGACACAGTCTTTATATACAAAACCAGCACAATATATGCCATGAGGAGCAGTGGGTACAGATGGCAGATATTCAGACACTGGCACTGATACACAGCATTGGCCCCACTGTAACTAACTAGAAATGAAAAAAACAATGACAAAAGTAAAAGAAAAATAGAAAGTGCAAAAAACCATAACAAATATATAAAAGCACAATGAGCTTTGTCAGGGGGAAAAGTTAACTTACCCTCCATCTGTTAGGGTAGGGGATATTATAAATGTCAGATGACAAAAAACAATTTAATTCCAGCTAGTGGGTCAGTCTTTAGAACATATACAGTATAGTACCTGTGGGATGAAAACTGCAGCAAAAGTTCAAAGTTGTGCACTGGCTCCAGTTTGCAAAATCTCCCGATCCCTGTCTGCATCTGCGCCTTGATTGGTCAATTTTACTGCCTGTCAAAAAAGCTGTACTCTGATTGGATCGTTCTTCTTGTGGATTCTCTAATCAGAGCACAGCTTTCTTGACAGGCAGTAAAATTGACCAATCAAGGCGCAGGTGCAGACAGGGATCGGGAGATTTTGCACAGCTGATTTCTGCAGAACCCCGAGAAGATTTGCAGGACAGTGCAGCAAGGGAGCCAGGTTTTAAGGTGCCAAATCAGGTTTGGGGAGGCTTAGCCTCCCCAAGCCTTATTGAAAATCCGCCTATGCAAAGAATCAACTTTTGCCTAGGTTTAGTAACCCACCGCAACTAATTTTTTTAGATATAAAAAGCTGTATAATAAAAATAATTTTCTAATTTAGCATGAAACCCAAAACCTTTTTAAGTAACACATCCATACCCATTATAAAGGTATTAAAAAATCAACTGTCAATCATATGTTGCCTGCCCCACCTTTTATGCCTTAAGGTGGCCATACACAGTAAGATTTGCTTGCTTGCAGCGCCGGATTTCAAATCCAGGCACCCTAGGCCGCCCCCCATTCACGCCCGCCCCCCCCGCGCATGCGCAAACAAACCCACCTCTCCCCGTGCCACGCCGATGCAATCACGCATGCGCGGGCATTTAAACTCCCATACGGAGCAGTGGGGAGAAATCCACCGAGAAGGCACCGTTCACTTATAAAATTAGATGTTTTTTCTGACAATCGCTGAATTACTTTCCCTGCCCTTTCTGTTCTATACATAGAGTGTAAATAATTAGGCATTTCATGCTGCACACGCAGCTAGCAGCAATATGCTTGTTATGTTTTTTGTTTTTTTTAACGCTGTCAAAGGCAATGTTTATTTTCTTCTGCACTACAGCAGACAAAGAGCATCAGACTTATGTCCTTGAAATCTCTCTTAATGCACCACTAGCAGGTATTTTATTTTGTAGTACAACTATTTCACTGGCTTTTCTAAAGGATTCTGTATTCTTTTATGCTTCCACTTCCCTATACCTTAACCAGCCAATGCAGCCACAGCGGTCAGGTTTATTCATTGGCCCAATAACATGACATTAAGATTTCTGAGCTGAGAAAGTCTCTTTCTGCCTGGACTGTAAAAAGAACAAACATCTTATCGTTATAATAATATATATTGTTATAATATTCAATTTTGACTTAAAGGCTGCAGGGACCAGCTAGCCACAATATACCGAGCCACAGGCAGTCACGTACACTTTAGGACCTTTAACAGAAGAAGATACATTCACTAAAAGCACTGTATCAGTCACGGCCTTAATAAGTGGCAATGGTGTCGGTAACCCCACCAGGTGCCCACAAGCCATTGTTTTGGCAAAGTTACCAAACATTACAAGGTAAAAAAAAAAACAAAATAAACATTCTGATCAAGGAAGATATAACACCTTAAGAGCTTGCCTCACTCCTTTACCACGCGGCTTGTGAGGCCTGCCAAGTACCATCATCAGTTCTAATTATAAAGAATGATTTGAACTGTCCAGAGAACAAGTGAGCAAACAAAGCCACTGCGGTGTAATGCCTACAGTATCCCTGTTGGTGGCGTATGCAGAAATTGGTGCTTCATCGCACCTCTTCCTAAAGTATACACTATTCCATTGAATTAAATCACTTCACACAGCTCCAGTTTTCTCAAAATGGGAATTTCCATGCTGGGAATTTCTCTGTTCCAGAGCAAGTAGCTAGGGGCATAGTGCTATAAGCAGAAACGCAAGCACTTTCAGTCAGAGGCTCCTGCTCCATTTTCAAGGCTTGGAATTTATAATGTAAAAGTGGTGGTATCCTCTTGGCATTCAAATCCTTTAACCTTCTGGCTATCACTGAAACTTGGCTCATTCCTGCTGACACTCCCTCACCTGCTGCCCTCTTCTAAGGAGGCTTCTCATTAAAGCTGGCCATACACGCACCGATAATATCGTAGGAAACCTCGTTTCATACAGCCCTGAAGGTTAGTTGCGGGTCTGACGATCTTTCATGCGACCGATGGTCGCACGAAAGATCGCAGATCGCCACGTGTGTGGCCACCTTAAGTCATACCCCTAGACCTGGTGATTGTCAGGGAGGAGAAGTTGGATTTCTTCTAACCCTGAATGCAGGTTTCAAATTGTAACCACATCAACCTCTCTTTCCTTCACTTCCTTTGAAGTCCACAGCATACGCTTAATTTCCTCAATCTCTCTACGTGTTGCAGCCATATATAGCCCTGGTCTCTATTCTACCTTGGATCACTTTGCTGCTTGGCTTCCACACTTTCCCTCATCTGACACACCAGCTCTCATTATAGGTGACTTCAACATTCCACTTGACAACTCTTCTCCAGCTACCTCTAAACTCCTCTCACTAACCACTTCATTCTGCTTGCGCATGTGCAGTTGGAGGTAGCAGGAAATCAGCTTCCACTGCGCATGTGCAAGCAGGGTCCGTGTCGGCGGTGAGACCTGAAGAGTCTAGTTGGTAATAAGATGTCGACCAGATACGCAGGCATTCCAACACATCTGTTTAGGGAAGCATATTCAATGTATCTAAACTTATCAGAAATGTATAAATGTTTCATAAATCATGAATAAATCATTCATCAGTATCCTGATGGCGAGCAGGGCCCTCTGAGCCTATTGCTATTTGAAATTATTCTAAGTACAAAGGGACTTGTTCTTATTATAATATGCACCTCCTGTCTCATATCATGAGTCTGTTTAAATAATCATATTAAACTGGTGGTCTAACTGCAGTCTGTCCCTATTCATTTACAGATTCCAGCACAGGGATCTTATAGATAAAACCACATATGATCTTTGGCCAGGAAGCAAAAATGCTACAGACTGATGGACAGAGACCTGGCTTTACCTTGCAAGGCCTTGGGATATGCTGCAGGCAAATGAGAGACTGCCCAAATAAATTGGTGAAATTAAGCAAAAGAAAGACATTGGATTGAAATACTGAGCAGCTGTGCAAGATCAGTTCTGGGCCTGGTCGGCACTGGCTGGCCTAACATTTTGGCACCCCCCAGTGACATAGCCTTTACATGTCCTGTAACACCCCAAATTAATTGATGGTGCAAGTGCCAGGCATTGTGTTAGTATTAAAGGCACCTTCTCCACCCAACAGAGAAAGCAAGATTGTGGCAAAACTTTGCATTTTAACTTATCAGTGGGTCTTACTAAATAAAGATTACACTGACACCTTTTGGACTATATTGTATTTATTTCACCAAGTCACATTAAAATCCCCTCTATGCTAATTCAGTTAATACAACCTACTAAGAAAAAAGGTTGATTCCCTATACCTGAGGTATTTTCAACAATGCCACGCTTTTAAGTTTTAACTATATGAATAAAATGTTGTAATTGAATCTGTTATAGATGTGCCTGACTATATATATCCTTTTGTATCTGCTTCAGTTGTACTTATTTATATATAAAGGTGCATGCCAGCATTACCAAGTGCTCAGTTTGCCATTTATATTGTAAAAATCAGAATATAATTCATATATGCTTCCCATAGACATCCCAAGTGCATCTTGTCGCGCCTAGTAAAGTGTGAGTTTGCACAGGTAAACATATATGTGCAATCACCTCCTGCAATGGTTCCATTAGGCTTCCCCAGATGTTCCAAAACTAACTTTTATCATTCCTCTATCAGCCAAACTTGGTAAGGAAAGCTGGGGTTTTGTAGCTTGCACTGTCTGGTGCAACTAACAACTATGATCAACTCTACTGCAAAAACTAAGGTTTTTTAATATGTATAGTCTATTTTAAGTCATCTGCCTCATTCGTTTTATAGACTTTATCAAATCTTTACTACCCTGCACAAATACTGCTCTTACCTATAGTTTGCCTGTTCTTCTTATAGGCTGGTGTTGGGGCTGGGGAGAGCTGGGGGTGCTGTAAGGTGCAATATCATTGTTACTCTTCCCTGGCTTGGTCAGGGGCACTATAGCCAGGAGGTTTTCCAATACCATCCTGTCCTCCTCTCGCAGTTGGTCACTGGAGATGACAATACGTGAGGACCCCAACTGTAAAGTAGAGTCACGATTAGAATCTGAATCTGATTAGAATTTGCAAAAAATATCCAACAATAAAAGACATTTTTTAAAACTGACAATATTCTAAGACAATTACAGTTATTACAAATATAGTTTTTCCTTGGGCCGGCGCTCCTCTTAGGAAAAAACTGCACCGGGTCATGGAAAAACACTAAGTGCTGCAATCTTGCTCAGGGTCAGAACTAGGGGCAGACAGAACAGGCACATGTCTAGGGCACAAAAGTGGGAGCACAAGGCACGTACCACTCTGTTGTCTACCCCTAGACCAAGCACTTCCCCCACACACCCCCCATACTTCTTGTACCACTACTCCCGCTCCTTGCCAATGCATGTGTGTGCACACGTTTCCTCTCATGTGGGCGCGCATGCACATGGAAGCCAGGTTGCCTTCGGGTAACCAGCGGCCAGGCCCAGAACTGACCTTTCTGCATCTAGACTACTGCGCAAACAGGGATTTGCACAAGGGATGCCTGGGACATCAGTATAAAGGTAAGTAAAAAGCTGGTGCAGTTCTCTCCTAATAGGAGCACCGGCCTTGAGAAAACGTACTGGTTGTGCCTTACATTTTGGTCCCCTACAGTGAAATATACTTTATAAAGGTGAACTACCCCTTCCCAGTGCCACACATGGCATAGCCTTACCAGACTCATAAATGACTTTATGTCATGTATACAACTGTGACTTACTACTTCCACAAGATTCACAGATGAAAGGGGAGGTGTTTCAAGCGTGTGACCAATAACCACATCCAGGAAAGCAGCCACACAGCTATGGGTAGAGAATTGAAAAAGTTAAACAATTTATAAGATCACATATCAGTTGCTCACTCTTCCATATTAAAGGAACAGTAACGCCAAAAATGAAAGTGTATTAAAGTATTTAAAATATAATGTACTGTTACCCTGCACAGGTAAAGTTGTTTATTTGCTAAAGTAACAGTACTATAGCTTATATAAATAAGCTGCTGTGTAGCCATGGGGGCAGCCATTCAACCTGGAAAAAGGAGAAAAGGCACAGGGTACAAGCTCTGTAGAATATAATGGGGCTTTATCTGTTATCTGCTATGTGCCTGTGCCTTTTCTTCTTTGAATGGCTGCCCCCATGGCTACTCATCAGCTTTGTTTATATAAACTATAGTAGTCTTTCTGAGGCAAACACACCAGCTGTACCAGCACAGGGCAACAGTACATTATATTGTAATTATTTTTTATACACTTTCATTTTTTGGTGTTACTGTTCCTTTAAAGGTAATGGTAAGAGGTAAAGTACACATTACTACTACATTTACATTTATCTTCAAAACTGTCTCCTATCCAGCAGATGATGGAGCTGTTAGATGAGGATCACCTGGAAAAGCCAAAGCAATCATTCCCAAGCAATTCTTACTTTGATAGCATCTAAGTCTGCCAAAGACAGCATTTTCCCCCATTTGTTTGAATGATATGAGCCATCCCACCACCCTTCTCCCTGAGATCCCCACAGGGGTTAAAATGCAGAATGCAACGAGCAGGGCTTGTGCTGAAGATACATTTTGCCTATTGTTTTATTTAAGAAATATCTATGGTCTTCTGGCACTAAGGAAGAAAATTAAACCGGTTTCACTTTAGCCCTTCCTGCGGACCTGTCCATAGAGATTCTGCTCAGAGACTGCATTTAAGGGAAAGGTTTTTTTTTTTAATTCAAAGGCAGATAAGGAACTCTAAACAAAGTACTCTCACTAAAATGGGAGAAGATGTTCAGAAAATGGCATAAAATTAGGAAAATATTGATTTCTTAAATTAAAAGAATAGAATGCATTTTCAAGACACGTCATCCTTATTGTTCTGCCTTTGCCTACCTTGTGAGGATGAGTCCAGGTAATTCTTTGTTGCTTGGCTATCCATTCAGCATGTCATCATTCAGCCTCTGAATTAGCTGCTTCTCTGAGTTCACATAGAGCTGCTCTTGCTTCAGATGGTGAGCACCATTTCTGATATCCGGCTTCACAATCTTGGAACAGGAGGAGAACCATCACACCTGAAAGGAAAGAAGTAACAAGCGTGTACAAATACATTTGTTGGTTCAAGAATAAATGATTAAACGGTAGAGTGAATTATTTGCTATGTAAATATTTTAATTTAGAAATAAAAAATACACCATAAAAATTATGACAGAATCCCTTTGTTAATGTGGCCCTTACTTGCTCAAAAGCATTATGACCCTCTAATACCAAACAAAGGTCTAATATTTAAAAAATTAGGCGCTCATTTGCAGTAAGTGTTCGTTGGCGTCATTTAATGCAAAGGAACTGGTAGTAGGTATCCAGTTCCTTCACTCGCGAGGGATTGTACATAGGTAAGTGACCCTGCTCTATCAGCATCTAACTCAGCTCTTGTTTTTCCATTATCCCTAACATTATAATTAATATACCTTCAACAACTATACAATGTATCCAATTAAAAATCCCCCTCTTTTCCAGGGATCTGAAGCTTAATAATATCTTAGTGAACGCCGAAGGTCACATAAAAATCGTGGATTTTGGAATGGTCGCGGAGGACATTTCTGGGGAAAAGAAGATCACATCCCCAGCTGGAGTCTACCCCTTCATGGCTCCAGAGGTGAGAAATTCAGCTCGAATACAGTAACTAACAGGAATAGTGAGATGTGCACTCACCTACAGACCTACCTATGACGCACAAAACATGGAAAAAAACTCACTGTTGCTTCTAAAATTGGATGAAGGAGAAGGCCCCCTGCCTCCGGCCCACGCCACCGGCCCCCTACCTCCGGCCCACGCCACCGGCCCTCTGCCTCCGCCCCAAACCACCGGCCCTCTGCCTCCGCCCCAAACCACCGCCCCCCCCCGCCTACTGCCTCTGGCCCACACCACCGGCTCCTTGCCGTAAGCCCAAACCACCGGCCCTCTGCCTCTGGCCCACACCACCGGCTCCTTGCCACCGGCCCTCTGCATCTGGCCCACGCCACCAGCCCTCTGCCTCCGCCCCAAACCACCGGCCCTCTGCCTCCGCCCCAAACCACCGGCCCTCTGCCTCCGGCCCAAACCACCAGCCCTCTGCCTCCGGCCCAAACCACCGCCCCCCCCCCCGCCTACTGCCTCCGGCCCACACCACCGGCTCCTTGCCATAAGCCCAAACCACCGGCCCTCTGCCTCTGGCCCACACCACCGGCTCCTTGCCACCGGCCCTCTGCATCTGGCCCACACCACCGGCCCCCTGCCTCCGGCCCACACCACCGCCCCCCCCCCCCCTGCCTACTGCCTCCGGCCCAAACCACCGGCTCCTTGCCATAAGCCCAAACCACCGGCCCTCTGCCTCCGGCCCACACCACCGGCTCCTTGCCACCGCCCTCCCTGCCTACTGCTACCGGCCCACACCACCACCCTCCCTGCCTACTGCCTCCAGCCCACACCACCGGCTACTTGCCATCAGCCAAAACCACTGGCCCTCTGCCTTTGGCCCACACCACCGGCTCCTTGCCACCGACCCACACCACCGCAACCCCTGCCTACTGCCTCCGGCCCACACCACCGGCCCTCTGTTTCTGACCCATACCACTGCGCCCACACCATCACCCTCTGCTTAAAGCTCACACCCAACATTCCACATATTAGCCCCCTACCTTCAGTATACCATATTGGCCCTTTTTCTTTGGACCACACTATTGGCCCTCTACTTTCCTCACTTTTCAGTATTTTCTGCTTCGGCCACTTACTTCGTCCCTTAGCTTACACTATTGCCCCCCTTCCCATCACATCCCACACCATCGGTGTATTGATCCTGGGAGTAATTCCGATTGCCGTTAAGGAGTCAGGAAGGAATTTTTGCCTTAAGTGAAGCAGATTGGCCCAAGCTTCTCAAAGGTTTTTGCCTTCCTTGGGATCAAAGAGCCAGAGTTCCCCAAGGGAGGGTCATAACAGTCCATTCCCTATTCCAAGCTTTGCCTTTAGGCTGGCATTTCCATCAGGAATCTAATTGGGAGCCGCAGATCGGAGGGAACCCCATTTATAGACTTCTAATTTTTATCAATAAACCTGTGGTTTTCAGATTAACCCTAAACTGTTGTTTGTGTCATTCTTCTGGGTTTTCAGGGGGTAAATAATCCCTGGTGTTGAGTGACAATAGAGATAACAGGAGTACAAGATATTTAGCCCCAAGGTTTAGATAATTCAGAATTCAGAAATGACCACCTGTGGCAACCCTAGCTGGTATCAAAACATGGTACCCCATCAGGTCCGGACTGGGATTCAAAATAGGCCCTGGCACTGCAAGTACACAGAGGCCAAAACAGCCCCCTACAGGCCCAATAAATAGTGACTGTCTATGGCATCTTACAGCAGCCTCTCTGGCATTTGCCAGAATCCACAGATTGCCAGTCCAGGCCTGCTGCCCATGACTGATCAAAGGTAAGTGCTGATTGGCTGCTACAGTGGTGCAGATGTGCCTAGTATTAACGAAAAAATCCTGGTAAAGCTGGTGAAACATAGGCCGATTTTAGCTGCCAACTCACCAACAACTCCAAAACAAGCCGACAAGTTCTTAAGGGAATACGGTCATAGGAAAACACGTTTTTCCCCTAAATATCTAGCTGACCAAAATTTAATATTGTCATGAAAGAAAGGATCCATGGTTCTCTATATGAGAGGTGACATTCAGTGTGTGTTACAAGCTGACAGGCAGCATTTAGAGAAATACCATTCCAGATACCATTCTCCAGAAAATAAACTAGAAAAGTGCAGACATACTGGGGAAAAGGCAGTAGCTCCAGGGTTCCCTTCATGCCCAGCATCAATAGGTGTGGCAAACTTGCATCTAAAGAATTGGGCACAGAGGTCACTCGCACGCAAACGCCAGAAATTACGCCAAACAGACTTCCGTGCAATTGCATCTAACAGTTGACTTAATTTTGCTGAACAGGACACAATTGTGTAAGGCACATTGCAAATGCTTCAGACGGAATGCCTCCTTGCAACATCAATGATGCTGGAATTCTGGAAAAAAACTTGTTATTGCACTAGCAACTGCACTTTGTTCACTATACTTGTGACCATAAATGTCCCAGTTAGTGTAAGACAACGATCTCCAACCTTTTATCCCACATTCAAATGGAAAAAGTTTTGGAGAGGAACACAATCATGAAAAAAGTTCCTAGAGGTGCCAATGACAGCTGTAATGTATGACAGCTCCTATGTTGACTGGCAGCCTACAGAAGTCTCTGGTTGGCATTATACCTGGTTTTATGCAATCAAAGCTTGCCTCCTAACCAGAAATTCAAAAATAAGCAGCTGCTTTGAGGCCACTGGGAGCAACATCCAAGGAGTTGGGGAGCAAAATGTTGCTCACGAGCCACTGGTTGGGAATAACAATTAACCCTAAAAGTATAAATGAATGCTCTAATTAATTGCCCAAGTTTGTGTATGAGCTGGTAATGAGACAAGTCCTTGTTTGTGTTCATTTAGTACAGTAAGAAGAGCTAGTCTAACGTTGAAGTATCATACCCAGTGTTCAAGGTGTTTTCTGACCAAAGATTCATTTTTTTCATGAAAACTGTTGGCATGCTAAGGGGTAAATGTAATAAAAGATAAAAGTAACCAATCCGCAGGTAGCCTCTACTGGTCAGCTGATGAGAAGGAAACATTTTACTGGTTGCCAAAGGGCTACTGCACCTTGGTAAAGTTTGTGCCTTCATTATATATGCAGTTAATGCTATTCATGGCATGCTAAGATTTGATTAGTTCTGCCGGGCAGTGTGCGCTACCACTAAGTATGCTACTGTGTCTACTATAAGCCCGCAATCCTTTTTCTATTTCTGATTGAGCTGCAGTAAAGATAACTCATTGTTTGGTTCTGAGACATCATACCACAATAGCATATAGCATGGCAATACCTTTTGATTTAATAAGGATTTTGTTGCATTACAACACATGAGGGCTGATGCACTAAAGTGCGAAATAACGAGTGCTATTTATAGCGTGCGTTAAAATTTTTTATCGCGTCTAAATTTTAATGACTTATCGCACGATTCACTATAAGCATACTTGCGCTATTTTACGCGCGATATTGCATGCGTTATTTAACTCGCGAAGACTATTTACGTGCGGTATTTGCCGGTACATGCGCTAAATAACGCTCGCGTATATTCGCCGCATATAAATAGTAGCCACATATAAATGGTAGCATATAAATAGTAGATGTTTATAAATAGTAGCCGCTAGTGATGAACAAATGTGTTCTGGTTATCTTTGGTGAAAAATTCGCAAATCTTTCGAAAGATCGACGACACAGCAAAAATGTTGTGCGGCCAAAAAAATTGTTGCCCGCGACTATTATTCTTTGACGCCTGTGTAAATTTTTGGAACGTGCGGTGAATTTTTGCGTGGCAAATTTTTTCATGCGTTTTGCCATTGGCAGATTGTTTTGCTGCGAATCCATGCCTGGCGAAACATTTCATCACTTGTAGCCGCATATAAATAGTCATGCGAATAAACGCACGCCATGTTAGCCATACACGCCAATACTTGCGGAAAATTACTGTATTAAAAATGACCATTTCGCTGCAAACCGGCGGCTGCGTCACTCTAGGGGAAACACAGACTTGAATAAATAACACTGCAAAGTCCATATTTTATTGTCAAAAGCTCATTTACTGTACTTTTCTATAATTATTGCCTGCCTGAAGTAGGTGTTAATTTTCGCATAGACCAATGTGATATTTAGCGCGCCTAAGTGTTTGTGAATCATGTGATCGTATTCTTTTCAGCGCAAAAATTAACGCATGCGGTCGCGCGAAAATTAACGCATGCGATATGGTGACTTAACGCACGCGATAATACTATAGAGAATCACGCGCTAATTATCGCGTCTATTTTAACACAAAAAAAGTGCGATAAAATTTATCACACTTTAGTGAATCAACCCCATTATATTATGAGTCTACAATAACATTTCCAGCTTTCTCCAAAGCCAGAAGCTGTACAGGTCAGCTATGAACAGACTAAATTATATCATTTCAATTAAAGGGGAAGTCACTTTTCTGGCTCTCGTGGGGCCTATTTATCATGCTGGTAAAACAATGGAAAAAGCAGTGTAAATAAAAAAAGTAAATTTAAAGGGGAGTACTTTTTTTTTACGCCACCTAAACAAGGGTTTTAATGCCATTATTGCTATGGTGATAAATCATTCAAAGACAAATTCAGACGGTAAAAAAATGGTGTAAAAACATGATAGATGATTGCGGTTTTTTCGACAGCATTTTCAAGCCCCTGACTTTAAGCCTGGAATTCTAAACAAACTTTTTATGCAGAAAATAAATACACATTTTAATAAATACAATATTTTGTTAGTAGCCCTATGGTATGGGGATCCAAATGAGGGAAAGACCGAGCACATTCTGGATAACAGGGTCTATGTCCCTTGAATTATTATTATTATTCTATCATCTGCTGTGACCAGAAATGGAGAAGTACTTCCAAATAAATCATGATTTATTTATACAGTGGCAGCAAGTTGCTAACATGGGTTAAAGAACAAAACAGTGGGATTAGTAGCTGCTCTCCAGAGCTTATTTTAAGAATTAGTTGTTTCTAACAAGTTATTAAACTAGCAGAAACCTTGGGTCTCGGGCTAATCCAAAATCACAAAGTGTCAAAGTAGATTTGCTACTTGTTCCTCCATTACTTAAAGGGCACCATGTTGGTTGGGAGCATAGGCGCATAAGCTATCTCCCTGCTTGCTCACTATGCGCATGAACCGGACGTAGGAGCAGTGAATGTACATCACCCTCCTATGTGACACATAGTTGTGGCACTCACTCATTATACGCATGTATGTGCCCCAACATGGCTGCCCACACCCCTATCTGGAGTGTGGGCTCTATTAGCCTGCACCTCTTGTTGGGGAAACAATATAGGTGCCCTTTAAGGTGGCCATACATATACAATGGGCAAATTTCATTGCTAATAATAAAAGTTTTCAAACCTGAAATGGCTTTGACAGGATCACGCTTGACCATAAAAACATTTTATATTTTAGAAAGAACAAGACATACTGTAATATACTGAACCAGAAATTAAAAGGTCACTTAACTGAAAATATTTGTAATACAGGTATGGGATCCCTTATCCGGAAACCTGTTATCCAGAAAGTTCTGAATTACGGAAAGCCCGTCTCCCATAGACTCCATTTTAATCAAATAATTCAGAATTTTAAAACGGATTTCCTTTTTGTCAGTAATAATAAAACAGTACCTTGTAATTGATTCCAACTAAGATATAATTAATCCTTATTGGATGCAAAACAATCCTATTGGGTTTAATTAATGTTTTATTGATTTTTTAGCAGACTTAAGGTGTGTAGATCCAAATTACGGAAAGACCCCTTATCTGGAATACCCTTGGTCCCGAGCATTCTGGATAATGGGTCCTATACCTGTATTCAAATGTTTGTGCAAAATTGTCAATTACATGTACTCCCGGTAGCGACTCAATTCAGAACTGCACCCCTCAAGGAACACTCCCTAGGCAGGTGCCTAATCCTGCTTCCCTTAGTTCCAGCCCAGCTTTTAGGCTCTTCCAGTCTCTTTGGATAAAGCTCTCCCCCAGAGTTTGCTAAACCTGTCAACTAAAAGCAAACAGCACAAGTCACCCTCAGCAACTGGCAACCCAATACTTAAAGGAAAGATCAAACAACAAAATATATACCTCTCTACCTCTTGCTGGGGATGGCTAATTATTATTATTTGTTACTTTTCCTGTTCCACAATAATAACACAAATATTTATATCACATTTCTACTAATTATTGCCAGACAGCCTTCAGATATGAATCAAACTCCATCCTCCCTGGGCCAACATTGCATAAGTACTAAGGCTCATTTATCAACACTGGGCAAAATTGCAGGTAGAACAATTTGATTGGCTGCCACGGGTTACTGCTCAAGGTCAAATTTGCCCAGTGTTAATAAATGACCCCCAGTCTATGTGTGTGCTTCTGTGGCAATAATGCTTGGAGCAAAAGCCAATCAAGAGAAAAGCTGAAACGTGTAGTTCACCTTTAAGTTAAATTTTAGTATGTCATTGAATGCCCTATTCTTAGCAACTTATCAATTGGTCTTCCTTTTTTATTCTTGATCGTTATTATTTGCCTTGTTCTTCTACCTTCTTCTAGCTTTTTAAAGGGGTCCCTGACCCAGTAGCCAAAACATTTGCTTTGCGAGGTTATCATTTTATTGTTGCTTTTTATTAGTCTACTTTTAGGCCCTTCCCTATTCATCTTACTGTCTTTTCTTCAATTCACTGCCTGGTTGCCAGGGTAAATTGAACCCTAGAAACCAGAGAGCAGAACCACACAGTTGAAATTCTAGACCAGAGAGCTGCTGAACAAAAAGCTAATAATTCAAATATAATCAATAAAAAAAGAAAACATGAAGACCAATTGCAAATTGTCTCAAAATATCGCTGTCAACATCATACTAAAATTTCATTTAAAGGTAATCATCTGAACTGCTATTCGGTTCCTTCCAAGGGTGACTTACCATAGCTACCGGGAAGTAATATATTTAGATGAACAGGAGAGACTCAAAATAGAAAAAAGTAAGATACCTTGTGTATTTTAGAATTCTAAAATGTCATGCTTTCCAAATAAAAGATCCATAAACCTTTATAAAGCTTTCAGCTTCTTAATCACTCTTTATATACAGGTAAGGGATCTGTTACCATTAAATAAACCCAGTAGGATAGTTTGCCACCAATATGTATTCATGCTACGGTTATATTATTACACAGAAAAGGTGTGTAAAACTGAGTTACCTGCTTAAAATGGACTTTATGGGAGACATAATTCAGAACTTTCTGAATTACTGTTTTCCGAATAAGAGATCCCATACCTGTAGTGTTTCAATACAACCGTAGCTGGATCCGAGTGAACAAGGAAGGTGCTACACTGAGTATGCGCCTTTGTGCTACCGCTGCTTCCCCGAGTAGCGCTGGATTTGTTATTGAGGCGCTTCCATTATACAGAGTGTTATGTACACACAGAAGGGAAGATATAGCTTGTGCAGGACAGTACTAGAGCAACAGAACAAATTATTGCTAAACCAAAGTAGACAAGAGCGGATGAGTTGTATAAAGTACTGCAATATAATTATACCCAGAGTGTGTCTGGAATAAACACAAACAAAACGCTTTTTAGGTTTTAGGTAGACAGGTGCATACCATCCAATACACGACTAACTGAAGGGGGGAAACACAGTGGGGAAAGTGTTGTCCCTGTCCACTTTGTAGGCTCACCCTAAAATACAACACCAAAATGAACAAAAACTTTTACATGGTTGAAATGACAGACATATTATGGCCCCAACATTTTATGGCACTGTGGCCCCCAAGTACTTCACAGCAGACACAGTGGTGGCCCCAAACCCATGACAGACACAGTGGTGGCCCCAAACCCATGACAGACACAGTGGTGGCCCCAAACATTTCATGACAGACACAGTGGTGACCCCAGGTATTTCATGACATAGTGGTGGCCCCAACCCATAACACGTAACATAACATAACGTAAGCTGCCAATTAACTTGGGGGTGTGGTTATTAAATTTGTATATATTCACTCTGTCTGCACTGATCTGTATGCTTGATAAAGAGGCTGATTGGCCTCGAAACGTTGCATCTTTTTCGCAAATAAAGACTTTCTAATAAGGAATTATTTCCCGTTAGCCCTGAGTGCCATTTTGCTTTTTGTTTTCCCAACCCATAACAGACACTGTGGTGACCCCAAGCATTTCATGGCACAGCGGTGGCTCCCATTTCATTACAAACACAATGGTGGCCCCAAGCATAACATAACAGACAAAATGGTGGCCCAAAATATTTCATGACAGACACAGTGGTGACCCATAGCATTTCATTACTCTGTGACCCCCAAGCATTTAATACCAGGCACAACTGTGACCTCCCACACTGCAAGTTGGTACCCCATTAGCACTCCCAGTCCTCTCCTATCCAGGCAGCTGTGAGTAACATCATAGTCTCATCTTGCAAGACTCTGATGGGATGACAACAGGACATTTAAGGCACAAGTCCACGGGCACGGTGGCAAAAGTAGAGACTGTCCTGCAAAAAAGCTGCAGTATAATAAAAGTGGCAAAGATTGTACCAGGGCTAGTAATTCATAATAACCATTAGATGTTTCAAAAAAGTGCCCTGTAAATGACATCCGCTGATTGGTCACTGAGGGCTACTAGATCTGTTGGAATCTTTGCCACCAAGATATTGTCAAACTAGCACAAACTCCCAGCTTTTAGATTGCAGTGGGTTGCTGGGAGTTATCGTGTATTATGATTAAGAGGCACATTGGATGCCATTAATGCTCAAGAAAGCCAATTTTAAATCCCAGATGCTAAGAACTGAAAAAAAAGTATCCAATTGCAATGCAGACAAAAAATATTTTGTGTTCTGACTTGACATAACTTTTCTGTGGATGGAACTGAAGGCATTGTGCATGGAACAATCTCACTATGTCTGTGAAAAAACAGCATGGTTGGCAGCACCAAATGTAAGAGCCCCTCTCTGCACAGATTTTACACAGTCTTGCATAAATATTCAACCCCCCTCCCCTGGTTTTTTCCACATTTTGTATTACAACCTGAGGTAAAAATGGATTCATGCTGAAGTGGGAAAACTTCTACAGGTTTTTCGAATACAAATACAAATCTGAAAAATCTACCCCCTTGGCTGTAGAGCCCCTCAATAAGCAACAACAAATTAAAATCATAGAAGAAAAGATTAGAGCAGTACCAAATCACAAAGCCACAGTCACACAAGCCAATAGGATATGGCTGTTGCTCTGAATAGAATGAAAGGGGAACTCTGGCTTCCGAACAAAAATTTGTTGAAGAGCCCCATACAACACCTACCCCTAATATACCTATCACTGTAATCTGTTCCTTCAAACGGTATGAATAAATACCATTTATATATACTGAAATCCAGCCGAAAAATGTTCTTCTCGTTCTGCATCATTTAAAATCCTTGCAGGGGGCGGGGACTAAAACACTGATGTTATAATTCAACAACTTCTCCACAGCTTAAATACATCATGCAGGAACTACATAACTCACAATGCATTGCACTATGATGCTCCTTTCCTTACTGACATCACGTGTGCAGGGAATTGTGGGATTTGTAGAACGCTGGCAGACTGAGGACAGTGGACTACTACAGTCTCAAAGTAGTCAGCCAGATCAGCAGGAGAACAGGGGCCAGGCTTAGGTAACGGTTCCAAACCATATTTTATTAAAAGGCTGAATATTTTTAACTGATGTATATTGCAAAAATGCTTGAAATTATGTTTACTTTTCAAAAAACTTCATGTTGTTTTTGAGGGGAATTCCCCTTTAGAGTGAGCGATATGTTTTTATTGTAGAGCAGTTACTAGTTTCTCAAAAGTAACCAGTTACTCAAACAGATACAAACAATTTAGACTGCATTTTATTACCCCATTATATTGCACTTATCGATATATGAATTCATTACATGTGAGTTCACATATTAAAAAACAGGAGTCGTGTCTTGTGTGTAATAGATGTGGTATTAGGATTTATTGGGGGTGCTCGCAGGATATAGGGTAATAAAACCAGCACTAGAGTGAGTTATAAACTTTATATGAAGTGTTTTACAGTTATTGCTGTTGGGTAAATACTCTCAGTTTCTTACCTTGAGATAATCCTGATAAGCTGATCGTCTACTGTACAGTACATATTGACTTTCTCATTTTCATGTTCTAGACAAGCCATGCCCCGAAAGTGACCGTCTGGAATTGGTTCCACCAGTCTGTGGCTGGTAAAGGGCTTTTTATTGGGGTGAGTTGCCCTCAAACAGCGATCACAGTAGGACACCTCACAGGTGATACATGTTTTCACGGCATCCCTTGGTGGCTCTGTCTCACAGAACTGGCACGGGATCCTTTCGGAGGCCATAATAGGGACAGTCCTATAGATTTTTTTTTTTCCCTGTGATTGTCACTAGGAGAGTTGGGAACACTTAAAGAAGCCTTCTGAAAGCGATCAATAATGTTCTGCAAGGTAACGTTGCGTTTTAAACCTTCCAGACCGCGGTGATTTAAAGATATAACATATCTGCAAGTCGGACACTGAAAAGCTGGTACTGGCTCCGCTATTTCGTTGGAAGCACATCCGGAAGTGAGAATACGGTGGGCACAGCTGAAGCACAAGCTATGGGCACAAGGGAGAAGCAGCGGGTCCTCAAATAACTCCAGGCAGATTGGACAGGTCAGTTCTGACTCCAGTGTTTCCATGTTTAGTTGAACATTTGGCTTAGAATAAGACAGGGCTGTTCCATTCACCTGCAGGAAAACAACAGGAATTGCATTTTAAAACTCTCCACATATAATAAATCCATCACGCCGGCTCAGTGTACCCCTAGGGGAAATTACCAGACACATGCAGATAGTCACAGGATGTTCCATGTAATCAGATTAAAACTCACATTTAGGGCTGTTACACACGGGGAGATTAGTCGCCGCACGACAAATAAAAATAGACTATCTTCCCCCTATAAGGGGTGGTTTACCTTTAAGTTAACTTTTAGTATGTTACAGAATGCCCTATGCCTAGCAACTTTGCTATTGGTTTTCATTATTTATGTTGTATAGTTTTTGAATAATTTCCTCTCTTCTGCCTCTTTCCAGCTTTTCCCGGCAGCCAAAAACTATTGCTCTGCAAGGCTACAATAGTATTATTACTGTTGGTTTTTATTACTTACTATTCTATGCAAGCCCTCTAATATTCATATGTCCATCTCTCTTTTAAACAACTGCTTTGGTTGCTAGGGTAAATAGGACCCTAGCAACCAGATAGCGGCTAAAATACCAAATGGAGAGCTGCTGAACAAAAAGCTAAATAACTAAAAAACTATAAAAAGTAAAGACCAGTTGCAAATTGTCTCAGAATATTAATGCCTAACACATATTAAAAGTTAAGTTATCCCATTAAAGGGGAACTCCAACTTCCAAAACCAAAATTTGTTAAAGAGCCCCACACAACACAGAAAACCCCAATATACTTATACATGCTGAAATCCAGCAGCAAAACTGGTCTTCGTTTTCTACATCATTTGGAATCCTGCAGGGGAGGAGGGACTAAAACAATGATGTTACAATTGTGACAACTTCATCACAGCTTACAGACGGCATGCAGGAATTACAAAACCTACACTGCATTGTAACTGTTAAACACCATATAATTACACTAAAAATTATTAAAAGGCTGCATATGTTTTAACTGATATATATTGCAAAGTTGCTTAAACTTAAGTTTACTGCAAAATTCTTAAGCTGAGTTTAGATGGAGTTCCCCTTTAATCAACTTCCAGGGCCAACTCCCTCAATATATATTCTATGCAACACAGTGCCTCGCTAGCTATTCCTGGTGTTCAGATTTAAGACTCCCCTTACAGCCAATCACAAGACTAGAGGTGACTTTAAAACTGCCATTCCCATTGGTAGATCACTAACTCCAAGGCATTTGGAGTAAACATTTGGTTCTGGTTTTTTCAAGATGGGGCTTAAGTAGTACTAAATGAAAAGTGGCGGTAGGACATGTAACTGCAGCTCAAACTTAGCATCCGAGTGTGATGCAACCGGACACATCCAAGCTAACACCAGAGCACAATAGTAGGTCAATGTACAGAAAAGTCAAATTAAAAGCACTTTTCATTTTACGCTTATGTATAGATATGTAACTATAAAGTAAATAAAAAGCATTTGGTGTTTAGTTGGCAGAACAAGCAAAACACATTTAAACATATGCACTGCATTTTGGCTTCTTTGTAGATTTAGTTTTATCTTGACAGCTGAATTCTAAAACAATTTGCAGTTGGTCTTCATTTTATTATTGTAACCTCTATTTCAGCTCAAAAGCTGCCTTCCCAGACTAGTATAGGTATAGGACCCGTTATCCAGAATGCTCGGGACCAAGGGTATTCCAAATAAGGGGTCTTTCCGTAATTTGGATCTCCTACCTTAAGTCTTCTAAAAAAAATCAATAAAACATTAATTAAAAGGCCCATTTCCGTAATTTGGAGCTTTCTGGATAACGGGTTCCCAGATAAGGGATCCCATACCTGTACAGTAGAACATGGGTTACACTGTACTCTCACACAGAATGGGCCTTCGCTAAGTGGAAGAGGAAGGTGAGGGTGTTGTGCAACTCCACCTCTCTTGCTGCTATACAGAAAAATAAAAACAGAGGGCGCCAGAGGTTCTTACAAATAACAAAACACCCACAGGGTTACTCACAATACAGCTTCTCAGGGGCCAGTGGTACAGGCAACACCACATACAGAGTGCAATACAGACTGACACTCCCCTGCTGACAGCCTTGGCAGGAATCTCACTTCATCTCTGCCACACCCTGTTGTGGATCCCCTCAGGGAATTCTCTATCCTGATTCCCTATTCACTTGGATTCCCTACACTACAGGCAATGTGGCCTGGGAGAGATACCTCCAGAACTACCAGTCCTATATAGGAGGTCAGAACTACTCTTTCTAGCTCAACCCTAACTGCCTTACACCCCTAGAGTGTACTATACCTGCCTCATTCTAATGCCTCATTCACGGGGCCCTGTTCCCCCACTTTAACTAGGCCTGTGCCCCGGGCTCACAGCAACACCCACCCTGTTCTTCAGGTGAAAGCAAAGAGGAAAGAGCCACTCCTTTGCCAATACTATACCAAAGTGAGGCAGGAAGTGGTCACCATCCCTGCTAGCCAATAGCGTCCATATGTAAATTAACTTAGATACATTCCCTTCCGCCCAGCAACCAAGGGAACTGAACTTGTAAGGATTTAAAACCATAAAAAAATAAGCAAAAAAACTAAATAAAATCGAAGGTCAGTCTATGTTTTGGTTGCTGGGTTGGTGACCCCCCCCCCCCCCCACACACACACACACACACTGCCCACAACCAGATAGCAGCTGGAAGCTGGAAAGAGCCAGATAAGGAAGGCTGGTAATTCAAAAACCACACAAAATCAAAACTCAAAACCAACTGAAACACTGCATAGAACATGTCTATCTATAACATGAAGTTAATGTAAAGGTGAACTTCACCTTTTAAACAAAATTGTGACGCATTTGATACAGCGCATGTCCATCACGTACCCCATTTGTTCTGTAAATTTCTGGCCTGTATAAAAAAAACTCAGGGCTACAGGAGAATAGCTTTAATCCCTTAATAGAATTAAGGGGACATCCTAAAAGAGGCACATATAGTCATAGGCAGTAACTGGCAGAATGTAATGTACAGTATCTGTTCCTTCTTAAATAATGAATAAGGGCGATAACAATGTTTAAATTGCTCAATTGTGATATCACCACATGGATAATATAGAGGGAAGCCACTTTCATAAACGTTATACAGAGACAGTAGCCTAATTATCACACAGGGTCATACAAGCAATATGACTGATATATAACCAACAAAAACCCCTGTTCCTTCTCTGGAACCACATGAAATTAAACATATAAATAAAAGATGTCAAAAATAAAGCTGAAAAAACCTTTACACGGGTGTTGGTTACAGCACCAGGGGGCCCAGGATTATTAGGATTTGTGAGTTAAATGATCCCCTGGAGTAAAATCTGCCCATAACCACGGGCTGTAAGATTCACTCTCAGTCAGCAATCCCCCAGTAAGCCAGTGATTCGCTAGTTAAAGCTACCAACCCATTGATGCCAATAACACATACATATGGTATATTTATTAAATATGTGATTATCATCCAGATGGCAACAGGCAGCGTGAAAACAACAGGACAACAAATATGGGATTGGGCTTTCACCCCTGGATACTGTAGTGTGGAGTCCCAGTGTAAGCAATGACTGTACTCATTAAATGGAAATACAAACCCACGATATAATAATGGTACATATGCCAAAGTCATTTGCACTGGACTATAGTTATACTGTGCATAAAGTCCCAGCAGCTGCCACATACAGAGAAGGAGGCACGCCAGATAATATAGCGACAGATCTCATGACATTGCATTGAGAGAAATGGACCTATAAGTGTATAGCCCTTATTAATATGCCCAGGCTCGGAGCCAATGTGATGCCCCAAGTAGCACTAACCCATGTCAAGCGTGTACCCTCCTGTAATGTGGCTAGAACCCCCCCATGCCCCTGCTGTCTGTCTGTCTCCTCCCCAGTTACACACATGCACATCATGGATTACCCGTAACTTTCCCAGCAGCTGCCCATCTTCTATGGAGAGAGGGTGCAAGGCGCAGTCAGTCACAGAGAAGCAGCGATGGGTCCAATGAGAGAGGCAGACAGGTGCTGGCTTGGCTGCCCAGGGGGGTATCAGAGCTGCTATACAGGGTAATGGCCAAATCCAGAGCTACTGAGTCGGAGCAAGCACAGAGCTGTCACTCCCATGCCCAGTGCTAGTGCCCATATGCCTGTCCCAGAGCTGATGGGCTGGAGACAACACAGTGGAGCAAGCAGGAGGTGCAAAGTGACTGGCAGGCAGCAGCAGCACACAGCTGGCTCTGGGTACATGTGCATAGCCCAAAAGCTGCCAGCATGGGATCAGTGCCCTGTGCCAGGCTCTAATAATAGCAACATCCAGTGCAATAATCACACACAGCAGGGCAAGGGATCCACGGTGCCACACTCATAGAGGAACGGATCCTGTGCTCTGTGCCAGGGTGCCCAGACATCCATTGCAATTTCCAAAATCCAGGAAGGGATCAAGTCTCTGCCAACTAAGGGGCAGGCTGCCAGTTGCCTGTGTCTGTGCCAAGAGGAGGACAGGATCCAGTGCACAGAGCGGCAGAGACTCTCAGATGGTGTATCTCTGATAGAGAGGGAGGGGGTGACATAGAAGAGTAACAGGCAGTGCAGTTACTTCCAGGATCGATCCATCTTCACTCCCACTCCCTGGCACGTTGGGAAGTCACACATTCACAAGCTCGCTTAGCAAGGAAGAAGGCTCCCTCTGCCGGTAGCAGCGCAATAGTGCAGCTCACTCTGTGTCGGTAGAACAGCAATCCCAGGAAGCGTGTTGTAGGTGGGTTGTGGTGTAGACGACTATTGAAGCGGCCTTTGCGCACAAACCAGCACCACTATTTAAAGGAAATTGTGTATCGCTTCTTACTTATATGTATTAAGAGATAATACCCCCCCCCCCCAGGGTCTGCTTCCTCCGTAGTTAGGCCCTGCTGGTTAGGCAGCCCGGCAGCAAATAAGCAGCTAGGTATTCCCTCAGCTTTTTATCATATTAAGCTGGGCCGCCAAGGCATCAGAAAAATAGCCGGTGGGCCCAGCAGCCAAGACCTCATCCCTGTTGCCGCTCATGTCCCTCACCTGGGTGGTGGGGGCCAATGTGGGGGGTTAGGGGTTGTGCCGGGGCAACCTATCGATTGGCCGGGTGAGAGAATTTCTGTCAGGTAATAATACCTGTGCATGTATTGCCTATCTGATGATATTCTTCTTTTCCAGATACAGAACCAAAACATCAGTTAAATCTGAATGTTAGTTTTAAATTGTTGCATTGAAACGTACAATCAATATCCGAACTTTCATTATACAACAACTAAAATCTGAACGTGTATGGCTGGCTATAGACTGGGTTGCAGTTAAAGAAATAAATGGCACATTTGATACTATCATTAAAGGCAACATAACTTATTCATATACAGGTATGGGACCCATTATCCAGAATGCTCGGGACCAAGGGTATTCCAGATAAGGGGTCTTTCCGTAATTTGGATCTCCGTACCTTAAGTCTACTAAAAAATCAATAAAACATTAATTAAACCCAATAGGATTGTTTTGCATCCAATAAGGATTAATTATATCTTAGTTGGGATCAATTAAAAGGTTCTGTTTTATTTCTACAGAGAAAAAGGAAATCAGTTTTAAAATTTTGAATTATTTGATTAAAATGGAGTCTATGGGAGACGGGCATCCCGTAATTCGGAGCTTTCTGGATAACGGGTTTCCAGATAAGGGGTCCGATACCTGTACTATTAAAATATTATTCATTAATCATATGAGTAAAATATTTAGGGTGGAATGTTATAAAAATTGTGCACACATAAGAATAAAAATTTGCATTTCGCAATTACATATATTCAGGCATGCCCTGGCACTATTACAATGGCCCTGATACACAACATTGGTTTGTTTCCCAGCTATGCAGTCTGATCAGGGCTCCATTGTAACTAACTAGAAATGAACAAAACAATGACAAAAGTAAGAAAAAAGTAAGTGCAATAAAACAACAACAAATATATAACAACACAATTTAGGACTGGAGCTGTTTTCAAGCTGATAACCACTTGTACTGGCAATGTATGCAGGGTCCCATTGAAGTGAAAGGCAGGCAGCAATGGTGGTTTCTGGCTGATATTCGCTGGTAGAGAAACCAAACTGTGTTCCGTTAGCACAAGAGTGGATAAAGAGTGCAGCAGCTGCAGTATTGGATGGGGCACCAAGGGCTGAATTGAAGCCCTAGGTTTTCTCGTTGCTGAAAAATCATCCTCATGTTTGAGAGATTTAAAGAAGGAACGGTTTTTCAGAACAATATGCCTGCTAGATGCAAGTTTATGGATCATACATTGGCAATACAATTGGCTTCTGTCTTCTTCCTTACCCCATCACAGATGGTTCCAATAAGAAGCAAGTGACTAGAACTGCTGGCGGTATCTAGCAACTTGACACCCCCAGTGATCCTACCTTTCCTTCTCTATCAGTAGGGGTGCAGTTTATTATTTGACTCATTAGTAAATGGCCGCACTGTAGATTATAAGGGTATAAAGTGGGCTAATTTACTAGCACTGTGCACATTTGCACTCTCAGCAGTAACCCACAGCAAGCAATGGTTAGCTATGTTGAGCTGTGGGTTACTACTCTGGTGCTGCGCATCACGCATGTATATAATATTAAAGATTTCCCCTGTACTTAAAATATAAAGATATTATCCCAGTGAATTTCTGGGTTTTGATTTTGGGGCAGTCATTTACTGTGCACAGGGGACCTGTATAAAATGACTGGCAAGTACAAACCCTAACATGGTGGAACACTAAAGGGTAAATGTAGCCCCAGGCCTGGCCTGGCAAATGCCAGAGACGCTGCTAAAAGATGCCATAGACAAAATGCCAGGACCTATTTGGAATCTCAGTACAGAACTGTGTAACCCTGCGTCACCCTCACCATATAGATAATAATGAATAAGATATGGTGCCTTTTTTCAAAGGGAGTTATAAAGGGCTGTTAAACAAAAAAATGGCACTTTTATTGGAGATCCCCATTGAAACGCACTGCTCTGTGTGTCTTACAGTTGAGAGGTGGGAACCTCCCAACAGTCCTAACCCAGAAACATGGTAGGATCCAGTGTAGCCAATAACAGCTCTGCTTGTACACAGGAAAATATATGCTGCAGTTCCCTGTCAGGTCCACCTAACTGCTGACTGCTATGCAAAGTGCTGGGAGCATCAGGCTCTGCTATGCAGTTAGGGAAAGCAGCCAGCAGAAGGGAGATATGCTAACTGGAGGGTTCTCCTGGGGTTTAGTCTGCATTAAAGCAGTACAAACTGCAACATTTAAAGGCATATTTCTTTGCTCTTTAGGAGGTGTATAATGCAATGGCATGTTTTAGATCAAACAGCCCTATGTGGTGGGGTTACCAGACCCCCTGGTGATAGGAGGACACGTATAGAAGGTGCAATTAAACTGCAGCATGCGGCTCTTTCTATATGTGACTTATTATTATGTGATTTCCAGTGATCTGGTAACCCTAGAGCTCGTGTCATCGATAGGGTTCTGTTGGGACCCTCACCTCAAACTGTTGTCCGTATCTTTTAAAGGAAAATGATTAATAAAGGGAAGGTATATACATGGTAGCACTGAAAGCATAAAGCAAAGAAGATGCTCTATAGACCTAAAAACCACACACCCCCTTTTTTTTTTTTTTTAAACTGTTTTTTCTTTGTTGTGCCATTTATAATTCAAGGCTAGTGGAATATTTAAGAGTAAGGCAGGGTTTTCCCTCTTTTAAAGGAAAAAATGTATAGATTTAACCCTAGTAAGCTGACATTATTTCTCATCCTGTACAACTAGGTTATGTATGAAATAAGCAGAATATGTAAATTCAAATCAGGCTGTTAAACCAGGAGAATGAGGCATGGTTTGCAAAGAAGAACAGAAATAATTAAAATGGAGGGTCTGCATCACTATAGTTATACTATTGGTTGAAAGTAACTAAACAAATACGGTTTCCATTCTGTGGCAAGAGTGGGTCTCCATTACCCCTGTTAATAATGTAAATGCCCTGCTAGACAATTGAAATAGAATTAAGCTGCATAATGCTACATTAAAACCCTTTATTATGAAGTAGACTCCTGGTGGTCCAAAAGTGGATGTGAACATCTTCAGTTCCTCCCCTCATCCCAAAGAAATAAATGTAGCCAACACTGATAAATGGTATCCTCAGCATTTTTTTTAATTAACATTTGCATCCCATGAGGCTCTGTGGTATCTGAAGCTCACACACAGTTCATATAAAATGCATAAGAGTGCGCATCAAGCTGCCAAGACACAGAAAATACATAATATATAAAAGTACATATATTTACAGCCTATATACACAAGGGCAAGGAGAAGAGATTCTGGGGCAAGTTGGGCAGTGTTAGCTCTGAAGGGACTCTTCTATTGTTAGCACGTCCATGGGGGGCAATTTTGCCACTTCAAAGAAGACCCTGCAAATACAAGAGAGAAATATATAAGTAAAGTCATTAATGGGCAGATGGGGTAAAGGCTTTCTAGAAGGAGAGACAGAGAAACTGGTGAATGGAAGAGATTAACTCTTACAGGGATTTGTTGTTCGGGAATAAGGGTTCGGCTTAAGGGTTGCTTGGGTAAGTCACATGTAGAGAAGTAATAATCGTAATAATCAGGAGAAGAAAAAAAAAAAAAGTCTCTGTTAGGTGGTCACTGTTTGTACCCAGGTTCCTAGTTCTAGGATGGGCCCCTTATTTAACATCTGTATCAAGCAACTTAGCCATAGCTTCAGCAGATGCACGCAAAGTCTAGTCGGTAATGCATTTTTACCTCAGGGGACCATGGCTCAAAACACCCTTCCCTGTCTGAAGTCTCTTCCCATTCAAATAAAAGGAAAATGCATTGCATATGATCCCTGGCTGTGATCAGGAACATTTATAATAGGAAAGGTTAGTACATACCTGTGTGAGTATTTTCCCCGCACTGCCTTCAACTTCTCATTGGGTGGATGTGTGAGAAGGAAATTCAACCTCTTCACCAAGGGCAATAAATCCTTGGTCTGATACCCACTGTAATGCTGTAGTGTGGCAGTCTGTATATATTAGAATGCAAAGTAAAAATCAGCATTAAAATGTTTGCATCCACTTTAAAGCACCAGCAATTGCACCCAAATGTAATGAATAAGTAACAGTAAGGAGCTTACCCATCCGCCCAACCCCTTCATTTTAAGAGCAAGCAGAAGGCAGCCGGCAGCCATCTTAGATGCACTCTCTTGCACAAAGTCATATTCCTGTAGGGTGAGTTCACAGATGTACCTGGCAAGTGTCAGAGTCTCCATAGTGGCATGGGCACACTAAAAAAAAACAAGCAAACACATTAAGGAGATTAAAATAGAGGAAACACTTGAATGATATAGACTGTGGCAATGGAAGGTAGCATTATTATCTGGTTGCTTGGGACTCCGTGGAGTGACAGTCTGAAATATGATCTGCTAGTACAGAAAATGTATCTACCTATAACCTGATTCTGCACATGGGAGGGGCCAATAATAATTTCTTACTGCGCTCTAATCATTTTTGGATAAAATATTTCATTTTTTGTAATATAAGCAGTTGTCCTCTGCTAATGGAATGTTTATCAAAGGTGCTCCCTGCTGTTATTTGGATGGGGGGCTGTCCAGAACACCAAATCTTAACTAACTGCAGGAAGCAAGTTCTGTTGCTTATGTGTCAAAACACAACAGCATAGGGCTCTCATATTACTCATTCAAGCTAATAGAATGAAAAATAACTGCTAATATCATGAAAACTAACAAAAAAACAAAATGTTAACTGCAAAAGCTTTCAGAGGAGCAAATTTATATTACATTACATTTGTCAGGTGGAGTTTCCTTTTAATGAAGAGTTTTTTTTTGTTTTTGTTTTAAAGCAGGGCATGTCCCCAAAGCAGCAGACGGAATTGGCTCCAGTGTGAAGGCCACTTAAATGGGTTCTGAAACAATTTGCAATTGGTCTTCATTTTTTGTTATTTGTAATGTTTTTAATTATTTCAGTTTTTGTTTGGCAACTTGCCAGCTTGGAGTTTCAGCAGCTATTTAGTTGCTATGATCCAAATTATCTTAGCAACTAGGGTGTGGTTTGACGGATATATGAATAGGAGAGGACCAGAGGAGAAGTAACCATAACAATTAAACTGTAGCTTCACAAAGCAACAGTGACCCCCATTTGAAAGCTGCAAATAGTTAAAAGAGGGCAAATAATTAAAAAACTATGAAAAACAAATAATGACGACTAATTGAAAAGTTGCTTAGGATTGGCCTTTCTAGAACATAAAGGTGAACCACCCCCTTAAACTGAGATTTGGTATGTGATTTACTTTGCCAGAACGGATCTGCAGTATCAAGGCTGTCATTGCTCTCAATGTTGGATAACATATTAGGGAGGGAATATTACTTTTATCAGTAAAAATTCCACCATTTGGAGAGGGTAAAAAGGCCTTTGACAGACTCATACCTTAGCAAACCTGCGCAGGAAACGATAAGGGACTGGGATATTGATGTCAAAGTTGAGTTTCTGCAGGATTTCCATTTCCATAGCAACGACTTCATCCCTTTTGTATGCATCATCACAGATGTACATGAAATCATCAACACAGGGTGGGCAGCGCTCCTGCAAAAGGGAAACCAAGAAAAGGCATTAGAAAGCCGCCAGCTGGGGAAAAAATCTACATTCTACATTATGTTACATCACAGGATAATAACATTTGTCCATGGGT
Organism: Xenopus tropicalis; assembly: GCF_000004195.4. NCBI lineage: Eukaryota > Metazoa > Chordata > Amphibia > Anura > Pipidae > Xenopus > Xenopus tropicalis. The sequence goes on along the minus strand of NC_030684.2, from coordinate 39,437,297 downwards.
TACTGCACTAGTGCAAGATTTGCTCACTATTAGTAAATGACTACAATAGGAAAGTACTGTACATACAGTATAAGGTCATACATCACAGTCATTTGTGATTACCTCAAACTTGGATGCAATGAGTACAGCAGTTGAGCCAATGAGCTGGAGTTTCTCCTTCATTGAGACAGTCGCTGCTAAATAATGGTCCACCATTTTCACTGCCAAGTAGAGGGTTTCATGGTTCAGCTCAAAGTTCTCCTGCAGAAGATAGGGGATAAGCCATCATTTTGGTCAGAATCCCAATCACTCAGAAGCATGTATATAAAAATAACAGCAGTTGTATGTTAATGTTAAATGTTCTAGTCTCTTCTTCTGTTACCTATTGACTAGGTATATTCAAGCCCATTCATAAGTCACACACCTATAGATATGGTGAATAATTTTAGAGAGCTATAGGACAGTTCGCTACACAAAGGACCCAAACTAGTGTGTTGGAAGCAACAAAGGAGGCTGTAAAGCAACCACCTTATGCGAGTTTGTATTGCCAAAATGGACATGACTGTGGTTAGGACACAGGGTGTGAAGGTCCATCAACAAAACTCTTCATGTTACTGCAGAATTACTCTGAAGTGCAGATCTGCCAAGCTGCTAGGCTCTTTTTATATGGGGGTTATATATGTGTAATATATAACCAAATAACTATAATTCCTCCCCATCAAGATGTCTCATCTCACTCAACCTGCTGTATAATCATATTAATATGATGGTGCAGCATGCCTAAAATTGGTACTGCATAGGGGAACAGGGGAGGGTCATCCAAAACACAATCTGATTCTCACCTGCACTTCCACCATCCAATCCACAAGGATGGCCCTCATATCCTTGCTAATATCTGTTTGCATCTCCATGTAATTAGGAAGCAGAAACTTCTCCTGCAAAAAAACAAAAAGTATGTAATGAAGGCAGTTCATAGTAGGTAAGTAAATAATTCACAAGGGCCACAACACCAAGGGGAAAAGAACCAGTACCTCTCTGTCCCGCATATAGTTGAAAATATCCATTGCGTATTCAGAGTTAGAAAATGGGTCGTCAAGAGAGTCCTGATCTATATCCTCAACACCAGGTGGGAGAACCTACAGAGAGAGAAGTTTCATAAGTACAGGGAGGTTGGTGGAACAGCACTTTATTACAAACAAGGAATATCCTTCCTTAGACAAACTATAACACATGCCTTTTCCTCAGGTATTTCCTTGGCAGTTACAGATTTTTTCTCCTCAGCACTTAATTTTTCTTCTTTCAATTCAGGGAGAGGCTCTTCAGTTACTATTGCCTTCTTTTGAGTCCTGTGTGGTCAAAGCAAAACTTTATATTAGTAACGAATAGGAACTTTTTTTTAAAAAAAAGGTATAATTAATTAATTTTCAAAACAAAAAAACAATTTGCCATAATATAAAGCTCAATAAAATGTGAATATTTTTTACACTTGATTTCACATCCGTGGTTCTAGATTGCACCAGTGGGAAAAGAAAAAAAGCAATATCTAATTCTGGTATAATAGAGAAGGTGTGGAAAACAGTCAGCCAAGCTTTTTAAAATCACTGATGAGTGGACACGACCAAATCACGTGGAGAAGTCTGCATCCTCCATACTACATTAATTGGGTATTTTCAGTGAACTACTAATAGGTACAATTATTTCAAGGTTGTAAGTTTCCTTAATCTTTTACAACAGTGATCCCCAACCAGTGGCTCGTGGGCAACATGTTGCTCCCCAACCCCTTGTATGTTGCTCCCAGTGGCCTCAAAGTAGGTGCTTATTTTTGAATTTCTGGCTTGGAGAAAAGTGTTGATTGCATAATGGTCAGTGTAAAGCCAAACAGAGCATTCTATAGGTTGCCAGTCCACATAGGGTCTGTTTGAATTAAAAGTAATTGTCTAAGTACCTTGTTAGGAGCGAATGATTGTGCCATAGAAACTCTAAGACTTCCATATGTATCATATATATTGATACAGGTGGATGTTAAACAGGCTATGACTAGGGCATCAATTCACTTCTCAGGATCAGTGTTCAGGACAGCCATAACTTTAGAAACTTACTTCTTGATATTGAGTTCATTATTCTTTGTAACGTCATTTGTGGGGACATTTTTTGTCTTCTTGGTGGAAATTTTCTGTCCTTCCTTCTTCTTCTGAAGTAGCTGTGGGTTTTTGTGAGCCTAAAAAGAACAAAAAACAGTATTTCTCTCTTTTAGATGTAATTGGATTTGCCAGTGCTAATATAGGATTAAATAATATATATATATATATATATATATATATATATATATATATATATATATATATATATAAAGCCTTTTGATGTGTGCATATTTAAATCTACTGCTATTAGACTGCACGGGTACAAAATGTACATTTGCTTTAAAAGCTCTAATATATATATATATATAAATAAGCTAGGCATGGATGCCCTGAGAAAGGTCCCAATGGGGACTGAAACGTTACGTCGGCTGTTTATGCTACTTTGAATACATGTTTTGATTTTTCACAAGAAATCCCGGAGTTGCTGGTCTTTTTTATACTATTGGAACCCTTTACCGAGCACCCGAGTTATGTTATGTAGCGGTGTGCCATCCTTTGTGTATATATAAATAAGCTATTATGTAGCCATGGGTAGTTCCAATTTAATTTCAATAGGGCTGTATTTGTATTGCAGATAACAGATAAACTGCATAGAATACCATCATTCTCAAGTGATGAGAAACAGGGGTCCAATGTTATTCATGGCTGTCTACATATCTATGGGAAGAAAACTGTGTAATATGTACATAACTTTTGGCAGGTCTCTCTTTCAGTAAAACATAAGCAAATCAATTAATACCAAGTTAGGCCATAGTAGGAATATGCTTGTACTATATCATACTCACATTGGTAATGTCCCCAAATGCTGCTCTCTTCTTTGCGCCTCCCTGTGGAGAGGAAGGTGAACGCTTCGTCTGACTGATCTCCACCTGTAACCAAAAAAAAACATCTCATAAAACGAGTTGCCTGTCTCACAAAGTATACACTGCATGTTTTGGAGGCCATTTGTACTGCCAAACAGAGCCTTCTGTAGGCTGTCAGTCCACAATGGGCTACCAAATATCTAATCACAGCCATTATTTCTCATGCTTGCATTGTTCCCCATCTTTTTATATATTTAAATGTTGCTCACAGGTAAAAAAAAAGGTTGGTGCCCCTGCACTAGAGGGTGCCACTTGAAAAACACTATTTGCAATGCCTCCAGGCACTTTCTGAGTTGGCTGCGGCCATAGGGGAATACTGCTAAAGGTCCCACATCTATAAAGAAGAAGGGGCACATATATTTTGCACTTTCATCTGTCTGAATGAACATATTTAAAGCAGATATGCCTCAGTATTTTGTTGCTTTCACAAAAGTCACTTTTGTGATCTACACTATAAAAGGAATCTTGTTAGCTTTGGTTTTAAAACAAAATACCCCTCACCCATACACAAACGTGGAGTTTGTCCTCTGGCATGTAAAAGGCTGGTCACAGATTAAATTAGTAGGACAAACAGTTGGACAAAAATGCTCTGTGGGGGTCACAAGGAAATCCAATGGGACCTAATGGCTACTAAACATTCTAATCAGAGCATACAATGTGCCATTGTCAAACATTATAGGGGATGTACTATATACACATTGACATTTTGTTTTTCTTATGGCAATAGTACATAGGTGTTAGACTGGGGCCTTCTATCATGTGAATGTATAGTGTCTGTCCATTTGCCCAAGAGAACAATGGTGAACTAAAATATCCATATGCCACAGGCCTAAAGAGGAAATACTCAGCAGCTGATTAAAATGACCACAGAGAAAAGATAGTTCTGTTATTCGCTGTACACAAACCTCTCTTAGTTGAGGGATACCTTCCTATCTAGCAAGGATGTGTGTTTCAGGCAAACCCCTGGAAGCTAAATACCAAGCACACCCTGTAAAATCTGTGAACATTCCACACATTCAGTCGCCTTCTTTAGGGCCATTTTATACAGATTTTTCTGAGGAAGAGGGTGAAGCTGGACAGGGCAAGGGGTGAAGGAAAGGTGAAGTGTGTGACATTGCCTGTTAGGCTGAACTTTAGTCCTGGGTTCACCATATAAACCATTGTTGTAAACATTTTTTGCAACAGTTTTGTTGTACCATCTTATTCTGCAATTTGTGTACCCTTTACTGATCTGAAATAAATACCATCCATGTGGCAACTTGTCCACAGTGAATCTGCTTTGTATTGTGTACATGTGCTTAGCCACTGCAAAGTTGCTTAATGCTGGGCAACCATAGCAACTAATCAGCAAATATAGCTCTGATCATTCTGCTTCAGGTAGAATGATTAAAAGCAAATCTTACTATAAGTATGGGACCTGTTATCCTGAATGCTCGGAGCCTGGGATTTTCCGGATAAGGGGTCTTTCTGTAATTTGGATCTCGTAACTTAAAAGTCTGCTAAAAATCGTATAAATATTGAATAAACCCAATAGGATTGTTTTGCCTCCAATACGGATTAATTATATCTTAGTTGGGATCAAGTACAAGGTACTGTTTTATTATTACAGGGAAAAAGGAAATCATTTTTAAAAATGTGAACTATTTGATTAAAATGGAGTCTATGGGAGATGGCCTTTCCGTAATTCGGAACTTTCTGGATAAGGGGTCAGATACCTGTATGTTCATAGAACTCTCCACTGTCCCAAATTTGCTAAGTTTTATTAAATGAGACACAATAAAGGGGAATTTATTATTGACCTATTGTAAGCAACTTTTCAATTTGTATCCATTTTTATGGGTTTTAAATTACTCCACTTCTTTCTGGCCAGGGGGTCGCCAACTGCCACAACCCTAAATACAAAGTACACCATAAAAATCATGACAGAATCCCTTTAATTAAAATGGGAACTGCTTGGTTGCTAGGGTAATTAAGCCCTAGCAACCAAGTAAAACAATTGTAAGAACAACAGAAAGTAAATTTAAAAGCAAGACAAAATGAAAAAAAAAAAAAAAAAGGCCCCAGCACCCCAACAATAACTGAGCAATAAAGAAATAGAACTACAGCAATAACATCACTGGCCTCACCTTATCAGGTCGATTATTTTCTGCAATAACTGGCTTCCCCAGTTTTGGGAGTTTGGAAGCCACTGGCCGAGATTGACGAAGAGAAGGCATCATGATGAAAGATAAAGCTAGAACAAGAAATGAAATGGAGAAGAATTAAACATAACAGTATTGCCAGGGGGTCATATTAGTACTTTTGCTGGGCCCCTTTATTTATATAAAGGCAATGCTGCACAACCTATTGGTCTCTAACTGGAACCCCACAGCAATCACTCTACTGTATTTATCAAGGCTTCAACAATAGCGACGGGCTGCCAGATGAGCACCACTAATATAATAATGTTAGGCACACTGGTGCCTTTTGTAAAAAATCTGCTCAAACGTAGCATTATATTACACCACTGTGCTTGAAAAGACAAAAATCTTCAACTGTTTCCAAAAAGGTCAGGATGCTGTTTAAAATGTAAATAAAAAGAGAATGGGATCATTTGCAGAAAATGAAATCCTATATATAATTGCAAATAATTCAAAGGCAAAATATCAAATGTTGAAACTGAGAAATGTTAATGGTTAGCTGAAAATGATATGTTCATTTAAAAACCGGTGCTGGCAACATGTTCCAAAAAAGTTAGGCGAGGGGCATGGTTCCCACTGTGTTGCACCCCTCTTTGTACAACACTCTGGAACTGTTTGGGAACTGAAGAGACCAATTGCTGGAGTTTTGAAAGTAAACTGTTGCCCCATTCTTGCCCGATATGGGATTTCATCTGCTTGGCAGTTTCAGGGTGTCCTTTTTTCATTTTAAAATGTGCTAAATGGTTTCAATGGCTGGCAAGTCATCTGGATGGCAGCATATGTTGCCCCGAGCCCTGTATATATCATTTAGCATTAATAGTGCCTTCCCAGATATTGCCTAGGGCACCCGGCCGGCTTAGGCCGGCACTGAAAGATGGCATTGTTTTCAATCATGTCTATATGTAGTTTCTTTTTTGCATGGTAGAGATTTAACTTTGTGGGTGCAGCATCAAACTGTGTTTACAGACAATAGTTTTGGTGAATACTCCTGAGCCCACGCAGTGATTTCCACTACAGAATTGGGTTTGTTTTTAATGCAGTTCCGTATGAGGGCCAGAAGATCACGGCCATCCAGTATTGGCTTTTTAGCCTTGCCCCTTGCATATAGAGATTTCTTCGGATTGTCCAAATCTTGCAATATTTAAAAGACCCAGCGTCTCTGGAAATCTGCTCTTTATACCAAATCATGCTATTGGTGCCAGTTGGTGAGACGTTCCACCAAGGCTTTGCGTTTTTTTTGTTTTTGTTCTTTAGCATCATGCAACTTTTTCCAGTCTTTTGTTGTCCCAACTTTTTTAAAATGTGTTGCTGACAAATTCAAAATGAGCATATATTTTTCATAAAGAAATACATTTATTCACTTTTAATATTTGATATATTGGGACAGTTTTAAATTAAATATAGGGTTCAAAAGATTTACAAATGATCCTATTCTCTTTTTATTTACATTTTACACAGTGTCCCAACTTTTTGGAACCAGGGTTGTACAAACTTCAGAAATCTGTCTTTAAAATCTCTGTAATTACCCCCCCCAAAAAAAACCAGTCATCCCCTTGTAGATTGTAAGCTCTTTTGGGCAGGGCTCTCTTCACCTCTTGTATCGGTTATTGATTGCTTTATATGTTACTCTGTATGTCCAATGTATGAAACCCACTTATTGTACAGCGCTGCGGAATATGTTGGCGCTTTATAAATAAAGGTTAATAATCCCCTGCCTATGGAGGGGTGCCCAATATCATGACACCACCAGTGGCTCAGGAGCAACATGTTGCTCACCAACCCCTTGGATGTTGCTCTCAGTGCCCACAAAGCAGGTTTATTTTTGAATTCTTGGCTTGGGGACAAGTTTTGGTTGAATAAAAACATTATGTACCACCAAACAAAGCCTCTTGTAAGCAGAGATTATGCATAGAGGCTACCTAATAGCCAATCACAGCCCTTATTTGGCACCTCCATGATCTTTTATGATGCTTGTGTTGCTCCCCAAGACTTTTTACATTTGACTGCGTGACATTTTGGAAACAATAGGGTTTTATTTTTTACTAAATGTGCCCCTAGCCAGCGCTAAGTCACCTGCATGGGGAGAAAGCTCCTGGCATGGGTGGCCATGTTGTGGCACATGTAGGTGAACATTGAGCAAGTGCCACAACTCACTCATTATGCATATAGGTGTGACGTAAGCTTGGTAGACTCATCCACCACAGCTATGCCAGGCTCATGCGCATAATGAGCAAGCCGGGAGACTTGTTGTATAGCGCGCATGCGCATTATAAACATGGCTGGGGGGTAGGAGCTCCGTCCCAGTGCAGGCAGCCTAGCTCTTGAGGGGGTACCTCTGGCAGGGGAAACAATTATAGGTTTGAGGCCAACACATGCCTTTAGGTGTGCTAAGTGGCCAAACAGGGGATACTTTTTTTTCAAGGCTAAGTTACACTTTTAGTTGCCCAAAATAGTGCCCAATGATTGGAGGCCCTGACAGACAGTCGCAGTTGAGTCCTTTTTGTCTTGAAACTGCTCACACCCTCATCCCCTATGCGTATGAATGGGAGCCACGGATGGCATGCATACTATTCAGTCAGTTGATATGTACATGACATCTTTAGCACAAACTGGGAACAGCAAAAGGAAGCACTACACAGCATGATCGATTATTGGTAACAATGACAGAAAGTAGCCATGGTCTCGCTGTTAACCAAACACAATGGGAACACAACAATCAACACACAAAATTAAAATTTCCCCCATAAGTAAGGCCTCATGCTCGAGTTCTCCTAGAAACTTCCTTCTCTAGTAGGTATACGGTAACACTGGCTACATACAAGATGGCCACATTTTTTACCAACATGGTTACGAGTTGCACTGCACTTCATGCTCAACAATGTTCCTTGATCTTGCATTACACCCAGCATTGTGGGATGAGTACTGCAGGCCAAAACATCTAGCTGGCTCTGTGCCATAGTCCTAACAGTTTTCTATTGGGTATTATTATAAACCTCTGATCAGCGAGTTTTCTCTTCTATATTCAATTCTGCACCAATGGGGACTAAATAAGCACCGCACAACAACAATCTTCTCTTTGTCAGCAATTATTAAAAGAACACTTTTAGCAAATGGGAGTTGTAGTTTAACAATAGCTGAAGAACTACAGGTTGTGCCCCACTAAAAGAAGGATGACAAGCATTAGGGCACCATTGCCTACTATTTATAACCTTCCATTTGTATAAAGGGCATATGATTTTGACACTGATTTGGCCACTCCATGCAAACTGTACAATCACAGATGCAGCACACCAGGGACCAATGCTGAATAAGGGGAATGCTTACACGGACTACAGCAGTGGAATGATACAACAGCTGTTGTTACATTAACAATAGTAGTTACTTCATATTCCCCAAGCACAAGCCATGGGTGCAAGCACATATACTTCTTTACAATGTAACACAAATGTACAACCTGGGGCACTTCAGCTGCTGAACTAGAGCCCCCACTATCCAAGCCGCATAGAATGGTGGGAGAAGAACCTCTACCATCCTCACAGAGCAAGCCAGCAGGGAATGGTGGGAAATGTAGTTCTAAACAGCCTATATAGGGCTAAAGATCCCCTAGCACAAAGGGCAGAACATGCTTGAGCACAGAGAGCGATCGGAAGCTGTTTATACCTTACGGTGTTGAAGGCGTAACGGCAGCCCGGTCCCTTGTTTTCCCCAATGCTCGCTGTTACGGCGCAAGTCTTTATCCTTCCCCGGGACAGAGCGATCCACACACCCAGCAGCTCCGCTACAATCAAGAATTTACACACACAAAATTTTGAACGCATTGGTAACCGCCCACCCCTTGCTCCCATTGGTCATTAGCCACCCAATCAGGAAGACGCCTGGAATGCCGTTGCTATGGCGATTTCAAAAATTCGAACGCTCACTCCTGAAAGCGGCTGTGGAGGGGGCGTGACCGCATGCAACGCTGAGGCCCTAGTGCAATCATTGGCTGCCGGTCCATAAACTGGGCGGGGCTGGGATTAAATCCCTCGTCTAACATTTAAAGGGCACGATGTAGGGGGCTTGCGGAGTGAGACAGATATTCCGCTCAGCAGGCGGATTGTTTATAGAAAAGTAGTCCTGTACTCTGCAGCAATGCCGTGTGTCTGTGCGTCTGTGCTTTTATTTAGCTACGAACCAGGCCCAATGGTCTGGGGTCGCGCCCAAGTCAGGGCAATCAGGCCAGAACGGTAAAAAGCATTGGCCTTTAGTAAGACTACGTAACCTTTTAAAAATTATCCCATTCCCCCAAAATGACTTATTGCGCTTTTATCGTTCAGGCTAACATCTTTCCCAGCACAAATCTGCAGAGCAGATGTTCCACTTCCTGTACGGGACAGGAAGAGAAGCATCGGTGTCCAGGGTTGCATTTATATATAGGCACTGGAAGGCCCGTGCTAGGGCTGCAGGGGGGGTAGGGTAGCCCTCCGGTCTTATGTAATAGATTTTCTTTTTCTTCAAAAAAGAACCTACCCCTCCCCCCAAGCCCCTGCCGGAAAGTTTATGCAGAACTCCAGCTTGGGTCTGTGCAATGCGGTGCATGTGACATCACAGAAGTGACATCACACATACGCTGGTTTGATGTCACTCTGAGGCAGCATATTATAATTTCAGTGCCCAGGGTGGAACCAGACCTAAATACAGCATTGCCTGTACCAGTGTGAAGCTTCTCCCCCTTTAGTGTGAAGGCACACAGAGCTACTAGTAGCAGCTACTTGTCATGGCTACTAAAATAGACAATGCTGATCATTTACTGATAATTGTCTCTATGTGTGTTTTAGCAGAGGCAATTCTCAGTATTGTCTATGACAGCCCTGCAGTCACACAAGCACAGACAGGCTTCAGTTCCCTATCAGGTCAGCCTAGCTGCTGATTGGTTCCTATCCTACAGTGCAGTGTACTGAGAGCCGCTGGCCCCCCTGCACATCCAGAGAATTCAGCCAGCAGGAAGTGGCACAGATGGGCGGGACTAGTGGGGTTTTGGTGGAATGTCTCAATAAATCAGTCCGAAACACAACTTTTTTTAAGCACAATCCTGTATCTCGAGTATAATTCAGTGGTACATTCTTAATTTTTATAGGATATAAATGGATGGGATTGATAGAGATCTTTACATGGATAGCAGGAAGGAAGGTCTGTGCATGAATGAGGGAAAGGAATGTACATGGATGGGGGGGTATAATAGTCTAAACAAGGAATGGGGGAAAGGAAGGTCTTTACATGGATATGGGGGGATGACGCTCCACTGCAGGACTGGGAACAAAGAGCCCACCAACTGGAGCCTTTAAACATTTTGTTAAGAAAACATCAGTATCTCCATGTTTGAAAGATTACTTGTTCAAATGAAACTATTAATATAGCCTAAAAGACTTTTTTTTACCGCGTGTTGCATTATTGCTATGTAAAGGATTCCAAACGAGCACATCTTTCTCCCAATATGTCCACCTAAAGTAGGCGATAGGCTAATATTGTTTAGCCCTAGGACAATCAAGCCTGCCCAATTTTCAGCCAGATATCAGTTGCCCATTGAAAGGTCCCCATACAAGGGCAGATAAGCTGCCGAAACTTAAGGACCCAACAGCATAAATCTGCCCATGTATGGCCTCCTTAAGAGCATAGAGCACTGCAAAAGATACAGACTAGACTGCAGAGCATAGCACAGATAGACAGGATGCAGGTAGCTCTACCAGTACCTCTATATCATTGCTGTTCAAGGTGCAAATTACATGGTTATTTTAGGGAATTCTATATCCAATTTACACTGTACAAATGGTGCTGGCACAATATATTAAGCAGCTTCCCTGGATTCTCCTGCTTGTCTTTGGCTTGTGTCTTTTTCCTGACCCCATCACAGGCTCCTAAACTATGCTTCTCACTACTGGGAATAAATGAAACACAATCAGAAACTGGAAAAGTTAAAAACAAGTAAATACTCTGTGCTCCAGAAAGAGCAAAGGGCCTGCTGGCATACCATGAAAAATCATGGTATCCCAGCAGGCAAATCTAACTCTGTAAACTCTATTCACTAGGAATGATGGAACCTTTCTTCTAATTAGAATGGCTGCCCTTGTGTTTGCTGAAAGGCAATACCTTGCTGGCCTTTTCAGCTGCTGACTGGCATTGCTTGCTACAGCTGCATTTATTAGCTACCAGTTTATCCAGCCAGGCCCAGATTTGTGGAAAGTCCACAAAGGCCCGGGCCTAGGGCGGCAGAAACCTTGGGGCGGCATGCCACCCCGCCGCACCGAAATTTTAAAAGTTTTGTCCCCATACGGAGCAGTGGGGACTTCTCCCCACTGCTCCGTATGCATGATTTGGCCTACAGCGCATGCGCGCACCCCTCACCCACTGTTCGCGTGAGCGCGCAAACCCCGCCTCCCTCTGCACGCATGCACACTTGGGGGGGGGGGCATGCGACCGGGGGCGGCCTCGGGACAGCCAATTGGGAAATCCGGCCCTGTATCCAGCTCATATAGCAAGGGTGCCACATTATGGATAGAATATATTGGGCTGCATAGTTTTGTGTAATTGGCAAACAGATACATTGCTTACAATACCCACCCTCGTGTGAAATAAAAGAGTGCCCAACACAAAACCCTGCAGCACCCCACTTAGAATCCCACCAAGAAATATTGTATGAGAACTGAGGGGTAATTTTCAAAGTGCAGGGCTTGGTGCATATTGCTACAAAATGGGAACACACTGCAATGCTCTTTTGCACACTTGTAATGTAGCTCTGTAGTTACCACCGATCTGGATCTAGAAGCAGAGTACAGCCAGACCCCAAACACAAGTGCTTTTTGAATGAATACTAAGGGTCATGCTTTTGCACCTCTAAGAGCTCTAGCACTAAAATGTACTTGACCTTTATGATTCCTTTCTGTTAGTAGATGGGATCCTTGATGGACATCAGTTTTTCCACTCGTAGCGACTATGTATTTTACCATGTACCTATGTCACTGCATTCCAGTTTAAGTCTTGTGGTGCCAGCAGCACAGAAAATTTGCAAAATGGAGGGCCATTAAGGATCAAAAGTTTGCTGAAAAGGTAGGCCTGGTCAATCTTCAACACAGTACAGGTATCAGACCTCTTATCCGGAAACTCACTATCCAGAAAGTTCCGAATTACGGAAAGGCCGTCTCCCATAGACTCCATCTTAATCAAATAATTCACATTTTTAAAAATGGTTTCCTTTTTCTAAACAAACAACAGTACCTTGTACTTGATCCCAACTAAGATTTCATTAATCCTTATTAAGCTGGCCATACACGTGGCGATCTCACGATGTTTCGTACGACCGTCGGTCGCACAAAACATCGTCAGATCCGCCACACACCATTCAGGGCTGAATCGGCAGGTAAGGAGGTAGAAACAATAGGATTTCTACCTCCTTCTGCCGATTCAGCTCTGAAGGGAGAATTTTGGTCAGGCGCCTTCTATGGCGCCCGATCAAAATTTTCTAACTTGGCCGATCGGCGAGCCGACCGATTTCAGCAGCTTCCTGCGATATCGGTCGGCTCGCTGACATGCCATACACGCACCGATTATCGTACGAAACGAGGTTTCGTACGATAATATCGGTGCGTGTATGGCCACCTTTAGAGCCAAAACAATCCTGTTGAGTCTAATTACTGTTTAAATATATTTTCTTAGTAGACTTAAGGTAGGAGATCCAAATTACGGAAAGATCCCTTATCCGGAAAACCCCAGGCCCGAGCATTCTGGATAATGGGTCCCATACCATGCAAAAAAGCCAAGGCACTCGGAATGCAGGGAAGAGTGCTCCAAGTCATTTTTATTATGTTGCACTATGCAAAGCACAAGATTTCAGTTTGCCACTTTCTCAGGTAAAGAAAAATGTCCACTTGGTTCTGCTGGAATCCTGCACTTTTGGGGTTCTTGGCATCCTGTTATTTTCGCTTATACAATCTTTAAACAAAAAAAAAATATAGGTGAATGAGACCTTGTAATACTAACTGTTATTCCTACTGTTTCCAATAGCAATTACATTTACAGTACAAACAACATTTAAACAATTTCAATTGTTTTATTGTTATTTTATTATTATTGAGTTTCATTAAAGTAATTTGATTAGAATGATAATTTCTTCCATTATGAAAAAACAGCTTTTGGGTTGAAGACACATTTTGTTACAGAATGTCCTATTCATAGCATTTGCGATTGGTCTTCGTTATTTATATTTTATCATTTTTTAATTACTTGCCTTCCAGTTAGCAGGTTATAGAATGTCCTACACCTTTCCAGCTTTAACTTAGGGTCGCTGACCCCAGCAGCCAAAAAAACCAATTGCTCTGTGAGTCTATAATTGTATTATTATTAATTTTTATTCCTTACTTTTCTATTAAGGGCATCTCCTATTCATACTCCAATCTCTCATTTAACCATTCCCTGGTTGCTAGGGTATACAAGACCCATGAAACCTGATAGCTGCTGAAATTCCAAACTATAGAGCTGCTGAACAAAAGACTAATTGAAAACCAACTGCATTTGTTTTTCATAGATGGATCATTTGCACCCTGTTACCACACTATGTTTGTGTATGTGAGTATGTTTATATAGACAGATAGCCACAATAATCTGCACACTGAAAAACACAACATGATTGCCTGTTTGCATGAACAAACGTTATTCATTGATAATGCAAAACATTCAGCACTCCACAAGACTTTCATGAAGCTTTCTTCATAATATATAAATTATTATAAACCCATGTTTTCTTTTTTGGGGGTTTATAATATGAAACATTGATTGAATTTTTTGTAGCACAAGTCCTGTGGAGTGCTGGATGTTGTGCATCATGAATGAATCACTTTTGTTCATGCAATGATGTGTTTTCCCGAGTGCTATATGCAAACATAGTAATATACAAGGAAGAAAGTGCTGCCGTCTCCCTGGTTTGTTCCTAAGGAGGAGCACACCTTGTTCCCTGGGTACTTTGTTCTATATATATATATATATCTGATACCCCAGGTCAGTGTTCCTGTTAGCAGAAAACTGCACCGGCCCAGGGTTCTTCTGTGAAAACATCATGTAAGGCTGATAGAGGATGGGCAGAAAAGGAAAATCATGATAACTTACTTAATCAAGATGGCAATGCAGAGGGCCACAACTACAAGCAAGGGAAACAGCAGGACCCATCCTGGAAACATTTCACCCACTTGTTGAAAGATTGAGTTGATATGGAAGATGGTGGAACTACGTTCAACTAGAACACAAAATGAACAAAAGTTTCGGGAATACATAAACTACACATTTTCAGCAAAACATAGGAATCTAAGTGTGTTGTTATACTGGGTCCCATTCATTTTATTCTAGATTATTCTTCTCTTCTTTGGACCCTGCATTTTCTGGCAGTACGGGTACGGGACCCGTTATCCAGAATGCTCGGGACCCAGGGTTTTCCTGGATAAGGGTCTTTCCATAATTCAGATCTCCTACCTTAAGTCTCCTAAAAAAATGATTTAAACAGTAATTAAACCCAATAGGATTGTTTTGGCTCCAAAAAGGAATAATTATATCTTAGGATCAAATACAAAGTGTTTTATTATTACAGAGAAAAAAAATTTTGACTTATTTCATTACAATGGAGTCTATGGGAGAGGGCCTTTCCATAATTCGGAACTTTCTGAAAAATGGGTTTCCGGATAAGGGGTCTGATACCTGTACTACCAAATGGTATAACCAGAAGTTGGAGGGGGGCTCTAACACCAAAATCTTGGGGTGGAAGAGTAATTATATGTACATATATAAATATATTAGATTAAATATAAGGACAAATAAATTGGGTCCCTTATACTCTCTGGATCAAGTCGGCTGTCTCTATTGTTATGTTTCTGATTCTGAATAATAAGGCATGATGCAGTTGGGGACGCAGATCTGGACTGGGATACAAAATAGGCCCTAGCATCTCAAGGACACAGAGACCCAAACAGCCCCCACCAGGCCAATAAATAGTGAGTGCCTATTGCATCTTACAGCAGCCCCTCTGGCATTTGTCAGAATCCCCAGATTGCCAGTCCGGGCCTGTGGGGAAGGTATAAACATGCCCTACAATAAAAGGGGTAACTATGCCTAAAGCTGGCCATGTACGTTCACATTTTAGTTGTTGTACAACGAATATTTGGATATAGATCATACATTTTAATGCAACGATCTAAAACTAACATTCAGCTTTAAAAAAAAGCTTTAATAGAATTAAAATCAGAGAAATAACAAATCGGATGATGTTCTGGCCATTAATTGACAGACAACCATTGTAGCACTTGGCTACATTGGCAACAGCACATCAGGAAAAGAAGAATATCATCAGAGAGGCAATACATGCACAGATATTATTGTTATATTATCCATCAAACATTTTATAACCTGTCGGATTGACTAAACGACAGAACGTCATGGTATGAAGATTGTTTTGGGCAATTATATTGGTGCATGTATGGCCAGCTTTAACCCAATGCCAGATTTTCCATCCCACCACTTTAATGTTAATATTTCTCTAATTAAACCTATTTCTGCTTATCTTAATTAGTGCTCTTTAAGGGAGGGTCCTTAGACACTCTGAGGAACATTTTAAAACCATATACCACATATACTAATGATCTCAGAACAGCATATACATACTCACTGCATCTTCATGCTTTGCTGTATTTGCCGCAGGGACTATTGATATGGAATAATTGATAGGCAGCGGGAGGCACCACGCATTTACACAATAAAAAGTCATGAGCCAAAGACTCCACATTTTGGAAAGTGGAAGAGCCTTGAATTAGAGAGAAGCTTATGTACTGCTGAATGGCAATAAGTTCCTCTTCAAAAGTGGCTCGTCCTAATGCCACCTCTCTGTCAGGTGGGGAAAATGATCTTACACGCACCTTTCCTGGGATGTGTGCAGTAGCAGCTCTGAAGCAGCTCACCCAAGATTCCAAAACAAATGGTTTATTCCAACTGAATAGGTGGCCATACACAGGCCATCAGAATAGGGCTGCATTTGCACATGGGCTCTGCAAACCCACCACCAGTGCAAACCCACCACTTGTTTCTAATGTTATAAAATGGTAAAGCCAGTGCTAAATGGTACATTTAAGTAGTAGAAATTACATAGCCACTGATAAAGTGGAAATAGGACTTAGATTCATGATGGCTATACTTATATTTAAGGGAGAGCAGTTCAATGACTTTGTTTTGTAGAAGCAAGTTAGCAATCTCTTTATAGCCTTTTAAGGAGACCCTCAACTAAAAGACAATAGGCGCCCATTTGTAGAAAGATATTAGCCACCGACTTGGCCTTACTTTACTAAATTTACACTATGTGGGCCTGTATATGACACCAAGATGGTTGCCTTTAAAGACATTTACATTCTGAGGCTTAAGTCTGGGGGCTGAATGCTGCCAAATGTGGCACTCTGGGTGGGTGGCTAAAATGGGCAAAGTGACTCAGCTAAGCCAGACCCTTGAATGTATGGCCACTTTGGAAGAGCACAAAACATCTAAGAGAAAATGTACTCACATAGCTATGATTTCATGCTTCTTTATTCAGAAGTGAGGTACTACGAACAAACAAGCTATATTTTTCTTTTATGTGATCCACGGCTGATATTTATAGGGTTTCCCTTTAATAACTTCAACATCCCCATCTCAGCTGTTAGTCAGTGATTCATTTTCTAACCCTCCTTGTAAGATGCCATAGACAGTCACTATTTATTGGGCAGGATACAGTGTAAGTATGGCCCAGCATTTCAGCTTTTATACCATAGCTCAGCCTAAGTGGCCTTCATACTGGATCCAAATTTCATCTGCTGTTTTGGGGACCAACCTCTTTTTTAAAAACCTCTTTGTCATAAGAAAACTCTACCTTAAAGAGGACATATACCAACCCATATAAAATAATGCAAATGTGTGCCCATACCACTATGGAGACTCTGACACTTGCCAGCTGCATTTGTGAACCCACCGTACCAGTGTCAGACTGGCCCACTAGGATACCAGGAAAACTCCCGGTGGGCCCAGGTGCCAGTGGGCCCTCTTGCTTCTAACTATTTGGCCAACTGCATGGTCATTCCCTATTTCTGTATGGGAAAAGAGATGGAAGGATAGAGTAAAGAGACTTGGATAATAAAGAGGTTAAGAGAGGAGAGGTTGAGTGAGGAGAGGAGGAATAATAGTTTAGAGAGTGGGCCTATGGTCCAAGGTTTTCTGGTGGGCCCCTGGCATCTCAGTCCGACACTGCACCCTACAGGAAAATGACTGTACAGAAACTTTCACCATTGATAAATATGCCTATAAAAATCCCATATTAATGAATAGAAATTTGGTGAATCTTTCTGTGGTTTCACTTTGATAATTCACAACCCAAAGACAACTAAGAACAAAAAAGATTACATTCATCACCCACGATCACTTACACAAACCCCACAAGTTAATTTCCCCTTTAAAAACATATATATGGGATTAATAAAAGACAGACTGAGATTTGAACTTTGACATGTTTATTATGCACTTTACAGTGAGAAGAGTATTCCATATTAAGGGTAGAGGGCATTCTGGGAGATGAGGCATCACTATTTAACATGTGGGTGACAGATCTGCTGATAAAGTGTCTTTTAACAGTTTTCATGGATGTAAAGCAAAGCTTTCACGTAAGAGTTGTAGGTTCTGGTGCTCCAGTTATCTCTTGCCCACCTCAGGAATAGTGAATGCAAATGTGCCTAGGCTTTGGTCTTCTACAGGAGCACTGCCCAGGAAACAAGCTGAGAATTCAACACACCATAAAGCACAAAGACATTGTTACGCTTCTATTAATAAGCTAAAGCCAATTAGCGCTGTTGTATGATTTTGTAATGAGGTGGAGAATAACAGGAACTAAGCTGAACTGGAATGTAACCAGAGACTGGGGAATGTAGGACAACATACAGGAAGCAAATCTGCCTACTGGCAGTTCATCGAAAGGGCGGCCATTTTCTTTCCCTATAGTGGTTGCTTGCTGCAGAACCAGGGCCAAAATGCTTCACTATGTGGTACACTTTCATTGTCAATTTATTTTTAAAGAAAAATAAACTCTTTTTCTAATCTACCAGCATTGCTAGTTGGTGGCTTTTCTGTACAAGCTGGTTAGATAGCACTTTTCTTTTTATTCCTTTGGTAACTCAATTGGGTTCCAGCTCAGTGGTTGTCGGGCTTTCTATCTCAAGTTCCCTTGGTGGTCAAACCTTTGGTCAAGGCCACCTTTAACGCATATTATTTACAGATCTAGGAAAGGATTGGTGGATCGGTCATTCAGCCATAGTTCCAAGAATATCTAGGGTGCAAATGAGGTTTCACCCTAAACTTCCAACACTAATTGAGCTACAAGGTCTGTCTAGAGCAAAAATTCTGCCCAAACGTTACCCTAACTGGCCTCCAAACTTAGCTACTCCTGCCACTCCTCCAGGCCTGCCAAGCCCTACTTTCTGGGGATCAATGTCAAAGCTTTATTTCCTTCTGGGTTTTGCCTGTAGAGGTCTACAGCCACCAACTAGCACTGATCCTTTTCCAGCACTACCATTCTTTTTAAAGCCTTGGGGTTTGAATTTTTAGTTATTACTGGAAGCTGAGCTCAGTCCATATTGAAACGATATTAGGTTGCTGCATTTTGGGCCTGTGCTCAAACAAGGATTGTTTTCTGTTTATGGAATGTCAAGGGTACCTGTATGTGTGCCTCCAGGCTCTACAATGTGCCCCTACGCCTGCCTGACATGATCAATGGGGCTCATTAAAGTGATTAAACTTTTTCAAAATTCCTGCCTTTTAATACATGCAGATAATAATACCCAGTGGAAGTCCAGACAACAAGAAGGCTCTTTAACAGCTCATATGTTAAAGCCATCTTCCGAATGGACAGTATGTCTTCTGTCTTCCTTCTGCCACATGAAGAAATCTATGGAATGTTCCTTATATAAATCTATGTGAAATGCCCATGGCACTGTTAATGACATATAGCCACCCTGTAACCCACTAGTCTATGATAAACTTAGCAAGTACAAAATTCTTCTTTCTCCTATTACTCCCTGTATGTCTGAGATAAACTGAAATAGTTGCAGGTTCCTTGAAATTGGGAATCTGGCTCTATTGGAACGACTGATGAAAAGGGATGATGTGGGTTCCAGTATTACTCCCTGTATGTCTGAGAAGATATATATATATAATTTTTTAAACTGAAATAGTTGCAGGTTCCTTGAAATTGGGAATCTGGCTCTATTGGAATGACTGATGAAAAGGGATGATGTGGGTTCCAGTACACAGAGAGCAGACATCCACTGTTCACAATACAACTTCAAATAGTTGCTACTTCACCAATAAATATTGCTTCAATTAACTGTACATTCACGTTGATCAAAGTTCATAAGTCCTAGGTCCACAGCTGACAAATTACATCTTCACAAAACAATATATTACATGTAGAATAGGTAAACATCTTTGTTCTTTCCTCTATATTACATGCAGCAGAATGTTCGGTCCATTCCAGCTCCTTCACAAAACGACTCAGATGTCTCTGTCGTTAGTTAGCCTTTATTTTAAAATCAAAAGTCCAGGCCAGATCTGGGGCCAAGGGGCTCCTGTAAAAGAGGCCTGGATCTCGGATTTCATTTGAAATTGAGAGTTTAAGAAGTTTGTTTTAGACTAAACCCTGTAAGTGAGATTAGTGGTAGCTACGAATACCAGAGGCTTAGCAGCTAAGGTTAAGCTGTACGTATCATGTTTAGTAATCATTGTGGGTTGAAGGAGTTAAACATGAGCGTAAGCTTGACCAAAAATCTCAGGTAAACATAGGCCATCATTTTGCATCTAGGCTTTAGCTAGCAGAGACATAAAGTGACTGACGATCTAAGAAAAGAACTTTTTGTTTGGGATTGAAATGAACAGGTCCATGTGACAATAATTTTGTTCAGCTAATACAGTCTTTGGTGGGTGTCTGGAGTTTTGCAGACTATAATATTTTGAGGCTGACTCACACAGGACATTCCAGCTATAACCAGGTATTGTGCATAGGATACACTTTGCTCCGTATGTTCTTCCTGCTGATCTACTGATGAAGGACAAGTGAGCAATCACATTACATAGGGGTAGTTATATCCTTAATACCCTGTAGAATTCTCTTCATATGACCAACTTTCGCTATTCCCAGGTCCTAAAAGAGAAGACAGGAACATAAGGTAAATATAATTCTTAGAACACAAGTGGGAAACAATTTAAAGACAGATAGAAGGACAGCATCAATAAATGAGAGGAGACATTCAACACATGGAAGTTTATGGTAATGGATATAACTATGCTACAGGCATTAACCAAACCCAAAAGGAAGTTGGGGGTTGGCATAGGTGCTGGTACATGTGGCTACTGTATGTAAGGAGCTACAGAGGCCCCACTCCCTGTATCAGGGTCTCTGCCACTGTCCCAAAACTCTTATAAACTTATAATGTAAGTACACAGCTCACCCGAGACTGCCAGAGCTCTTTATCAGCAATCCTATTTACTATAGTTTAATCTTTGCCAGAAAAATTTAGTCTATGGTGCCGAAAAGCTAGTGAATGCTTTGCGCACACAAGAGTATCTTGTAGACCAGGGATCCCCAACCTTTTATACCCGTGAGCCACATTCAAATGGAAAAAGCTTTGGAGAGCAACACAAGCATGAAAAAAGCCACTATATTTACTGGCAGTCTACAGAACGCACTGTTTGGCAATTACACTGAGTTTTTATGCAACCAAAGCTTGCCTCCTAACCAGAAATTCAAAAATAAGCACCTGCTTTGATGCCACTGGGAGCAACATCCAAAGGGCTGGCAAGCAAAATGTTGCTCACAAACCACTGGTTGGGGATTACTGTTGTAGACATTTAAAATGTAAAGGGGAAGTAAACCCAAGAATTAACTCCTGCCTACTAACAGTATGCATTACTTACAAATGTAAATGTATTTGGAAATATTATTTCAATGAAGCTGTGTCTCTCTGTCCCTAGCTATTCTCTGCACTCAGATTAATGAAACATTGTAGGAGTTAGTTTTTCTGAAGCCAAGACTTCAAATACTACAATGCCTTGTGTGCTTAGCTTGTGGCCACTGCTTAGGCCTTTGCTAGACATGGCCATCTACTGTGAACATGTTACATCAGAGGGGAATTTTAGCTTTTGGGCTTAAACTGAGCACCCTAAAATAAAGTTAAGAAACCCTGTTTTTGGGTGAAGTCACACAGAGCTACTAGTAACAGCTACTTGTCACAGCTACAAAAATAGATAATGCCAATAATTTACTGAAAATTGTCTCTCTGTGTGTTTTAGCAGAGGCATTTCTCAGTATTATCTATGGCAGGGCATTTTTCTGGTGTTTAGTAGCCGTAACAAAGCAGCTCTGCTTGTCTTCACCCTTTGATGGTGGGCAGTGGCAACTAAGTACAGGGCTGGAAGACATTATATGGTCAATATGTTTCATGATAAGGAAACTGTTGGTGGAAAAGAAAGGCATATACTTTGAGGATAAAAAAAGAACAGATCCATTTCATGGAAAAGGTGACAATGTGCAGTGCACTTCCAGTTCCTGCTAATACTGTAGGTTTTGGAACAGAGGGTGGAGGAGGATCTCGGACATGATTACAGGTGGGTTATAACTTTGAACTGGTGAAATGAAATGGAAACAGAGTTCATGGTAATGGCTGGGGTTGGAGAAGGTTATTTTAACCATCTCAGGGTACCTTGAGGTCTCTCCTTTCCAGTAATACCAGCTCTGAGCCTTGGATGTCATGGCGGATAAATATATCCTTGTATTCCCCTAAACCCAAAACGTCCAGCCACGCAGCCACCTCCTCTGTGCCCCATTTATCCACTGGCAGGGAGCAGAGAAAAGAGAATGCAATAGGAATGAAAAGATGCTTCTTTGCTGCATTTGGGTAAGGGACAGCACTACATGCAGTTTCTATAACTTACAAGCAATCAAAGAAAATAATTTGCTCACTCCCTGAATGCTCAGTATTGCACACACATTGACACCAAGGAGCACCAGAAATTAAGGTATGCCATGCAAGTTGCTGTTGTCTGTGTTTGTTTGATAGAAAATATACAAGAGAGCTCAAAGACATCTAATATCTCTTTATTCACAGTCATGTGTGTGCATGCAGATCATTTAAAAGCAATTAAACTAAATGAGTCTAAATGGCACTGACCCATTCTGCTGTATGTTCTCAGGGCAGCCATGGGGCAGGGGAAGTGGGGCACCGCTGGCACAGCTGTAAGGTGCTCAGTTTCTACTGATGTGCTGAAGGCCAATATTCAGTATTGCTCAGTGTGTCACAAAGGATCCTATATGTATGTATTGTAGTAGAGTGACCCAACAAATGAGAAAAATTTGAGTTTCCCTTTAAGTTCTCCATAGTGGGAGATGTAGACTTTAAGGGAGATGTTGATAAATGTTTTCTTTGTTTAAAGGGTTTTGCTGTCTGGTCCTGGAAGCTTTAGTATTCTGGAAGGAACAAGCAGACCAGGCGATCCATTCCGGTAGTCCAGCTCACATGTTGTAGCTTGTTTTCCACAGGAAGGCTGTCCTGTGGAAAGGCATTTAATTGTATGGAAATGTGTGTAAAGCTCTCTCAGAGCAGGGCACAGGGAGGATACCTGTCTGTGTAAAGATCTCTGAGAGGGACTGGGAGTGTTTCCTGCCACTGCAAAGAGCAGGGGGAGACTTGACGAGCGACCAAGAGACTGATCATCTAAGGAGCTGAGAGGACAGCCAGGAGGCTGAGCAATTTCCCCAGAAGTGTTGTGGATACAGGGGTGACCCCAACCATTTGCGTTTTCTCACTGGTAATCCATAATAGACCCAGTTTAATAAGGGAAATCATCTAATGTGTCATGGTAGCGTCCAGAGGGCAGGATTTATTTTTATGATTTATGTTTTGTATGCTGAAATGGGCACCCCTGTGTTAAATAAACTGCCTTTAGCTAAGAAAGTGTCTGTCGAGGATCCCGCTAGTTTACAGTATGTACTGCTTGTACAGTGCCCTAGCGAGAACTATGGGTTTGTAGTGGGCATGTACCATCTGTTTCCATGTACCTGTTAGAGAGCTGTTGGATTTCTGCTTCTGACACTTCTCCTTTTCCTTTTTTGGTTTTGGAATGATTCGCAGTTTAAAGCTCCCCTTGTTGCCTCCTCCACTGCTCTCCTAATTGTAGACAAAAACACTGCTTAGTATTTAATGCTTAAACATCCATATGTTTGCTGTCTTAGTTTAAAGGGCATTTAAAGCTTCACCAGTAAAGACTTGAGTTGCTGAAGTCACCAGGCATGTGTAAATAAAGCTGATTTGCACTTACGCACACCCAGCGAGCAGGGTTCCAGTAAGGCGTATCTGTGCCCACATCTACCTTTTCTCTCATCCACAAACTTTACTATAAAGATATACGCATTTAGTGGCAGTTCCTTCTTCTCATGGGCCTCTGACAGAATGCTTTTTCCCCCTGATGGTGGCTCTGCAAGAGAGCACCCATGAAGGGGTGATGGGGTTGGCTAAGGTCAAAAGATATGGAGTTGCAGAGAATACCGTCAGTGACTAAAATGTTTCACTGGCATAGTGCTGCTGTACCACTCGACTTATACATCAGTCATAAGATTAAGCTACACTGATTTCTGCTTAAATGTAAGGTGGCTATGGCTGGTATTAAAAATAAATATATATATATATATATATATATATACAGTCCATAGAAAGCACTCACAGCATGAGTATCCAAAAAAAATAACTGTTTATTTAAACAAAACTATCTACGCGTTTCAATCCACATAGGATCGTCATCAGGATCAGAATCCTATGTGGATTGAAATGCGTAGATAGTTTTGTTTAAATAAACAGTTATTTTGTTTGGATACTCATGCCGCGAGTGCTTTCTATGGACTGTATGGATTTTGTGGGTTAGCACCCGGCCGCTGTTTGTGGGACTGGTGAGTGCCGATTTTTGCGAAGGTATATATATATACAGTATATATAAATATATATCTATTTCCTATTAATTTACTTCACTGCTGGTACAATCCAACATTTACCAACAGTACGGCATAGTCTAAAAAGCCCTTACCTCCTCAGTTGGTTTGATGATGTGTGAGATCCAGTGGATATCAGCCAGTCTCTCCAAGTCTTGGCCCACTGCATTCAGGGAACAGAGAAGCCCTTCCTCCTCCTGGGGAGATTCCCATTGCTACAGAAACAAAATATTTTCCTTATAAATAATTGAGGTTACACAACACAAAAACCGACCAAGTTAA
The DNA here is from genome assembly GCF_000004195.4 of Xenopus tropicalis. NCBI lineage: Eukaryota > Metazoa > Chordata > Amphibia > Anura > Pipidae > Xenopus > Xenopus tropicalis. The sequence continues at coordinate 39,412,795 of NC_030684.2, read as the reverse complement.
ATTTTCAAAACCCTCTGTTGCTGTTAATAGTTAGCAGATAAAAAGTGCAACAAAGGTCACTGAATGACTTTTCTATTGGGGACAAAACCCAGACACAACACTTGTTAATGGATGTTAAACCTATTGATCAGCATGCCATTAAACAATGTACTCAATAGGGATGCAATGAAGTAGATTATTGAGCGGATCTCACCTGCTTGCTCTCCAGGAAAGCCTTTGTCTCTGTATATAATGCCTTCACACTTATGGCAACATCCACAGCCGTATTTCTGCTCAGCAACTGGAAAGTCAGTGTTAGAAGCAAGTTGGTATGAACGATGGTTTTTCATATACACAACCCACACTATAACAGTACTACTTGACTGTCCTACAATACAAACTGCACCAAGCTATATGCATGCCCAGTTTTAATGAATAAGGCATTGCTACTGTAGCTTGACATTAGCAAGATCTGATGATCCTTATGTTGCTCGTGAGCCATTTTCCAACAATGGCAATAATGGCTAAACAGGTATTTTAGCTGCAATATATGTTAGCAACTATGTCAAAAATAATAACCTGTGTAAGACAGCGCAATTATCATTAATGAGTTATATTAAAAATCAGAAGCCTGCTGGCGGCCTTACCTCGGGAGAGTTGTTGGTTTTGTTGGAAAATGCTTCATTGAGCACCCCAAAGCTTCCATTGACAGCATGGGCCAACTCCTGCTCTACAGCCTTGTGATACTTGGCAGCTTCCCGAATCCTGTAGAACAAAAATTGGAAGAAGGAAACAAGTTAAATTATATGTAGCTGCATTTAATCAAGGCTACATTTAGATTATGCCAGGGCCTGAGACAAATTATATTTGTGGAGTCAAATTATTCATAGAATGAAAGAATGCCTAAGAGACATCTTGACTTTTAGCAATATTAATATAAAGAGTACATTCCATAGGCTATTATCCCACTGCTACTATAGGCACCATCTCTCCCTACTATACCTGCTATCCCACAGCCACAGTCCCTTCCCAGAGGCTATTATCCCCCCACTGCTACTATAGGCACCATCTCTCCCTACTATACCTACTATCCCACAGCCACAGTCCCTTCCCAGAGGCTATTATCCCACTGCTACTATAGGCACCATCTCTCCCTACTATACCTGCTATCCCACAGCCACAGTCCCTTCCCAGAGGCTATTATCCCCCCACTGCTACTATAGGCACCATCTCTCCCTACTATACCTGCTATCCCACAGCCACAGTCCCTTCCCAGAGGCTATTATCCCCCCACTGCTACTATAGGCACCATCTCTCCCTACTATACCTACTATCCCACAGCCACAGTCCCTTCCCAGAGGCTATTATCCCACTGCTACTATAGGCACCATCTCTCCCTACTATACCTGCTATCCCACAGCCACAGTCCCTTCCCAGAGGCTATTATCCCCCCACTGCTACTATAGGCACCATCTCTCCCTACTATACCTGCTATCCCACAGCCCCAGTCCCTTCCCAGAGGCTATTATCCCCACTGCTACTATAGGCACCATCTCTCCCTACTATACCTGCTATCCCACAGCCACAGTCCCTTCCCAGAGGCTATTATCCCACTGCTACTATAGGCACCATCTCTCCCTACTATACCTGCTATCCCACAGCCACAGTCCCTTCCCAGAGGCTATTATCCCACTGCTACTATAGGCACCATCTCTCCCTACTATACTTGCTATCCCACAGCCACAGTCCCTTCCCAGAGGCTATTATCCCCCACTGCTACTATAGGCACCATCTCTCCCTACTATACCTGCTATCCCACAGCCAAGGTCCCTTCCCAGAGGCTATTATCCCCACTGCTACTATAGGCACCATCTCTCCCTACTATACCTGCTATCCCACAGCCACAGTCTTAAAGTTTATTATCCAAACTAGTACTAGAATGAAAACAGTGGCCCTTGTGGCACTTCCTGTTGCTATGAATAAGAAAAGACCCCTACATTTCTGATCATCAATACCGAGTAGCAACATTCCAAGTGACAGCTGCCATAGCCCTAAAGAACAGGTACATTATGCTGCATTATTAATGAGATGAATACATTGCTTGAAGATAATATCACATAGGATTGTGTTTCAGAAGCTTTACCGGCTGATGAGATTCTCAGAAGTGTTAGCCAAGTGCTGCAGATGTGCAAACTCTTCCTCTGTAAGGTACTCCATTGACTGCTGGGAGTGAAGCCTCGGCCGTGCCATAACCCTGTAACTGTCTCCCTTTCTCTTGTCTTCCCAGGATTTCAGAGTGTTCTCAAAAGCCTAAAGAAAAAAAAATGAGTGAGGGGTATAGCCAGCCAAGTGTCTTATACTTTTTAAAAATTAATAATATTGAAAGTGCTTAGAGACATATTTATTAATATTGGAGACAAACCTCACTAGTGATGTTGCCCATGGCAACCAATCAGCAATTAGATTTAAACACCTACAAGTTAGAAAACAAAAGCAAAAATCTGATTGGTTGCTATGGACAACATCATCAGTTATGTTTGGCTCCAATGTTAATAAATACACCAATTATTGCGTCAGAGAAAAAAAATCAACCTCAACCTTCTTAATCCTCATTAAGAAGTTCAAAAGGAATATGTCTTATTTAGTTTTCTAATTACAGTTATGTGGCAAAACTTCATCTGATTGTGGCATGGCCACTTTAAGCTACAATGCATACCCTGTCTCTAGTGAGCATCTGTGCCCGGTTCTTGTGTTGGATTTTCAGGATCCCAGGAGGCTGCACCCAAGCCTCGCCATCCACCTGCACAGGTACACCTTCTTCTCCGAGGATCGTGATCTTCACTACCCGGCACTAAAAGTGGCATGAAGAGGCTACATGAATGTTCATTGCAACTTTGTGAGTGTAGTCTTTAACCACAAGATGGCAATGTTTTCTCCATTTTACTGGGGCTTTTTTTTTGCAATTACCAAGCAAAACAGAGCCTTGCGCTCTATGTGATGTCAGTAAAGGCAGTTTCAGAAGTGCTATAACATCCTGTTTTGGTAAGTTGGGTTTTGCACCCCAGATGTACAAAGCCACAAAGGCGCCATTATAAAATCCACATCTCCCAAATGTCTGTATGCTTGTTCCCATCTAGTGTTAAATCCCGTTACCTGAGCAATACGATGGTGCTGCAGATTGATTACACGTGACACAGCCATCTGGATGCTCCCAAACACAGCCACCACCTCTAGCTTTTTGTCGTCAAAAGATGGAGCCCCAAAATTCTGCAAAACACAATAAAACCAGAAGTTGTCAGTAATAACAGGAACTTTTTCTATCACTCCCACCACTGGGGCAGGTATAAGAAAGGAATTACTTATTCTGGGCTGTCTATTTTGGGGCCCAGGGGGCCATAAACATCCATGGACTTGTTTTTATAATTTCATTATTTTAATACAGGAGGTAGTTAACCAATGGGAGACTAGAAAAATTCACCAGTAAATTTGGCAAATATTACCAAAAAGTAAAAGAGAAAGTAAATGTTTCCTACAAAGCTTTAGGATTCTGTCTATGCAGTGGAAGTCAACTGGAATACCTAATACCTGATCTTAGGTGCCATAAATATGTTTCTGATTGGCTCCCACTGCAGAAAGAAGAAAGCATGACTACTGACCATTTGCAAATTGCTTCTCTGCTATGATCTCTAAACTCTGTGGGAAATTTTTGCTTCCCTTTAAACTTAATCAAATATTCTATTTCCTGGTGTTTTTAACCTCCCTAGACCTACTTCAGTATAAAACCATGCTGATTCAGACTTCTATGTTCAATAAATGAAGTATGTATTAGATGGCAATAAAATGAAAGACTGGTTACTTACATTGTCCTCTTTGGTTCCTCCCCAGAAGTTTATGCCACCAGCGTAGCTGGGGATGTTCAGAACAGCAATACCCTGAAGGCTTGGCAGAGAGATGGGTTCCCCGTCACACTGAAAAGGCAAGTGCAGTATCATTACATTTTATCCTCACAGACAGACAGCGCTGGGCTGAGATTCAGGGTATTATACTTAAAAGCACATATCTACACATATCTCTGACAGATAGGTAGTACTTTTATTCTCTACTGGAAGATATAGAGTAGCTGCCCTGCATACAAAAACAAGTCATTACAACAGCTACAACCCACCTCAAGCTTGACACGCTGCTCCAAATTCTTGTAGGTTTTCTGAAGAAGTTCCTTGGTGCCCAGAACACCATACCACATCATGTTCCGGGTCCGACTGCTACAGGGGCAGAAGGGGAGAATACAAGCAATTACGCTGAGCAGCCAGTGTGGGACTTACTGCAAGTGCTATGTGACCACCAAGTTATATTTGTGTCCTGCATAGAGAAGAGTGGTTTGAGCTTTGTAAATAGCAGTATAAATATAAAGGGGCTATGTAGGGTTCTCAGGTGGATACAAAGGTCATCCTGTGGCTTTCCAGCTTTTGCTGAACTAGATTTCTAGTATCTTAATGACAACCAGCAGCTATAGTTGGAGCTGCAGTTCACCAACAACTGTAGAGCCAAAGATCCAAAAAATAAGGAACTACTTGGAGGTAAATGACAACAAACAGCCATTACTGTTCAATAGGATTGAAGAATTTGATGATAGAAGAGGATATAAAGAGTAAGTGAGCAGTGGAAAGATTGGTACAGGGTGACAGGTAGTCAATGGAGAAGATGTTAAAGGTTGTACCTGCACTTCTTGGGGTGCTCATCTCGTTTGTTATTAAACTCTAGCGATATCTTGGCATCCAGGCCAATGCCAAAATAATTATTCATAGTGCATCTTTCTGAGAACTGGCTGAAATAGAACAATAGGTTTAGATTAAAAGTGAAACAGAGATGTACTATAGTCTTTGGGTTTCTCACATCAATGTCATAACTTACATAGCATCCTCGCTAAAGTGCAGGGGACTGAAGGTATACGGCCGGTCCAGAATGATAGAGGATGTGGTAGATGAGATAGTTCCACGCCTGGAAGCTAAACATATCAACAACAGATTGATATAGGAATTTCATATATGCCTAAAAACTATTTTCTGTTACTCATGTGGCACATATGAGAATTGGCTGAAATAGGACAAAACACAAAATGTAACTATATAGATACAATTAAGTGGCATTATAAAATTGCCAAAATGAGCAAAGACATAAATGATGGAAAGGACACAAACATCCGAAAATTATATTTACCCAACCTTTCAAGATAGGATTGTGTGGTGGCAATGGTGCCTTACTACCAGGGATATCATAGCTACATTTCTGTAGCTATATAAGATTTATAATGCTGAGCCTTCTTGGCTTACCCAGACTCTCTCCTTCTTTGCTGAATTCTTCAGAGCTCTCCTTCTGAATGGGGGATAACATGGGGGTGCTGTAAACTTGTGTGTGTTTGTTCTGTTCATCCACAGCTAGAACACGATAGAAAGCAAAGATTACTAAATAAAACTATCAAGCATTATAATATAGCACTTTAGATATTAACTGGGAGACAAATCTTCCTTTGCAAGAACAATGAAGGAATAATCTCACCTTTCTCTGCCTGCTCTATGATCTGTTTCAGAGCTTTCTTTAGACTATTGGCCCTTAGCATGAGCTGCTCCTTAGATTTGAATATTTTAGCCATGTCCTCCATGTTATTTTCCTTTTCATTCACATCCTTGCTATTTTCCTTCAGGGCAGAGTCAGGGTGAAGGCTCTGTAAGGGAGGAGCTAGTAATGCTTGTGACTCTTCATTAAGGGACCGAACCAGAGACTCCAGCTTCTCATTTAACATTGAGCACTGAAATTGAATAAAGAGGCAGAAAAGAATGGTGGGCTTTAGCATTTGGCGTATTTAGAAAAAGGCCAGCCTTAGTACTAGCCTAAGGTGATCACCCAAGATGCCCATTAACATGCATTAAATATTACAACAAGCTATTTCTCAGACATGGGAAGACTTTATAGGGCAGCTATGTCCATGTAGCAGCCATACTGTTTACTAATTTTTCTTTACCTCCCACAATATCACAAGGAGATTTTTCTGAGAGGAATTTTGGAACTGCTTCAATATTGGACCTATGCATTAGACATACTGGTAATTTACTATCCTAAAAGTATAAGGTGTGTCTTATAGATTTAAATTGTGGAGGCTTGAACTACTGCACTGTAAGGTAAATGGTATCAGGGGTGTAGTTTTCCCATGCTCCTAGACTATTGCCACTTTCTTCCATTCCTGAAAGGCACCACAAAATCCACTATTCGACTGCCCAGTAGCCGATGGGTCTGTTTCCCAAGTTGTTACATTTCTGCTTTTTTACCTTTCTAGCCATGTTGTCTGCCTCTTCACGGTTTTCTGCTGCCCTTGCGTACGCCTTCCCAACTTCAGTGATGAAATCATTTACTGAAAGGCACAGGAACCTTTAGGAGAAAGAAAAATAATGGAAATTATCATAACCCACTGATCCTTAACCTATCTTTTGTTTATTGGGTTTCACTATAGCCAGAGCAGGCAGCCATTCAAAATGGCATGTCCAACTATACAAAACTACAGAAACCAGAAAAGGAAGTTGCTTTTCCTATACAGATATCTTTTTCTTGGACTGATGGTAAGGTGCCTTTATAAGACTGGTATGCTGAAAAGTTGAGTTCAGATAAGGGTGTAGACCATAAGAACATATGTAATGAAGGACAAGTTAGGATCCTGACTGGTCAGCTGCTAGAATAGTATATAGAAAAAATGCAATTTCATGGCAAGGTAACCAGCTGCCCAGTTAAGATAAAAGTGCCAGTCATTTGACCCAAGCATATTTCTTGCTGGTCACATGCTTGACAAATAATGATGGTCACAGGATAAAGGGAAGCATGTCTCTTTAGGGACCAATAGGGTTAACAGTCCTTATAACTTTAAACCCCACCTTCCTTATTTCACTGTTACTGGGCAGAGGCATTTTTCTCCCTAATCAGTGGAATAGTTAAACATTTTAGGCTTTTAAAGGGATGCAGTTTGGTTGGAAAAGATGCATGAAAGTGCCCAATCAACTAAGGCTCAGGGACATGTTCTAAAAAGTCAATGTAAGGGAATGTTTGAAGGTATAGGGTAGTATTATTCTGACAATCTCAGGACTGACCCTGCCAGAAATGTCACAGGAGTCTTACTTGGCAGATGAAATGACATCACAGTGCTTATCTGATTCCAGAATTTTAGCCAGGTGGAAGGCAACAGAATCGGCATACTGGGATATCTGTACCTGCCAAAAACAGAAGGCGGACAAGTCACAACAGAACCAGAATCAGTGCCTATTAGTTTTCACACATAGGTCCAGATTCAATTCAGAAAGGAAAAGTAAAAACTTTGGACATTATTCAGTTCCAGGAGAAAAACACTGTTTTCCTATTTCAGTGGCAAAGTGGCAAAAAATACGAAAAAGTCGCAAAATGTTCGTTTTCCAATCCGAATTTTTCCCATTCGGATTCGGAATCGTGGATTAGTAAATCAGCCCCTTAGTATCCTTATAGAGCCAGTGTATGTTTCTTTTTCAACATGCATTAAATTAGATAGGATTGGCCTCTCCATCCTACTCCTGTCTGATGGGTATTACCCTGGTTTTTATTATATGTCATTCGAACATTTGTGATATTTATGTCAAAGTACTGATCTTTATGATGTTAAAGTTTGCTTTCCTAAGACTTAGGGGCACATTTACTAATCCACGAATGTCCGAAAAGGGTCCGAATGCGTTTTTTTCGTAATGATCGGTATTTTGCGACTTTTTCGAGCACTCAATACGAAAGTCGCGACAATTCGCGAAAGTCGTACTGTCTATGAAAAAGTCACAACAATTCTCGAAATTTGTAATGGCAATGAAAAAGTCGCGACAATTCACGAAAGTCATAATGGCTATGAAAAAGTCGCGACAATTCGCGAAAGTCGTACTGGCTATGAAAAAGTTGCGACAATTCGTGCAAGTCGTAACGGCTACAAAAAAGTGGCAAAAAATACGAAAAAGTCGCAAAATGTTCGTTTTCCAATCCGAATTTTTCCCATTCGGATTCGGAATCGTGGATTAGTAAATCAGCCCCTTAGTATCCTTATAGAGCCAGTGTATGTTTCTTTTTCAACATGCATTAAATTAGATAGGATTGGCCTCTCCATCCTACTCCTGTTTGATGGGTATTACCCTGGTTTTTATTATATGTCATTCGAACATGTTTCAGCAGTGCTTATAACTCAAGATCACTCAAGAACACATGTTTTACCTCTAACTAACCTCTAATGTGTTTATATAATTCTAATAAAAGTAATTTAGAATAAGATATACTAGATTACTTAGATTAATGGAGACGGAAAAGTATGGACACTTTTGCTCTCACCTGAAATTTGGCCTCTCCATTCTCCTCCTCTCTGATGGCAGGGGGAGAGTGCTTTGGGGATTCATATGTTAATATGCTCCATCTAGAAATTAGAGAAAACAACAGAGTTAATGATAGAACTTTCAGTGCAGTCCTTACTGCCCTGCTGTTCTGACATGGGTACATCAATCTATGGGCTTGAAAATCAAAAGTTGACTTGTGCCACTTGTGCAGTGGGGATCCAGAACTAAGAGGGACCTGGTATTCTTTTTTGGGCCATCACTTTTGGTGGAGTCGTATAATGAGGGCAGAGACCTCAGTGACTGTTGCACCCATATCAGTGATCTGGAAATGGTTTTAAGTTTGCTACTTGTCTAATAACCCATAGCAACCAATCAGCAGGTTGCATTTATTGGACAGTTGTTTGAAAACAAACATTTGATTGCTTGCTATTGGTTACTAGATGTGTGCAAACTTAAAGGGACACTATACACACCTTTTTTAACCTGAGCTCAATGAATTAGGCTTGTGCTAAAAATACTTTTTGCCTATTGTTTTATATTGTTGGAAATATCTATGGTTTCTGTTATTTTGGCACTTAACAAGACTATGAATTTTGATTCTTGATCCCACAGAACTTCAAAGGAACTCATAGAACAAATTACCAGCCAATAGCATAGCCACCTGATGATGAGCTGCTCAAAGGCTGCTGCTTAGAGAAAGGGGGGATTTGTATGTTCAAAAGTAGATAAGGAGCTCTGAACAAACTGGAAGGGAGGGGGTAGTTCAGTGAAAGTAGCCTAACCTTTAAATGGCTGCTTTATAATGGCAAAAAAATAGAAAAATATGGATTTTTAAAACAATAGGCAGAATGTAATTTCAACACAATCCTATTTATTTTGTTCATTTTTAGTAAATGTGCGTTAGGTGTATACTGTCCCTTTAAGACTTTTTATTACATGACCCAGTATATCTCATAGTACCTTTTCAAACGAGCATCTCTTACAAACAAAGGAAGAGTCTTCATTTTAATAAACTAGCTTTACAATATAACTAGATTTTTGATGCACAGAAGCCAAAAAAGCTTTCCTGTATACTCCTAACAGTTAGTACCTGTCAAGCATTTTGGTGGTGGCACGTTCCAGCTTCTCTAGTATCTGGAGTAGCTGAGCATCATCATCACATAGACTTCCCCAACCCAGCACCCGTGCCAAGTCATTCCCTGTGCCCAGTGGCAGAACTCCTAGCTGGCACTGTAAATAGAAAACACGGAGAGTGGTTAGGTAGGGCATAACATGTATTTATTCCAAAAATATTCTGTCTATAACAAAGTAACATAGTAGATATGGCTGAAATAAGTTCAACCTATTGTGAAACCTGCCTAATCGCTAGCTGATCCAGAGGAAGGAGAAAAAATCTGAAGCCTCCTTTGTTACTCCAAAATGGCAACTTTACCTGTCCCTGGATCAATTAAAGTACAACTTAAGTAACTGTGTACAATATACCACATGCATAATAAAAAGAGTTAACCACAATTCAATGGGGTGGGTGTCAGTATGTAGGCACTCCACCCCTTCCCCACATTGCAATTATTGCTAAGCCAGAATTCCAAAAAATGCACGAAACAAGTGTACATTACGATAGAGCACCATTGGTGCCCATATTCTTTCATTTTACTTGGGTTGCCCTGGGCCAGCACATGATCATCATTGTGAGGCTTATACAGTATAATCACTGTATTATGAATGAGGTGGCTGAGGCTGATGCCAGGGATACGTGGGAAGGTGGCAACATGGCACTGTAATGGAATGTAACCTAGGCTGGTGCATTTTAAAGAGAAAAGAAGTGCCAGCCCAGGGCTCCAAAATAAGGTTTAAAGTCACTGGGAGATGCCTAACAAACTTGTACCCCAAGTGAAGTGGGGTTTCATCCTTAATATTTGTAGATATTCAGAGATTCATACATTTTTAAAACACTGCATTTTGTTACAGAAGCAGAAGGAAAAAGATTCACGGAAAGAACTGCAAACCTTGTATCTTATTTCAGGCCTTTTAGTGAAGAAGATCATTATCTGCTGAAAGTGCAACTTCAGCATAAGTATTGGCATAGCCAAGTAAACCTGGTGAAGGGACATTTAGGGGTCTATTTATCACACTGCATAAAACAATTTATGTCAGAAAAATGGTGTAAAAATGGTGTAATAAATGGTAAATTTATCAAAGTGTTTAATTCTACACCGCTCAAATGCCAGATTTTATTCTATTTTACACCAGTTAAGAAATTGCGTCATTAAAGTCAACAGGAAAAATTAAAGCGACAAATAAGTTTCTGCGTGAAAAAAAAAAGATGTTGAGAAAAACCCTGCGATGAATGAATGTCATACTGTCCCGTAGCAGTTTCATACAGCTGCTTCCGCTTACACTGGATTTTTAGACAGAGGTATGCACATGCTGAAAATCAATACACAGCTTGATAAATACACTGTTTTTACACAGTGAGGTGTGGTTTATATTGTCACCGTTTCTTTACACAGGACGATAAATGGGCCTCTTAATGTAGTAAGACCTATGGCTATAACTATGGGTCAGTGTGTCCTAGGAACATAATAAGCTCATACGCCAACACACAGGAATCTCTGTGTTCTGCTGATTAGTTGCTATAGGTAACTAGACCAATTTAGATAGTTTACATTTATAAATGGATGTTAACAATGCTTACTGCTTGTAAGAAAATATTATATAAAATGTTATTTGTGAGTTGCAAGAATCATCATGGTTAAAAAAAGACTTGTCCAAATCAAAAATCCCCCCCATGCTTTTTACATAGGGTGTAAAGGATTCAGATGGGTGATAGAGCTCAGGGTTGTCTCCTATAACATTATCCTTAAAGTGCCATGAAATGAAGCATTGAAGGCTATTATTGAAAGATAAGATAGAGATATTTAGCATTTTCCCTACCTGTTTCTGCAGTCCTAACTTGTCAATCTCTGACAAGACCCACCCAACGCTGCCGTCTCCGCCACACACCAGTATACGAAAGTTTGAGAATTTCTGGAACAAGCGCAGTCTGTGGAATGAAAAAACAATCACATCAAAGGTCCTTTTTGTTATTACTAGTTAAAAAATGTGCAAAGACAGTTTTATACCTTGGAATTTTACTTTACTTTTACTGGCTAAATACCATGTACATAAACAATGTAAGATAAACAAGGCTTAAACATCACTCATTATATAACAAGCTCATGTTTTTAACTTCTATTGCCTGGGAGCTCCTGTTCTTTTTTTCTGGAGCACTTACTAATGGGTTACATTTTGTTCGTTATAACATCTTACCTGTAGTAGTATTACAACAGTCTAGAGCTTGTCAGGTCTCATCGGGATATTATAGCTTAGTGGCCACTTTTAGCTGAGACTTTGAAAATGTTGTTGGTCACAGAGGGAGTGGGCATCGCCCTCATCTATTATTATAGTTATACATTATGAAACTCTAATATACATTATGAAAATCTAACATTTGGCACTGCAGCTTTAGTAGATTTCACTCCACTCCAACTGACTAGTCCAGGGATAATAGGATATATAGTATGCAAAAAATAATAAAACCAAGAATTGTCTAGCTATATGTTAGGACATGGCACGATTGTGAAGGTGGTATCCAGTTATCCAACCTGGATAGCTGATCTCATTGCCCCCATATTCCCCACCTTTGGCATTAAATTATTAAAATATACAGTTTACAGAAAAGTAAAACACGTTTTTCTGGACACTTTTTGTAGGCAAAGTGAGCTAATAAAAGTGATACATGGCAAACAAATGTCAATTCAGGACCCCCATCCCTTCAATAAGCAGTCTCTTTGAAAGTCTACAGGGCCCCCAAAACTAAAAAAAATATAGGCATATATAGGCAAATACACATTCACCCCAAATCTCATCCTAACTGGCCTTTAAGCTTTCAAATATTACCCTAACTGGTATCAAGCTACCCATAAATATTAGCCTGGGGGGGTATTGGCAGCAGGGAGATGTCTTGTCTCACTGTGAAAAAGCAGCTCCTGTAACAGACTATAGAAGCTATTATTGGACCTAAAATGCAACAGGCATTCAGCTTACTGACAGAGATTGTGCTCAAATATAGGTTTTATGTATCTAAATATAATGTAAACTGCATAACTATAGTTATTAATGAATGTGACTGTTGAAAAGTAAACTAGTGGAACAACTTCTGTTGTCTTTTGAGAGCCCCTTGCTCAACCTGTTTTTACCCACAAAAGGTTCTGCTGGATCCACAGTGCTCCATTTATTTTTTTGTGTGTGTGTTTGCCCAGCTTAAGATTCATGGCAAACACAAACAAATATTTTTCTAACATCTTTGGCTGATCAACCCCTGGTAAGTTGGCTAAGAAAAACAGAAAGCCAGAGCAGAAAAAGAAACCATTTGGAGTGGGATCACTAGTCATTCCAGAACGGCACATATTTTTAGGAAAGTGAATGAACCAGATCAGTCCACTTAGGCCATTTATTATTATTATTATTATTATTGGTAATGCATATTTACATAGAGCTAATATATCCCACAGCTCTTTACAATAAACTGGTGTATACACTGAACATACAGATTTACATAAGAGCTTGAAGACATTTACAGTCTTTTTCAGTAGAAGTGCCTGGGGCCTTACACACACCTAAGCCAGTGCAGGATAATGCTGGGTGCATTATACCTTTATTCGCCCAACACCATGGGGTGTATTTATTAACACTGGAGACAAGTATCACCGGTGATGTTGCCCATAGCAACCAATTAGATCTTTTCTTTTGTTTTCTAACTTGTAGATGACAATTCAAATCTAATTTTTGATATGGGAAACATCACCCCCACATGTGAAAAGATTGCCAAACTGCACTATTTTAAGCTGCTTTATTATATTGGACCCCTTTATTATACATTTTCATATACAAATAACAGTACCTCTTTCAATCTATGTGCAACCACTAGGGATTTCAATAAACTAAATACTACATTCTTTGGAGCTTAAAATAACTTTCCTGTAACATAACTGCTGTCACACAGTGATGTGGAACAACCAGTACGATCAGCTAAATACAGGCACGAACCTTCAGCAGAGCAAAGAAAACAGGCAGACCAAAACAAACAAGGGCACAGTCCAACATAATATGAATATGTAACTTCATAAAAAGAAACTAGTTTGTGTGAAGTTGTTTTGTACATAGGTAAGCATGCGTTGGCTTTCCTGATTCTGTTTATATATGTGGTTGCACAGGTAAGTGTGTATATATGTATATATATATATACACAGAGAAAGAGTGCCGCACACGCAGCGACTTGGTGCAAAAGAAAAAAGTTTATTGAAAAGGAGTTTTTTCAATAAACTTTTTTTCTTTTGCATCAAGTCCCCGAGTGAGCGGTACTCTTTTTCTATTTTTTAACCTGCACCCAGGACTGTTATTTTGGTGATGGGTGTGCTCCATTCTGTTCTCTGGTTTATTTAGAAGAGTTGAACTTAAGATTATAATTAGACCAGAACAATGATCTAGCTAGACTATTCCTTAGACAAATAAGGGCAACATTATGCATCCTTGGCAACTTTGCCTTGAAAAAGTCAGAGATCCAATAAATCAGGGGTCCCCAAACTTTCTTACTCGTGAGCCACAATCAAATGTAAAAGGACTTTTTTACACAAGCATCATAAAACTTTATGGAGGTGCCAATAAGGGCTAAGATTGGCTATTAGGGAGCCTGTATGCACACTATCAGCTTACAGGGGGCTTTATTTGGTAGTAAATCTTGTTTTTATTCAGCCAAAACTTGCCACCAAGTCAGGAATTCAAAAATAGTTATTAATAGCACTACCTGGTTTGGGGGCACTGAGAGCAACACTACCTTTTGGAGCAATCACCCAGCACCTGATCTGGGAACTAGCACTTATATTGTAGTGTCACCCACTGTGACCTGCAGCACTTATATTTGCCTATTTGTGTCTGTTAGTTACCCTCCCATATAGATTGTAAGCTCTACGGGGCAGAGACCTCCATCCTCTTGTGTCTTTGACTCCTAACTTGTTGCAACTGTATATATCTTTTATTTATTGTTATACTTTGTATTTATCTATTAATCTTAATAACCCCCTGTTTGTATTAATGTATTCTACTGTACAGCGCTGCGTACATAAGGAGTGCTATATAAATAAAGATATACATACATACATACATCCAAGGGGTTGGTGAGCAACATGTTGCTCACGAGCCACTGGTCATGGATCACTGCAATAAATATTGTAGTGAAACTAGTAGGGATTATTTATAAACACTGGGCAAATTTGCCCCTGGGCAGTATTCCATAGAAACCAAATAGTTACTAGGTTTTTTCAGCCAGCTGCAGGTTGAACAATAAAAGCAAACGTTTGATTGGTTGCCATGGGTTATTGCCCAAGTGCATATTTGCCCAGTGTTTATAAATGTGCCCAACCAAGTGTTTGCTTACATGGGAGTATATAACAGAATAAAAGCCTAGCTGCAGCACATAATGAGTTAAAGGGAAGAACTGCTGATCGTATGTAAATATTTTTTTAACACACCAGTGTTTATATCTAATTAGCCACGTTTTCAGTAAATTAAATTCTCACTTGAGCATCTGTTGGGAAATGCGGTAAATGTTGTGAAACAGTTTGCACAACTAAGAACAATCATTTAATTCCACATGGACTGGTTTTCCTTAGTTTTTATGACACTGCCCATATTGCTTGCACATTTAAAAGCCCACTTTATGGTGGCATATTTTTTGTCACAATTAAAATGATTTGTTCAGTTTTATTACATACACTGGAGCAGTTTAGTGTAAAAATGAAAGTGGGTAAAATAGACAGACTGTGGAAAATAAAAAATATTTCTAATATATTTAGTTGGCAAAAATGTAATTTATAAGGGCTGGAGTGGGCAGATGTCTAACATAATGGCCAGAACACTACTTCCTCCTTTACAACTCTCTAAGCTGTTAGCAGTCAGTGACCAATCAGTGACTTAAGGGGAGGGGGGGGCCATATGGGACATAACTGTTCAGTTAATTTGCATTTGAATCTGGCCTGCGTGCTCACAAACTAACTGAACAGTTATGTCCCATGTGCCCCCCCCTAAAGTCACTGACTAACTAAGAGGTTAGAGAGCTGAAAGCAGGAAGTAGTGTTCTGGCTATTATGTTAGACATCTGCTCACTCCAGCCTTTATAGATTACATTTTTGCCTAACTATATTGCAAACATTTTTTATTTTGTGCAGGCTATCCATTTTACCCAGTTTCATTTTTACACTGAACTGTTCCTTTAACTAATTTTATTACATTCTACCACAAGTGTATTTATTTAGAGCACATTTAGTACATAAGGGAGCCTTCATGACAGGTATTTTACAATGCCAGACTTCCTGTGCAGGAATAAACACTATTGTGTAGTATCACGTATACCTTAAGCTGTCTCTATGACACCTGCAAGTTCTGAACAGTCCTATACTCAAGTACGTTGTATAGATTGTCTCTGACTCATGACTGCTTCCCTTCACAGCACATCTCACTTAACTATGTAAATACAAGTAGGGATGCACAAAATCCAGGATCTAGATCGGGATTTTGCCTTTTTCAGCTGAATCTGTAACTGTTCAGTAGTATCCCCAATAAAATAAAAAAAATTGAAAACGTCTTCCTAGTGCAAGGAAATAACTCGTGCCCTGAGTCCCTGATACAGAGAATGACTCATTTGGTTGCATTAGAGTCAAATTACAAAGAAGCACATTTCTTCATGGACCCTACTGAATAAGCCACATCAGTATGTGTATAAATTATAGGAAAGTACTGGACAACTTGCTGCCACTGTATAAATAAATCTTATCATGTTTGGAACATAAGAACCTGATGGCTTGGAGTTTCATGCTAAGACTTGTAATACAACAAAGTAACCACCAGAGGAAGCAACTTTGCCATAAGCAATATCTGCAGAGCAGTAAATGTGTTTGACAGAGACAAAGAAATACATATCCTGCACATTTCAGCCAAATTACCCTCTTTATTACACATTTGAAACATGCATTATCTCGTTACTTTTGGCATGCTGTGCTTGAGATTCTCACTGTTTTATCTCGCAGAACTTTGTGGTTGTTTCCCTATGGTCACAAGAGCAATAACGGGTGCTTTTGGATGCCAGGCAGCTGTGTACTTAGCACCCGCCATAGTCTGAAGGACGCACAGGTTAGGGGACATCCTAGAGTACTAAGAGCTAGACAGGGTACAGCACTAAGCAAAAAATAATTGCAGTTTCCAAACATTTTTTGCACTTTGCAACATGCTCTGCACTTATTAAATAAACCTTAGGTTGCATCATATTGTACAGGCCTACTCTTTCAGCCCATCGGCACAGTAGGCCGTGGGGCTCATTTATTAAGGCCAATGCCGCACAGGGCGGATTCTCTTCCCGTGGATAAACGCAAACAATCACTGATAAGCTTTGTTTAGCCGGAAGCAAGTAAAACAATAAAAGCAGAAATGTAGTACCTGGACCAGTGCAATGAATCTGGGTGCAAGCACGTCAATAAGCTTTTTTGAGCTTGGCGCCTAATTTTTTACTTTAAGTCTTGTTTGTCAAATATCTGTTTGGACCTGAATGGATTTTGAGATATGCCCCAATCAATTGGTATCAAATGTTGAATTGTAATGATATTGGCCAACTATGACCAGTATAAATGCATCTTGGCATCTGCCAAACAAGAAAAACACATGATGTATTTTATTCTTCTAATAGACAGACAGACGCTCTGGAACCACAAGCCATAAACTTCAATCTATCTGTAAGCCTTTCTGCTAACCTGCTGGTACATGTCAGTTGTGTCACATGCTAAAGCAACAAATTTTAAAGTCACATGAAAAAAACACTTCCTTGTAATCACACACGCCTGTAGTGTTAGTAAAAAAAATCTAAAAAAGTAAAAATGAAACCTATAACTGCTTATTTGTGCTTATTTGTATTTGTACTGCAAAATAAGATTGAAAAAAAGATTTGGAATGCTTCCCTCTTTAAAAAGAAAAAAGTTGTCAGTAAGTTATATCTCTTAAGTGTTCTCGATTTACAACAAGGACAAGCAACCTTTGGCATGCCAGCAGCCACATAAACTACCCCTCCTTGTGTCAGTGGGCTAGCTGAGTTACACCACCATAACAGCAAGAGCGTAGAAACAATATATGAGCATTTTCTGTGCAGCTTGATTAGTGAATTCTGCCAGAGTACATGGCACACTAGAATGAAAGTGCCCTGCCGCAGGGAAATGAGGCATGGAATGTTTAAATAACACAGCACCATGCTTTGCCTTCATAATGCATAAAAAGAAATCTGGGAGTAGCACGCATATTAAGGAAAGACATATGTTATAGAGTTATTCCTGTGGATTAAAATGAGAGGGTATGCTTTTTTAGCTAGATACTTCCTTCACAAATAATTATATTTATATTTTAGTAGATTTTATATCTTGTCCCCCACCCTGAGTAGATGCAATAGTCTGTTATTTCTCTAGCTTCCCCTTACTTCTTCCACTTCGATAATGAGCCACTGATTCCTGCTTATCATCACTCACCCCAGCTGTGGCCCCCCATTCATGAGATCAAAGACCTGCGCGGGGTTAAGGAACTGCTTGAACTTTCGAAGAAATTTCACACCCTGGTTGTCTCCGCTTTTAGAATTCACAAAGACGAGTAGGGGGCTGGCGCACGAGGCAGGTGAGGTTGCCTTCCAGAACCCTGAAAGGACAGAAAACGGAATGTTTTGTGCAACTCCATTCATACAAATGAATAACGGCTATGTTTGTAGTGCTCCTTGTGTTTAGTTATATACAAGTTGAAATCCAATTCTGATCAGAACTCCAAAACTAAAATATATGTATCTTCTTCCCCCATAAATGTATCACAGACATTATACCTCAAGGAGGGTCCATTACAGAACAATGGTAGTCAGAATATCTATGCTAGACTAAAGATGGCTACACACTGTAAGATCCGCTCGTTTGGCAAGGTTGCCATATGAGCTGATCTTTCCACCAATATGCTTACTGAAGGTGGGCAATATCAGAGCCCTTGAGCCAAACAATGAATTACAACTACAGGAATAGGACCTGTCGGAGAGAGGGCTGCATCAATAAGCCAATGCGGTCGCTGATCAAACCTGCCCAATTAACATCTGGCAAAATTTAGGCCAGATATCAGTGGGGTAGGCCCATCTCCTATTTGGCACAGACCTCACACTCTGACTGTCCCAAGTACTTCATAGTGTCACATGTTGTAGGAAATAGCTTCTCAGTATCACTCACCATCAGAGTCAATGCTATTAAGAGCAATAGGAGGGATAATAGAGACTCTGCATGGTCCAAGAGGGCAGATTTTGCCCAGCTGCTCCTTACAGGATGTGTGCACCTAGGGAAAAATTGATAGACAGTTGGTAATTACAATGACAATTAATAACAATATGTAGATCAGGGAGAGTATGTAGGTATCCATGAGATTATGAGTGTTTGGGCATACTACAATTTTGCATGGACAGCATCATGAAACATACAGTAACTGGTGTGACCTACAGTCCGAGATATAAACTAGTAAAAGTGGTGTAAATAAGAAAATGATGCTGAATGCAGTTGTGATTTTCTTTCAGGGGCAGATGTGGGCCCATGACATATTGGGTCACCAGATAATCAACATGGGGCAGAGCCACAAACACAGGTAGTTACTTGGGATGCAAGCTCTCTTTTATATGAAATACTCTTAGATTTTTGGTTTACGTTTGGGCTCTGGCACATTGGGAGACTAGTCGCCTGCGACTAATCTCCCCGAAATGCCATCCCACCGGCGAAAATGTAAATCGCCGGTGGGATGGCATACGGCGGGGAAATCGCGGAGGGGTGGTATTTCGGGGAGATTAGTCGCCCACGACAAGGGAGATTTGTCGCGGGCGACTAGTCTCCCCTTGTCCCAGAGCCCTTATGGGGAGTGATAAGGAACAATTATTAGAACAACAATCTATTAACATTAACTTTAAGGAGAGACCAGCTGTAATCACACTATGGCAAATACGTAAACCCTTTTGTGGAGTCCCATTAACAGAATAAAAAAAAAAAAACATAGCTTGAGTCACATACAGTTAATGAATTTCCCAAAAGTCCCAAAGCCAGATAATGACTGGTCAATATCAGAAATGGCCAGGTATGTATGGGCCATAAGTAACTGGGTATCCTCAGCCAATCTTTTGGGATTGTCATGAAATTTAATAAAGGGCGTAAATGTATTTTGGGAATAAAAATAGCACATTTGTTTAGTATTTATTTTTCTACCACAGGATCCCTGGGACATGTATGGTTGCACACAGATGCAAGAATTAAATTTACCACCATATAGAAGGTGGGGTAAAGTCAGTGCATGGCAGTAATTGCCATTACCTACTAGAGCAGTGCTGTCAAACTTATTACAAGTAGTGGGCCAGTTATATCTTGTACAGCATGAAGGAGGGCCACGTTAAATTTAAACCATGATGTATATAGTAAAGTTTATGTAGCCTCAGAGCAGACAAGGAGCCATAAAAATCCTTTGGGGGGCCACATCCAGCCTGCAGGCCTCCAGTTAGACAGCCCTGCACTTCATTAATCACTTTAATACATTAAATGAATTTGAAGAGTAGCTTATTTGAAGTGTGTTCTGTCTTTACTAAATACCATGTGAGGCACTGAGGTCAGGTAAGTGGAAGTTTATTGTCTGTTTCAATAGCTTATGTAGCTTAGGTAAGGACATGCAGCATGAGCGATCAGAGCAGGTGGCTCCTACATTTGAAAAAACACTCATATGTCTGGGAGTTATTCTGGATAATTTGGTCTCATTAAGGAAACTTTCTTGCTGATGTTAATGCATAATGGTAAAAGCTTCAGAAGAAGAGATTAACATAATGGGCTCCTGGCTTTTTAGCTTTAACAACAATGTAATGGGAGTGTAGTAAATGGAAAATAGTAACTAAGAATGACATCACAGAACTGGGAACTACATAGCATCCAATAACATATTCCTAAGATCTAAAAGGTAAGAGAACTACTTTATCAGCAGCAGGAGAGATGTAAAAGAATAGCCTTACTATAGCTTTACACCACAGGCACCTCCAGTCCTGCAGCCTCCGCACACTTCCACATGTCTTGTCACACACTTCACATTTGGCACTGACAGGCAGGTTGCCTTCTAGCCACTGGTGAGGCATTGACACCTGGTAGAAAATATAAGCATTCAGTATCATAGTTAAATGTGTTACGTATTAAACCTTACTACTACAGTGTCTCTTCATTGCATCTTTCTCCCATTTCTGGCTTTCTGTTCTCTCTTTGAGGAACCGTATCAAAAAGAGTAAACTGTTTTTTTCTGGGGTTTTTTTGTATCTTCTATGGACAGTTATGCCCACTACACTAATCTCTGCACCGTTAAAGTGGGACAAAAGGCAAAAAGTGTCCCCGTGAAAACTTTTCTACTTAAATATTTCACAATGTGACTTCTTTGATTAAAAAAGCCATAAAAAACAATTTCCTGTGTTAGCTCCAGCACTAATTCAAGCATCACTGGAGGCCAAGGGATTTACTCCCAATGCTATTTAAATCTCTGTAGCTTATTGATAGTATAGTACCATGTCTGGTCATGATGCTGATGCCTGGGGCTTTCTGAAGATTTCAAAACACTGCACTGGATCAGGGGAGATGCTCCATTCCTCAAGAGCCAAGCGCAGTGAGATGACAGCAGGCAAGGCACATATTGGAAAGGCTCCCCATCACGTTTAGGGAGTTATTAAGATATTTCCTTTTTGATCTGCAATTGACATAAAGGCTAGCTGCTGATTACTGGGTTACTGGAATCTTCTGGGAAGTCGTAAGCAGTAATAAAGTAAAAAAAAGTTATAGCAAGTATGGGGCAGTGTGCTTTGTAATGTAAGATGGTGTCGGTATCAGTGCTAATCAATCTGCAGACTCTGGTATAACTACAACTCTATGGGTGTTTGGGGGGTTATTGGGAGTTTATTTAACAAGGGCTATAGGGCTGAATGCTGGATTAAAAATAATAATACATTTTGCATGGAATATTCCCCAAGTACTCCTTGCCAATACAGGTAGTCCATTGTTGCACTTCTTTGAAGTTCTACCTACAATTAGAGCTGGGCAATATGACCAAAAATTTATATCACGGTATTTTTCAAAATTATATCGGTGTCACGGTATTTGACGGTATTTTTTTTTTCCATGCATGATTAGGTGTTACCCCATTTCCTAATAAATTAGAGAATAATTACTGCAGTATTGAAAATCAGAGTCAGGCAAGCGAAGGATCGGCAACAGAAAGTCGTAAGGTAAATCAGGCAGGCTTAGTTTCCCAGGCAAGGCCGCAGACAACATAGCGCAGGAGGAGGCGTATGATAGCTTTAAATACCCCCAACGCATGCGCAGAACCAGCGCTGTCAGCGCGTCACGGACGTGCACGCTTGACATGTACATGCGCTCTGACGCACGCGCACCTGGACGCGTGTGCAAAACGTCCCGCGGACAACGGGACACGCGCGCAAGGAGGCATGCGAGACCGGGCCACATGGGTGAGTACCCTGACACCCCGGTATTGCGGTATCTGAAAAATGAATTTAGTTTTAAAAAAAAACACCGGTATTCGGTATTAAACGGTATATCGCCCAGCCCTACCTACAATTGTAATGCATAGTGCTTTCTATACAAGTGGTGCTATATAAATAAAAATATTCATGCATGACTACATTAAACAAAATCAGGAACCTGGGGCTGCTGAATAGTTATATCGCTACAGTACAAGGTATACTATATTACTATAATAATAGCAACCGGAGTGCTGACATTCCAAACTGCGGAAAACAATGTAAAATAATTAAAAAAACTGCCAATAATAAAAATTGAAGACCAATTGAAAATAGTTTCAGAAAAGTACTCTGTACATGATACTAAAAGTAAATTTAAAGGTAAACAACCCCTTATTAATACTAATAATATTAGTGATAGAGACTGACGTCTAGATGTCTAGATACCTGAAAGCGATGACCTTTATAAGCATTAAGCAAAGTTACAAGACTGTGTCTTTTAAATCCATTTACTTTATAACTGTCATTGACGTACCTGACTGGCCTCATAACTCAATAAACTTGTTAATGCAGAAGGATCACTTTCCTTCCTAATGAAACTGATCCTCCAGCCAATGAAACCATTAAAGCCATACTATCGACCTACAACTGGATCTACTGTATGTCAAACATAAAGGCAGACTGTGTTTTTTTGCCAAAGAGGAAGAAAAGACACAAGAACCAGGAAGTACATTTTCGCCATGCAAGCACAAAAAATACTAGAATTTTTTAATGCGTAATGCATATTTTCCAAAATTACCCTACTTTACACAATATTTAATATTGTTTCCAAGCACGAAACTTCTTACTGACAAAAGTATGCATTTGCTCTCTATGATAGTCTATCATTAACCCTTTAACAAACTGAATACCCAGGGTATGCCTTTAACCCTTTCCATGCTAACCAGCTTTTTGTCCTATGCTACATGTTGTCATGTACAGTAAGTAAACAAGCGGCAAGGAGCCAACTAGAAATGTACAATCGACTGCATCGATTCTGTATTGTATGACACCAAAAGGGTTACAGTTTCTATGGCATTCTCAAGCTACAGTACAAGGAAATATTGATATTTGTATGACCCTGTCTTGCTTAAAGCTAAGTGCTCCCTTGTGGCAATGAACCTTAGCTACTCTGTCTCTGGGTCACGTTGCCCTCTTCCTATGACCCATCAGTCACGATAATATTGCTGCCAGGCCCCTGATGATCAGTAAAAGACAAATAAGTGATTATATGCTTACTCCATCCTCATCTTCTATGATGTCATTTCCCACAGATGCTAGTGTTGTCCATTTGCAGTTATTTGTGGCTCTTACGGCGCACCGCTTGTGAGCTTTAAACTTGCAGACTATAAACCAAGGAAAGGAAAGAACATGTCAGAAGGCAACTTGTAGTCAGCATGGAGCCCTATGAAAGAACATAATTACGTTCAGTAAAAAGTGAGTGAAGTCAATGTAGTACCGAGTCTTGTGCATTAACCCTGGTACATAAAGGACCTCAAAGGCACACTGGGTAGCTTTCCTTGTAGATAGTGGTCTATCTATTATTATTATTATTCAAGTCATATGATTTTAACTATGTCCCATCCAAAAAGGCTTTAACAGTCATGGTAATGGTGTGGTATTCTTATATCCCAACCCTTGGTTACACAAGAAAAGTGGGGAGATAACAAACAACCAAAAGCATATGATTGTAGCTTCCACTTTTTCAGGTTTTATTTTGTATATTCCAGGTATATTTAAGAACAAAATGGTCTTTTCATATGTACATCAACAGGTATGTATCAGGTACATCAACAGGTATATAGCTGCTGTTGTGATATATATATATATATATATATATATATATATATATAAAAGGGAGGGTAGTATATGCTGTAGGGACGTGCCCACTGCATTTAGATGTCCTGCTTTCTGTACACTTATACAGCTTCACAAATGAACTTCTGATTCACTTGGCTCATACGCAACACACAACGGCTGTGAATCATTTCACATCCAAAGACCATCATTCCCCCTCCTCCTCAGGGATTTCTGGCCATACGGGGTAAATGGTGTTCTCTCTCTCTCTCTGTGTCTCTATGTGCCTGCGTCATCTCGCCCCCTCTCAACTGGCAGTGAGGATGCTGGTGCAGGCCGGTTACATGGGCAGCTATTTAAGGAAATGCCTGATAACAATACAAATGTTTCTCGACTGGGAATTGATCACTGTCTGGATCATTAATACTAGAAATAGTGGAAATGAATGAGTCAGAAGAAGTCTGCATTTAATGAACCATGAAATGGCATATTATACTCGATTAGCTCTCAATTATTCAACAAGTTTAATCCCTGTAACTTAATAAAATGGAAAAATCTCATCTAAATTTTACTGTGCCCTGTGAGTCTTCTGCCATCATTGTATTTCACTCAACTAAACGCTATCTGTCCTCTAAGTGAGCAGGGTTGTACAACTGCTAATGGCAAATTTTTGAACTGGCACAAAAGATCTGTAATATTGCAACATCCAGCTGTAATTTACAAAAGTATCTTTTGGGCATAAAAGTACGTCTTCCATAAGATAACCTCAAACCATTATCTTGAAATTCCTTTATTCTGTCTATGAAAGGGTAAATATAAGGGGTCATTTTCAAACACACATGCCATTTGCAAAGTGCAATTTAGCTGCAAATCAGCATTTGTTTATCCATAATGCACTTTTTTTTTCCTATAACTCCAACGTTATTGCCCCTGTGCTCCAATTTGCATCCATCACAAATGTGCCCTGTGTAAGCAATGCTACAAATACACAGCATCTGATTAACATGTGGGCCATTAGGTGGGACAGGCAGGACATCTGTCAGGGCCCTAGACTGCTGGATTCAGATTTACCAAGATGTGGGGTTTGGGCAGATCTGTGGAAGGCCAAGGCATGGTCAGTCAGGTAAACTGGGCCTCACAGTTCCCAAAGGCATAATATATTTCTGTAGAAACAACAGGTTTACCTTCACAGGATAGCCCATGGGATGTGACTCCAGACAGTGCCTCTCTGCACACATTGCAGAAGGTAGGACGAGCATGGGAACAAGCGTACCAGTTGTGCATTCCAGAAAAGTGTTCCATATTAAACTGGGTTGTCTAAAATAAAACAAATGCAGCACTGCTGCTGGTGAAAATGCCTTTCCAAAGAGATTCCTAGGATAAAATTAAGCAAATGTATAAATGGCAAATACCACCCACAGCTATAAACCTTAACTCAATGATCTTTATTTTAGAACTAACAGATGGGACCAGCCAATAGCATAGCTGCAAAATGTCAGTGTGCCAGCTACAGTGATAACACTAAAAATATATATCATAAACTTAGGTTTGCATTATATTGGCACAAACTGATTGGATCTTAGCACTATAAAGCAGCAGACAGCAATGAAACAGTTGGTGAAAGTTTGCATAAACTTCTCCATGCTGAATGTCTTTATTTTTCACTCCTGGTGGTTCCATCATGTTGCATAATGTCTAGATTAATTATACATATAATCCCACTAGATCGAAAGAGTTTACTCGTTACCTCATTGAGCTCCCATTTCTGTACTGATTTCAGGGCTCCAATCCAGTCCTCCATCTCCTTTCTGTTCTCAGCACACAGGATAAGCTTGCGGAATGGGGTGATGACCTATACAGAAAGAGCAATGCATTTTACACACCGACTTGAACCCTTTCAGTGCACTTCTAACTTGTGTGCCCATGCTTTAAGCCATGCTATCCTGGCTTTGTCTACACTCCCTTTTCATACCTTCTCCTAACTCCCATATACCTTTCTCTGTCTGTTTTTCATTAGCTTCTAAACCCTATAATTTTTCTAACCCGTGCCTTGTTTGACTGCCTCTCAGACCTGAATTGGGCTGTCCCAGGGAGAGTTCATCAGTAATCTATAAATTCTATTGATCAGATGCACAAAAAGAGGACAGACAAAAATGGGTGGGAGGAGGGAGAGGATCATATTCAAAAAAGAATAAGATATGAGAAAAGCACACGAAATAAGAACAGGCACCGGCGCCAAATTACAGTGTAGGACTAATCAAGGTTATGTTGTAAAAAGGAGACAGCACAAAGAGCTTAGGGAAGTAGAAAGGAAGAGAAAAAAAGTGTCAATTCTGCAGAGACTTAAAAATGTCTGTAAGAAAGGAATAAGCGACTGGGGAATTTATACTGAGATTCTTTATGCAATGCACAGTATTTACATACTTTACAAATAGCTGATGAGGCTGCTCCCCATTGGGGTATCCTCAGTAGCCATGGATAAAACAAGCCCCCCATGGAAGCCATTCCCCACTCACCGTGAAGCTGTTATTAATATTCTTGGTACTGGTTTCAGCCACACTAGCATCTGAGAGATCAACTTCATCAAAAATGAGAGACTGCCAAATACAAATAATAATAAAGAGTAAGACATAGAGAATAAACATGGTACACTGGAGGAATGAAGAAGGTGGGAGAAAGGCAGCTGAAGAGTGCCTACAGTAATACAGTACAACAAATAGCTTAATCTCTAAGGTGCTGATGTGTAGAGCAATTATAGGAATATACTGAATGTTTAAAGAATTGAACTTTATGGAATTGGCCTTTTTTTAACCATTCTCGTATACTATGTATATACACAGGGGCAACATTAACTATGTGGTGTTTAGGTTATTCATCAATAGAATTTTCAAGGGGGTTGTACATGCAACATTGGGTGTTACCTTTGAATCCTTAGCATAGTAAAGTGTTCTTCCGCGCAGTTTAAAATATCGCCTTTTCCACCTCTGGAATGAGCTGGTCTGTTTTAGCAGGATTCCCTCTTTCACGCTCTTCTGCAGGGAGAACCATGATTACATTAGCCAAGATTTTATACAAGATATTTAAAGAATAAGTAAATATATAAATCTCTGAAATTACTCTGTATAGCCCCAAGAATAACATACCTTTCTTCTTGCATCCAGATTTATTTTGTTTCTCTATTACAAGCAGTTCAACTACAGCTCTTTTACTGATTTCCGCCCACTTTTGCTTTCTGAGCACTCCTTCCCTCTCCAACTATGATGACCTCAAAGAGGTGCCTACAGATGCCTGACTGATTTTAATTGGAGCAGAGGCAGTGAGCATGCCCAATAGGCACCTCTTTGAGGTCTATATAGTTGGAGAGGGAAGCGTTTAGGAAGCAAAAGGGGGACAGAGGCTCATGCTAGATAAGAAAGTCTAGTTCAAGCAGTTCTGCTGCTTGTAATAGAGAAATCAAATAAATCTGTATGCAGGTAGAAAGCTATGTTACGCGGGGGATGTTTATAGTAATTTTAGGGGAATTAAAAAAAGGTTAACTTATTCTTTACTGGCATGAAAAAAAAGTCATAATTGTTACACATTCTCACATTCTTGGGGTCAACTTAATTGCCACGGTTTTATATATGCAAATATTTATTTATACAAAGTAAACACACAAATGTTGATTTTGTAGCTGGCCCCTTAAAACCCTACATCTACTAGACAGTAAGACAGCAATGAGCAATTCTGTTGAGCTGTGACTAGATTTTTATCGTTTCTATTTGCTGTGACCCCAGATGTTCCCTTTCCATATTAATAGAACAGAGATCAGCAGGATGTTGCTCTATTAAGGGCTTGATTGGAATTCAAAGAAATCAGAGATCAACAAAGCAAATAAGGCATGATACAAATCTGCCACAAATAAGAACAATGTCTACTTTATCAGCATATAAATATGAATATGAATTCTTCATCTTTACTAATTTCCTTGAAATACCTTTGAATCTTCATCCGGGACAATCTATTAATGTTTAGACTAGAGAGTTTATTTATATGTTTCCCATATACAGGTATGGGATCCCTTATCTGGAAACCTGTTATCCAGAAAGTTCCAAATTACAGAAAGGCCATCTCCTATAGACTCCATTATGAGAAAATAATTCTAATTTTTAAAATGATTTCCTTTTTTTCTGTAGTAAAACTGTACCTTGTACTTGATCCCAACTGAGATATAATGAGTCCTTATTGGAGGCAAAACAATCCTTTTGGGTTTAAATGATGTTTGAATTATTTTTTTTAATATACTTAAGGCATGGAGATCCAAATTATGGAAAGATCCCTAATCCGGAAAGCCCCAGGTCATTCTGAATAACAGGTAATATACATGTATATTTATGTTAAGTGGTAAAAAGGGAAGGTGGATGTTTCTACACTAGACAGCATTATAGACAGATAGTGGGGCATCTTTTTTCCTATAAATATAATGAGTACACTAGAGGCCATCCCTCATGGTGAGGACAGTGAGGTTGTAAAATGCCCTGCCGGGTGATGTTGTGATAGCAGATTCTGTCTTTAAAGGAACAGTAACACCAAAAAAATGAAAAGTGTTTTAAAGTAATTAAAATATAATGTACTGTTGACTGCACTGGTAAAAGCTGTGTGTTTGCTTCAGAAATACTACTATAGTTTATATAAACAAAGCT
This sequence comes from Xenopus tropicalis, assembly GCF_000004195.4. Taxonomy (NCBI): domain Eukaryota; kingdom Metazoa; phylum Chordata; class Amphibia; order Anura; family Pipidae; genus Xenopus; species Xenopus tropicalis. The sequence continues at coordinate 39,384,284 of NC_030684.2, read as the reverse complement.
GTGTTACTGTACCTTTAAGGGTGATTTCTTGAACAAGAATAATATCCAAGGCTACTGTGATCTTAACATCTACAGTTAAGGTCCCCATACACGGGCCGATAGTAGCTGCCGATATTGGTCCCTAGGACTGATTCGGCAGCTAATCGGCCCGTATATGGGCACTCCCGACGGGCCTTGCCGAATTTCCCTGGATTCCCCCGATATCGCCCACCCGTAGGTGGGAAATATCTGGAGAAGACCCACTCACTTGGCGACAACGCCAAACGAGCAGATCTTATGGTGTATAGGGACCTTTAGTTAGCATAGGTATATATAGTTTTATATATAATAGAAAGAGTGCCGCACTCACAGGCACTTGATACAAAAGAAAAAGTGTTTTTTTTAAAAAAAATTTCCCCTCAGGGACAAACCGATATATATATATGTGTGTGTATACATGTGCACTGGGGTTCATTTAGAAGGGTTGAAGTTGAAGAAGTTTGGTCTTTTTTCAACCCAACTATGCGACTAAGTGATCACATCACATTTTGGCAGAGACCATGTTTTTTAGCACAGTTTCTCAATTTCTACACCACTCATTCAGGCTGCAATGTGTATGCATTGCAGCATGTAGCAGAACTGCACCCCCCTTCATCCCTATAGAATCATACAGAAGCTACATACAAACTGATGATGGTGCAAGCAGTCAGATCATATTTCTCATTGGATCTGATCGAGTTACAGGCATGTTAATTCAACTGCATTGAACTGTCTATTGAATAAGGGTCTCTTATACACAAAATAGGTAAAACTACACCATATTTCCTTCCTTAAATGTCTTCCCTTTTTAAAACATCTTTATTTTATGACCCAAGATGCCACTTTATTCATTTTGATCCCTTGGACAGTGGGAGGGAAGCCATGTAGGAAAATAAGCTAGCTTCATGTTGGCTGGAACTGCACCCAGGACCCCCACACTGCAGGGCATCAGTGTTAATTACTGGAAGTGGTAGCTCCTATTTTACAAAAAAATCCCACTGGAAAACCACATGAGAGTCTCATGTTTAGAAATAAATGGGTAACTAGGGGGCATATTTATTATGCTGTGTAAAAAATGGCGAGAAAATTTGCCACACATCGCCAGGCTTCGCCGTGTAAAAATGGCGTAAAATCTGCGCAATTGTTTTACGCGTTTTTTCTTCCACCGGAACTTATGGAAAATAACGCCGTTATATCTGGCGTTCAGATGGCGATCTTTTCCATTTATTTTACACAGCTTTTTACTCTGTTTTTTCGGCGAATTAGTTTTACACAGCATAATAAATACGCCCCTAAATGTTGCACCACTGGTAGCCCACCCGTGGCTCTTCCCATGAGTATGTAAAGGCAACTTTGCCTAAGTCGGTCAGTTGCCACCTGCCCAGTATGGTCCCAGGACAGCCTGGTTTTAGGAATAGCTGTCCAGGTCAAAACTGCCTGCCCACTTTTCCAAATTAGGAAAACTGGGCAGGACTCTGGGGTTGGCACACCAATTGGCCAATCGCCATGTCATAGCCCCACTCCTGTGACATCACCAACCTGCCCCCTCCCTCATGATGTCACAGCCCGCCCTTCCCTGCCTCCTGTGATATCACCACCTGCCCCCAGGGTAAGGTGGCAACCCTAATTACCCTTCCAGAGACATGTTTAGAAACTTTACACAAGAGAGAGGCTTCCAAACTTTCCCTTCCCACTACAATATGTTTGTGGCGCTGTGGGCTGGAAGGAACCTAACAATGTGTGATACACCATTCATTCAGAAAAGGCTCCTTAGTAGGCCAAATCCATCAGTTAATCTTTTGCATTTGGCTCAGACTGGCAAGCTGTAAATTCTAGCAAAGCCAGAGGGGCTGCTCTAAAATGCCATAGACAGTCACTATTTGTTGGGCTTGTAAGGGGCTGTTTGGGCCTCGGTGTACTTGAACTGCCAGGGCCTATTTTGATTCTCAGTATGGACCTGTTTTGCAGCCAGTTACTGCAGCACAACATGATGGACACAATCCATATCAAAGCACATTAGAAAAGTGAACTATAACTTGATTAATGAACAACTGGAGCTGACCATGCAGTAGATACACCACTCTTGTGAAGAAACATGGTACCACCCCCATACCCATAGGCCATAACAGCCTCGGCACAACAGACATTGATAAGGGAAGAATGAAATTAAAACAGCAATACAGTAAAAAAAAATCCATTTTGCAAATTCATTTTTTATGGGCTTTGGTGATGCAATGAAGAAATGAAGTATTAGTGATTGCACAGGTACTATACCATAACTGTGTAACGATTCATGCACATTGCTTGGGCTTTGCTTATGAAAGCAAGGATGAGCAGACTGATCTCTAGGTAACCTGTCTGTGATGTTATGCTATGTAATCCTTAGAGGGAAGGTAACACAATACAATATTAATAGGTGAGAACCTTACAAAATGGGCAGTCCTACCCTACAGAACAATGATGTGTTGCTGCAAATGGACTTCTTTGACCTTTCTTTTCTCCTTATTAGGAAGCAGCGCCTGACCAATGTCTTCCGAGAAAGCCTCTCTTGCTCGCTCCAGACTGACAGCACCATAGTTCACTTGAGAGGCTCATTAGCCTCTGTTTGTATTTTATTGAAATCAATTTCTACTCAGGGTCCCAAGAGGGAGGGAGAAGCCCATTAGGTGTACCATCCGCTCATTAAACTGCCACCAACGACACAAGTGCTAATGTAGGCAGACAATATATGCACCCCTGGGAGAAGACACAAGGCTGCCCTGAGCTTGCCGTAGCATCCAACATAATGAAAACCTGCCTCTGATGCCTTGTAAACTGCTTCCTTAAATGTGAGCCCGGATGATTTTATATTCACAGCTATGTATGTAAATACTCTGACATTTAACCTGGATTGTTTTATTTTCAAAGTGCCAGCATATTATGCAGTGCTGTAAAACAGAAAGGGTGTATACATCCAGAATACAAATTACATATAAATACTGATCAATACAGGGGGTGAAGAGACCTTGCTCAATGAAGCGTACGATGTAAAAAATGAATTTGTTTGTATTCACTTAAAGCAGGGATGTGAAGTTTTGCACATAATTTCCTTTAATACACAGGTATGGTATCAGTCTTGCCTAATATTACCCTATATTAAATGGCAACCACTATTATCAGTATGTACACTTGCAAACTAGCAACATCTCACAATAGGTAGCAAGACTTGAAACAACATTTCACCGAGGCCAAAAAACTCTTACATCTGCTATGGCCCCAATGTACCTGCAGCAAAAGTGACATATGCTAATTAGGATTGGGATTCGGTTCGGGATTTACCAGAATCCGTCGGGGTGTGTTCGGTGGTTCAGTCGACCCCAAAAAAGTGGGTTCGGTGCATCCCTACAAGCAACTAGAGCTAATTATGCCCCAGCTCCATTTTCATTCCCAAAGCTACCTATGGAAAAAGTCACTCTTTCAATACAAGGTATCAACCTAAACTATAAGGACTAAGCAAGGTCACACAACTCTATGATGACCAGCACTTGCAACCTTTCTCCAATCTAACCAATTCTTACAAACTCAGCAACAAGGAATTCTATAAATACCTACAAATTAAACACCTGCTGACTTCCTCACCTAGAAACTTCCAAAGGCAACTTACCAGCTTTGAAATTATTGGAAACTCCAAACAAGACCAAAAGAATAATAGGTAAAGTTATTTTTGCATCAGTCTTCTATACGGGGACGTACTGAATCCCAGATTCAATACAACGCTAATAGCAGGTTTTCTACACTGCCCTCATAATGCAGCCGGATTGCATCTTTTGCAAATGAGGCCCATGGTCTGCCATTTGTAGTACAGGTATTGGACCCCTTATCCTGAAACCCATTATCCAGAAAGTTCAGAATTACAGAAAGGCCATCTCCCATAGACTCCATTTTAATCAAATAATTCACATTTTTAAAATTAATTTCCTTTTTCTCTCTAATAATAAAACAGTACCTTGTACTTGATCCCAACTAAGATATAATTAATCCTTATTGGAGGCAAACCAATCCTATTGGGTTTAATTACTGTTTAAATAATTTTATTAGCAGACTTAAGGTAGGAGATCTGAATTACAAAAAGATCCAATCATTTGGCCCTAGCATCAATGAGCCAAAGCGGCCATCGCTCTGACAAGATTTTAAACATGTCCGATCAACCTTCAGAGAGCCATACAGGCAGATAAGCTGCTAACTAGACTGAAGTAGCCAAATCAGAAGCTAAAATCGTGTATGGCCACCTTTATGAAGCTGTTAGCCTATAAGATTTCACATTCTGAATTCTATTCCAACATATTCTTACCTACAGGAACAATTTATTTTAAGCAGTTCTTGAAATTTTGCCATATTGTACTATTCTGACAGACAACATTTGCCACAGCTTGAAATTCTGATTATATGAGTCCACCCAAAAAAACTTCTCGGAACTTGTCAGAAAACCTAGTAACGTTCCCTTTAAATTGAGCTCCATTCTCGAGAAAAACAAATTCTCACCAAGATTAACAACAGTATGGAGACAGGGTCCCCACGTCACCATTACATTTATAGTGAACTGCCTACTTGCCTTTCAGTAGAATGACAAGCCATACGGAGAGGTGACAGGTGGAGGGGGGCATTTTATCAGCCATTGCTCACCTGAGGACATCATGCCCTGTGTGTCTCACATGTCTAAAGCCATCAATAACAATAGGCCAATTGGGATTTTTTTGTAAGTTGAAATTATTGGCCAGCATGTCGGTCTGAGTTAATCTTTTCTTGTGAAGTTTTTTCATAAAAACCATAAAACCCTTATTTTTACATAAAATATCCAGAGTATAGGTTTTGGTTTACATAAGAAATGTCATCTTATAAAAAGTATTTGATACTCGCCAGGGTAAATACAGTAAGTATGAAGCTTGCAGTCTCTCTCTAGCGAAACTGAAGGTAAACATTCCCTTTGCTGAAAAGAGCAGAATAAATCTACATTTACAGTTTTACACCTTGGCACAGCCACAGGAATGTATACAGTAATATGATACAGGTTCATTGAGCCCTGTGCTTGGATTATTTAGGTCCACTGGCCCCAGATTTGAAAAATGTACCTTTATATATGCTCATATTCCTGCACAGACACCTAAAGCACCACACCCCTCACATGCATTTTTACAATGTCAGAGCAATAGTGCTGCTTTTCCTGTACTTGTTCATGCTCTAAAAAAAGTGAAATAGTGTAAGTGAAATAACTCCCCTAGCACTGTTGAGGCTAATTTTCTGGAGGCTGTTAGAAAATGCAGTCCAACAAGAATCATGAGTTGATTCACTAAAATTTGAAATATTTTTCAAAATGTCTCAGTCTTTTCCCAGTGCTGTTGCCAAGCACAGTAAATGCATTTTTGTGCACCTTACTATGTTTTACTATGTAAAACAAGAGAAAAATATACTTAGTCCTGAGTGGGACATCCCCAGAGATCGCTTTTAAAAGAAAACTTATTGTGGGGTGAAAACATTTCAGCGACTTTACATTTATTTTTAAATTGGTGGATGAAAAAAATGGTTATAACTCCGGTTCTTAGAGTGCCACAGGTTTCAGATGCCCGCATTTGGGCACAGCTTATAGAAAATTCTGGCACAAGGGAATCTGACATAAAAGCAGTAAGCCTCCTGTTTATTATAAGCAGAAAGAGATTTAAAGCAGCACAAAGCAGGCTTAACCAGTTCCTGTTATTTAGGAAGGCAGGTACAGTCACATTGGATATTATTATACAAGGAAGTCCATTCTTTCTAAATACAGAATGTTATGCCCTGAACACTGTTAACTCCTGCTGTAATTTACCTCTTTATTACAAGTCACTATAGGTGTGCAGATTACAAAACGCCAAAGTGGCTTCAAATATCCTTTTCTTCCTACATAGAAGGTTTTATTAGCCCATGTAATACCTGAGTGCTAGCTCAGGACAAAGAAATGACAATATTTATTGGTAATGTGAGCCTCTTTTTGAACTTCTGTAACCCATATAAAGACATACCCTGCAGTCTTCACGCACATAATAGGTGTTATGAGTATCTCTAGTTATTTCCTTATAATTTACAAAAGCTGCAAAGAACCTGTGAAACATATCCTTGCCAACAATGCTTTGTGATATTATCTATTCTAATTAGTGCTTAATGATGCCACTTGGTTCACATGACTAACTGAAAGCTGTGAGCTATGTGAAACAATGTACCCCTTATTTAAAATATAAAGATATGAGAAGTCTCTGAGCACAAAAGCACTGGCTTTTATCTTGGTGCCTTTATATGGCCATGAAACACTTTATTTATCCTCATATTTTACAGTATAAAAAACTTGGGGTTTTCTGTATAAAATGTTTTTCCATAATTTGGATCTCCATACCTAAAGTCTACTAAAAAATCATTTAAACCAAAAAGGATTTTCAGCTGCAGGGGAGGGGGCAAAACAACTTGTGTAAGGAAACTCAGGAATAATTATTAGCTGCTGTGATTCAGATCCCTATTGTTTCCGCAGAAAGAGAGTCTCTTTCACATGTGTAGATGTTTCTATAATGCTAATATCACATGATGACTGCTGTAGCTGTTTGGATATGGAGCAAAAATTCTGCTGCCATTACCCGTATCAGATATAGAAAGATGGCTTTGATTAGTCCCACAATGTTGCAGGCCACTTACCTGCCTGATGAAGCCAGGCTTTGAAGGTGTATGTTAGGCAAGGCTGACGGAAATGTCCAAAAAATGCATGTGAGACAGGATTGTCTGTTGTGACTAATGATAAGATGGGTGGGTTTTCTCAGTAAAAATGTAGCTTGTGTGCCCTGGAGCAATTTCCTACAAGTCACTTATATAACATTAAAATAAAAAGAATAGGGAGAAAATGTCATATAAATGACATGATATGAGCTACAAGCAAGGCAGAGGCTATGACCACTACTTGATCCAAGTGGCTACTTGGCCACAAACCATAGGAAACAGACATTTACACCAAACAGATTTAAGGCTATGTAATAATAATGTGGGGTAAAATGCCTAAAGAAAATAAAAGTGTTGTTACATGTGTATTTCAGACAGGCATATTTCTAAATTACCAATGATTTGGTCAACTTTTCCACAAACTTTTTCACTATTTAAATTTCCCATCACAACATCATATTAATCTGAGCTTTGCCATATGCCTGGGCGCACATAATAACATGATAATCAAAAATGACAACCCATATATATATAGCAGTGTGTAATTGTAACATTGTATGATGATATCGGTAAAGACTTGTGCAGTGACTTGCAACAAAACACCTACAATTAGAGGCAATTTATAAAAATGTGAGTTTAGAGCTTAATACATAAAAAGTTACCCTCATTCTATTTATTCCTATGGGATTTTTAGAAGCATATTTATCAATAGGTGAAAGTTATAACTTACCATTTTATAAATATGCTTCTAAAAATCCCATAGGAATGAATATAACATGGGTGAGCTTTAAGGAATTACGTGCTAAACTCACATTTTGTGTCACTGGAGAAAATAACACACTGAATTTATATGATTTATGTGATAAATGAACTATACTACATATGAACCACACTATCATTTCTTAATTTAATAACTTAATTACGTGGAAGAAGCAAAATCTGTGGGGGCTACAGACAAACATTTTCTTTATCTTGAGTAAAAAGCTGCAGTAATTGTACAGTACTGTACATCAGTCTTCCAGCCCAGTCTAGGATGCATATCTAGTGCCTTATGAAGTAAATAACAGTACCCTATTGCCCCCCGTCAACACACCCCAACTGTCCCCTAGTTTCCCTGCAGAACATCGTTGCCTCCCGTAATATCACAGCTAGATACTGTGGCACAAATAATACAACATAACAATACAAGTCAACCCTGCACAGATGGGCTATAGAGGCAGCTGGCAACTGCCAACACATAAGGAAGCAAAAGAGGAGAATATGGGTCTGTGCCTTTATTCCCCAGAGACTAGTTTTGCACAACTGTTTAACTTTCTTTTTTTCAGTGCTGATTTACATTTCATTTATTTAAGGACAAAACCACAGAATGGCACTTTGAGAGTGAGAGTAATAGGAAGAAAATGATATATATATATATATATACATACACACACACACTTCCTTGTACGCTATTGTGCCTGCCATCGTTATGCAAAACCACGAAAGTACCAGGAAACAAAAATGCAAGGAGAAATGACAAGATAATGAAGCATTTTTTGTGAACACTTTATCATTGCATTTCTGTGGTGGCTTAGTGTTTATAATTAGGTCCACAACTTGTTTCTCATTGTGATACTGGAACTGAGTGGCCACAGCGCAGAAAAAAAGGCCACAATCAAATTGTATCTCAGACCAAAAAAAATCCTATGGGTTTGAGTCATGCTGCTCTGTATAAAACACTTAGGGGCAGAGTTATTCAAATTTGAGTTTAAAGCTTAATACATAAAAACTCACAAACATTCTATTCATTCCTATGGGATTTTTAGAAGAGTTCTAACTTTCACCCATTCATAAATCTTCTATAAATTCCATAAGAATGAATAGAATATAGGTGAATTTCTATGTATTGAGCTCTAAACTCACATGTTGATAAATCTACCTCTTACTGTAAGAGCAAAGAATTTGAAACATTATTAACCATTATTTATTGCACTCTAAATTAAAGGAGACTAATCTGCACCAGTGCATAAGGGATATGACACACAGAGCTACTTGGCATGGCTATAAAACGCCAGAAAATTCCATAGATAATACTTAGAAATGTCTCTGCTATTGACAAGAAGCTGGCTACAAGTAGCTCTGTGTTATTGCCCTAAGAACTGCCTAAATAAAGCCTCGATCATGTGTTCCAATATATGCCAATATATTTTACAGAGATTTTGTAGGAAATTATATTGTAATGTACTCATCCACATCACAACAAAAGTGATGAGTACATACAAGGCAGGCTGCCACTAGCCACAGATTATGCCTGATAGCCCTTGGTATTTAAAGTGTTTGTAGAACAACAGCACCACAAGAGCCTCAAGGTAGGTCAATGATGCTGTGACCTGCTCGATATATAAATTGTATGTTTTTAATGGAACGATGTAATCATGAAACAGTACCCTCACTACCCATTTGGCATGCATTATGCTTATTAATCAAAAATCTATTTTGCAAATTATAGTAATTAATGCCACTCTGTGCATTACTGTTTGTGGAATAAGGCAGTCAATATTTGCTTCTATGTACAAAAATATTCCTATTCTCATGACAGGAATGAATTTTACTCTACTGAGTACTCTACAGTGTATAGGACAGGAAAGTTGCTGTACCTACGTAACAATCACATAATATGTATACCAAACCTGAAAAAATGGATGATCTTGGGTTCTCTCCAACATAATAAAGATAGGGTTCTGCCACGCCAGACTCCACCAGAACCTGGGGGCTTCTTCATGCACAGAGGTTGTAAAAGAATGCCCTACTCCAAGTTGATATGTGTCTGAAATAAGGACCATTCCACCAGCTGTCAAGGTGTCCAACAGTGTGTGCGCTTCACTGATCCTCACCTATGGGATCCCACAGAAGACTGCAGCTGTTCTTAACTAAGTCCTCATATTAGTGTCCCTCCACTCATTGCACCAAATGTATTAAAGCTCCCTTTAAATTACAATTGCTCTGCTCTGCTCCTACGGTGGCTTTAGCAATCTTTGTTTCAGTGGCAGATTTCTTAGGAGCAGAATGAACACAGGTCTCTGTCTGTGCGAGGAGCGACAGCTGCAATGGCAAACTCCGCCTCTCATTGAAATGACCTGGCAGGTAAACAGGGAAGTTGTAGTTGAAGTGGGGAGGCCGGGTGTGCTGGACCTAAAAATAGATGTCTGAAGTAAAAGAGTAATGAAGCTGTCAAACCTGAGGAACCTGATTGGCCACAAAGGATATGTACTCTACTCACCTAGATAAAATCCATTACTTGAAAGCGTTACATGTTGTCTGATGGACTGTGGACGGGCTTCACTTTAAGCAAGGACATTCTGATAACCAGTTGAGCAGTATAAGATGCAAATTAACTACTGTACATTGTTAATCACATAATTACCCCTCTTTAAAAAAATCAAATGTATTTTTTTTACTCAAGCTTTAATGGTGCTGCATTATTTAAATTGCTCCGTGTTATTTGTTGTTGTACTAAATGTTATATTTGTGTTTATTTTTTAAACGTGAATGGATCTGTTTGCGATGTTTTTAATCAATCACCTGGTAGTGTAGTAATGCAGGGAAGCTGTCAAGATAAAGCAGGGAACTAGATTAATGGAGAACTAAAGCCTAAAGTTGACCATACACGCTAAAGGTCCCCATACACGTTAAGATTCGCTTGCTTGGCGAGATCGGCAAGCGAGTGGATCTTCACCCGATATCCCCACCTACGGGTGGGTGATATCGGGGAGCATGTAGGCTAATTCGATCGTTTGGCCCTGGGTAGGTTAGAGCTTTTACTGTATTAAGGGTTCTTACACGAAAGCACTTTTACCCGTGCTGGCTTTTTTATGTGTTTCATCATACCGGACTGCAGGAGTTAACAGAACCTATTGTTCTATGGGTCCTGTACTGATGGGACTATGTTTAAAGGCAAGGTGTGGGTAGAACACTGCATGTTGCATCTAATGTACACTCAGCATTTCAGTGTCTTGCTGGCATGGTCCCATACAGAAGAATAGGTCTATTAACTTCCTTTACACCAGAAAAAATAAAAAATCCACAGAACTGAACTGCCTGTGTATAATAGTCCTAAAGGGGAACATGGAAACACACCTTAAACATCAATAATAGCTGCGGGCTCCCACCTTAAACTTAAGTAATAATTGGAGTAAGATTTTACTCTTTTTTTTTAGAAATACTCAGCCAAAGCCAGATACAATAAGGGCATCTCCATAATACTGAACAACAGTTTTGTGAGCGTTCTGGTGACCGAAGTCTGTTGGGAATGGTGTTGGGTAATGTAGTTTAACAACATCTATAAGTCCCTAGGTTGATTATCTATACACAATATAATGCCTCAGACTATCTGTGGAATGAAAATTGAAGAAGGTACATAGTATAATTATACTCTGTGTGTGTGTATATATAAACACATATATCCTATGAGTCACTGAGCTGCTTTGACTATAGAATATTTATAAACTGTCACTCAACCTTGTGTACTTTGTTGCCATGAACACATGTATATTGTCACACATAATACACTGTTCTTTGTCTGTGCACCATGTATTCTGAACAAACTATGTCTACATTATAAATTGTAGGTAACAGTCTAAAAACTTGTTTTGTTCACTCTAACACTATAACATTGCATAAATGCCTTCATATTTGCTTTCACAACCCCAAACAATTCCTCTTTCCAAATTAGGGGCAACACAAATTGTGCGACTTAGTAGAAACTGTGCAGGAGTTTGGGCAGATCGGTGCATTTTTGGGTATAATAGTGCTTGTTCATTGAGGATTAGAGTGTGGCCTAAACGGTCCAGCCTGCTGGAGATTTCTGATTACAGTACAACCCTAAATTCATCAAAGCAAAAAAAATATATATTTTTTTAACTTCCCCAGTAAAGGCAATATTTGGTTTGATTCAGAGATTCAGATCATTCTAGTAAATTTCTCTGCACCGGAAGGCTTTGCTATCAGTGTATCTCGCACAACTTTGTTATAAATATACCTGTAGCAGAGGATTGGCGTAGGGGGAGTTCTTGTGACCTGGTTTCTACTTTCTAAAACAATAGTGTGCCTTTTATCTCTGCAAAGGAAGTGGGGGGTGCAGGGGATAACCTCCATCTTCCACAGTACGTCACAGTGCCAGCCGATAGTGGGCGGTAGGCACCCCCTGTCCCATGGTTCTGTTTTCACTATAAACGTCACCTGGCAGTAACCTGGGTTCCCTGATGTCTATGTTAGCAGTTGGTGTTAAAGGCATAGAGGGGAACACTTTAATTAATAGAGCTACAGAACACACCAGAAGGACATAAATATTTACTTGAAGAACTAACACAGTAGGGCTTATTTACTCAATCTTAATGAATAGGGTCAATATGCATTCATTATTCCCTCACTTTTACAGCATTCACCCCTTTTTACACACCAGTAGCATTATTACAGGCAAGAGGGGTGAAGGTGAAGTGAAGGCTGGCATGTAAACTTCTAGTCATGGGGCAACACGGGACAAACCTCACATTTAATCATCAGATGGAGAGAAGTTTAGAACAATTCCGATTTTACAAGGTTCTTGCATGTTACATGGATGTTTTGCACAATCTGCCTGCAGTCTGAAGGTATAGCATATTTTTGTGTTTGTTGTGTGCCTCTCTATATAAATAGATATTTGCATTGATATTTGCAGTAATATCGTTGAACAAAGATGTGGAATGGGAACTTATTGGTGGTGCCCTAACTCACTGGCAAAATAACCTAAAGGCACAAGCAGAGGTGATTAATAGTAAGACAAAAAACACTAACGTTGCCTGATTAGCATGTATTTTTGCATGGCACAGATCTGCATTTACCTCCATAACTAGGGTGTAGGAGAGGGTTGGCCAGCTTTTAGGAGAAGTACTGTACCTAGGTGGCTTCTGGAGTTCTGACCAGGAGTAGCTACGGTCAAGTGACTGCATAAATGCAGCTTTGGGCTTTCTGCCTTGAGATTAAAGGTGGCCATACACGCACCGATATTATCGTACGAAACCTCGTTTCGTACGATAATCGGTGCGTGTATGGCATGTCGGCGAGTCGACCGATATCGCAGGAAGCTGCCGATATCGGACGACTCGCCGATCGGACAAGTTTGAAAATTTTGATCGGGCGCCATAGAAGGCGCCTGACCAAAATTCTCCCTTCAGAGCTGAATCGGCAGAAGGAGGTAGAAATCCTATTGTTTCTACCTCCTTACCTGCCGATTCAGCCCTGAATGGTGTGTGGCGGATCTTACGATGTTTCGTGCGACCGATGGTCGTACGAAACATCGTCGGATCGCCACGTGTATGGCCACCTTTACTTAGATCACTTCCATATTCTCTGCCCTCAAGAGATTCAGGGCAACTGAAGCTAAGCTCTATCACTGGAATCTATTGTTAGGATCACATATTTTGGGTCTCCTTAGTGCTGTTAGGTACAGACAGTGTCAGTCAGAGTATCCCCAACCCCCCATGTGAAGGCAATAGACAGCCAGAGTAAATAAAATGTCTTTGCCAAGGTTATCAGCAAATGTAAATTGAACAAAGTCATAATGAATTAGTAATGTTCTTCAGTCAGGGTCCCAAGCACCTTAATAGAAAGCCATTTCCTCCTTCTAAAAAGGAGTTATGTATTTGCATAGGCTACATTTTGCCTGGCTTCAGTAACCCAGGGCAACCGATAAGCAGTTACCAGTTCACTAGTCTAGTGCAGTTAGAATAATGAAAGCCCGTGAATGAATGCCAAGCGGCTGCTATAATTTTTATTTGTGCAAATCCTTTAGATTGCAGAGCTGGATATTTTATCCTGTGAGTCACTGCATGGCTAGTTTATTTAAAGCCCTCTGTATTGTGCTCATATTAGAAATGGAAAAATGGAATGTGAGCATTTTTACCTGCATTCGTAATGTGGGAATGGGTCCTACAGAACTGAGTACTTGGGTCTACAAATGAACCTGCATTGTGCACTGTACTCAGTCAGCTCATGTGCCCCCTCTAAAGACAGCTTGTAGGCAATGATGGGAAAAGCACTTGCTCCCTTGAGGATCTTGATCATTCCTTGAGGGAAGCTGGGAATTGTCCCTCACAACAGCAGAATGTCTGTGAATCTGACAGTCCTGTCGTAAATGGTGCTAGCACATCTTAGAGACATGTATAGTAGGCAGTTTTACAGCCAAACCAAGTTCCCCCCTGGGAATTCCCGGCAGATGTGAGCTCTTAGAGCTCTGAAATACTTCTGATGCAACTTGCCAATCTCTAGTGACCCCCAGCCTAATGCCCATGCAGGCAACCCACCTAAGGGAGCACTGGCATCATATTATACATATGTCTATGTTCTATATCATGGAATAGAATAAAAGAATTGTCATCTTATATGTGTTTTAGTTCAGCACTAACAAAAGTGTGGCTTTATTATTGGCTTCTGGGTTCTAAAATGTGAAGCAAATCTGAACTAAACCCACCCAGGTATTTTTAATTGGTAATCCTGGTGCTTAGTGCACACTCCACAGAAATAAGTAGAACTATGAGAAAAAGCATTGCTGAATTTCAAAGCTTACTGGGTAACGGGTTGCTGGATAATAGATCCCATACATCGTGTATATACAAATTTACATATAATACACAAGAGTCATGAATATCCTGTAAATTATATCCTTATAAACATTGCTTAGCGATGTTATCAGTTATAATAAGATGTCATTTCTGTTGTATGAATCACTTAAACTTGTGCATTATAATATATAAAATATCCTCTGCTGTAAAATACGAGGATATCGGAAGTCACCTTAGAGTACCATGACCTGTATAAAAGCACTTTATACTTTATCACTATACTTCCATCTGACACCTCCATACATAAACTGGCATTAAATTAGCATCAAGATTTGTATTAAACAATTTACATTTTGGATTCTTGTCACAGATATCCAGATATTAAGGGTCATTTAAAAACACTAGAGAACTAAGGGGCAATAAATTGTGCCCCTTATGAAACATTTAAGAAGCACTTGCATCTAGGGGTCTTTCTGCGCGCTGTACCTTGCAATGGATAAAATCCCAACATGAGATGCAGAGTACAGCATTAGTAGATGCTTGGCAACCCTTTCCTTATCATCTGCCCTGTGTTAAGGTGGCCATCCACATAGCAATTGCACAAAAGATCGTTCCCACCCTCCACTGACATTCAGGGCTAAATTGTCAGATATGGAGGTAGAGACAATAGGATTTCTACCTTCACCTGGCGATTCAGCCCTGAACGTAGATTTTGCTTGGGCACCTTCAATGGCGCCCGATAAAAATCTTTTAACCTGGCCGATCGACGAGTCAACCGATATCCGCAGCCTTCTGCAATATCGGTCACCTCTTCAAGCCGCCATACATGCACTGAATATTGTACGAAGCGTGTATGGCCGGCTTTAGGCCATCATTATAGTGCTCCTTGGCACCCAGAGTGCACCAGTTCTCCCTAAACTTGTGTATCTAAGTGATATGCCAATTAGGGGGAGAGAGGGGGTCACCCTGCCAACCATTCATGAAGTACGGCACTGACAAAAAGTGAGAAGGACCTGCACCCACAGCTGTCAACAGTGTTGCAGGGTAAAAATTGCAAAAACCTCTCTAGTGGCTTCTACACCAAATATCCTGCATTTCATTAAATATGACACTTGCAGCTAAACTGCCCATTTTCACAGTTTCCCAAAAACTAAACAAAGAATTTGAACTTCTCTTTAAGTAAAAAACAGACAGATTTACTTTAAAATTGTATCCACTGGACAGATATGACAATTTTAGTATAGTAGGGACTAAGGTCTGTTATTATTGCTCTGTCTGCTAAATTTAGCCCTAAGTTTTTGATACTTGGCTTACACCAGATATCCGGGGGCGTACGGCCCATAAAACCACATCCCTTCTTAGAACTGAATTGAGACTAAAGAGCATGCTGGGAAAATTTGCCTGCAAGGTATACACATTATTAAATACTAAACTTAGAAAGTTTATATATAGAAGTATGATTAATAGGACACACCCTCCCGAGTCCTAGAGCCTCAGAAACCAGGTCAAATCTAGAACAATTGTTAAGCTAGATGAAGTTCTTTATAAATTCTCTTAGACATAAACCTGTAGGATTTATATGTAAATATAATTAACCATATGTAACTGAAAACTATCTTAGCTTTTCATGTACAGTGCAACATCTTCAAGTAATGAAAAATAGTCATGAAGGTCAGAAGCAGATTGGGTTAATGAGCTGCAGAAAGGAGCTGAGTGAGAATAAATTTCAGAGGAAGTGAAAAGTGTGTCACACAAACACTGAGACTGCTGGGACACAAACAAGTGCTTACTTTGATACCTAGTATTACACATAGAGAACACTTATCACTTAACACTAGTATCATTTCATACAGTCTCCCTTTCCCCTCCATCAGGGAGGGCCCATACACAGGCAGATAAGGTGCCAACTTGGTCTGAATGGGCAGCATAAAGGAACAGTAACACCAAAAAATGAAAGTGTATAAAAGTAATTACAGTATAATGCACTGTTGCCCTGCACAGGTACAACTGGTACCTGGTAAGCTTTCCTTACTAACAAAATGGCACCTGCCTGCTTGCTGCAGTTGTGTAATTCCCAGACTGAAGGAAAAAAGATTTAAATAATTTATATAGTGTAAGTGAAGTTTATTATGATTGACTAACCTGATAGAAAATAATTTGAAATTATTTCTTAGGGTGACAGATCCCGTTTAACCTCTCGTCCCTATATCATATTTTGCTTCATTTTTAAAAAACATTACATATACATGTTTACACTTACATGAGAAGGAGGTGGCTCTGATACAGCAGAATATTTTGCTAGAGGTAATTTTGCTAAAAGTCCAAGCAAAACATAATTTCTATTCTTGTCCCTCCATAAATCAGATATTTTCCTCTTCTTTGTCTGTTCTAATTATGTATTACCCATCTAGCCTGCCATGATATATTGTCAAATTATATTAATCTTGCCTGTGTCACCTGTCCCTCTGTATCTCATCATACCACATCTGTAGGACAAGGCCAGTGGGCCCCAACATGCTGTCTCTGGCTCTGCAGATCAAGACATTTTTCAAAGAAAATAAATCACTTTTCAACAAGAAGTTATATATTTCCTACAGCCTCCATCTTTATATAATGCATATATCGTATCTAATGCTTATTTTAGGAGCATTTGTGTACACAGTGGGCCACTGCAGAACGCAATACATATATGGGTCCCCACATAATCAACAAATAATTAAGGGTTCATGAGTTGATAAAAGCTGTGAATTGCTGGGACAGACATTATCTCTGTGTGGGAATCCTGCCCATGGTGTTGAGTGAAACCCAGCAATTCTGCATCCTATCTGTTAGAAGCTCAGGAAATTTCAATGCGTTCATCTCTACAAATGAGCTCAACACCCACATTTGCCTTCCTCTTGGATTGTGTCCTCAGGCACAAATTGACTCACAGACTGCCTAGAACACAGGTGCCAGGCAGTAGCCTCTCGGAACCACAAAAGGCCTTGTGCGTGCCAGTTTAGCAGTTGCCCATCTCACCCCCCTCACAAATTAGGATACGCATATATATATATATATATATAGAAGAAAAAAGGCAATGCACACACAGGACTTAAAAAGTAAGCAAAATATAGTTTTATTAAAGTACTGTTTCATCTCCTTTGAGACCACCTTTCAAGGGGAACTAAGCAAAGCAAAGCTAGATATGCACTGTATTTACTTTTACTTTTTAATACCCAGTGCAGATATACTGTATTTATTGTATTTGTTGTCCATCCTGTGACAAAATAAAATAGCAATCAGTATATGTAAGTTTAAAATTAAAAGGTTTTAATAGTACCTGCATGCGCAAAAATTGGCATGTGGTGCTTGATCTGCTGAAAGTCAGTGCTGTCCTTGCAGAGAGAGAGGGTAACGTCACATGGTGCATGTTCTGACAAAAATGAATGCTCTTAGTGCACAGATAGAAGGTGACATTTTGCTCAACTTAGAGCGAATGCTAACCATGCATGGATAGAGAATGATATGCGCTGCATGTTGTGACAAACGTGAAAGCTCTCGATACACAGATAGAAGGTGACTTGCATGTTTTGAATGCTCTCAGTGCATAGATACAGGGTGACATGTTCAACATATCTAGTAGGTTTTTATTGTACTCAGAGTGAATGCTAACCATGCATGGATAGAGAATAACATGTGGTGCCTGTTGTGCCAAAAGTGAATGCTCTCAGTGTGTAGATACAGGGTGACATGTTCAACATATCTACTAAGAGTGAATGCTAACCATGCATGGGTAGAGAATAGCATGTGGTACCTGTTGTGCCAAAGGTGAATGCTCTCCTGTGCATAGATACAGGATGATATCTTTTACATACCTACTTAGAGTGAATGCTAACCATGCATGGATAAAGAACAACATGTGGTACCTGTTGTGCCAAAAGTGAATGCTCCCATTGCATAGATACAGGGTGATATCTTTTATATATCTACTTAGAGTGAATGCTAGCCATGCATGGATACAGAATAACATGTGGTTCCAGTTGTGCCAAAAGTGAATGCTCTCAGTGCATAGACAGAGGGTGATGTTCTGCTAATAGTGGGTGCTCTTAGTGGACAGATATAGGTGACAGGTTGATTGCATGTTCTACTACAGGGAATACTAACCATGAACAGTGTATTGTATTGTACTGTAACAATAAAGTATCAAATAATCGATGCAATATATTTATTGCAGCAGGTAAAGCTGCTGCTACAACAAGTTGTTTGTGTTTGATTTTGAACACTTCACGTTTGGTGTATTGTGGACGAGTACCTCATCAGTATGTAAGCATAAAGTACACATTTATTGCAACAGAGAGTGCCATGTAGTATAATGCTGATCATTATATGTCTGTTGATATTGATGGTTCTCTGTGGTATAATGATGATTAGTACCTAGTTCTTAGGACATTGTGTGGTAAGATGATACTTGGCTCGTATTTCTGGTCACTCATTTGAGAACGTTGATGTTCTACAGATTTTGAGTTTCGGGATCTTGATAATGCACATACTGTTTGATGCTCTGTTATAATGATTTTCAGTTCATTTTCAGTTCATTCATAATTAATGCTGATTGGCATAATGAACTTTACACCAACAATGCACATGCTGTGTTGTATAATTGTGCTGAGTATCTGTTTAGCAGACGCACATGCTGTGCTGCATGATGATAATTACAAAGAACAGAACAAGTATTTAGGCTTTTTTGCAACTTAGGTGCGAACAATCACCGATAACAAAATAAACCTGGTAAAATCACAAGTTTACCTGCATTTCCTATTAAGAAAGGCTAGAGCTGTAGGTCTCTGTGGCAGGGAAGGAGCGTATTATAGATTGGTATTGTGCTTCAGAAACCACAGCAACTTCCTCTGTATGTAACAATAGCTAAATATAGACTCGTGTGATGGAAAACTGACAGAAAACAGTACAAGGGTCAGGTTTGCGTGTCTGCTTTTAGGGACAGAAGGGTCTATTTAAGGTATGTCCTTCGTGATCTAAAACATTTTCGATCAACACAAACAAAGTGAAATTTTTTATTTCAAGAATTATGTAAGGAGGGCCAATGGGGATTCCCTTGGATAAATAAGTATCACTGGCCTAGACTAATAAAGCCAGTATAGCATCAGCCTCCATTTTGTGGAGTCTCCATCAAGAAATCCTTTTTACAAGTTTTAGATCCCACAGAACTAGTCTATATCTGATGCCAGGATTTCACACTTGTTTAGATGCATTAGCATGTCTGAAGTCAAGAACCCATCTATCCATGGTTGGATATTTTTCATTGGAAGCCCCATTTATGGGTGCCTCTCTAATGCCAGAATTCAACCCTACAGGACTATTTATTGGGACAAATAATGGTGACAAAAGGAAACAGAACCAAACCTGAATCCATTGTATGTACAAACTACACTCTGCAACTTCTTCTGAGTTAAAAACTAAGTACTAAAGTTCCTCCTTACTCTCCAGCTTGCATTCTAATTAGGGTGTTTAAGGGGTTCTGATGTTTGAACTGCCTGCTGAATGCAGGCAGAGAGTGAGGCAAAACTCTATTCACAGTAATCTTAGGACCCCAATATCCATCTTATTTTAGGACTCTATAGATGACAATCTAGTCTTGAAGTCCCACCAAAGGTGTGCATTTGTAATATAAGATATACTGTATACTACATATATATAAAAAAACTGAGCTTGAAGCAACTATTTAATGTCAGCTTTACACTACAGATATGTCTGTAGGCAGATATCTACCCTAGAGGTGTCAACATCATGGATGTACAGTCAGGGTGGCTATGTGACACCAGGATCTCCCCATAAAGTTAGCCATTGAATGTTCCACAGAGTCACTGGATGCCTACAATAAATCCTAGAACTTGCATCTACCTATGTTTAGAGACTGGGTAGATTTCAGCACTACTTTCAGTAGAATATTAGTTTTACTACAGAAACCCAATAAACAATGGGAACCCTCCTATCATCTTTGGTTCAAAGCAACCTTAACTCACAAGCTGAGCAAACCTCTGGCTTGCCAGTGTTATAAGACAGTGCCGCCAAGAGACATTTATCCCATTCTTGGGTTAGAAGTCTGACAGGGCAAGCATTACAAAGTCTTAGTGAATATTGTGCTTTTCAGTGCATTGCTAAAATGATTCAAGCCTAAAGTCTGAAGAATAAGTAGAGACCCGCTGCACATCTTTAGCAATTAATCTATGGTACAGGTACTGCTTTATTCTTCCCAGTTAACAGTGTACAAGGAAAGGTTAACATCTTTAATGGCAGAGGGAGTTCCAAATTATACAGTGCTGGAAATATGGACACATTTCCAATAGAACAAAACTTCAATATGGACAAACTTCCAATAGAAGAAATAATCCACTCTACACTTGTCCACCGTACTGCAACTTGAAGCACCATAAACTCAGAGCATTAATGGAGTTGCAGCCATCAGGCTAATAGAAATGACGTGTTCTATGAGAAAATATATTTTTAGTGGAACTAACTGTGCTTTTTTCTTTCTGCAGATTGTATCTTATACTGAAAAGCTGAGTCATGGTTAAACCACTGATGCCCTAATGTCCCGTACAACCATCTCTAAATAGCATAGCAGAAATGCAGTTAACTCTAGAGTTGATAGTGCAGACACAGAAGCTGTAGGCAGCTTTTGCCTTCTTGGTGCAATTAATAACACAAATCACTGAGCAGTCAAGAAAAATGGAGCAAACTGTCAGTTGGATTAACCAGAATAAAAGACCTACAAAATATAGAAATACAGAAAATGGGGGTGAGAGAAGTAAGTCCAATGCTAAATAAAACATATAAGTACAATGGAAGCGCAACGGATCAATGTACTGATAAAAACAAATATCAGTTTTATGCAGTATTTTCTGTGAATCTTTATTGAGGTGAAAGCTGGACAGTAAGGAAGCAGGACAGGAAAAGTATTTGTGCCTTTAACACTGGTGTTGGTAAAGACTTTTGAGAAAAACAACATCAGAAAAACAAATGGATCCTTCAAGGATTTAGATGTGACATTTCACTTGAAGTACAAATGACTACACTTCTCAGAAGCTCACTCGTAAACATGTTACTTAGGAGCCCAAATGTGAACATGCTACTGAGAAGCCCAGACATGAACATGCTACTGAGAAGCCCAGTCATGAACATGCTATTGAGAAGCCCAGTCATGAACATGCTATTCAGAAGCCCAGTCATGAACATGCTACTGAGAAGCCCAGTCATAAACATGCTACTGAGAAGCCCAGTCATGAACATGCTGCTGAGAAGCCCAGTCATGAACATGCTGCTGAGAAGCCCAGTCATGAACATGCTACTGAGAAGCCCAGTCATGAACATGCTACTGAGAAGCCCGGTCATGAACATGCTATTGAGAAGCCCGGTCATGAACATGCTACTGAGAAGCCCCGTCATGAACATGCTACTGAGAAGCCCAGTCATGAACATGCTACTGAGAAGCCCAGTCATGAACATGCTACTGAGAAGCCCAGTCATGAACATGCTACTGAGAAGCCCAGTCATGAACATGCTACTGAGAAGCCCAGTCATGAACATGCTATTGAGAAGCCCAGTCATGAACATGCTACTGAGAAGCCCAGTCATGAACATGCTATTGAGAAGCCCAGTCATGAACATGCTATTGAGAAGCCCAGTCATGAACATGCTACTGAGAAGCCCAGTCATGAACATGCTACTGAGAAGCCCAGTCATGAACATGCTACTGAGAAGACCGGTCATGAACATGCTACTGAGAAGCCCAGTCATGAACATGCTACTGAGAAGCCCAGTCATGAACATTGCTATTGAGAAGCCCAGTCATGAATATGCTATTAAGAAGCCCAGTCATGAATATGCTATTGAGAAGCCTAGTCATGAAACTGCTATTGAGAAGCAAACATCCAAACAAAAAAATGAAATCTGTAGAAACTCAATCCATATGGTAGTAAAACTTTATTAATAACACAGCAAAAAAACAAACAAAAAACAGAAATACCTATACTATCTTATCAATGGCACCAAAGATTCAACACAGTATAATCCTTAGTACACACTGAAACCTAATGTTGTGGAATGCCCTTCCTAGTGATGTTGTAATGGCAGATTCTGTTAATGCCTTTTAAAGGGGGCCTGGATGAGTTCTTGAACAAGCATAGTATCCAAGGCTATTGTGGTAGAATTGATGTTGGTATATATATAGCTTATGTATGTGAGTGGATAGATTGGTAAGTATAGGTTTGTGTGTGCTGGGTTTACTTGGAAGAGGTTGAACTCTGGTCTTTTTTCAACCCTATGTAACTGTGTTTATTTCTGGTGCATATTTACTGACACTCGTGCTGACAATGACCATACTGCATTGTATAATGCTCATGAGTATTGTTTACACTGGCAGGGAGCATGCTGTGCTGGATAATTCTGATAATTATGACTAGCTACCCAATGACACTGAACTTGTTTAATTCTGCTTATTAAATACACCGACTATTTGTAGCACTGTATAATTCTGCTAAGTATAATGTACACTAGCACTGAGCATACAGCTCTTTATAACGCTGATGAATATCTATTTTCTGACACTGAATGTGCTTTACTGCATTAATTCTGATAAGTATTTAAACACTGACAGTGAACTTGCTAGACCGTATAATTCTGCTGTGTATAAAATGACACTAAATATGCTGTATTGTATAACTGATGAGTCTCTGTGTAGTTTCGCTGAACATGCTGCATGCATATTTAGGTATTATATGTCAGTAAATATGCTGCACTATATATATATCTGTTGAGTATACGTACACTGACACTAAGGAGCTGATTTATCAAAATGTATCAAAGTTTAAAGCTTAATACATAAAAACTCACCAATATTCTATTCATTTCTACAGCATTTTTAGAAGCATATTCCTCAAATGGTTCTAACTTTCACCTATTGATAAATACCTTTCTAAAAATCCCATAGGAATGTTGCTCAGTGTATTGTCATGTGTGTGTGTTTTTTTGCAACTTTTAGCTCTAAAAAATCCAAATCGGAAAAAATGGCCCCCTAAGTGTCTAGTTCCTGACACTGATCATGATGCACTATATAGTGATAGCCATCCTCCCTAGCTGGAAAAGCAAATCTGACAAGGAACATACAACAACTAGAAGATAATTTTTTTGAGGAAAAATAAGAGCTCTCTTAACCATTCAGTGACAGTGCTACTTTGTAGAGGAAAAGCACAAAGGGGTTGGAGGCTGGCAAATCACAGATGCTGCTTTTTAAGGACTCTAGAGAAATACACAGCAAAATCAGTAAAATAGAACAGTACAGCTGTATCCAGACACAAATATAGAGGATTAGGATAAGTTAGGTGTCTATAACAATGCAGATTAATCCTCCCTACACAATCATTTCCCTCTCCCTGGTCTATCTATTGTCCATATTCGTAATGGTTTAAGCACATTGCTTCTACTCAGCTGCACACAATAATACATGAATTATTCCTCCTGCAATGATGCATTTGTAGCATTGGTATGAAGGAGTCAGTGGGAACAGCAAAGCAAATAAAATGGGAGACATACTGTTAGAATGTGCCTATATGCAATCACAATAAACAGCAAGTGAGTAGGGTACCATGGGGGAACATTAGCCAGGTCAATAAGTACTGGTTATAGGTGCAAACTATGGACTAATATGAGTTTGCCAACACACAACCAACAGATATCTTCTGTTTACCTCTCTACATGTTGAAGCTTATAATATGTTGGGGGTCTGGAGGCTGGACAGTCCTGACAGACACACACGGTATAGACTGAAAAGTTGTGCAGCAGAGAGCTTGGCATAATACATTTTACATTAAGGCATCAGATGATAAAGCAGATTATACAGAGAGCTGCATTAAAATAACTTGAGAGCAAAAGAATTAGAGATTCAAAGAGCAATTTTAATCCGCTCCTGAAAGAAGCGCATACACAAAGCCACAAAATGAGTATACAAGTGAGAGCCCTGCAATGGCATTTTATATATCAGATATCTGTTTGCCTCACCAGAGGAATTCTCCATATACCCTGCTACAGTACTCCCAGTGTCTGTCAATTGCTGGGATCTTCTAGCTGGCATTTGTGTGCATGCAATGCGTATATGCAATATTAGTTTGCAATGTTTGATGCAACTTGCTGCCAAACTTTGCCCATGCAAGCTAAGCAGCACAACTGTGCATGTTTATAAATGAGGCATATGTTGCACGGAAAATGAGTAAAATCCACGTTTTTTTTTCAAATTGCTAAAACATAGCAGCATAAAAGACCTAAAAAATACCTACAAGTTGCACCTATAACACCTAAAAAAACTATAATTTGCACCTAGGCTATACTGTACATTATGGAGGTGGGACAGGGAATTTGTTTTTGGCTTTTCCAGCTGAGTAAGGAAACAAATGTTGTACAGGTATCCCACCCTTTACATGGAAACCCATTATCCAGAAAGTTCCGAATTCAGGAAAGGCCATCTCCCATAGACTCCATTTTAATCAAATAATTTTCACATTTTTAAAAATGATTTCCTTTTTCTCTGTAATAATAAAACAGTACCTTGGACTTGATCCCAACTAAGATATAATGAATCCTTATTGGAACCAAAACAATCCTATTGGGTTTAATTACTGTAAATATTTTTTTAAGCAAACTTAGGAGATGCAAATTACGGAAAGACCCCGTAGCCGGAACACCCCAGGTCCCAAGCATTCTGGATAACGGGTCCCATACCTGTACAATACCCCTAAAGATCAAGCCACTAGTGGCCTTTACTTTACATTAGAGTTTATTGAAGAGGGTAAATACATACTTACCATAATAGGTATTATGGTTGATTCCTTTCATAGGAATAAATACAAATAGTTACATAAATCAGGTTTTTTAGGCAAAATAAAATATTTTATTCTCCTCTGAAAAAACATTGTCCAGGAGGGGAAAAAAGTTTGCTGCTGGGAATAAAAAAAAATAACTAACCCATTCAATTCCTCCTCATCAAGCCATAATAGAACTGGATTTATAGAAGCTAGTAGGACTTTGCGCTTCAGCAATTACACTATGCAGTCCTACTGGCTTCTGGTAAGTTTTTATTAGTGCAAGTGAAGTGTGGATAGTATGGAAGCAGCCGCAAAAAAGTGCTAGATGATCCACCTGGCAAAAATGCCCTGGGTAGAACACTGATACTGATACCTACAAAAAAACAACAACTGATACAAGGGGTAAAGAGGGCCCTGCCCAAAAGAGCTACTGATGTCAAAGTTAATGAATAAGAAAGTTCTGTGAACACTCTGATAACAGAACAAAGACTGTTAAATGTAGAATGTGGTCTTATTAAATAATTATAATAAGCATAACAGTTTTAAAGGGAAGTCAGAAAATGAAGGACTGATAACAAATGAATTAATAACTTCTCCAAATCAAATTGTATAAAAAAAGAGATAGGGCCACTAAAGAATCAGTTTCCATCAGTTTCTAGAAGTGAGCATTAAATAACAGGAAATCTTTTGTGAAGGACTGGCCCATTTACAAACACATTTGTATCACAGACTCAGGGTCACTGTAGAAATTTTATAAATCACCTGGCCACAGAGCCACCAACCCATAGGCATTTTAAGACAGTGACGTTTACTAATAGAGAGCAAAGCTACATTAATTCCTATATTCCCACATTGAGAATCTGAAAGGAAGTAGTTAGGTGGAAGGGCCATCCCTACCACTGAAATACCCTGTAGTACTGGTAGTCCTTTTAGTGTTGGGGGTAGGGGGCACCAGTGCTATCTCGAAAACAGAATCAGAGAGGCTTATTGTTATTTGTTTTGCTGAAATGCTGCAGGTGACAGCAAAAGTTGGCAAATAATATCACTACCCTCCTTAGGGGCCTATCCTGCCTTAAGAAAAAGAACAACATTTGTTATACTATTATAAGCCTATCTTAAATCGAGTAGGGGACCAATAACTGAAAAACAGATGACAAGCAGGGAATTAGAGACCGGTAAGCCTTCCAGGGTATTGAGAATATATTTCAAAGGATCTTTACAGATGCTAAGGTATAAACTTTAACTTGGCATTTTAGAGCGTCAGTCAACTCAGTAACTCTGATAAGCTTTTGAAAACTGGATCAAAGCAATGCATTTGATGCGATATATTTAGATTTCATTAAAGCTTTTGATAATGTTTCACATAGCTGATTAGAGCATAAAATTAGGGCAGTAGGGCTATGAGAAATGAAGACAGATGCCAGATTGATTTTCCTCTCTAACTGATTTACCAATGCTGCAACTCTCTATCAGTAGCTGCACAGCCTCTTTCCTCCAGGATATCATTAACTGTATAATCCTCATTTCTACTGCACTTCAAGAAGCTTCTCTTCATATTTATATATTTTCTCAGTATACCAACCCAATGGTGCTTTCTGCAGCGTAATGTGTTACCCTTGTTATCTTTGTTTATTAACACCTCCCAATTAGCAGCAGTCATAGTTGTAAATGTACCCTCCAGCCCTACCTATCCTTCAGATGGGCTTCATAAACTAGATCTGATTGCATTTATGGAACAAAAAAATTAAATAAACGGTGCTTCCTCCCACACTCCAAAAATGTACAGGATAACTGATATGAAATTATAATTTTGTATATGATAGCGACCATAGACTATAAGCTCAAGTGGGATAATGTGTAATCTATATAAAGCCATAATACAATGTTTAAAAAAATAATGATACAAAATGTAGCTTTGTATAATATTTTACATTGATAATTTGAATATTTTGCACACTTAGTAATCTATTCAGATCATGCCCGAGCAGCCTAGCCATGCCACCAGTCTGCTGCTTATCTGGTATGCCATGTTCCTTTTGATGTGTCACTCACATGCACATGACATGTAAAAACAGTGGGATAGGGTGCATACGCAAAACAGTTCTACGTCACCATGGTTTTTATGCTTTTCACTTTGTCCTACCATAAACTTGACCTTTGCTTTTTGGATTGATTGGCAGGTCAGTATTCATGAGGTTGGGCTGGGGGAAAAATGTAGGTGTCCCCCATCCCACTCCATACCTGTCCTCTAGCCAGTGTAGCATTTGTAGTGAAGATGCCCAGAGGCCGCCCTCATTCCCCGCCCCCCCCCCCCTCCGGATCACACATGCAGAGCACTGGGGACAGGACGTGCTGAAGTTTTCTGCGCATCCTTTTCCCTGTTGAGGTGCGGCTGGGCAGCATGCAACCCTAGGCCCAGGCCTGTGTGGCCTTGGCACAAATCCGGGCCTGCCTCTAGCTAGGGTAGTGCTGACAGTAACATGGTGCAAAGGAACCCTGTCATTAATGGCAGCTATGCCCCAGATGCGAGTTCTTAGTGAATGAGCACTAAGTGGTGTGATTTTGCGATAAATTCTCTTGCACTTGTCTCTGGGGCTTTAGTAAAAGACCCCTCTGTTGTTTGGCCTTTGAACATGTTTAAGTGCAAATTAAATCAATGGCAGACACAGATTGTGAACATTGGACAGGATAATCATGGGCTTATTTTAGATTGTAAACTCGATTGTAGGACCCACTTGAACTCTTGTATTGGTAATTTTTTGTATGTTCAGTGTATACATCCATTTATTATACAGCATTGCTGAATATGTCAGTACTTTATAAATAAGTGTTAATAATAATTACCTGAGAGTGATCCCTAATAGGTTTCTAATTCAGGGACCAAATGAAGCAAAAAAATGCATTTAAACATTTCACCTACAAACAAGTACAAATCACAAATGTGTTAAAAATGTACTTACAAGTGGATCCCATGGGTCCCACAAACACCCAGACTCCTGTTTGACAATGGATTTTAAATAAAGCTGTAGACTTTTTAAAAATACAATACATCACTAAAAGCTTCTGGCTGTACTTTACTGCTAATAATGGACATACAGCAAGCTTTTACAGTAATGGTCTATCTCAGGGACACACAGCAGCAACCCATACATACATCCTTCCTCATTTTTAGGAAATAGTATTTCTACTGCAGTGCCTCCAAAGCAGTGATCCCCAACCAGTGGCTTGTGAGTAACATGTTGCTCCCCAACCCTTTGGATGTTGCTCCCAGTGGCTTCAAAGCAGGTGCTTATTTTTGAATTTCTGTTTAGAAAGCAAGCTTTGATTGATTAAAAACTAAGTGTAATTGCCAAACAGAGCCTTCTGTAGGCTTCCACTCAACATAGGGCTGCCAATTATAGCTCTCATTGGTACTTCCAGCAACTTTTTTCATGCTTGCGTTGCTCTCCAAAACTTTTTCCATTTAAATGTGGCTCACGGGTATAAAAGGTTGGGGATCCCTGCTCCAAAGCTACAATTTAAACATGAATTACTAGATTAATAGGGCGGTGTTGTAAAATATAGTTGCACTTTAACATTTGAATGGTTTCAGCTAAGAGAACAGCCAAAGACATACAGAAGAGTAATTTAATAATGCTCCAGGCAAAAATGCAAGAGCACCAACGGTTAAAAAATCACACCCCTTAGAGCTCATTCAAGAAGCACTTGCATCTGGGGCATATTTACCACCTGGCATTTTAGTGTTAAGTAGAAGGCTTATTAGCAGCCTGTGGCCAGAATTGGAATAAACTTTAAATAGCAGATGTAAAATGAGAACAATCATGGAGATATTGACTAACAATAAACTGCTTTAATGCCACATAACTTGGATGGCTGAAGAGAAACTTAGGGGGAGATTTACTAATCCACGAACGGTCCGAAGGCATCCGAATAAGTTTTTTTCGCAATGATTGGTATTTTTGCGACTTTTTCGTTGCCGTCGCGACTTTTTTGTATGTTCCGCAACTTTTTCGTCACCATCGTGCAAAAAATCGGATTCGTTTTTCCACCGTTTACAATCGCTCGATAAGAAAAAATTGCGACGAAATAGTCGCGCAAAGGGAGCTACTATTCCTAGAACACTCAGCACTGATTCAGATCAGGCTGTGCAAAAAAAATATTTATAATATAGTTGATTAGACAAAAATGTAATCTATAAAGACTGTAGTGGGCAGATATCTAACATAATGGCTAGAACTCTACTTCTTGCTTTTGGGTCTCTAACCTCTTAGTTAGTCAGTGACTTAAGGGGGGGGCACATGGGACATAACTGTTCAGTTAGTTTGTGAGCATGCAGGTTAGATTCAAAAGCAAACTAACTAAAAGGTTATGTCCCATATACCCCCCTCCCCTCAAGTCACTGATTGGTTACTGACTGATAACAGCTTAGAGAGCTGTAAAGGAGGAAGTAGTGTTCCGGTTGTTACGTTAGACATCCATTCACTCTAGCCTTTATATTTTTGGATAAATAACTACAGTGGTGTGAAAAACTATTTGCCCCCTTCCTGATTTCTTATTCTTTTGCATGTTTGTCACACTTAAATGTTTCTGATCATCAAACACATTTAACTATTAGTCAAAGATAACACAAGTAAACACAAAATGCAGTTTTTAAATGAGGGTTTTTATTATTTAGGGAGAAAAAAAATCCAAACCTACATGGCCCTGTGTGAAAAAGTAATTGCCCCCTGAACCTAATAACTGGTTGGGCCATCCTTAGCAGCAATAACTGCAATCAAGCGTTTGCGATAACTTGCAACGAGTCTTTTACAGCGCTCTGGAGGAATTTTGGACCACTCATCTTTGCAGAATTGTTGTAATTCAGCTTTATTTGAGGGTTTTCTAGCATGAACCGCCTTTTTAAGGTCATGCCACAACATCTCAATAGGATTCAGGTCAGGACTTTGACTAGGCCACTCCAAAGTCTTCATTTTGTTTTTCTTCAGCCATTCAGAGGTGGATTTGCTGGTGTGTTTTGGGTCATTGTCCTGCTGCAGCACCCAAGATCGCTTCAGCTTGAGTTGACGAACAGATGGCAGGACATTCTCCTTCAGGATTTTTTGGTAGACAGTAGAATTCATGGTTCCATCTATCACAGCAAGCCTTCCAGGTCCTGAAGCAGCAAAACAACCCCAGACCATCACACTACCACCACCATATTTTACTGTTGGT
Source organism: Xenopus tropicalis (assembly GCF_000004195.4). Classification (NCBI taxonomy): domain Eukaryota; kingdom Metazoa; phylum Chordata; class Amphibia; order Anura; family Pipidae; genus Xenopus; species Xenopus tropicalis. Next base: position 39,353,914 of record NC_030684.2, on the reverse strand, counting down.
ATGATGTTCTTTTTCTGAAATGCTTTGTGTTACTTTTACGCCAGATGTAACGGGACACGCACCTTCCAAAAAGTTCAACTTTTGTCTCGTCTGTCCACAAGATATTGATCTTGGCAATCATTGAGATGTTTTTTAGCAAAATTGAGACGAGCCATAATGTTCTTTTTGCTTAAAAGTGGTTTGCGCCTTGGAAATCTGCCATGCAGGCCATTTTTGCCCAGTCTCTTTCTTATGGTGGAGTCGTGAACACTGACCTTAATTGAGGCAAGTGAGGCCTGCAGTTCTTTAGATGTTGTCCTGGGGTCTTTTGGGGCCTCTCGGATGAGTTGTCTCTGCGCTCTTGGGGTAATTTTGGTCGGCCGGCCACTCCTGGGAAGGTTCCCCACTGTTCCATGTTTTTGCCATTTGTGGATAATGGCTCTCACTGTGGTTCGCTGGAGTCCCAAAGCTTTAGAAATGGCTTTATAACCTTTACCAGACTGATAGATCTCAATTACTTTTGTTCTCATTTGTTCCTGAATTTCTTTGGATCTTGGCATGATGTCTAGCTTTTGAGGTGCTTTTGGTCTACTTCTCTGTGTCAGGTAGCTCCTATTTAAGTGATTTCTTGATTGAAACAGGTGTGGCAGTAATCAGGCCTGGGGGTGACTACAGAAATTGATATTGAAATTGAAAATTGAAATTGATAAACCACAGTTAAGTTATTTTTTAACAAGGGGGGCAATCACTTTTTCACACAGGGCCATGTAGATTTGGAGTTTTTTTTCTCCCTTAATAACGTAAACCTTCATTTAAAAACTGCATTTTGTGTTCAATTATGTTATCTTTGACTAATAGTTAACGGTTTTTGATGAGCAGAAACATTTAAGTGTGACAAACATGCAAAAGAATAAGAAATCAGGAAGGGGGCAAATAGTTTTTCACACCACTGTATATTGAAAACATTTTTTAATTTGCAAAGTCTATCTATTTTACCAAGTTTTATTTTTACACTGAACTGTTCCTTTAAGACAGGCAATGTTAGTTAAAAGATAAATAAGTAAAACTGAGCTTGAAGGAGTTGGTACTGTAGCACATATGGTCAAAGTAAATATAGTAAAGTAAAAAAGGGCAACAATTTGCAGTGTGGATAATCTAGCATTTACACTAAAGGAGTAAAGGACTTAATGCGTCAATTATATAGTTGGTAGAAACTAAAATTCTATGAAAAAGTGCTCAAATGCATAGGAAATAACATCTTCACAGTAGGTATGGACTGAAATAACGTATGCAATTGGCCTCTGGTAGTCAGTAAGTAAGTATTTCAGTAGAGCATGTAACTGAGCATATACAGCAAGTGCTCTAGTAGGTTGGGGACTGTGAGTCAGTACGTGCCCCAGTAGGTGGGGACTGTGATAGTAAGTGCCCCAGTAGATGGGGGCAGAGAGTCAGCATGCAAGTGCTTCAGTATGTGGGGACTAGTAGGCTGGTATTTGTTTAAAAGAAATGAAAATACATTTTTGTTATCCAAAACACTTGGGACCTGGGGTTTTCCCAGATCTTTCTGTAATTTGAATCACCGTGTTTTAAGTCTACTAAAAAAATCATTTAAACATCAAATAAACCCAATAGGATTGGAGGGTAATTTTTTTTTTTAATGAATGAATGAGTAGGTTATCTTGGCTGAATCTACCAGACTGAGGGCAAACAAGATGATAAGCTGTAAAGCCAGTTAGCAGAAAGTAACAGTGGTCTGGTAAGAAGAGAATAAGGCCATGTGTAGGTTAGAAGAGGAAGCAAAGGATTGGCAAGAATTGAGGAGGTAAAAGGAAGACCCTTTAATAAGCGTTCAATTTAAGTATAGAAAGAGAGTCAAAAGCCCTTAATATGTAAAAACGTTGCATTTCTTCAACAGTAAATACTCAATTATGTTGTTGGAATATGATTATAGATAATAACATTTTGGTGTTAGGTTATATAAAGTCAACTAAGATTTTAATGTCTTTCAGGGAAACAGGATGACCAGCAGAGAAACCAGAACAGACCCTGATGAAGAGTAAAATACCCCAGGCAATGAGCAACCGATTAGAGAGATGGGATAATGTGCATTTGTACAGGTTAACACTGGAGGTACTTGCCCAGATTCAGTCAGGTAGTTTGGCCTTTATCAACCATAATCCTTGACCATTTTGGCATCTATGGCAGGTCGAAGGCAAGTTTTGACAGCCTGGTTTGGAAACTGAATCTGCAGCTGAGGAAGTGAGTGGTGCTGCATTTTTTCATTTCCAGCAGATCAATTGTTCAGGCTGTCTCTGGATAATGGAACAAAAGAATGTGGCTGTCCATGTGTATGGACAGTTGCACAATGTTTTCAAAGGTCATCCATGCAGCATCTGCTTTACTGTGGTACTGCAGTGGGTGTGTTGTAGGAACTCACAAAATACAGTTTTTTTGGAAAATAAATATTTTTCCCCTGAGCTACAGTGATGGTCTTGCACCCTCATTGCAGCCAAGCTGGATTTCAAAGTCTCTCAGTTTAGAGAGGTGATACCAACTGATTTTTTTATGAATATTATTTCCTCACCTAAGTGTTTCTTTTTTTAATTTTGAAGTCGTCATTGTTCTGATGTTTCCTGTACACTAGCCTCCCAATATGAAATTCCCTTTAAATTAAATTAGATTTAAGGGGATTTACCCTATAATACAAATATATAACAGTATCTTCCTGGTTCTTAAGGAATCTACTTATCTGCAACTGCCCCTAAACATATCTCTTTACTCTGTTAAATATAAGTATAGTGTATATGCAGGGCTACTACCTCTAAGCAGGGCAGTATTTCTTCCAGTGCTGCCCTAGGCACGGAGCCCGAGCACTCAATTAGTGCATGTGTGGAGATTCCAGGACCCCCATTTAGGGCCACCTCCTAAGGCTAATGTCCCACAGTGAGATTAGTCTCTGCGATTTTTAAAAAGCGAGTTACAGCTACAAGTCGATCGCTTTGTCTCTACATAGAGAATATAAATTGCCAGTTCCTAAACCGGCAATACTACTTCAAATCGCTTATCGCTCCAAATCGCTATGAGACCCTTTTTTGAGTGATTTGACAAAGAAAACATTGTCATTCAAAACTATTGGAATTGCTAAAGGTAAAACCTACTGAGCAGGAAGTCGCTGCGATTTCCCCATTGCACTGAATGTAATTTCTAATTGTGGGCGGGTAAAATGACACCTGGATTTGTGGGAAATAGAATCGCTCTGTTGTTGAAATCTCTAGTAATCGGTTGTTAGGAAAAGACAAGCAGCTTGTCGCTGGAACTCGCTTTTTAAAAATCGCAGCAACTAAATCCCCCCCCGTGGGACATTAACCTAAAGCAGCAGCACAGGCCCTTGAATGCCTATATTGTAAATTCGTCCCTGCTTCTGCTTAAAATGTATATAAAATTAACATTGTCATTACGCCATTGCCAACTATTGTATGATAATGTATCTGGATTTACCACTTACATATACATGTACTTGTAGTACACTGATGATACTTATGTGTGGTTATTGGTGGTGAGGCTCTTACCATTTTTCTCTACCTTTCTTTCTCACTGTCTCTCACTTTCCTCTAGTTACCCGTATGCTGGCATGCAGAATAGTAAGAACCTTGCTCAACCAATAATACCCTGCAGTTTACTATGGGTGGAAAAAAGCCATTTTTGTAAATTTATGTGCCGAAATTCTGTTTTGTAACCTGGAAATTTTGCTCTTCTAGTGCAGAGAGTGCAATCACAGGGATGGGGCAGCATTGGGAAGGTCACCTCAGGAAGCTGTGAGGGGAAGAATCGCCACTGCTACTTCTCCTCTCTACCCCCAACTACCTCTTATTTCTTGATTTGCTGTTTGTATTAATTAAAGTAACAAACATTTGGAAATACACCATCTTCACTTCAGCCAAAGCTTTTTGGCATTTTCATATATATATATATATATATTATTTTGAAAATAAGTCCTACATAATGATAACTAACTGCCTGTGCTCTCAGGCATAATAAAATAGGATAGTGTATTAGTAGTGCTATACAATGGTAGTGTTACTGTTATAGCTTGAAAAATAAGCGGCACATCTAGAAAATCCAGCTACAGGAGCTGAATCGACTGCAAATTAATGTAAATGAAATCAGTGGAGCCCGGCAACCTGCATTTATTATGTGTGTCCTTAAAGTTTCAAGCGATCTGATAACCCCCTGCCCCCCTTGGGGGTCCAGTACTTGATCAAGGCACACTTAGTTCATAACAAGGTTACATATAATACAGTCATTCACCAATATTTTCTATAATAGTAAAAATAGGTTTACCCCAAAACTCGAACTGACCAACAGGCTTCATGGATAAACTTAAAACCAAATATGTATCTTCCCCAAATCTCATCCTAGCTGCTCTTGCAACTGCTCTGGGCCCTCTAAGAGGCCAACCCTATAGTTTGGGAATTATTGCTCTATAGAGTCCAATGACATGAAACAGGTATAGTGATTATGTTCAATGGGTAAGAAATGGTAGAATGTAATAAAACACTATAATAATCAGTTTAAATGTAAAAAAATAATACACATCAAATGCAAGGCATTTTTATATTAATTAAACTGTATATAGATGGATCTGATGATTTTTAACAAATTAAACTGCTCATGAACTTCTTTTCCCATCAATGAATGCCACTGCCTTTAAATCACTGAGATTGCACTCTCATAATGTACAGTATGTGGCTGCATAAGCTGACCTACCCTACCATGTTCAAGTCAGTGACCGCCAAAAGTTATCATACCTTGCTCCGAATTTGTCCAGATGTAGACACCTTGCGGATGAGTTTGTGGGAAATACCTTCTTGTTCCTCTCCTTCACTATCAGATGACTCCTCGCCAGTTGCTTCTGCTGTGGGCAGTTTATCTGAATCAAGAGAAGACACAGAATCCCGTGCCCTTCTTTTAAAGGCATCATCTGGAGACAGCTTCTGAGCCATGGTCTTCAGAACTGTCACAATTCAGAGGCAGTCAAGAGTTTATTCTAGAACACAATAAGACTGATTCAGTGTCTGATTCCTATAATATGGCAGATGGACAGAAATTTTGTATTATTATTAGTAAGATCTCTCATTGCAGTTTAGATGTCTCCCAGTCACAATGCCTATAAAAAGGAGTGTATCATGTAAAAAGGTGCACTAGCTAAAGTGACTGCATGCTTATACTTATATATGGCTTGTGTTTTAGACACAATTACCTATATCTGGGCTCTACAGTTCCAATCCCCAAAAGCCATTCTAAATATCTTCAACTGCAATTTATAAATACCTACAGGCACAGGGGAAATAAACTCTACACAATGACCTTAATATGCTTAATAAATGGTGTCTCAGATGGTTCTGTCACTCTCACTCGAAGCTTTCTGTCTGTCTCTGCACAATACTGCAAGACAGTACCATTGCCTACCAGATCAGTGTGTATGTGTGTGTATCTGTAGGAGGGAATGGAAATCAATTTGCCATATTCTATCATAATAGTCTTTTTTTGGAGCCACAGATACATTTAACTATTACTGTTTGATAAAAAAAAAAAAAATATACCAATCACAGGATTCTGATGGGAATTTCTTTCAATATATATATAGAAAATAAAGAATTGCACACAGCTACAGATACCTAGGGAAGCTTACACCATTTATTATTCCAGTGCAAATGACAAGCTCACCGATTTAGTGGGGAGACAACCCCTCTTAAGCAGAAATCATCACCATTACCAAATTTGTTTAAAAGGAGGTGCGACTGTAAAAACATATCCATCAGTGTGACACACTAACAGCTCTAGTGCAACCCTGGTATACTGGTACAAGCATGTTCTGTATATAAACATGCAATTTGCATACATATAAGCCAGTGCTTTTACACACTTGGGAACGAGTGAAATTGTCAAGTAACATGACTTGTTTAACATGACATGTATTTGAGCAAAGGCTAATATGCATGATATTTTTGGATGTGTTTTCCAAAAAAGAATAGCATTTTTTTTAAAATACTAATAAGGAAATGCCCAACCTGCTCTACACATGGGTGAACTGTAGTTCAGCAACTGCTAAAGCATCTCCAGCTGGTAATCCCTTCATATGAATCTCTCAGGACATGAATGCATGGGGATTAGCTGCCTTTCATATAAATGCCAAATACAGTAGAGAAACATATATATATATCCAGTGGCTTATATAAAAACAATACTTTATTACTGTTAGTATTGCTGTCAATGTTTTAGTCTGGGTGCCAGGATATTTTGCTAGTGTGTTAGTTTGTATATGTCTTTCTGTATATGGACAGTCACACACACAAATACACACTTACTATATAGCCTGTATTAACCTTTAGCTAATTATATTTTCTCCCTTTTGAGTCATGTACAGTTTTCTAAATGCACAATAAAGCATACATAACAACCACAAACACATTTTTTCTTATCACAGTGTGTGTCCTTAAAGTAAATGTATGGACACACTAATTTATAGCATGTGTGTTTGTATAGGTATATATTGTGTGTGTGTGTGTGTGTGTGTGTGTATGTAATGTGTATTTGTATTGGCATATCGTTTGTGGGTGCATGTACAGGAATATATGTGTGTACAGTGTATTTGCATAGGCAAATATTGTGTGTGTTTGTATAGGCATATATTGTGTGTGTGTTTGTATAGGTATATATTGTGTGTATAGGAATATATGGTGTGTGTGCTTGTATTGGCATATATTGTGTGTGTGTTTGTATAGGCATATATTGTGTGTGTGTTTGTATAGGCATATATTGTGTGTGTTTGTATAGGAATATATAGTATGTGTGCTTGTATAGGCATATATTGTGTATGTGCTTGTATAGGCATATATTGTGTGTGTGTTTGTATAGGCATATATTGTGTGTGTGTTTGTATAGGCATATATTGTGTGTGTGTTTGTATAGGCATATATTGTGTGTGTTTGCATAGGCATATATTGTGTGTGTGTGTGTGTGTTTGTATAGGCATATATTGTGTGTGTGTTTGTATAGGCATATATTGTGTGTGTGCTTGTATAGGTATATATTGTGTGTGTGTTTGCATAGGCAAATATTGTGTGTGTTTGTATAGGCATATATTGTGTGTGTGTTTGTATAGGTATATATTGTGTGTATAGGAATATATGGTGTGTGTGCTTGTATAGGCATATATTGTGTGTGTGTTTGTATAGGCATATATTGTGTGTGTGTTTGTATAGGCATATATTGTGTGTGTTTGTATAGGAATATATAGTATGTGTGCTTGTATAGGCATATATTGTGTGTGTGCTTGTATAGGCATATATTGTGTGTGTGTTTGTATAGGCATATATTGTGTGTGTGTTTGTATAGGAATATATAGTGTGTGTGCTTGTATAGGCATATATTGTGTGTGTGCTTGTATAGGCATATATTGTGTGTGTGTTTGTATAGGCATATATTGTGTGTTTGTATAGGCATATATTGTGTGTGTGTTTGAATATATATATATATGTATTTATGGTGTGTATGTGTATTTTTGCACGTATGGTGTGTCACACAGAGTAGCAGAGTAGAGAGATGTGAGGCAGAGCTGAGGCTAGTGCTTGAGGAGCAGCAGTCATACAGACAGTCATACAGACAGACAGACAGCCGATATAGCGGCGATGCTGATGTACCACACAGACATGTCCCTTCCTGGGCTCCCTGTTCCGTGACAAGCCGGTACCTACCTGCCGTGTATGGGCGCATCGCTAGGGGAGAGCAGTGGCTGTGCTTCTCAGGGCTGAGGATGTCCCTTACGCCATGCAGCCATCGGCAGCCTTCACCCCCAGCAACACTGCCTCCTCCTTCCTCATCCTGGCTGTAGCAAGACTCTGCATTGCTCAACTCTAGAGATGTCACCGGCTCCCCCCCCCCAGCCTGTCACAGTGACACCCTACCCGCTGCCAATGGGCTGATCAGACTGCACCTCTAGGGTGAGTGCTACACATGGGGGGCAAACTCAGCGACAGAGCTGATGATGATGGCAGTCGCTGCCGCAGCTCATATTGTAGAAATCATCTGAAAATGAACACATGTTGATAACCGTTCTGTGCCATTGGCGCCTCCCTGACTTATATTTCTCCATATTTCCTTTCTGTGCAACGCGATTTTTTTTAAACTTTTTTGCACAAATTGTATGTGGCCGAAATTTCCTATTTCATCATTTTGTATTAGCAAATGGGCTTGTGTGTCAACATGTATTTATCTATATTCCCCCACCTTCATACAGCCAGTACAACCCCCATCTCATTTATTTCAGCCATGAACCTGTTTATTTATAACTTGGGTTTTTATCTACACTTTTATTCTAACTTTTTCATTTTCTTTACCTGTGAGCACTTTCCCCCTTTCATTCACTTGCCCTTGGTCTCTTCTCCATGTATATACTATGGATATTATTGGACCCCCATTATTTCTCTTCTGACTCCCCATTTTGTTCTATGTATGTCCTTCCCCTGACAGCTCTCCTTTCACTGTCTGCATTCTCTTTATTTGCTTTCTCTCCTCAGATTTCGTACTCTCCTCCATTTTAAAGCATTTTCTTATAAACCATTTTTCTTCCCTCTGCAATGAAATGGTAATGTATAGCCAGAATGTCTTGTGGTGACATTTTATTCAAGCTGAGTGCATCTGACCCTGCCAATCTGTTCTGTGCCTATAGGATTAGAATGATGTAGAATCAGTACAATGTCAGCAGACCCATCACCTTTCATCTAAACAGCTTGGTCATCATATTTTTAAAAGTAAGTGGTAATTATACTAATTCATACTAATTTACCATGCTCTGTAGAGATTGAGAAAAAAAGCATTATAAAGATTGTCTGTTCTAAGCCGTTCTGGAATGGGCCTGCCATGCCACAAAGAACCCACAGCCCAAGGGCCACTCATTAACTTACTTTCTCCTTTTGCTTTCATGTACCTTAGCATTGCATCATTTTTTCCTTTTAACTATTACTTTATCTGCCCCATTTTTCCTTTTCTAATACCCCCGTGCTTTTTACTCACTGCGATTATCTTTCTTGTGTCTTCTGCCCCAGTTTGCAAGGTACACTAAAATGAAGGGGGCAAGACACATGAGCCATCATCCAAAAGGTTTGGGGTGCAACTCTTATAAAGCTAAGGTACATGGAGGCTTTTACAGCAGACAACTAGTACAGGTATGGGATCCCTTATCCGGAAACCCTTTACCTAGAAAGTTACGGATCTCCCGTAGACTCCATTATAAGCAAATAATTCTAATTTTTAAAAATGATTTCCTTTTTCTTTGTAATTATATTGTACTTGATCCTGACTAAGATATAATTAATCCTTATTAAAGGCAAAACAATCCTATCGGGTTTATTCAATATTTGAATGATTTTTATCAGACTTAAGTTATGGAGATCCAAATTACGGAAAGATCCCTTATCTGGAAAACCCCAGGTCCCGAGCATTCTGGATAACAGGTCCCATACCTGTAATACTTCTGACAGGATTTAATTTCCTTGTAACCTAACAGATTCTAATCAGTAGGAATTGCACATTGCCTAGCAGAGTAGGCACTTCATTAAAAAAAACTGTTGCCATACAGTGGAATTATTGATAGAAAAAGCCAGACAGCCTGCCATTGCAAGGTTAAAATGGACATATACAGCACCATCCAAAAATATAAAGCCATTATTGGCCCGGTTTGTGAGCTTGTTTCTAAAAAAAAAAATCTTAAACTGTTGAAACCTTTGAAGGAAAAAAAGTAATATGGACCAAATTGTCTTCATTTAATAACCTTATGCAGTTAGATTTGATGAATGTGATGCAGTTAGAAAAATGAAAGCAAAGATTCAACTGATTGCTGCCTATGTAGCTGTAGCTGATTATAGGCCTAGAAATATTAGTTTATGATATGGGGGGCATACCGATGATCCTCTGAGTTCTACAGATATACTCAGTCTTTGACCTTGTGCCTTTATATGGTCATAGAACTCCTCATTAATTTCTAATTATTTCCTATATCCATCAGGACAGATTTAGCTGTGAATTTGTGGCCCTAAAGCCTGTACTAAATAAACATAGCTGTGCCAGGGAATGGATTGTTTGCTGTAGAGATTACATTAGATTACATTATTTTGTATGGGAGTTTGTACAATTACTAGATATCATCATATCAACATATATTTATATTAAATTAACTGGATATTAAGATCACGGTAGCCATGGATATTATGCTTGTTCAACAAATTATCCAAGTCATTCTTATTAGTATCTGCCATTATAACAGCACCCAGTAGGACATTCCACAATCTCACTGCCCTCACTGGCCCTTCATTGTGACCCAGACTTTAATCACATTCTTTAATTCATTATATTAGGCAAGGATGTTGTAAAACATTTTTTAATTATTTATTAAGAAATAATTGCAATTCATTACTTTGCCATAATAACGTGAAACAGGTGTGCAGCTAATGACTTTCTTAATAAATTGTGTTATTTAAGAGAGGGACAGCAAATGCTTACCAAGCGTTTCTGCTATTTCAGTGGCTCGTTACACAAATCAGTAATAAATGTTATTGTTAATGGTATAATTAGTTTGTCATTGAAATGTGAAGCAGGTGTAAAAAGCAAATCAATTACAGCTGATTTCATTTAAAAATCATTAGCAGAAAATTTTTGGGGAAAAAAACTTTTTTATAAGTCATTTTAAAAAATGTCTCACTGTAGAAGGGGAAAATCAATGGACTCCCTTTTTAGAAACATTGAGTGATCAATTTGCACCAAAATGACTTTCATTTGCATTCTGTCTGCTCTTCTGAAGTTCCATATAAGGGCTGTCCAACATGCAGCCCCCACTGACAGCTTAAACCAGGAGTACAAACAATGAGAGGGCAAAGCTTGTTTTGCTTTGGGACCTTACACCACGACAATTTATAACTGGCCACCATATAAATTCTTCTAATTTTGTGTAAGCCAGTAGGAGCCCATTGCAGTAACATGAGCAAAATCGACATAAAATAGACATGATTGGCAGGAAAGCTCTGATGATGTTGACTTTGCCCCAGCCTGAGCTTCTTTTCGTTTCATTGCTTGTTCCTGTAACAAATCTTTATGTAAAAGTGAAACAGATGAAAGAACCTTACCTCAGTCTTGCCTTTAATTCCACCCTGGTCACTCCTCCAGTGCTGTCCTCTCAGTCAGGTCCCTTGTCAAACTAAAGATCAAAACCAAAAGTATCACGCTGCAAGCAGCCAACTAATTGGAAGAATTCTTCTTTTAAAAAAATTCTTTTTTTCACAGAGCCTTAAAATACAGAGGGGACCCAGCGTATAACAGGTTTCGAGGTTAAATGGTTACCTCATCAGTACTTAACAAAAAGACTGATCTGATCAGAAGTTCTAGCTGCCACAAAGTGATTGAATCAGTGAGCTCTGCTGCTTTATATGATGCATACGCTTCCTTTTGTCTTTGATTTTTAACCTCAGCTGTGTTTGCTTTTTTTGAGAATTTAAGGGAAACCTGACAGAAAAGTATAACTACAATTCCAGTCCCTGCTCTTAGATAAAGTTCTTCTGAGATAGATGATCTAGAACGGGCCAGCTGCAAAAGTCTTTGCACAGTTTTGTGCATTCTTCTATTGAGCAGTTGGCGACAGAACAAAAAACTGAGATTATAATCTGACATGAAAACAGCACGTGTAATTCAAACAAGGAAAAGTGCTTTACGTAGAGCAGGGGTAATGAAGGTCTGGGTGAATTCATTCCTCTGTGCTTAGGCACATTTGTCAGTTAAAGGATGGCTAAAGCCAAATTATGGCTATAAATCCTGTATTGTATATACGGAACTAATTGTACCAGCCCAGAGGTTGAGAAGCCCTATACCAGTAATGAACCATGCCACCAAAGTTGTTCACAGAAGGTCTCCATTTTGTGATCGTGTTAGGCCATCTTTTGTGTGTCACATGCTCAGTCTACTCTTGGCGGCTCTTGAGAAGCTAAGCCCAGGAGTTGTCAAAAATCATCAAAACATTAGCAGAAATTAATTAAGGCTACATCTGTCCAAGGTGCTTTTTGAACAGGGATAATTATGAATGAGTTCTGATGCCGAATTGGTTTATATGCTGCAATGATATGCAAATCTGAGTTCGTTACATTGTATTATAGTAACATTTTATTATGAATTTTCTGTAGTATTCATACTGGATATTGTGAGTCGGTCCCTAAGCTCAGGCAACTCACAGCAGGACAGAGCATGTTCAGCAGAAAAAAAGGTGAGAAGATACAGGATGTATGTTTGGAGGCAAAGATCTTCACTTTTAAAGTTCCACAGAAGCCCAAATTAAAAGGTGTAGTATCTGCTACTTCTCATACTAATCCCTGAACCACTTGATCACTTTCCTACTTTCTGTTACTTCCTTGCACAACAACCACCGATCACTAGTTCACTGCCTCTCTGCTGGCTGCACCCCCACCCGGTTGCGCCCTAAGCACGCTTCTGTAGCATACCCACAGTTCCAGTCCTCTTCCTTGTTGAGCTTTAGTTTTATTTTAAGATAAGGCTTTCAAGATAACATGCGTAATGATATCAAGCTGCTTTCATCTGCATCCCACAGTATACTGTGATGATGCTGGACAGCAGTGTTGGACTGAGATGGCAGGGGCCCACCAGAAAGCCTTGGACCATGGGCCTACTCTCAGAATTTTAATTCCTTCTCTCCTCCGTCAAACTCTATTATCCTAGTCTCTTTTCTCTACATACTATACTCTGATCTTCCATCTATCAAGCTTCCTTGTTCCCACACAGAAATAGGGAATCACCATGAAATAGGCTAAATAGAAGCAAGAAGGCCCACTGACACCCCGGCCCACCGAGAGTTTTCCTGGTATCCTCGTGGGCCAGTCCGACACTACTGGACTGGGCAGTTTTAATAAATGGGCAAAAGGGGCAATTGCCGGAGCCCACCAGGATTGGGGGCCCACAATGAAACTTTTAAACTGTTATTACTTTTGACTGCAGCATCCCCTAGAAATGGCAGACCTCTCATTTTAGGCTTATGCCACACGAGGCGTAGGGCTGAAATTTTCGGCAAGTGGGAAAAACGCTTGCCGAAAATTCAGCCCTATGCCTGCTACTTGTGCCTGCACCCGAATGAATGGAATACGCTCGGGTGCAGGCACATGTAGCCGATATACGCATGAAAACGCGAGACTGTGCATTCTCTCGCGTTTTTATGCGTATATCGGCTACATGTGCCTGCACCTGAGCGTATTCCATTCATTCGTGTGCAGGCACAAGTAGCAGGCGTAGGGCTAAATTTTCGGCAAGCGTTTTCCCGCTTGCCGAAAATTTCAGCCCTACGCCTCGTGTGGCATCAGCCTAAATTACTTGGAAGAGCAACTCAACTTAACTATTTAGTTTAATCTTCTATTACAAGAAATGTTTCTGCTTTTTTATTTATTTATTATTTACTTACAACACCTAACTATAGGCTATTTCTATATTTACTTCCTTAATAGATTTGAGCTCCCCAGCTTTTACAGATATGTTAGGCGAACTGTGGGGACCCACCAATAAGATCTTTGCCCGGGGCCCACTGATATCTTAAAGCAGCCCCGATTCTGCAAATTCAAACTCATGCCTGTAGATGGAACACACATTTAAAGGAGACATATCCTATAAAAATTATGAATGTACCAATGAACTATACTCCTCCAGATATAGAAGGATTGTGCTTAAAAAAGTTGTGTTTCTCACTGATTTATTGAGAAATTCGCCCAAAACCCCACTAGCCCCGCCCATCTGTGCCACTTCCTGCTGGCTGAATTCTCTGGATGAGCTGGGGAGCCGACGGCTCTCAGTACACTGCACTGTGGGATAGGAACCAATCAGCAGCTAGGCTGACCTGATAGGGGACTGAAGCCTGTCTGTGCTTGTGTGACTGCAGGGCTGTGATTGGCTCTCCCCCTCCTACTGTGCTTCTGGCAGGGACCGTTAGGACACGCCCACTCTCCATTTCAAACTCGGGCAGAGAAGAGATAGGATCTATAGGGAGCTCCAATAAAGGGGCCATTGTTACAGATAGGGTTAATGTTTAGCCCAAAGGGAAACCAGCACCGGATATTATTCATAATTGCCTACAGGGTTAGGGGTTTTCTCATTTATCCAATATATCTCCTTTAATATTCCCACATGAGTTAAAATTAAAACTACATAAAGATGTGCAATCAATCTTTAAAGTACTTACACTGGTATTAGAGATACTGTGAACACTCTCTCTGATTTGTACTTGATTGGTGAGCTGTTCCATCAGCTGAAGTGCTCAGGGTGCTTATTCCCATCGCACGCCAGGAGAGTGTCCGGCTGCGCTTGATGTTTCTGATCAGCAAGTACAGGGGGAAATCAGGGCAATGCAGCTGATATTTAGGAGTGTAAATGCCCAAAACTATATCTCAGAGGGCATAAATGGGATTGGCAGAGCTGTACAAATGTGCCTAGCTTTTTCTTTCCTGCAGCAAACAACTTGATAAAGAAGCGTTAGGCTGAGGGAGCTTGCTGATAAAACATTAAATATTTTAAAAACTATAATATAGAAATAAAGGCTATTTATAAAGCTAAGTGATTTCATGCAGAAATGCCATTTGACATAAATTCTACACTGCCAGTTCTCGGGGACTGCTGATGACATTGAATTTACTTTTCCAGGTACTTCCTTGATCTTCAAGATGCTTTGTGTTTACCGGCAAAACATGGCGTGGCAAGAGCAAAGATCTTCCATGTACATGAGGCTACTACCACCATAATCTTAAAGCAGTAAATTCACCTTATAGTTTGTTGTAATCAGTGGTATTGTAAGACAATTTGCAACTGGTCTTCATTTTGTTGCTGAGACAGATGTAAAATAGCCAGGCTAATTATATAAAAATCATAAAAAAAATTAAAATGAAGACCAGGTGCAAAGTTATTTAGACTATGTATATTTCTGCCATACTAAAAGTTACATTTAACTTCCCCTTTAAAGTGATTTGCTAACAAGGAAACAGACTGCAAACAATTGATTTGAGTGTTTTTTGTTATCTAAAATACCAATTGCTACTCTTCCATCTGCTGGTTATTTCTAAAATTCTACAATAGTTCTTTACCCCCCCAGGCTGGACCTGGAGTATGTATATTTCTGGGACTGGGGTGGAGCAGGGTGGGTGTTGGGGAGGAAACAATGTTGGGTTGTGACAGAGCATGTTACTTTTGAGACTGTATCAACAGGTAAAATATTTAAAGTATTTTTCTAATTCCCCTTACTTTGTTTTTCTTACAGGTTCAAATTACCAGCTGTCCTTTGTAAGAATAGTCTATTCTTCAATTTCATCATTATGCATTTCCCAGGTACACTCACAGCCTTCTTTATACCAGCATATATGTTTTTTATTATTTAACAACCATTTACCAAACCAGCAAATTTGTTATATGCATCTGAGGACTGCAATGACAGCCATGCTAAAATCATGTATAATCAAGTCTGTCTATGGCTGCTTTAACTCATAATCTTCACGCCCCTGTGATGTCCCCACACCCCAGTTATGTCACTGCCCACCTCCCCGCCCGGCTTTCGGTAGCACTTATATCCTAAACTCCAACTCCCAGCACCTTCACTGTAGTACACAATCATCATTTAAGATAGTTAGGTTATCCTAAAGCCTGTTTAGAATACAGTATCTGAGCTGGTATCACAACCTCACCTGGCAGGGAATTTTATTACAGTATTTCCCTGTTCTCAGATGTTGAATTTAAAAATCATTTTCCTTTTGAATAATAAAATTTCTGTATGAACTTTACCATTTCGCACATAATTTCCTTATAACAGATCCGTTTATTCATTTTTATGCAGTTTTCCCACTTTACTTTATATCATTCCTCCAAACTGGAGCCCAATTTGTCCCATGCTAATCTAACATTAGTGCATCCACATTTTTCCTTTTTAGGGTCCAGCTTCTATCTCTGCTTGGACTGTACAAATGTCATTACTAGCTGACAATTCCATGGATGTGGCTTTTGCCATACAGAATTCTCCTGCACCCAGTCTTTCCCTTTAAAAGTAAAGACAAGTAACTTATTCCTCTTCCTGTGAGTTTCTACCATAAATAATGACACAGACAATGACTTTATGTTAAATCTGTGAAGATCACAGCTTTATTAAATATATCATTTATGAAATGTGATGCTCACTGTAGGGTTATCAGATCTCTGGAAATCAGAGGGCACATATAGAAAGAGCTGCACGCTGCAATATAAATGCACCTTCTATACGTGTCCTCCCATCACCAGAGGGTCTGGTAACCCCACCACATAGGGCTGTTTGATCCCAAGGAAGGCAAAAAACCTAGAGAGAAGCTTGGGCCAATCTGCTTCACTAGAGGCAAAAATTCCTTCCTGACTCCTAAACGGCAATCGGAATTACTCCCAGGATCAATGCGCCCTATGGAGCTTTGTTCAGAAATGTACAGTAATGGGTAAATACATGTTTGCCTCTCTGTTTGTCTGTAGGGAAATGTGTTCATAGGTAATTAAGAGTGTATGGAAAGTGACAGCTCTGATTGATGATGGTACTGGGTGCCCTGGCAATGTCACCCCCACCATGGTCTTATCAGACACAGTGATCCCCGATACTGGCACTTGTGTTGATTGGTATAAAAGTATATGAAGTGCAGAAATCCATCATTTCCACAAGCACTCCCACAAATCAAAAAACATTGGCACTCTCACAAAATATGTGTGCACTCTCTCATCAAAATCAACCCCTTAACTCTCACCCAGATGTACCCAAGCACTCTATAATAAACTGCTAGCATGTACGTGAGTTTCTATGTTTACCTGTGTGGAAATGTGTGCACTCTCTCATCAAAATCAACCCATTAACTCTCACCCAGATGTACCCTAGCACTCTATATTAAACTGCTAGCATGTATGTGTGTTTGTATGTTTACCTGTGTGGAAATGTGTGCTGGAAATATGGGTGCCAGTAAGGAAATGGGGGCATGTATGGGTGCCAGTAGGAAACTGGGGCCATGTATGGGTGCCAGTATGGAGGTGTTGGCATGTAGGGGTGCATATATACTTGCCCGTATAGATCAGTGGGCCAGTATGTGTTGTGTAGCACATAACCGGCCCCTTCCATGTCCTGAGAATGGCTGGATCTTTCTGCCATCTCTAAGTGCTGGGAACCTGCTGTGTCCCTGGATGTTGTTGCCACCTCTGGTGTTCTCTCTCTGCCTTCAGGTAGATGTTGGCCCCTCTCCTGCTCTGATGTTCTTACTCCAGGAGAATTTATATCCTTAGGTGTTGCTGCAGGCCTTGTGGTGGGAGGATTAAAAGCTGGAAATATTTGTGGATAAACTCCTGGGAGCAGCGGATGTAAAAAGTAGTGGCCTATAGTAACTAGATGGCAGATCTTTTCCATGCACTCAATAATTTGGTGTTCTGGGTAGTCGGGGGCCACTTTGACAGGGTTGTTATAAGAATAGATTTTATCTGCCACATTGAGGCAGCACAGTGCCATGAGAGATGGTTGGTGCATGTAGAACTCATGATGTTGGTTCAGGCACAGTGCTGCGATGCCTCGGGCAGCTGTTAGGCTTTTGGCTGCTCTTGTGAGCTGGGCAGGGGAACACTCCTCCTGGTTGGTCAGTCTCAACAGGGAGAAGTGCTCCAAAAAGAAATCAATGGTTGGTACCCCCAGGCGAAACAGCAACTTCCTTAGGATGGTTCTCTCCAGGTGACGCATTTCAGCTGGTGTCATTCTGTAGTCAAACAGAGGTAGGAAGAGCTTGGGGGGGAGGGGGTACCGTAATTCAGCCACTTTGTAAGCCATGTAGAGGCAAGTGGCTCCCACTCTTGTTAGGGTGTCGGGGTCAGTAGGAGTGCAGGACACATACCGCTCCAGGAAGTTGATACCCAGGCACAGGGTCTGAAAGTCCAATCTCAGGTACCTGTGCACATTAATCATTAGGGTGGTGATGTGGTTCCAGGATGTTGAATTTATTTCCTTCTGATTTTCTAGGAAATTTTCCAGCTGATAACCTCCCTCCAGGCCTTTTTTATAGAGGTAACACTCCTCTCCATACTCCCTGAAGGTCTGCAGGGCATCAGCCAGGTTGGTCAGGGTGTTCCATGGCTCCCCCTCTGGCACCGGTTCCTCAGCTGTAGGGGTGCTGGTCCCACGCAGATCACCCTGGGGCTTGGCCCTTTTGAATTCAGGGCTGCACCCAGGGGAAATGATCTCCTCTTCTTTCTCTTCTTCTTCTTCTCTTCTTCTTTTTCGCATGCCAACGCTCAGAATCTCCATCATTTTGCTCCTCTCTCACCAACTGTCACAAAAGACCGTTAGGACCAAGTATCCGTTATCCACAAGTCACCTCTGCTCTTCACTGATTGGCTGGGCATGTCAACAGCTGATTGGCTGAATCTGAAGTACAAATCCCTGAGTTGCTCTCAGTTAACTTCTCCTTTTCTAGTGTCTTGCCTTGTACTTCATCCTCTTCTCTTATTTGTGGATAAATCTGTTTGTAACTTTTGGAAAATCAGTTAGCTGTCCAATGTATGAAACCCACTTATTGTAGAGCGCTGTGGAATATGTTGGCACTTTATAAATAAATGTTAATAATAATTAGCTGACATGTGGCCCTCAAGAGCATGCCCAGTTGAAGCTTGGTCTGATAGCAGGTTCGACTGCACAGTCAGGCTCTATGTAAGTGAATAGAATGAAGAGGAACAGGCAGAAGATGGCTCTTGCGCACCCTGCATGTTTATGACAGCTTCACAAGTTGGAACACTTTTGCATGTAATATACTGTGCAGGGAGTTAGCAGGGAAGGAAGCGGGGTGCAGTGGAGGCCAGTTGAGGGGGGCTGGGGTTTAGGGTGAGGTTTAGTTTTCCTTTAATATGTTGATGTACAGAGTTTGCAACAAAGCAGATTGGCTTTTCCCCTGGGCCTCTTTATCCAGTGTTAGACAGGGCCTTTGTACCTGCTGATATTATGGTGTTCGTTTTGCAGGATAACAGGTAGGGTTCCCACCTTTATAAAATGTTCTTACTGGCTAGATGGGGATTGGTAATAAAATGACAGGCCTTTACGTAAATGGCCCACGGCCATGGGACAAGGGGCGGGACAATGCCTCAGATTGATGTCTTAGATGGGTTTTTTTTTATCAAAGTAGATATATAGCATAACTCTACCCAATATGTAGTATTAGTATAATGCTACATGTTGTCAGTTTTAATCTGGGCTAAAAATTATATTGTCTTTAAAAACGACCTGGAGCTTCCCATAGATCTGCTATGGTCCCTGTCTGAATTTTAAATGAGGAGTGGGCATCTCCTAGCAGTCCCTGACAGAAGCACAGTAGGTGGGGGATAGCCAATCACAACCCTGCAGTCACAGAAAAAAAGACAGGATCAAGTTCCGTGTCCAGGTCCACTTGGCTGCTAATAGGCTCCTATTCTACAGTGCAATGTGCTGATTGCCACCAGCTCCCCTGCATAGCCTGGGAACAACTAACAGAAAGAAGAACAGATGGGCAGTGGAAAAGTGAATTTTTTTAAATAAATTAGGCCAAAACACAACTTTTCTCAATACATTCCTTTTTTATTAAAGAAGTATAAAGCAATGGTACCTTTTTGTTTTATACACAGTATACAGTTCCTAGCACTGTGCAGTCATAAAAGAGTAGAAAAATACATATAGATATATATAGAGATAGCACAAATGGGTAGGTACTTACGTATATGAAGACAGCTTTGCCTGGGTGCAGCATCAACGAAGTACATAGATCATCCAAGAAAAGACTCTGAACTTCTCAGTTCTTGTAATAAACTTTAATAAAAATTTTTAGGGGAGACTGACGTTTCTCAAAGTGCAAAATGGCAACATTCACTGGCAGAAAAAGGAACAGTGGGCAAAGTAACATCATATCAAATACCTTGAAATGTGTCATAAAACAACAAGGGGTCACTTAAGGTGTGAAAAAATTGAAATAGAACAGTAACAAAAGAAAAATAATTAAAAAGAACAGTAATAAGAGAAAAAAAAACAAACAAAAATATAACAATTACACTGAATAAACCAAAGTTAATTTCAGCCTTCAGTTAACAAAGCGCATATAGATAGGTAACATCATAGCTAAAAGTTAAAAAGCATAGAGGACACCCAACAGGATATGGGCCTTAAATGTCCAAAACAGAGAAAGAGGAGAAAGTGGATCACTAAAGCACATACGTTTCTTGGCCCATATAGGAGCAATAAAATGGCACATATGTCCAAATTGGGCAGCTGCGATTTGCTTTCTACATTACCCAGTATGCTCTGTAGAGAAAAAGCTTCCTAAATTACCCAGTATGTTCTGTAGGGAAAAAGATGTATGGACCACCGGAAGTCCAAAAGTATGTTAGTTGCAGCCGTGAAAAAAGCAGGCTATATATACAAAAAGTAGCGCAGTCATAAAACAAGCAGGCTATATATATAGATATAGAAAGAGAGAGTCAGCATTAATAATCAAAAAAACTTTTTTTTAGTGCAGAAATCAATAGCTCAACTCACAAACAATTATTTAAGTTACAGTAAATATATTCCTATCCCTGATGGGGATCGTGTAGATTCTGCAATATTTAAGTTAAGGACCAAGAAACCACTAAAGAGGAGAAAATCCACTAAAATATGATAGAGAGGAGCTAAGATATCAGACAGAACCAATAAAACTCCAATATCACTACATTCCATCTCAACTCAAGTTACAGTAGGAACTTTTCATGATCTTTCATGATGCATCGGTGGTGGAACATTGTCGATAGTCATGCTTTTTTAAACTACCCAACGTATGCTTAGACTTAACGAAATGTGATGAAACTTGAGTTTTCCCTCTACCTGTAGCCAAAGCAGTCCTAATAGCTGATTGGTGATTTAACCTTTCTATCCCTAAAAGTGGTTATGGTCTTCCCCACATAAAGAAGACCACAAGGGCATTTGATGATATAGATTACAAACTGTGATACACAGGAAAGTCTATATTTAATATTAATAAGTTTTCCAGAATAGGGAATTGCAAAGTTTGGCCCCAGTCATCATATTGTGGCAAGTGTAACAGTCAGTGCACTTGTAACATCCTCATTTTGGACCAGTCAACCAACAGGTGGAATTCTCTTTATGGTAACAATGTATGGGATCTGATTGCACCCCCCTCCTGTAAGCAATCCTTGGAACATTCCTGAAGCTAGGGGTAAAGTTTTATCCTTCTGCAGGACAGTCCAGTGGTTTATCACTGCTTTTGCCATAGAACTCGTATCAGAAGAAAATGTCGTAAGAAAAGTCAGTTTCTCATTGTCCGTCACATCCCTTGTCAATCTTCCACTACTGAGAACTTTGTCCTGTGTTAGAGTGAGAGTACGTTGTTTGCTGGCTAATAACTCATGGTAAGGGTAGCAGCCTCTTTGTAGAAAACCAGAGGTCATTGAGTTGGTTATGTAATGTTTTCCTGTCTGAGTTATTCCTTACCATTCTCACCATTCTCACCATATCCTCTAATATGATGAGGTAAGAATGGTGAGAGTGTCACATAGAATAAGCTAAACAAATGGAATGGCACAAATCAAAAAGGTACCTGGAATTGTAGAATCTCCGGCACTAGCAAAATTGTACTATGAAATTATTATTGTATAAAGTCTTGAGCCAGGAGGTACAGAAATTTAGAAAAGTACTTTAAGCTCTATTAAGCAACAACTGTTGTGTATGGGGGAGCAAGGAGTTCACTTGGGCCTTATGATGGCAAGGGATCCTGTGCTTTAAAGAATATGTATCAAATGGTATCAGGTAATTGCAGTACACTATAATCATAACTTTTTGATCCCATGTAACCCATGCTGGTAGTTTTCTGCCATGCCACTGTTTAGCCCAGACCAAACACAGTTTAATCCAGACCCCCCCAGACCCAATTTTTTCCAAACCATGCCCCCTGACCCACTGCTAGAAGGGATATAAATATGGGTGACTGGGCTGATGGGACAACAGGAGAAATCCTGCTCCTGGCCCACTGACACCCCTGTCCGACTAAAAATCTAGGAGGGTTAACAGGAAAATGAGTGTGGGGGGGTGGGGGGGGGGGGTGGGTGCATCAAATTGCCTCAGTTTGTAATGACCAATATTTAATTCATAAATTCCAAATACAGTGCAAGGTGAGGAGTAGAGTGGGAGAACTGGGACTAATGGGCAGGTAGGGGTGAATCTAAACAGCAATGTGATGCACAGTGGTGGCAATTGAGAAGCACATTGCATAGATATGGGTTTTTGCTGTAGAGATGATTGAACTGTGTTGGTAAAAGAGCCTCTCAGTCTTTTCTACAAGCAAAGCAGCAGGAGGTTTCTACTTTATTCTTGCTAGAAAGCTATCCGGCCTCACCTCGTAATAAATTCTTTAAGGTTGATTCCTATTCATACTATAAAATCTCACTCTACTGTCTTTTCCACTAAGTATCTTTTTGTAGATATTGATCAGCATATGTAAGATGCCCCTTTCCAATGAAAGAAGTAGTTTGCCAGTCAGAGCTGAAGACTGAATCTGTTCCAAAATGGTGAATTTTATGAGTAATGATACTTATCAGATCATTTGGTTGTGTAGAGACCTCTTGTGTGGAGCACTGGTATTACACATAACATTGAGGAAACACATTTTAAGGCCTGAAACGCAGACCTGTCACAAGGGTCACGGCCTGTTTCTTACACTATGACAGATTTGCGACACTTATGTGACAAAGTGGCCTTTCTTTTTATCTATCATCTGTCCAATCTATTTACCCATCACCAAGCAGTCTAAGATGTTACTAAGGAAAATATACCTTTATATACTTAATCTAAGTATAATTATATAGATCAGTGCTGTCCAACTGGCGGCCTGCGACCCCCCTCTGTGTGGCCCCCCACCTGTCTGGCTGCTTTGATGGCTTACTCTTGTGTAAGCTTTAAATGGTATCAATACTGTGATTAACTGCCCCCCCCTGCATGGTTCTCACCTCAGATTCAGGCTGTAATCCCTCTGTATTGTTTAAATATGTAATCCCCTGTGTTGTTCACACCTTTTAATCTCTGCATTGTTCACCCCCTGCAGTGTTCACACCTCAGGCTCAGGCTGTAATCACCCACATTGTTCCCCTGTTGACACCTCAGGAGCAGTAGAAACCCACAAATAATCCCTGCACACTACAAAAAGAACATATACTGTGGTGGTACTGCAATTAAAACGTTTTTTAATATATAGTTATTGTGCAGACTGTAGGAGCAGTGCCAGCATTGTGTCACTGTAGGCTGCCTGTGTGTGCCATACACACAGGCATCATAGGGCAAGCAGAGTATGGCACACGCAGGCAGGGTAGGGAAGGCAGAGTATGGCACACACAGGCAGGGTAGGGCAGGCAGAGTATGGCACACACAGGCAGGGTAGGGAAGGCAGAGTATGGCACACACAGGCAGGGTAGGGCAGGCAGAGTATGGCACACACAGGCCAAGTATGGCACTAACCAGCCAAGTATGGCACACAGGCAGGGTAGGGAAGGCAGAGTATGGCACACACAGGCAGGGTAGGGAAGGCAGAGTATGGCACACACAGGCAGGGTAGGGAAGGCAGAGTATGGCACACACAGGCAGGGTAGGGCAGGCAGAGTATGGCAGGTTTTTGCTGTACTACAACCATTAATATGGGTATGGTCATTTGATAACATGGGTGTGGTTTCAAGTGGGTGCGGTTTCAAAAAGGGGAGTGGTCAAAACTGGCTTCCATTATCGGCCCTCCACCACGTAGGTCGGAAAAATTCCGGCCCTCGGTACAACAGAAGTTGGACAGCACTGATATAGATAGATCATTGGAAGAGATTTTCTGATACTTCCAATAATCTAGTGGTACTTTAGACTTTCTGCCACAAAAATACTATTGACTGTAAGTTTGTGTTATCCTACTATTCTTAATTTACTATAATACTATGCAAAGTAGAAAGAAGCATGGGAAACACTGGGAGACATGAAAATGTGGTATTCTCCTTGTTCAAGTGTGGGTGAGGTAATGCTTCCAGCTGTCAATTGTTTGTAGTGATCTAACTGGCATGTCTGGAGGTCAATGTGCTTATAATCTATTCTGCAGTGATCTAACTGGCATGTCTGGGGGTTAATGTGTTTATACAGTGGTGTGAAAAACTATTTGCCCCCTTCCTGATTTCTTATTTTTTTGCATGTTTGTCACACAAAATGTTTCTGATCATCAAACACATTTAACTATTAGTCAAAGATAACACAAGTAAACACAAAATGCAGTTTTTAAATGAGGGTTTTTATTATTTAGGGAGAAAAAAAATCCAAACCTACATGGCCCTGTGTGAAAAAGTAATTGCCCCCTGAACCTAATAACTGGTTGGGCCACCCTTAGCAGCAATAACTGCAATCAAGTGTTTGCGATAACTTGCAACGAGTCTTTTACAGCGCTCTGGAGGAATTTTGGCCCACTCATCTTTGCAGAATTGTTGTAATTCAGCTTTATTTGAGGGTTTTCTAGCATGAACCGCCTTTTTAAGGTCATGCCACAACATCTCAATAGGATTCAGGTCAGGACTTTGACTAGGCCACTCCAAAGTCTTCATTTTGTTTTTCTTCAGCCATTCAGAGGTGGGTTTGCTGGTGTGTTTTGGGTCATTGTCCTGCTGCAGCACCCAAGATCGCTTCAGCTTGAGTTGACGAACAGATGGCCGGACATTCTCCTTCAGGATTTTTTGGTAGACAGTAGAATTCATGGTTCCATCTATCACAGCAAGCCTTCCAGGTCCTGAAGCAGCAAAACAACCCCAGACCATCACACTACCACCACCATATTTTACTGTTGGTATGATGTTCTTTTTCTGAAATGCTGTGTTACTTTTACGCCAGATGTAACGGGACACGCACCTTCCAAAAAGTTCAACTTTTGTCTCGTCTGTCCACAAGATATTGATCTTGGCAATCATTGAGATGTTTTTTAGCAAAATTGAGACGAGCCATAATGTTCTTTTTGCTTAAAAGTGGTTTGCACATTGGAAATCTGCCATGCAGGCCGTTTTTGCCCAGTCTCTTTCTTATGGTGGAGTCGTGAACACTGACCTTAATTGAGGCAAGTGAGGCCTGCAGTTCTTTAGATGTTGTCCTGGGGTCTTTTGGGGCCTCTCGGATGAGTTGTCTCTGCGCTCTTGGGGTAATTTTGGTCGGCCGGCCACTCCTGGGAAGGTTCCCCACTGTTCCATGTTTTTGCCATTTGTGGATAATGGCTCTCGCTGTGGTTCGCTGGAGTCCCAAAGCTTTAGAAATGGCTTTATAACCTTTACCAGACTGATAGATCTCAATTACTTTTGTTCTCATTTGTTCCTGAATTTCTTTGGATCTTGGCATGATGTCTAGCTTTTGATGTGCTTTTGGTCTACTTCTCTGTGTCAGGTAGCTCCTATTTAAGTGATTTCTTGATTGAAACAGGTGTGGCAGTAATCAGGCCTGGGGGTGACTACAGAAATTGATATTGAAATTGAAAATTGAAATTGATAAACCACAGTTAAGTTATTTTTTAACAAGGGGGGCAATCACTTTTTCACACAGGGCCATGTAGATTTGGAGTTTTTTTTCTCCCTTAATAACGTAAACCTTCATTTAAAAACTGCATTTTGTGTTCAATTATGTTATCTTTGACTAATAGTTAGCGGTTTTTGATGAGCAGAAACATTTAAGTGTGACAAACATGCAAAAGAATAAGAAATCAGGAAGGGGGCAAATAGTTTTTCACACCACTGTAATCTATTCTGCAGTGCTCTAACTGGCATGTCTGGGGGTCAATGTGCTTATAATCAATTCTGCAGTGATCTTACTGGCATGTCTGGGGGTCAATGTGCTTATAATCAATTCTGCAGTGATCTAACTGGCAGGTCTGGAGGTCAATGTGCTTATAATGTATTCTGCAGTGATCTAACTGGCATGTCTGGGGGTTAATGTGTTTATAATCTATTCTGCAGTGCTCTAACTGGCATGTCTGGGGGTTAATGTGTTTATAATCTATTCTGCAGTGATCTTACTGGCATGTCTGGGGGTCAATGTGCTTATAATCAATTCTGCAGTGATCTTACTGGCATGTCTGGGGCTAAACACCAGGCCTGGACTGGCAACCTGTGGATTCTGGCAAATTCCAGAGTGGCTGCTCTAAAATGCCATAGACCAGTGATCCCCAACCAGTGGCTTGTGAGCAACACATTGTTTACCAATCCCTTAAATGTTGCTCCCAGTGGCCTCAAAGAAAGTACTTATTTTTTAATTCCAGGCTTGGAGTCAAGTTTTGGCTGCATAATAACCAGATATAATGCTGAACAGAACCTCCTGTAGACTGCCAGTCCACATAGGGGCTAACAAATAGCCAATCATAGCCCTTGGTTGCTCCTCAACACTTTTTCCATTTAAATGTGGATTACTCATATACCTGTAAAGGTTGGGGGCCCCTACCATAGACAGTCACTATTCATTGGGACTTTGGGGAGATTTGTATTGGGCCTCTATGTACCTGAAATAACAAGGCCTACTTTAAAATCCCAGTCCAGACCTGCTAAGTTCACCTCACTTATTGGGGATCCAAGCTTCACTTTTGCTTTAGGCAGTTGGTGTATATATGTGTTTGTTGGTGCAATAAAATGGTAATGTATAGCCAGAATGTCTTGTGGTGACATTTTATTCTAGCTGAGTGCATCTGACCCTGCCAATCTGTTCTGTGCCTATAGGATTAGAATGATGTTGAATCAGTACAATGTCAACAGACCCAGAACCTTTCATCTCAGCAGCTTGGATGTCGTATTTAAAAGTTACTCTTTATTCATAACCTAAAATTGGGAAGCAAAGTAGTCAATATACAAATTAAAAGAAGTTTACCATGCTCTTTAGAGATTGAGGAAAAAGGCATAAAAAAAAATTCTGTTCTAAGCCGTACAGGACTGGGCCTGCCATGCCACAAAGAAACCACAGCCCAAGGGCCACTCCCTAACTTACTTTCTCCTTTTGCTTTCATATAGTTGCATTACATATTCTCACTTCATTAAATTTTTTTCCCTTTTTAATTCTCACTTTATCTGGCCCATTTTTTCCTTTAGTAATGCCCTGGGCCTTTTTCTTACTGAGATTCTGTCTTGTGTCTTCTGCTTCCATCCAGTTTCTCTTTATCCCAGACTCATCCCTTGTGCCTTTCACTCCCCTTTATTCTTCTACTTATCCTAAGTTTGCCCCAGTTTGCAGGGCACTTTGCACAGGGACAGACACATGAGCCATCATCCGAAAGGTTTGGGGCTCTTATAGATTTAATGTACATGGAAACTTTTACAGCAGACAACTAGTAACATTTTGACAGGCTTTAATTCCCTTGTAACCCAACTGATTTTACATTGCTTTTCTAATCAGTATGAACTGCACATTGCCTGGAAGAGCAGGCACTTCATTAAAAAATAGATATTGGTTGGCCATACAGTGGAATCATTGAAACAGCAGACAGCCTGCCATTGCGAGGCTAAAGTGGACAGATACAACATCATCAATAAAAAGCCACTAGTGGCCCACAGTTGTGAGCCTGTTACTAAAGATAATTTCTTAAACTGTTGAAATCTTTGAATGTTAAGTAATATGGCACAAATTGTCTCCATTTAATAACCATTCTGTAGTTAGATTTGATCAGTGTAATGTAGTTAGAAAAATGAAAGCAAATATTTGATTGGTTGCTGCCTATGTTTTAATATTCACCTAATGGTAAAAAAGCAGCAGTGCAAGATGGGTCTTAAATCTGTGCAGCCCATACTCAGGTGTATTCCTTTTAGCATTCCAGTTTGTGCAAAAATACCTCTTGTTGCTTGTTTCATTGAAAATGGTACATCTGTGGCTGATTATAGGCTTAGAAATATCAGTTTATACTATAGAGGGGTTATGAAACACACAGATTTTCCTCTTGAGTTCTATGACCTGTACAAATATATTCAGCCTAGAACTCCTCATTGATTTCCAATATCCTTATATTTTAACAAAAGGGGGTACATTATTTCCTGTATCAATCAGGACAGATTTAACTGTGAATTTGTGGCCCTGAAGCCTCTACTAAAAAAACATAGCTGTGCCAGGGAATGTTTGCTGTAGAAAAATTACATTATGGGAGCTCATAGGTATTATCAAACTAATTTATTTGGTGCCCTGGAGGGTTCGGGACTAATCTATCTGGATATTAAGATCACTATGCCAGGGTCGCACTGGGGAGTGCAGGGCCCACCACGGTTTCTGCCTAAGGAGCCCCTGCACCCCCCATGACCCCTCCTGCCTTCACCATCAGGATCCCCCAACACCCTCCGACCCCCAAGCACGACTAAATGAAACTCGCCTGCAGTGTGTCAGGGTAAGGAGACACACAGGAGTGCCCTGGGGGGTTCGGGACTGGGCTGCAGGGGCCCACCAGGTTTTTTCCCGGTGCCCCAGCGGCTCAGTCCGCCGCTGCACGATACCCTTGGATATTATGCTTGTTCAACAAATTATCCAAACCATTCTTATTAGTATCTGCCATTACAACATCACCCAGGAGGACATTCCACAACCTCACTGCCCTCATTGTGTCAGGTACCCAGACTTTGTTATATTAGGCAAGGATGTTGTAAAACATTTCAAATTAATTATTCAGAAATAATTGCAATTCATTACTTTACCATAATAACGTGAAACAGGTGTGCAGCTAATGACTTTCTTATTAAATCGTATGCATATTTCTAACTTATTTACACTATGTAAGAGAGGGACGGCAAATGCTTACCAAGCGTTTCTGCTATTTCAGTGGCTCGTTGCACAAATCAGTAATATATGTTATTGTTAATGGTGTAATTAGTTTGTCATTGAAATGTGAAGCAGGTGTAAAAAGCAAAATCAATTACAGCTGATTTCATTTAAAAATCATTAGCAGATAATACCTCCTTTATAAGTCATCTTGAGAAATGTCCCACTGTAGAAGGTGAAAATTAATGGACTCCCTTTTTTAAAACCATTGAACAATCACTTTGCACCAAAATTACTGTTATTTTTGTTTGCATTCTGTTTGCTGTTCTGAAATCCCTTATGTATTAAAGCTGCTGCAGACTTTTATCTCACTCATTCTTTTCACATTTTTATGCATGCTACATGGCTGCACAGAAACCAATGTAGTCTGTGGTAAATAAATAGATTTCTAATTAGCATCTAAATAATTTGAATTTAAAACCTGTATATGTTCGTAGTTAAAGGGGTGAGGTGGTAGCCCTATCCAGGGTTGTATCTAGGTCTGTTGCTGCCCTAGGCACCAATGCTCAGCCCACCCCTTATCCATTGGCAGTTGGCACAGGTGCAGGACCAGCGCTGGATTTCTGCACAAGGTGCTCAGTGCCTGTCCCCCATTGGCCACCCTCATCCCCAGGATCACGCACAAACGCATAGTTTTATCTCACACACAGAGCAATGGGAACAGAATACGCAGAAATCTCTTGTGCGCCTAGACCCCAGTGCTCTGGATTTGAGCAAAGTTCAGGAATGGCTGGGCAGCATGCTCCCTTAGGCCTTTGTGACCTTGCCACAAATATGGGCCGACACAGGACAATTTGTACATATGCCAATTGCTAAGAGATGGTTACCCCCTCAGCTTCATAATAGACTGCGAAAAGGGAGCCTCACACAAATGGTGCTCTACTCATCTATTTAGCCACAGAGTGTGAAAACAAAACATATAACTTTTGGTGGTCAAGCCTCAGCTCTTTCTGGATTTTGCCAAAAGTGTGGGCTGGAGGGAATTTTATTTTCCTTCAGGCTCAGGGGAGCTGCCACTCGGCCTGGCCCTCAACCCCAACTGAGTCGCCATCAGGCCCAACCCTCAAGCCCAGGGGAGCTACCATCCAGCCCAACCATGAAGCCCTGCAATAGGCACCCACCTCCCTCTTCTCTCCCCCTGCGGAAAGGAAGATCAAGGGAAAACTAGGCAACCCATCCACAAGGACACCCACTGTAGGTGGGACAACCCTCCAACAGGCACCTGCTTCCCCTTCCCTCCACCCACAGAAAGTCATGCCTATAGATGGGACACATGTTTAACATCCATAAATGAGTTAACATTAAAACTATGATACTAAATTATGCAAAACTATAAGTTCCATGCAGGATGCTGACACTTTTTAGAGAGATTTGGCAATATTGGAAAACTGGACAGAAAATGGAAAATGAGGTTCAATGTTGAAAACTGCAAAGTTAGGCACTTTGGTACAAATAATATAAGTGTGAGTTATACACTAAATTGTAGTGTGTTAGGGGATCCGTCTGCCCTTGATGTTTCTGATCAGCGAGTACAGGGGGAAATCAGGGTAATGCAGCTGATATTTAGTAGTGTAAATGCCCAAAACTACATGTCAGAGGGCATAAATGGGATTGGCAGAGCTGTACAAATGTTCCCAGCTGTTTCCTGCAGCAAACAACTTGATAAAGAAGCGTTAGGCTGAGGGAGCTTGCTGATAAAACATTAAATATGTCAAAAACTATAATATAGAAATAAAGGCTATTTATAAAGCAAAGTGATTTATTGCAAAATTTCTGCAACAGTTCTTTACCCCCAGGCTGGACCTAGGAGCAGGGTGGGGCACGAAGCACTAAATTAGAGTATGTATATTTGTGGGATTGGGGTGGAGCAGGGTGGGTGTTGGGGATAAAACAGTGTTGGGGATGAGACAATGTAGGATTGTGACAGAGCATGTTAATTTCTGGACTGTATCAATAGGGAAAATATTTCCTTTAAAGTATTTTTTCTAATTCCCCTTACTTTGTTTTTCTTACAGGTTCATATTACCAGCTGTCCTTTGTGAGAAAAATTTCTTCATTGGGCATTTCCCAGGTGCACTTACAGTCTTCTTTATACCAGCATGTATGATTTTTATTATTTAAAACGGAACCAGCAAATTTGTTATATGCATCCCAGGACTGCAATGACAGCCATGCATCATGTATCATCACATCTGTCTATGGCTGCTTTAACTCATAATCTCTGCATGCTCTACCTATTTTGGGATTAAGTGGAACAGTTCATATTTAACATTTAAAGGAGCACCAAACTAAAAATTATTTTCTTAAATGTTCTTTGTTAAATGACTACATTTGCTAAGTAGCTGTTTCTCTCTTGCACGCTCTCTTTAAATATATATACAGGTATAGGACCCGTTATCCAGAATGCTCGGGACCAAGGGTATTCCGGATAAGGGGTCTTTCCGTAATTTGGATCTCCATACCTTAAGTCTACTAAAAAATTAATAAAACGTTAATTAAAGCCAATAGGATTGTTTTGCGTCCAATAAGGATTAATTATATCTTCGTTAGGATCAATTACAAGTTGCTGTTTTATTACTACAGAGAAAAAAGGAATAGGTTTTAAAATTCTGAATTATTTGATTAAAATGGAGTCTATGGGAGATGGGCTTTCCGTAATTCAGAGCTTTCTGGATAATGGGTTTCCGGATAAGGGATCCCATACCTGTATATATATATTTATGTACAAGCATATACAGACATATCAGCACTCTCATGGTCAGGGCTGGAACTAGGGTAAACAGAAGAGGTCCCCTTGGCATTGCCCCCACTGTCATTGCGCAGGGTAGCTGACCAGGTTGCCTTGGGCGCCAGTTGGCTTTGCCTGTCCCTGCTCATGGTTATCAGCAATTTGCTATTCATTCTCTCATAGTGAAGCACATTACAATCTAACTTTTTTGTCCCACCTGGGGACATTTCTCATGGATAAAACAAAGGACCTGTGCAAATATATATATATATATATATATATATATATATATATATATATACAGGTATATACACACACACTATATATACTTGCATATACTTGCTCTTATTTATAAATAAAATGGTCATCTGCAGACAGGCATATAGAAATACAGGTATAGAACCTGTTATCCGGAATGCTCGGGACCAAGGTCATTCTGGATAAGGGGTCTTTCCGTAATTTGGATCTCCATACCTTAAGTCTACTGGGATCAATTACAAGGTACTGTTTTGTAACTACAGAAAAATTCAGAAATTCAGAATTATTTGATTAAAATGGAGTCTATGGGAGACAGGCTTACTGTAATTCAGAGCTTTCTGGATAATGGGTTTTCGAATAAGGGATCTCATACCTGTACAATTTTACACGATAATAGCCAGCACCCAAAACATTCTCTTCCCAAGTCACATGATCAGGGTGGTTCCCCTGGTGAAAAAGTCCCAATGTGGGGCCAAAGCAGTGCTTCACCATGACAGAATAAATCACAAATCATTGCTACCCATGAGAGTGCTGATCCGGCTGTATCTGCTTGTATAAAAAGTTTGTTGATCCTGTACCCAACAAATATCCTGCCAAAGAATGCTGGCATGCTGGGGTTATTGATATATATATCTCCAAAGTAGGGTTGCCACCTGCTTGGTTTATGACCCGAACAGTTTGGTTTTCTAAGGCTTGTTCTCAACTGTTTTCAGAGTTGTGAAACCCGAACAAAAATCTGGCCAACTAATGAAAAACAAATACAGGTATGGGATCCATTATCCAGAAAGCTCCGAATTATGGAAAGCCTATCTCTCATTGACTCCATTTTAATCAAATAATTCAGGTTTTTATAATTGATTTCCTTTTTCTCTATAAAAATAAAACATTACCTTGTATTTGATCCCAACTAAGATATAATTAATCCTTATTGGGGGCAGAACAATCCTATTGGGTTTAATTAATTTTTTATTGATTTTTTAGTAGACTTAAGGTATGAAGATCCAAATTACGGAAAGACCCCTTATCCGGAAAACCCTTGGTCCCGAGCATTCTGGATAACAGGTCCTATACCTGTATTTCTATATGCCTGTCTGCAGATGACGATTTTATTTATAAATAAGAGCAAGTATATATAGTGTGTATATATATATATATAGTATATAGTATAGTATATAATTTTGCACACGTCCTTTGTTTTATCCATTCTGGATAACGGGTCCTATACCTGTATTAAGATACTCACCCCAACATGGCTTAGTTATCATCAAGTACAGTTAATTTCTTATTACAGAAACAAAAAAAAAAAAAGAAAATCAATCAATTAGCATTTTTTTAAACTTAGCATTGCTGCATTTCAAAGCTTTCTGGGTAACTGATTTCTGTATAATAGATCCCATACCTTTAATTAATGGATTGGACTTACTCATCAGGCAGAATATAGATAGAAATAGGGTTGCCACCCGTATGGTTTTGAGCCAGAAAACCCAATTTTTTAAAGGCCTGTCCAGTTCAAAACTTTCTCACCAGTTGAAAACACTGAGAAAACTGAACCGAAATCCAGCCAATTGCATCTAATGATGCAATAACCCCACGCTCAATGCTTTTTGCCCCGTCCCCTCCGTTCAGGTTTAGCCACCAGCAAACAGGTTGCAACACTACTCCAAAGTTTCATTGCAAACAAATGGGAAATTTTTCAAACCATTTTATTTAAAAAAAAAAAGTGCATACAAAAAGGAGCAAAATGTTTCCTATTTTTTATGTTTATTACCCATGTAAGGCAATAAGAATGGCACGTCAACCACCCATGCTACAGGGGATGTAAAGAAGCTACTTTTCAATCTAGATTAAATCTTCTAGGTGTAATTCCTCTTGCAACCAGTAGCAAAGGCAGCCCTCTCTCTACTGCTGCAAGTGCCAATTGAAAATGGGTGCCTAATAGTAACAACATTCTTCTAAGGTACCATGTGTAATCATTCTGATTTGTTCAATAGAGGGCATAGCTGCAGGCCCCCTTTAACCAAAGAGATTTTTTTTTTGTTGCTCTATGATCTTGTCTATGATATAGAGAAGGGAATATAAAGGTCCCTTAAAGGTCCCATAAATAATGACACAGACAACGACTTTATTTTAAATCTGTGAAAATCACAGCTTTATTAAATATATAATTTATGAAATGTGATGCTCACTATAGGGTTATCAGATCACTGGAAATCAGAGGGCACATATAGAAAGAGCTGCACACTGCAATATAAATGCACCTTCTATACGTGTCCTCCCATCACCAGAGGGTCTGGTAACCCCACCACATAGGGCTGTTTGATCCCAAGGAAGGCAAAAAACCTGAAGAGAAGCTTGGGCCAATCTGCTTCACTAGAGGCAAAAATTCCTTCCTGACTCCTAAATGGCAATCGGAATTATTCCCAGGATCAATGCGCCCTATGGAGCTTTGCAAGAGTTCAGAAATGTACAGTAATTGGTGAACACATGTTTGCCTCTCTGTTTGTCTGTTGGGAAATTAAGAGTGTATGGAAAGTGACAGCTCTGCTTGGTGATGGTACTGGGTGCCCTGGCAATGTCACCCCCCCCATGGTCTTACCAGAAATAGTTATCCCCAATACTGGCACTTGTGTTGATTAGTATAAAAGTATAATCACAAGCACTCCCACAAATCAAAAAACATTGGCACTCTCACAAAAAACATGTGTGCACTCTCTCATCAACATCAACCCTTAACTCTCACCCAGATGTACACAAGCACTCTATATTAAACTGCTAGCATGTATGTGAGTTTGTATGTTTACCTGTGTGGAAATGTGTGCTGGAAATATGGGTCCCAGTAGGAAACTGGGGGCATGTATGGGTGCCAGTAGGCAACTAGGGGCATGTATGGGTGCCAGTAGGAAGTGGGGGGCATGTATGGGTGCCAGTATGAAGGTGTTGGCATGTAGGGGTGCATATATACTTGCCCGTATGGATCAGTGGGCCAGTATGTGTTGTGTAGCACATAACCGGCCCCTTCCATGTCCTGAGAATGGCTGGATCTTTCTGCCATCTCTACGTGCTGGGAACCTGCTGTGTCCCTGGATGTTGTTGCCACCTCTGGTGTTCTCTCTCTGCCTTCAGGTAGATGTTGGCCCCTCTCCTGTTCTGGTGTTCTTACTCCAGGAGAATTTATATCCTTAGGTGTTGCTACTGGCCTTGTGGTGGGAGGATTAAAAGCTGGAAATATTTCTGGATAAACTCCTGGCAGCAGCGGATGTAAAAAGTAGTGGCCTATAGTAACTAGATGGCAGATCTTTTCCATGCACTCCTCAATTTGGTGTTCTGGGTAGTCAGTGGGGGCCACTTTGACAGGGTTGCTATAACAATAGATTTTATCTGCCACATTGAGGCAGCACAGTGCCATGAGAGATGGTTGGTGCATGTAGAAGTCTTGATGTTGGTTCAGGCACAGTGCTGCGATGCCTCGGGCAGCTGTTAGGCTTTTGGCTGCTCTTGTGAGCTGGGCAGGGGAACACTCCTGGTTGGTCAGTCTCAACAGGGAGAAGTGCTCCAAAAAGAAATCGATGGTTGGTACCCCCAGGCGAAACAGCAACTTCCTTAGGATGGTTCTCTCCAGGTGACGCATTTCAGCTGGTGTCATTCTGTAGTCAAACAGAGGTAGGAAGAGCTTGGGGGGGAGGGGGTACCTTAATTCAGCCACTTTGTAAGCCATGTAGAGGCAAGTGGCTCCCGCTCTTGTTAGGGTGTCGGGGTCAGTAGGAGTGCAGGACACATACCGCTCCAGGAAGTTGATACCCAGGCACAGGGTCTGAAAGTCCAATCTCAGGTACCTGTGCACATTAATCATTAGGGTGGTGATGTGGTTCCAGGATGTTGGATTTATTTCCTTCTGATTTTCTAGGAAATTTTCCAGCTGATAACCTCCCTCCAGGCCTTTTTTATAGAGGTAACACTCCTCTCCATACTCCCTGAAGGTCTGCAGGGCATCAGCCAGGTTGGTCAGGGTGTTCCATGGCTCCCCCTCTGGCACCGGTTCCTCAGCTGTAGGGGTGCTGGTCCCACGCAGATCACCCTGGGGCTTGGCCCTTTTGAATTCAGGGCTGCACCCAGGGGAAATGATCTCCTCTTCTTTCTCTTCTTCTTCTTCTCTTCTTCTTTTTCGCATGCCAACGCTCAGAATCTCCATCATTTTGCTCCTCTCTCACCAACTGTCACAAAAGACTGTTGGGACCAAGGATCAGTTATCCACAAGTCACCTCTGCTCTTCCCTGATTGGCTGGGCATGTAAACAGCTGATTGGCTGAATCTGAAGTACAAATCCTTGGGTTGCTCTGTCAGTTAACTTCTCCTTTATTTCTAGTGCCTTGCTTTGTACTTCATCCTCTACTCTTATGTGTGGATAACGCTCTTTGTAACTTTTGGAAAATCAGTTAGCTGACATGTGGCCCTCAGAAGCATGCCTAGTTTATGCTCTGCCTGTAGCAGGTTCAACTGCACAGTCAGGCTCTATGTAAGTGAGGAGAATGAAGAGGAACAGGCAGAAGATGGCTCCTGCGCACCCTGCATGTTTATGACAGCTTCACAAGTTGGAATACTTTTGCATGTAATATACTAAACAAATCCCTGAGTTGCTCTGACAGTTAATTTCTCCTTTATTTCTAGTGCCTTGCCTTGTAGCTCAGCCTCTTCTCTTATTTGTGGATAAAGCTCTTTGTAACTTTCAGAAAATTCGTTGGTATTTGGTTGCCACCTTTTCTGGATAAAACACCATCCTTCCTATATGGCTTAATATTTTCTCTATTAATCACATTGGAATCAAGCAACACATTTACTACCTGCTCGGTACAATACCAGCCAGGTGGCAACCCTAGTTGCTGTATGCTTGCTGTGTAGCTTTCTAAGTATTGTAGTGATGCCAGCTTTGGAAACAGATTCCCTGGGAGATCAGTGGCTCACGTGGCATGATTTGCCTGTTGTTAGAATTGCCACATTATATACAGAATGTCCAATGTGCTGTTTTACAGACACCCCAATGTGAGTGTCCAATAGGATGTAATACAGAGATGCAGAGGAGTTCACAGGTGCCACCTTCTGCCTGTTCACATCCTCTTCTGACAGTTCGCCAACATGTAGCCTTCAGGAGCATGCCCAGTTGAAGCCCAGTCAGGTAGCAGCTCCAGCTGCACATACATACATACACATATACATACATACTACATACCCCCCAACTGTCCCGCTTTTATCAGGACAGTCACGATTTTTATAGCACAACCCGCTGTTCCGGATTGTTGCTTGAGTGTACCGCAAACTTGTGCAACACTGAGTCTGTTATGAAATGCTGGAGGACTGTCATTGTGGCTGTCATGGAATGCTTAGGGCCCCAGTATGTCATTAGATGTGGGAGCCACTGTGTTATTCTTAAAACCTAGTGCGTCTGATGCTGCCATGCAAACCATTGAAAAAGGGTGTTTTTGTAAAATGGGGAGTGGTATTCTGTGGGTGTGCAAATAAGTGGGTGTGGTCACAAAAAATGTTTTGCGCGCTAAGCCCAAGATGTTTTTGTCCCTCTTTATCATTTTATGTTGGGAGGTATGATACTATGTAAGTGGAGTGAATGAAGAGGAACAGGCAGAAGATGGCTCCTGCGCACCCTGCATGGTTATGACAGCTTCACAAGTTGGAATACTTTTGCATGTAATATACTGTGCAGGGAGTTGATGGGGGGGGGGGGGGTGCAGTGGAGGCCAGTTGAGGGGGGCTGGGGTTTAGGGTGAGGTTTAGTTTTCCTTTAATATGTTGATGTACAGAGTTTGCAACAAAGCAGATTGGCTTTTCCCCTGGGCCACTTTATCCAGTGTTAGACAGGGCCTTTGTACCTGCTGGTATTATGGTGTATGTTTTGCAGGATAACAGGTAGGGTTCCCACCTTTATAAAATGTTCTT
The DNA here is from genome assembly GCF_000004195.4 of Xenopus tropicalis. Lineage (NCBI taxonomy): Eukaryota > Metazoa > Chordata > Amphibia > Anura > Pipidae > Xenopus > Xenopus tropicalis. The sequence continues at coordinate 39,316,088 of NC_030684.2, read as the reverse complement.
ACTGGCTAGCTGGGGATTGGTAATATAAGGTGCACAGGCCGTTACATAAATGAGTCAGGGCCGTGGTGCAAGTGGGGCCCATTAGGAGTCCGAAGCCGCCGCTGAAGATGCCGAAGAGGCGGGTGGAGCCGAACAAGACGCGGGGGACCCTGCTGGCTACCAGTGTACTGGGGGGTGGGGCACAGCTGGCTACAAATGTACTAGGGGGGCCCTGCTGGCTTCCAATGTACTAGGGGGGCACTGCTGGCTAACAATGCATTAGTGGGGCCCTGCCGGCTACCAATGTACTAGAGGGGCCCTGCTGGCTTCCAATGTACTAGGGGGGCCCTGCTGGCTTCCAATGTACTAGGGGGGCCCTGCTGGCTTCCAATGTACTAGGGGGGGCACTGCTGGCTAACAATGCATTAGTGGGGCCCTGCTGGCTAACAATGTACTAGGGGGGGCCCTGCTGGCTACCAATGTACTAGGGGGGGCCCTGCTGGCTACCAATGCACTAGGGGGGGCCCTGCTGGCTACCAATGTACTAGGGGGGGCACTGCTGGCTACCAATGTACTGGGGGAGGCACTGCTGGCTACCAATGTACTAGGGAGGGTGGCACAGCTGGCTTCCAATGTACTAGGGGGGCCCTGCTGGCTTCCAATGTACTAGGGGGGCACTGCTGGCTAACAATGCATTAGTGGGGCCCTGCTGGCTAACAATGTACTACGGGGGGGCACTGCTGGCTACCAATGTCCTGGGGGAGGCACTGCTGGCTACCAATGTACTAGGGAGGGGGGCACTGCTGGCTACCAATGTACTAGGGGGGCACAGCTGGCTACCAATGTACTAGGGGGGGCACAGCTGGCTAGCAATGTCTCATGTCTGTGAGTCCTTTTTACTGGTGGGAGAGGGGCCCAGAAAATTTTGTTGTGAGGGGCCCCGTGATTTCTGATGGCGGCCCTGCTTATCAGATCATTTGGTTGCCTAGAGACCTCTTGTGTGGAGCACTGGTATTACACATAACGCTGAGGAAAAACATTGTAAGGCCTTGTTATTTATCTCTTAAAACATACCTCCCAACATTTGAAAAATTAAATTTTTTGACCATGCCCACTTTTGTGGCCACACCCCAATTACCACACCTTTTTTTTTTTCAAAAAATACTCCTTTTATATAGTTCAAATGGTGGGATCAGATGCAAAATGTGCTATACTGTACTACCTAAGGAAAACAATATAGCAACTCCTACATATAAAATACAAATATTGAGTGAAGGCAGTCAGTTATAAGTGAGTTATAACTATGTACCAGTTTTGCCCCTATCACACTATCACAGATCTACTATTTATCTATCTATCATCTATCTATCTATCATCTATCTATCTATCTATCTATCATCTATCTATCTATCTATCATCTATCTATCTATCTATCATCTATCTATCTATCTATCTAGCATCTATCTATCTATCATCTATCTATCTATCTATCTATCATCTATTTATCTATCTATCATCTATCTATCTATCATCTATCTATCTATCTATCTATCATCTATCTATCTATCTATCATCTATCTATCTATCTATCATCTATCTATCTATCTAGCATCTATCTATCTATCTATCTATCATCTATCTATCTGTCTATCTATCTCATCATCTATCTATCATCTATCTATCTGTCTATCTATCTCATCATCTATCTATCTATCTATCTATCATCTATCTATCTGTCTATCTATCTCATCATCTATCTATCATCTATCTATCTGTCTATCTATCTCATCATCTATCTATCTATCTATCATCTATCTATCTATCTATCTATCAATCATCTATCTATCATCTATCTATTTATCGATCATATGTACACATCACCAAGCAGCTTAAGCTGTCACAAAGGAAAATATACCTTTATACACTTAATCTAAATATGACTATATAGATATATCATGTCTGGGGCTAAGCACCCGGCCCAGACTGGCAACCTGTGGAATCTGGCAAATGCCAGAGGGGCTGCTCTAAGATGCTATAGAAAGTCACTATTTATTGGGTTTTTTTGGGGTCTTTTTTGTGTCCTTAAAATGCCAGGGCCTATTTTAATTGCAGTCTAGACCTGCTAAATTTATCTCATTGTTGGGGTGACCCAAGCTTTATTTTTGCTTTAGGCAGTGGGTATACATACTGCAAACAAATCAAAACTTGCACATGTTAATTCATCATTGCATATGTCTACACATGTATAGATATATACACATATATAAATATTTACATATGTATATGTTTAATTCACAATGTAAGCATTTATACTGCCTACTGCAGGGCTGAGTTTATAGATGTGAATTTCAGCTTCTAAAGCTTAGAGTGCCGACCAGTGCAAAGAGTTGGAAGTGCATTCCCCTTTAGAAAATAGTAGGCAGAAAGGGCCACTGTATCCTTCTGTCTGTGCTGTTTCAGGGGTACACCTACATATATACTGGCTTAGGTCTAAGATATCTAATTGTACAGACAATCTGGGCTCTGGCCACATGCTCTGTTAAGCTGGCCTTACACGTTCAGCTCTTAGTCTTCTTCCGACAAACGTTCGGATATCAGTCAAACGTTTAAATACAACGATCTGGAACATTCAGCCTGAAATTATAGGATAAAGCCCTTGAAATACAAATCGGAGGATGTTCTGAACATGAAATAGTTGGCAGACACCAATCATACGAAAGTGACTTCCTTTGTAGACTCCCCAGGGATATCGCACAATACGTGCGCAGTTTTTATTGTTGAATCTCACCCATAAGTCCATAAGTATTTTTTCATGGAATCATATCTGGCCCATTGCTGGAGTAGAAAACTGAGTCGGTGGTTCTCTAAAGCATGAGGTTTGCTTTCTCTATAGCTGTGTAAGGCAATAGAACTCCCCCTTCCCCAGCCGCTCTCCTATCCAGGGGGGGATGCTGGTGGCAGGCAGGGAGTGGGGTGGTGGGGCATTTCAGGTAGGAAAAGCAGCGGGGGGGGGCCCAGCCCCATTAAGTTACCCCACCGACTGGTAGCACACTACACAGATGCATACGTACCCTGAATGAAATATTTCCTCCCTTGCATATTTTGCCACTTGGCATCTTTAGACTTTACAAAGGCTCTTCTGCTTCGGTTTTGCACTGGTAACAATTAAAAGACTCCAATCATGTGAAAATTGTTTCCTCTACCAGAGGTACGGAACTAATAAACCTGCCCTGTAGTTTGGGGAAGTAATACTATTTTTATTAAAAAATGCAGGTAGCAAGGGACACACACGCACATAAGAGCAAGTCTCCTTTCTACTCATTATATGCATATAGCATGCATGGGCATAATGAGAAAGCTAGGACTCTAATACTCAGTCCCAAACATGGCTGCATGCACTGGGGATCCATAGATTGTTATGGTAAATGGCCACAGGGTGGCAGGATTGACTGGTAGGAAATACACAAGATAATTCACAGCCGTGCAATGAAACACAATAATTCTTGTGTTTAAATCAATTGGTCCTAAATTTCACCGGCCAGTGCGACTGCTTGCTACGCTGTAGCTTCGTGAGAATGTCTTGGCAGGCCCAGTGGGGTGTGGGCCCAGTTGCACACGCTGCACCCCGCTAGTTGGAGAGAGGATGTTGGCTAAAGTTTTTGTCAGTCTGCTTACACATCTTTTACCCTATTTTAGAATGTATTGGAACAGTTTGTAAGATGCACAGAGGCAGTTGTTTTTTAGGGTGCATTAAAGGCATACACAGGGTAACCTATAAATTGCTCATAGCTGGGCTGAGAGGGAATAAGTAGCCCCCGTTGGAGACTGTGTTACCTCTGTACGTTCTGATGCAGGGCGGCTTGACTGCTCAAAATGTTATCCTTCTCTTGCACTCTCTGTGGCCAAATAAAAACCGGGTGATACACCCTTTCTATGGCAAGCTGTGTGTGTGGTTGCTATTTTGCTTGACTGCTGTGATACCACATCAGGTATCTAGGGTACACTGGCACCACCACATAAACCTCTGCATTTAGTGTGCGGGATGCCAGCACATCACTGGATTAACCCTGCATAAACCAGATATGGAGAGTCTCATTAATGAACAAATAAATGTCAGTGATAATTAAGGATATTGAATAGGCTGTCTGTGAATACAGAGCAATGCAGAAGTAAGTAAGGTATTTTCTGCTATAATACCCCTTATCAAGTACTAGATATATCCATTACTACCAAAGTATAGGATAGATAGCTCTATCTATTAATCTGTGGGTCAGTGTGACAGCAAAGCTTCCCCTGTCCCTTTAAATCTATTTTCATATTCTTGTCACATTGTTGGGAGGATTAAAGTTTGCCAGGGATTCCTTACAGGCTTTTTTATTTCTATTTTGTCAACTTTTTTTTTTCAGCTTGAAATTTTGCTTAACTCCACTGTTTGCTTATTTATCATTTATTTAAATCTGAATTAACAAAACTTAATCTAATTAAACCATGAAAAAAAAACTTTAATGCACAGAATCCATATTCTTCTTATCATTCTCAATAGGTCTTCAATCTCTGAAAAATATGTGCCTCGCCACAAATCCGGGCCAGCATGCCATCGCATTATACATTTCTAAAGATCGAAGTGTTATGCTTTTAAACGTGCATTTTATACTGCTTTGGTAAACATTTCACCCAAAACCTCACTAGAGCCATCCAGCATCTCAGCTGCTTTCCCCGGCTGCATAGGAGAGCCTGAGGCACTCAGCCCTTTGCACAGCAGTCAGCAGTTAGGTGGACCTGACAGGGGACTGCAGTATATCTTTCCCTGAGTGAAGGCAGCAGAGCTGTGATTGGCTTCCCCTGCATCCTACTGTGTCTCTGAGCTTGGACTGTTAGGAGGTGCCCATTGCTCAATTATAAGAGACGTGGAGCAGGGAGTTTCTATAGGGAGCCCCAATAAATGTGTCATTTTTAAAGTTAGCGGCCCCTTGTAGCTCACCTACAGAACCATTCATCATTACACAGTGAGGGTGACAAAAGGCTTCATGTCCCCTCACATGTTCCACCATATAAAGGTCTGGATACATAGCTTATCAATAATAACAAATCTAGGCCCTTAAATAATTAGAAAAATACACTTTTTTTTAATTTAAAGTACCAAAATCGCTATAGAAAAATATAACGGAAACCCGTTATCCAGAAAGGCCATCTCCCATAGACTCTATTATAAGCAAATAATTGTGATTTTTAAAAATGATTTCCTTTTTCTCTGTAATAATAAAACAGTACCTTGTACTTGATCCCTACTAAGATATAATTAATCCTTATTGGAGGCAAAACAATCCTATTGGGTTTATTCAATATTTAAATGATTTTTAGCAGACTTAAGTCATGGAGATCGAAATTACAGAAAGATCCCTTATCCGGAAAACCCCAGGTCCCCAGCATTCTGGATAATAGGTCCCATACCTGTATATATGTAGATACATAGCCCTAACCATTTTCCCTCCTTTGGAATTTTACCTGTATGGTTTTTCTCACACCATGCAATTAAAACAGGCTTGGCAATTCTTTCCCCTATAACAAACAAGAGGATTGTGCCCCTCCCACTAAGATGCTTTAAGAGCTATGCAAAGGGCTCATACCTGGCCTGATGCTGGCTGCACTGGCAGCAGATTAACCATTATGCATTCTTGGACTGAAAAATTCTCTCCCCACTCTGTATGTGAAAAAGCCACCGCTATAGGGCACTAAAGCGATGCACAGCAACCAAGTGGATATTTGTCTTACTTGTACTGGAGCGGCCCATTTGCTATAGTACACATATTGTGTAAATGTATACAGTTGCTATTGGTTACGGTGATTGCGTTCTGTTGGCCCTCTCTTAGTAAATGGTCCTCACCATCCAAAAAGCTTGGTGTTTTCACCTGACCTATTAGAACATTTGCTGAGCCCCCACTCTTTAATTACAATCTGAAACATATAGGATTGGACTAGTCTGCCAGAAATGTTCCCAGCGGGCCCTGACCTAAGTCAGCTTGATGCCCTTTCTGAAGCACAGGGCCTTATACCTAAGATTATCATTGCCTGTACAAATTAAACACAAGCAGAACCTGAAAGAGTTAAGATGGGGCCAAGCAACTTACAAGAGGGGGTTCTAAGGAAGATTTTGCTCCGTGTAAATGGAAGAGCAAGAGTTTGTAAATACCTCAAACAGGGTGCAGGTCATTGCAGAGGATAGCACAGACAGTACCAGCCCGCACAAACCTTTCCTCAGAAGCTGGGGAATCTACCCCTCCCATAATATTTAGAATTTGTCACAATTTCTCACAAACTCAGTTGCCTTGTATGACAGCTATTTGAGCACTGAGTGATGATAAATGAGACATTTAAGTGCACTGCATTCACTGCTGGATGGTTGGGAAAATGTGGCACCTGAGCTGCAAAGTTAATGGAAGAAAAACAACTTTTCCAGTGAGAAAAGCAAATATTCTGTATTAAAAAGCCACCTTTGAGCATTCAGGCCCATGGCAATATCACGTATGCCACCGTTACCCTCCCCAAGTCAAATGATCACCCTCCACCTATGGTTACAGTTGTACAAAACACAACTTTCATAAAGAGTTTACTTTTAATTTTAAAGGGCAAATACTTGTCTTTAACACAATGAGTCCTCTTTAATTAGACAGAGCTTTTCCCCCAGTCCCCAAACCATGAAAAAAGACACGGACAACTCTTTTGAGGTGAATGTGTGATGGTCACAGATTTATTGTTTTCCTGTAATGAGGGTTCTTAACAGAACCCTATCGATGACATGAGCTCTAGGGTTACCAGATCACTGGAAATCAGAGGGCACATATAGAAAGAGCTGCACGCTGCAGCATAAATGCACCCTCTATACGTGTCCTCCCATCACCAGAGGGTCTGGTAACCCCACCACATAGGGCTGTTTGATCCCAAGGAAGGCAAAAAACCTAGAGAGAAGCTTGGGCCAATCTGCTTCACTAGAGGCAAAAATTCCTTCCTGACTCCTAAATGGCAATCGGAATTACTCCCAGGATCAATGCGCCCTATGGAGCTTTACCAAAATACATTGGAAATGGGGTTCTGTGTGGATGTGTGTATGTAGCAGGGGAAGATTAGCATGTTTGTGTTCATGTATGACTGTCAGTAAGTGTATGTGTGTCTGTGCTGGGTGCATGAAGGTCTGTGTTGTGCATGTAAGGCTGCATGTATGGGGCCATGTATGGGTGCATATAAGGCTGCATGTATGGGTATGTAGGAATGTGTGGGTGCATGTAAGGCTGCACGTATGGGTGTGTGGCCATGTATGGGTGCATGTATGGGTATGTGGGAATGTGTGGGTGCATGTATGGGTGTGTGGCCATGTATGGGTGCATGTATGGGTGTGTGGCCATGTATGGGTGCATGTATGCCGGCCAGTAGGGGTATGAGGGATTGTAAATTACTCCTGGATGGTAGCTGGAGTCGCCGGATCCCTGCGCAGTTTCCAAGTGGTTGGAAGCCGTTGCCTGCCTGGATGCTGCTGGCTCGCCGCCTTCGGGTTGTTGCTGGGAGTCGCTTGCGTCGGTCTCCTGCTGCGATGTTCTGCTGCTTCTGGGTGATGTCTCGACCCCATGGCTCACTGGACGCTATATGGAGGGCAGAGATAGTGGCATAGTTACAGAGTAAGTGTAGAATTTGCAGCCCTTCCCCTTGGGAACCAGCACCAACAAATGAAAACAATGTACATCCCTGTGTATACAAGCAGCAGCAGCAGCTCTGTACATTTTAGTGATACATAAATAGCACAGGCAGGAGGGGAACAATATTGCAATGATTAAATGAACCTATTTACAGTTAAGTGTAGCAGCCAATTATACAGTACATTTGTCTGACGTGACTTGGCCCTGATAAAACCGTGCTAATGATGGAGCCAGTTTGAATGACAAAAGCTGATCTTTTGCCAAACCTACAGAGAATTCCCTGCTAAAGCTGTCACACTTACAGTTCTGTTATCTCCAGTTAATGCTGGCAGTGTCTTCGGAAACACTTCTGGAAGCAGTCCATGTAAATAGCCCGGCTTGGAGGAAATCAGAGTGATGATCTTTTTGACGCACTGTTCTATTAGATGGTCCGGGTAGTCAGCAGGATCCACCTTGACAGCTTTGCCTGAAGGATGGAATTTGTCGGCTACTTTGAGGCAGCACAGAGCCATAACAGATGGTGCATAAGTGTAAAAGTCCTGATGGTGTGTCAGGCTCAGTGCTGCAATGCCTCTAGCTGCCGTCAGTGCAATGGCTGCTTTTGGTGAGTCCTTCTGACTGGCTACTCTCAGGAGGGTGAAGTGCTCCATAAAGTAGTCCATGGTGGGCGCCTCCAGTCGAAACTTCAATTTCCGGATGATGTTTCTCTCTAGCCGGGACATTTCCTTCAGTGTTAAGGTGTCATCAAACAGCTTTTGGTGCTTCGGTCTTCTATGGTTCCTTTTCTCCGCTAACTTGCAGGCTATATTGAAGCAAGTGGCTCCCACTCTATTCAGGTCGGTGGTCTTGATGGGATCAGCGCAGGCAAGAAACCGCTCCAGAAGGTTGGCGGTCAGGCACAGGGAGCGAAAGTCCAAACGCAGGTGTCTGTGGATACAAATAAGATGGCTGGTGAACTCATACCATGATGCCGAGGTGATTTCTGGCTGATGTTGTAGGAAGTTCACCGCCATAAATTTCTCTTCAAGGCCCCTGCTGTATAGGTAGCTGTCTTTCCCATACTCCTTGAAGGTCTGTAGGGCATTGCCCATGTGAGCCAAGGTGTACCATGGCTCATTTCTAGGTGCTGGCTTCCCAGCTGATGGTCTGCGGGTCCCACGTCGATCGCCCTGGTGCTTGACCCTTTTAGGATCACGGCTGCACTTAGGGGCATCAAATAGATGTTCTTCTCCGTCGCTCCGTCGTCTTCGCTTTCTCTCTTTTGAAGTCTCCATATTCTTTGTCTATCTCTCTCTCCTCTCCAACTGTCTCTCCTCTCCAACTGTCTCGTAAGACTGTTGGTACTGGTCATCCGTTACTCATTAAGTCACCTCTGCTGCATTCTGATTGGCTGAGCCAGCAGAAACCGTTAGGTGCCCATGTCCAGTTCAAACCTATAGCTTGTCTCTGTCAGTACTCACCATTTCTTTTGTAAAAGTGTTTTGTGAGATACAGAAAATGATACAACTGGGCCAATTGCCAAATGTTCCCCTAACTTGACAAGATATCTCTCATTATGTATTTGTATTTGCTTTCCCTGGCTGCATAGGACAGCCTGAGGCACTTTGCACAGCAATCAGCAGGTGGACCTGACAGGGGACTACAGTATATCTTTCCCTGGGTGAAGGCAGCAGAGCTGTGATTGGCTTCCCCTGCATCCTACTGTGTCTCTGAGCTTGGACCGTTAGGAGGTGCCCATTGCTCAATTATAAGAGATTGCAGAGCAGGGAGTTTCTATATGGAGCCCCAATAAATGTGTCATTTTTAAAGTTAACAGCCCTTTGTAGCTCTTATAAAAATCAGGCACTATATCTTATTCATTATTGCCTACATGGTGAGGGTGACAAAAGGTTATATGTGCCCTTCAGTGTTCCGCCATGTAAGGGTTTGAGTGGCTCCTCCTGTATTTGCCAGTGATTTTACACAGGAAGTCCCCTGTGCACTGAAATGTAAAGCCCACGGCTGCTCTGTGACAGCTAATATCTAATATAATTTACAGTACTGGGGAAAGCTTTAATCACAGTGTTCCCTGCCCTGTATGACCTGCAGCCTTTTGCCTTTATATGGCCACAGAAAATCTCAGTAAGGCTCATTTATTAACAGTGGGTAAACCTGCACCAGTGCAGTAGCCTATGGCAAACAATCTAACTTTATGTGGTTAGTCGCTGATTGTTGCTATGGGTTACTGCCGAGGGGCAAATGTGCCAGTGTCAGTAAATAAGCCCATTTGATATCCTTTGCTACAGAATGGCCATTTTTTAATTAGGCAAACTGAAAACTATATCTTTATTAAAAGAGAAGGAAAGAATAGAATCACTGGAGGGTGTCAAGTTTGTAGATGCCCCCCCCCCCCCCCCCCGCAGTTCTAGATGCTTACATCTTTTTCAACCGAAGAAGCGACTTTATAATTATCCAGTGCCTCAACTATAAGGAGAGCAGACCTCTCTTAATCGGGTTAATTTGGAATATTTCTATTTGGACAAGCAGTTTATGGTAATAGAAAAGTCTTTTTAGTCAGGCTTCCTGGGTGCACTACTTTCATGCAAACAAGGCCTGGACTCAAGGTGCAAAGCATCATGGTCTCTCGTTATGAGTACTTGGGAATAATAATGCTAGCAATATTAAATTGTTACCATTTAGCAACCATTGGTGCACATTTTCCCTTTCTAACTCTTGGGGACAATGAGACATTAACTGAATGTAGAGAAGATAGAAAGATAGGACATGGAACATGGAAGTAAATACTAGCTGACAGTGACTCCTCAGGGCATACCCTATGTGCATTGCATCCCAGCAGCTTCTCCCTGAGAAGCTCGGAGACATTGTTATTATGGAGACATAACAGCATAAGCTGAGACAATGTGTGGAAATGACATTGATGAGGGGACAGGAAGGTAACAAGGGGGTGGGCCCCATTCCTGAGCTCCCCTGTCACTGTAATATTTTTGGTGGGTTTGTCCCGGTGCCATGAAATTGAGTGCTATCTTCTTGTTCTAAGACAAGAAATAAGGCATATTGGTGTATATGAAGTGGAAAGTTCACTGGCAGCGAGAGTTTAGATGAGGAATGAAAGCAATCCCACAACCACCATGGGTGCATTTATAGGCGGCATAACTGCAGTTGGTATTGTGTCATTTCAGCGCTCAGCATTTCTATGACATCCATGTGTCATTCTTTATTTAATCCTTATAACTAAGCTGCCCACACCTTGTCCACATCCCACCTGACTCCTGCCCACTTGTGGGTATTCCACAGCTGCCTGACCCAATGCAGGACTCCTTGAAAAAATATAGTGTCTGTTTTAGCTTGACTTATTGTGAGCCCTTATTTGTCTGATGGGGCAAATGCACTTGTGCCACTGCAATCAGAGCCCTAGGGGGCAAGATAACATGTAGACATGAGAAACAGGTCTGGGGGCAATAGGTTTGATGTCATATAGTTTCTTTACTAAAAGGCTGAAACAAATAATCGCCAATAAAAGACATTTGAGGTATATAAATAGCCCTGTATAGATAGCCTTAAAGTGACAGAGCTTGCTCCACACACCCAGATATATCTGAAACCTGGTACGACTTCACCAAAGAGAAACATGTTTATGGCTTCAGCTTGCAGTGAGGAGAACATGTTATTACCCCCTATGTACAGTAAGTGCCTCCAGGTCACTGAGCCATTGGGCAATTCCATTCTCTTGCAATTCACCAGTATAATGATTGCCTGCTTCCTAGAAGAATCATTTAATGCTCGAGTTTCACACCTACTCCGATCCGTCCAACCCTGCATTTTCTCAGTATGACCAAACTCTGTCACAAGAAGGGAAATGTAGGAACGTGAAGCTCTTACCTCAGCACAAATATCCAGCACCAATTTCCCTTTTCTATAGAACTTACCAGGCAATCTGCTGCTGCCCTTCTATTGCAAAGTATAACATCAGGCCCTCGTGGGATTTTCCTCCAGAACTCCAAAAGGAATTCCCCCCCTTCCGGGAAGTATTGTAAGGCTATTAGATTGTAAGCTCTTTTGGGCAGGGCCCTCTTTACATCTTGTACGGGTTATTGGTTGTTTTTGTATGTAAATCTGCTCAGTGTGTACACCCATGTACTGTATGGGGCTGCACAATATATTTATAAATATATGTTAATAATAATAATAGCAATACTAATAATATTGTTTTAAAACTTAAAGGAGGCCATACACGGTATGATCTTTTCCCGATATGCCCACCTTGGTTATAGGCACCATTGGACCACATCAACGAGCTGATGTCATCCCCGATTCCAACAGAAAATCAAACCTCCCTGATTGAGATCTGGCCAATTTTAGACCAGATCTCGGTGCCCATACACAGGCAGATAAGCTGGCGAATCAGACTAAATTGGCAGCTAAAATCTGCCTGTGTATGGCCTCCTTAAGGCTAATGGCACATGGGGAGATTTGTTGCCCCAAAATGCTTACCCATTGGTTATTAACTGTATTGCCTGTGGGAAAACATACACAGCGATTCTTTTCTGAAGTTTCCTCATGAGGCGACAGATATCCCCATGTGCCATTAGTGTTCTTACTCACAAGCGTTTTGGCTTGGGCACTGATGTTCCTGGGGAGAATCTGCCCAGCTGGGGATTGGCCCCTAATAGTGCTCCTCTGTATTTGAGGGGGGACTCCGTGCAGTGAAGTGCTGGGCAAGTGGGGTACAAGTGTAAGAGAGAGGCATAAGAACTTTATTAGGGGTTGTGCTGCCAAGTAAAACTCTTGCAGTCAAAATTTTAGCCTGTGATTCATTTCATAACCACTGGGAAGTACCGTGGTGTGAAACAAAAGAGAGTTGGAGGCTGATGGCACACACATGTATTCTACTGCTTCTACTCATTGAACATTTCAGGAAGAGAAACATCATTCTCAAGCAAATCAATTCTCGCAATTCTCTCTTTCTTTCCTCTAAACTGTTATTGTTGTTAAAACGTTAAAACTCAAAATAAAAAAGAGCAGTCAAAGCCCAACAACCAGAGTTTAGTTTTTATTTAAAGAAAAATATATACATTGTACATTCTTTCTGTAGTACTATTATTATACAATCCATACAATAGCAAGATTATTACACACATTCTCTAGTAAGTTCTACAATAGATAAGAGATATTAAAGGGGCTTTTTTACAAAAAGCACAAAGTGACATTTTTTTAACACTTGCACCTTCTCTGAATGAATTAGCAGAATGAAGCTCAATGAGTTGCGCCTCTCTGTCTGCACACCGACACCCGTAGCTTGTGTGTCATTCAGAACTCGGGAGCTGAGGAGCTCCAGGGGATGCAAGGTGCTGGGGTGTCCACTAAAGTATTAGGTTTAAGGTTCCCTTGCATCTGACAGCATTGCACCCTGCAACTTACTATGGATTTTTAGGCCAACGCAGGGCCCTTTAAACTACTAATGTAATCCACTTGTAACAACAGGGCCACCTGATGCTCATTTCAGCCAACTAGCCACAGTCGGAAACAACAAGCTAGGGAAAAAAGGAACATCTGGTGATGATGTTATCCTTAGAAAATAAAGTGAGCAGGGAAGAGTCAGCTGACGTTTCTCTGGTCAATTCTATGCTGAGCAATATTACAAGACATTGGTTTTGTCAGCTGACAGTAGCATGAGTTGAAATGAACACTAGGTGGTGCTGTTTTTATCAAATACTAAAGTCTTCTGGTCTAAAACTGCTGATATTTTAAAAAATAAAAAAATGTAAATTGCAAAAGTCTTAAGAAATTTTACATTCATTTTCAGGGCTTGTGTTTGCTTTAATTGTGTTTAAAGGACAAAAAGAACCATGAAATGGTATTGCTGATAAACCCGCCAGTGGCTCAATGCACAGAAAGCCAGGAGCATATTAAACAGAGGGGATGTGTATGAAGTAGATGTACAGATAGATACTCAGCAGCAGCGGCACAAGAGGAATTGCTACTCGGAGCCTGACAATAAACAGGAAGTGCTACTTTCATTTCTGATGACTCTTTTGACTTCTCTTTTCAAAGATCTAAAAGAGAATAAAACAGAAGAAAATGTTTAAACTTTGTGTCTCTGCATGAGAAAAAGTGAGCAGGAATCAGCCCCCACCCTTTTAATTTCTTAGCACACAGAACAGGAACTCATCAACGGGGTTCCCCGGCACTTACTGAACTACAGATCTCAGCTGAAATCGGCTGGTGTAGTAGTGATTAAAGCTGGCCATACACAGGTTTAAGCCACCAATCTGGCTTTTCCAAAAGAGTCAGCAGCTTATCTGCTCGCGTAAGGGTCCCGTCCAACTGCCTTCCAGACAGATATCTGCCTAAATATCAGTGTGGTGCTGTGGGTATAGGCCACATAAGTAAGAATGAGCTCCATTAACTCCTGCCGTGGAAGCATACGCAATTCACTGAATGAGTAAATGCTTGTGTGTGAGAGCCCTGAGGCCACTAAGGAACACACAGCAGTCCAACTGCCTAAAATGACAATCCAACTGTGTTTTTCTTTTTTAAGCTGCTGCCTCGCCACCTGGAAAATATAGCAATTTGTACAAGAAGAGGACATCCTTTGGATGCTGTGTCCTGGCATAATGGTCGCTGGAGTAACTTTAGAAATACCTGCCCAGCTGCTCTCCTACCTGAGAGTGGGCCGGAGCGGGCAGGGGAGCCATGTTGATTTTTTTGAGGGGGGCCTGTGCTGCATAGTTAAGAAGCTGATAATGGTGGCAGTATTGCTATGTTAGCAGAAGAATTCAAAGATTCTTTTTATTACCCGTTTGCAGATGGAAGAAATCTAATAGCCTTTGTTGTTTCATTTGATGTATTTTTAGGAGCTAAAAATGTTATCTATATGCTAGGGGGCAACACTGGCAGCCAGAGAGTTAAATAATCATGAGTCTTGCACTGTAGGTGTTATTATGTATTGGGAATGTTGTTATTTGGGCCCCCAGCCCTTCATACTCCATGAATAACGGCCAGACCCTCACAACCAAAGAGCACTCTGAATACCTTGGTAAAAAAGTGGTTAAAAACCATGAACAATGAAGACAAATTACAAAAAATTCTTACATCACAAACAAAAATTAATGTTTCCTTAAATCTGCAAAGGCTTCATTTAGCAACTCTGTGTATCAACGTAAAGCAAGAGGGGCCATATCAGGGAGGGTCTGCACTCAAAGGTTAGCAGTCTAAGCAAGAGTTCTACCACTCTTCTATCACTCTCAGTCTGGCCAATGAAGTAATGAGTTAACCAGTGCCTCCGCTATACAGCAGTATGGTAGATCTTGCTTACACGTGTATATACAGAATTTGACACTTGGGAGGCAGAGTGGTGACTGGGTGAGCCGTGTGTGGATCCTGGATAGATAAGAGAATATAAGGTGTAAGGCAGATCAGGGCTTAAATAGGTAGACCAGGGTCTAAACAAGAAAATATTAAAAATGTATGGTCTCTATAGGCAACTTTTTCATAAACTTAGTGCAAGAGTATCTGGGGATCTCCTGATGGGCCCCAGTCTGTGAAAATTGCCATCAGCTCCTGTTTATATCCACTATAGGCCTCTACTACCACTATACCATTTGCACTGTGTCCATCTAATTACTGTGAGAATGGGCCCTGGATGTCAGATTCTCTGGTGGGCTTGGCTAGTAACTCGTCTCCAGAAACACAACACAGACATTTACCACAGGTTACTGAATTCAACCTGAAGACGGTGATACAGAGGATTTGCATCTAAGGCACCCTTAAATACAATTATTTTCAGACATATTTTGAGATAACGTACCATCAAGGACTTTATCCAGATCGGCAATGTAATTTTCCAGCTCCCTTGTGTCTCCAAGTTTTGCTTAAATAAACAGAAAAATATTTAGTTGATTAGCTGTGGTTATTTCATTGGTCTTTACTTTAAGGGTGGGATGTTTCTAATGACTAAGACACAATATGGAGCCAATGGATTAGCTTCACCGCAAGCTTACAATCATTCACATCAATGAAAAATAAGAAAGGTTTAATTAAATCTCCCCTTGTCTGCCCAGTCTCCAACATATCATGGGATTCAAGCAGTGGTTTGGCATAGCAGGGCACTCATTAGTTGCACTGTTGCAGGGCTGGATTACACATTAGGTGAACAAGGCACCTAAGTCTAGGTTCTGCCTGATGGAAGGGCCCAGAAATAATGGGCTGTGATAAGCACTGACATTGACCTGGTAATGTTAACAATACATTGTAAATATTGTCTCTATATGTACAACTGCTATGTGATTGGCCAGAAACAGGCCTGGACTGGGATACCAAATAGGCCCTGGCATTTCAAGTACACAGAGGCCCAAACAGCCCCCACAGGCCCACTAAATAGTGACTGTGTATGGCATCTTACAGCAGCCCCTTTGGCATTTGCCAGAATCCCTAGATTGCCAGTTTGGGCTTAGCTAGGAGGTTTTGCTACTGCATCACGTCCAATAAGAGAGCAGTTTATACCCAAGAACATGTTTTTGGGAATACACTGAGGAATAGAGTGTGAAGAAAGGGGGTCCTGAAGCACTACCTTTATTAAGGGCCCCATTTAGCATTAATCTGGCTCTATACTCTTGTGCTGAATACCTTTGGATTTCTGATTCCAAGCAGGTAACAGAAAAGGGATATTGTTTTGGTATTAACGTAATGCATGTACAGTATGAGGTCAGTTAGATAAATGCATAAGTGAGTGACATGCGCATCTGTCTCACCATTAGTCTGCTGTCTCGCACTGGCCATTGATTGGTTTAGGTTTTCTTCACTTGTGTTGAGACTGCTCCCTTCTGACGAACCGATACCTAAGAGTATACAGAGTGATGATTGGTTTGGGTCTGAAATGAGTTAGATGGGCTTCTAGCAAGAAAGGGAAGTTCCCAGTATAAAGTTTAATCCAGGGAGTTATCTCATTGCAATTTGGTGCCAATGAGTTTTATTACCAGTCCACTTGCTAAAGATAATTTTTGCTCTCCATCTTGATCCAATATGTTAAAAGGTCTCTAGAAGTTAAAACTTATACAGAAGGCCTCAAGGGCAACTCAGTAGCTTCTCTGCATGACTTGGCCACCTACGTGGTGGGGCAAATTGTGCTCTGATTCACAAAAGTCATGGGGCTAGTAGTAGATGGGCAGCTTTGGGCATATACAGGGTGTATACAGTGGCCCTGTACTAATTTGTTGGCAGGTTTCCCCAACCAGAGGGCTTAGGTAGAAAGTATGCTACCCAATAGTACAGGCCCCCATCATTTCTGGTAGTGGGCCTGATAATAAGCTGAAATGAAACAGTAGTCAGTTTAGGTACATGTACCTCCCATGTATGGGTTTTCTGGCACTCTTGCCTGATGAAAGGCCAGGTTTTAAACATTATAAACCAACCAGTGTCCTACAAAGTTGCCTAAGCTCTTACTTGAATCACAGAGGTCTCTTTTGTAGGATGTCAGCTGCTCTTTTAGTTGCTGCAACAACTCCTCAGACTCACAAGGACCCTTCGAAAAGTCTTCCAGGGTATCATTGAACTCCTTTAGTATATGGGTAAGATCCTCACCTAGGGATACTGTGGAGATAAGCAAAGGAGAATATGTTAAAAAGGCACAATCACATATGGAGTGAGCTGATTATACAAATAATGGGTAAGGTGTAGATATCATGGGGTCCACACCTTCCAGTAAATGAACAGAAAGTAGACATAATATAGAAAGAGAAAACTGGTTGTGGGTATGTACCTGTTGCTGCAGTTCCTTATATGTTGTATAAAAAGTTTTGTCTAAAAGAATATCAAGGGCAAATTTGCTCTTGTATTTGGATATGGTTGCTAAGTTAAAGGCTTTGGACGAGAGCAGCTCTATCCCAATAAAATCTACCTGTTCACTGCCATGTCTGGGTGCTGATTGGAACCTATGATATTATTTCTGATATTGCAAGAAGGTTTATGGAGACTGGTCCCGTCGTTAAGCAGTGGTTCCTTTAAGGGAGGCACAGCTGACTCTTGTGTGGCTAAGAACTACATCTAGTACTCACTGTTGCAACTTCACTGAAGCTTATTATGGAAACAGGTACGTTTCTGGTGTGCCTGGACATTACAGAACGTGTGAAAGAAAGTAGACATAAATAGACATAGCTAGCAAAATCCTATCCGTCTGCAGGTACCATTTCCTTGCTGCAAAGCCTCAGGCATAAAATATACAGTATATAATTAAAAGACACCTCATTTACAAGATTAATAATAGTTTTTTACAGTGTTGTAGTGTGACCTTTCCAAGCGACCATACTCGAAGCAATAGAAGCCTAGTTGTTAGAATTGACTAAGAGAGAGTATGAGCAAATGTTAATCATAAATGTCGATATTAGAGGGGAATCACCCACCAAAAGTGCAGAAGGACACCATTATGGAGAGTAGCAACAATTCTTCAAGGTAGTTCCGTCAAGAGAGTGGTTTTGATGTTTACCCACAACCCACAGGTTATATCTCTTTTTGGAATAGAGGATCTCTTCTGATCATAACAGCAGTAGCCAGATGAATAATTATTACTGGGCCCTAAAGCAAAATAATTTCAGGCTCCCTAAAGTTTGTGACTAGATATTTTATACACATGTATCGATCAACAGTCAGTGCCTCCTGTTCCTCTTGGCCTCAACAGTTGCAGGGTTTAATTCCTAGAGGAATGAGATGTGCAGAGCCACGTTTGCTTCTCTGTGGATATGGACTGTTGTCGGGTACGAAAGTAGTTGCTAATAATATAGCAAGATAGTTCCAGAATGACTAGGGCTGCAGGTGCAGAGCTGACATGTGGCTGAGGTGCAAGAGCGGATGTTATAAGTGTCTAACACACCCGTGCAACCTTTCTGTGATATAGTGCACAGTGCAGGTGTCAGGAAACGTAGAGCTTTAGAAAAGAGATATGACAGATAAAGAGGTGGTAAGGGAAGAGAAAGGAAGCTAAGAGTGTAGGGGGCATATAGGTTGGTGGTGGGAGGTAGAGTAAAAGGAGTGACTATAAACCAATTGACTTGCTAGGCCTAAAAACACAGGGCATATACCCAGTTCCCCAGGTATGGTTAATCATTAAAACAGGCATTTTGTATATTTTGCACTGGTACTGAAGCTTGTTGCATTGACTTGTGATTAGTCCCTGGGTACTAATACAGAATTGGTTACTTTTTTTATCTAAAAGCCCTAGTTGCTGGTCTGAACCACTGATAATGATTAGTGATGAGGGAATCTGTCCCGTTTCACTTTGCCATAAAATTCGGAAAACAGCAAAAAATATGGCGAAACTACGAAAAATTTGCGAAACGCATTTGTTGCGCAATTTTTTTGTTGTCCACGTCTATTTTTTGTTGCCTGCGTCTATTTTTTGGTCACACCCAATTTTGCCATGACCACGCCTTTTTTGACGCGACAGCACTCTTTTTTGATGCGACGTGCCCTTTTTTGATGTGACCGCGCCCAATTTACCGTGTGACAATAAAAATTGGCCACGTGAATTTTCTTGGAAGTTTCGTGAAACAATTCACCCGTCGCGAAATGCGGAAATTCGCTGCAAACCCATGCCTGATGAGAAACTTCGCTCATCACTAATAATGATAGCTGAGGCACAGATAAAACCTCTAACTTCTTGAAATAATTCCTACCAGCATCATAATAAGTACTGCCAACAGACCCTGAGGCTGCTGGGTACTGGGGACTAATTCAGTATAAGTCACCTTGATATCTTCCTTCCATTTTAATCCCCTGTGTATAATTTCAGCATGCAGCAGGCAGTTTGCTAATATCAGCTTCAAACCAATATCTTCATAAGGGCACAGGGTCAGTTAATGTCTTGGAAATAACTCCATATATATATAATAAAATGTAATATAAGGGTGTGGGTTACAAGAAGGAAATACAAAGCAGGAATGAAAAATGCAGCCAACCAGAAGGAAGATCTAGGGAAACATAAAGAAGATGCAGTAATGTACATATGTAGAATTCATTTCCTACATCAGGAAGACAGAGAGCGATTGGGATATTTTCTTATTGTTCTCAGGCGGAAATGACCCATTCAGCATTGCTGCGTGTAAGTAAATAATAGTATAGGAACACAGTGAGAAGCATTGCAGCACAGAAGAATGCAAGGGGAGGCAGAGCTATAATACAGATATAGTAACTGGCTTCTTTAATGAGTCCCTGCTTTTTTACTGGGAGCTTTAGTTCTCATACCATAAAGGAAATGTTATATCATCAGTAGTTATTTGCACAGGGGCATAACATGGCGACTGCAGTTTTCTACATGTGCGTGATTATTTAGTCCATGCCAGGAGAATGGTCATAATAACAGTTACACAAGAATATGAAAGGAGTGACTACAACAGAAGATGAAATGTGCATGCAGCACTGAGTTCTTGCTTTATGGTCAGCAAGCTTTGACATGACAAATAGAATAGAACATGCTGTCCGTAAAGCTGAACAATGAATATAGCAGTAATATTTCCATGCACATACACAGCTACCTACTGTATATCACAGACCGTCGGGGGATCTAGAAGTTGTAACCCAACATCTGATGGCCCACAGGTTGCCCATCCCAAAGCTTCTAATTTTTTTTTTTACTGTTGCCTAAAAGCACAGGAGGCTAAGGTGACTTGGCCAATGGCATAAGGTGCAAATGACGGTAAAGCAGCAGATCCCTATATCAGAGGGGTAAAAGAGCGACGTGATGAATGCATATCTTTTCTCAGCTTCAGCTAACATATAATGTGGACCATTATATGAGAAAAAAAAATAATTTCACTGGAATGGTGTAAATTCAGAACCATGACAAGTATTTCTCTTGTGGAGGAGCCAAGTCTGCACCCACCAACAATTTACCCACCTGCACTTCGATCAGTAGATGCCCATGCACAGGGGGCATTAACAATCAAAATTAAAATATAAGTAAGGAAGAATTGGCACACAGTCATTATTAACTAGGTCTTGACCATATACAATCATGTTGGTATGTACAAGTAGTGGTTCTAATAACAGTGATCAAAGCTTTATAATATGAATAATTTAGTTAGTGCTTTAGTAAAGCCTGGTTCAGCACTGATCCAATCCCACCCACCCAGTGTCACCCGCATTAGTGATGCTGATATTGAAATGCCTCCTACCTTTCCTTTCCATGGCTTGCATCTATAGTAGGCACTCCTCTCTGCACTGTGTGTTCTGACACATGAGCTTACTAGCGAGAGTGTTTATGCTGAAAGCCAGCCCACACATTCCAAGAAGACCAATACAGTTAAGAGTGCAGAAGAGTCTGGGCTGGAAACACTGACACAGGCTTGAGGTTTTTGTGGTTTCCAATCAAATTGGGGGAAATAACCTCATACAGTGGCATTTCCCTGTGCAAGCCTAAGTGACAATAACAGCAAAGGCTGCATTATTAACATTTAAATTAACTTTCAAACATTTGTAATTATTATACTTAATGTATATAGTGCTGATTTGTTACCCAGATTCATAACTGATATCAGTCTCTGCCCCCGTGGTGCTTATAATCTAAGGTCCCTGTCACATTTACATACTCTATGGGCAATTTTATCAGCAGCCAACGAACCTGCCTGTATGTTAATAAATACATGAGTGTTGTTTCCAAATTCTTAAATGCAACCACTGCCATGTCCAGGGTTTCCTTGGGTCAATGTGTGCACTTGAACTTTTTTTCAGCAGGATTCGGACCAAGCAAATCCACGTGCATGGCCGAACTGAATCCAAATCCTTATAAATCACATAACTTTTCATCATATAAACACAGAGGTTAAAGTAGGGGGTGCAGTTTGTGGTTTTCTGTAACCCTTCCATCTCCTATTTTGGATATACAAATTAGAATTCTGATTTGGTTTGGTATTTGGCCAAATCTTTTGAGAATTTGAGCCAGGTTTGGCCAAGTACCAAAATAGTGGATTTGGTGCATCCCTATTGCACAATATTCATCAGAGCAGGCTTGGCAGGTGCTTTGATGTAAGTACTTGCAAGTGAGTAAATAATGAAAAGTTGTTTGAACATACACAAAAGGGCTTGTTTTGAACCCAAGGGCATCAAAAAGCATGGAAATGGACACAATGCTGCACATTAAACAAAGCTACTTGCATCGATACAGGCTCCTTGCAGCTTGCACCTAGCAGTAGCAGCAACACACCATTCCTGCATTGGTTGATAATGTGCATCTAGGGTGCATGAACGCAAAGAAGCCCTAACAGTTTTATTTCCATGGCTACCTTTGTGTGTAGCACCTATACATGCAGCTGGCTTACACCTAATAAATGTTGCACTAACTAAAGGCATTTCTGGTACCTGGGAACCAGTGCACCAGAATTATACCATTTGCATCCACCTTGCACTTGGCACTTTTTCTGCTTTGGACAAAATTCCTACATTGAGAAAATACCCCATCTAGTGGAGAGAATATAATTAGCACTAATACAAAACACATTTGAATTCAAATTGCAAATAGTGCAACATTCTGCATTCAAAATAAAACCAACGTTTTCTTGTATTTAACTTTCACATTCAATAAATATTCAATTCCAAATTAATGAGACTAAGTTGTCTAATATAAGCCAAGTGTAATTTCCTCATGCCATGAGTAGTGAGGCCCTTGCGGGGATCCAGATAGACAATCCCAAAATATGTATGGGGAAACTGATCAGCTCTCAGTGACTCTGAGTTTGGGCAAAAGGAAAAAAAAAATGGTTTAGGGATACTCCAAGTATCAAGCAGAGCAATGTTCATATAATGGTGCATCATGATCTCATTAAAGGGGTTGTTAATCAAAAATCAGTGTGAAAAGTGCAAAAATGGCTGATTGTGGCCTTTTTTTGTACTTTGCACTCTATGTTCTGCTTTGCAAATGACCACTAGAATTTTTAAAAAGATGTATAAGCCTTTCTTGCCAGTGTATTCTTTTTTGTCTGCAAAGTTGTGTACAATTGTAAGGCATCCGCCCATACGCTCATTGCCAGTTTTTTGTATTTTTCACTTTGCACTTTGGGCGGGCTTGGCATGCTAGCACACAACAAGACTATTCCTGTTTACCCTCAGCTCTAAACCATAGATGCCCTATTTTTCGCAATTACACTGGGGGTCATTTATAAACAATAGGCAAATTTGCACCTGGGCAATAACCCATGGCAACCAATCAGAGGTCTGCTTTCATTGTTATACCTGCAGCTGTCTGGTTGCTATGGGTTACTGACCAGGTGTAACATTTGCCCAGTGTTAATAAATGAGTCAACTAGGTGCTTTATGTGCATGGTTAGTAACACAGGTAAATCAGTAACAGGGGTTTTTCTTATTGTCTCAGGAAAGGTAAAATGGGCTGTTGTGTAAAATTACATTACCTTTTTGGACCAAAGCATTGGAATGTCACCCAGATAAAGACCCAGTTATCACACAGAACTGCTGTTAATGGAAAAGGTGTAAATCAATAAGGGGTGCCAATGTATTTGGGCCTGAACCCTGGACCCCAGGCTGCTGCTACTCTTTGATACTGTTGTGAACTATTGTGTTTTTTTATCATAAAAAATGGACAATCAGTTTATTAACAATCAGGGTGTGCGATACTTTCCAGAGGGGTAACTACTGCTTGCACTGTGCCAGTCATCAATTTGCAGTCTCCTTTTCAACACAGAAGCTGCTTGTGCTCTGTCCATGGGCAAAATTGCACCTTGCAACCTCCGGGTTCTGTGTGACTTAGGTGCAATGCTTCTAATAGCTAGAACAGAGTGCAGAGATATGTGGCACAGACAGTGCATTCTGGATATGCGAGATGCATGAAGGGAGCCCTTTACTTGTTTGTGCCTGTCAGCACTGGCCTCCGTGCCTTGCACCAGATTAAAAATCAAGGCACACAGCATAGCGACACCAGCTATGGACAAAGATGGAAGTGCTAAGTGTATGGGCTCTAAGTAGCACAATTTTATGTCCCAGTTGAACAGCTGAATCACATGGTAAATTAGCCCTAGGATGTGCTGAGTGGCCTGCCCATGGCACCCTCACAAACTTAATGTTACTATTTATCATATTTTAAAAATTGTTTGTTTTTTAATTTTCCACATTGCATCATACACTCACAAAGTATACACAAAGACTAAACAAGATTAGAAATGAAAAAAAAAAAAAACAAGAATATGAAATAAGAATTATACAAAAACTGTACATTCTAATCTTATCTTCTTGACTTTTATTGCAGGTGATGATAAAGTCATACGTTAAAGTCAAACATTAGTCCAATAAAACACAGGGTGAGCATTTTGCTCTCTGCCGGCAGGGGGACAAAACACTCCAATTCAGCCCCTGTGCCATTGGCACAGGGTCAGCAGTTTGTGGGAAGCGCTACTTCTCTTTTATATGGAGGATGTATAGAGGAAATTATGTGATGCAACATGTAACAGGCCTAAAGGATAAAGGGGAGCAACCAAATTACATTTTTACATGCCAAACAGGGCTCATTATTAACAGTAAAGTTAGTAAAGTTTCTGAATGGGAACAAAAGCGAGAGTACATTGATGTCATAAAAACCTATGGCAAGCACCAGTGCACCCGTTTCGCTTGTTCTTATGAATGTGATATACACATGGAAACTGTGGAACTACTAACTAGGCCCCCCAGCAGGTTGCATCTCTGGGCTGACTTGTGTGCCAAGAGTGGTGCATCCCCACTCTAAAACCAAGTACTGCAACTCCATGCAAAGGGGCTGCTGATTTGCTTTTGCATTGGTACATCGTGTGCAAGTTGTAGCAGATGGAACTTAGTTAGTGGGCACCCAAAACTGTGCTGGAATTCTGGGGGGAAATGCTGCAATGAGGTTTAAACAAAATTTGCAATTTTGGATGTAGCACTTTGTACACCACCATACAAGGAAGAAGCACACCAGAATATCCCGGCAAATGCCTTTAACACATTTATTGCAGAAAGATTTGGCACAAGCCTTTGGGGAATACCCCCTTCTTCAGGTGAAATACACACATGTGAACAGGTTATTCATTAAATAACAAATCATGCATTACTGCCATGTGACCCATTAACCCCATCTCGGCCGCACTGTTCGGCCACGGTCCCACGCAACCATCTCACATAAAACATAATTTATAAAAAAAAAAAACATGAGCTAAAACTCTCATTTAAACCCTGAGGAGAAATAGAATCTAATTTTTAATCCAAACTGCCTCCCTTTTTAATAATTGCTGAGTAAGATTTCCACCCCTAGGTAGTTGGAAAAAGATATTGTCAACATAGCCCAATAATA
Organism: Xenopus tropicalis; assembly: GCF_000004195.4. Taxonomy (NCBI): domain Eukaryota; kingdom Metazoa; phylum Chordata; class Amphibia; order Anura; family Pipidae; genus Xenopus; species Xenopus tropicalis. The sequence continues at coordinate 39,291,122 of NC_030684.2, read as the reverse complement.
CAAAATACGTTCATTCCAAATCTTATTATTTAAAATAAATTTGTTCTCAAGCTCATACATGAATTAATGTGTTAAAGGCATTTGCCGGTATGCCCCTTCCTTGCATGGAGGTCTATGGATTTTGCCTGGAAGCACCTGAGGAATTGAATGCACCCTATGGAATTCTGTAAGGGGTGTGCCGAACTAATTACTGTTGCACTTTGTACAACATTCTGAAATGAGCCCTAACCGTTCTCAATACACAGAGTGAGAAAAAAGCCAAGGTTGTTTCTACTAACGTCTTTATTAATGAGCTAGTCTCCACCCAAACAGACAGTTCTTTAGCATACATTGGATATACTATAGAGTTTTTGAATACATTGAAAATGGATGATTTTATCTGAACATAGAGTATTTTGCTGCTATGTCGGGGGGGGGGGGCAAAACGGCGAATCGACTAAACAACCGTTATCGGAAAAGCTTTGTATATCGGCTGTCTCGTCGATTTTGATCCTTCGCCAATTTTGATTCAGCCCTATATCTGCATTTAGGGCTGAATTGGCAGGTGGACGTAGAATCGCTATTGTTTCTATCTCCATATCTGGCGATTCAGCCCTGAACATCAATGGAGGGAACAAATGATCTTGGTCCACCATTGGTTGCAGAAAAGATCAAAATTGGTACATTCATCTACGGCCATCTTAATTCACCCCATGTTCATACCCCACAACTGTCCCACTTTTCGCGGGACAGTCCCGCTTTTTATGGCGCATCAGGCTGTCCCGGATAGTTCCATGAATGTCCCGCATTGCGGGACATTCATTGAACTATCCATCACAGCAGGATGCGCTGGCTGAAGCCGGACATTCATGCTTCTCCTGTGGCTTCGTTATGCCTCTCCTTGTGCAGCGCGACAGGCCCTTTTATAAGGTTGCGCCTGTGGGTGTGACGTCATTACGTGCGGGGCGCAACCTTATAAAAGGGCCTGTCGCGCTGCACAAGGAGAGGCATAACGAAGCCGCAGACAAAAGCGGAGCACCTATGGGAGGTACTGCGTAAGCTGTATAGGGGGCACTGTGTATGGGGGGGCTACTGTGTATAGGGGACACTGTGTATTGGGGGGTACTGTGTATGGGGGGCTACTGTGTATTGGGGGGTACTGTGTATGGGGGGCTACTGTGTATAGGGGCACTGTGTATGGGGGGCACCTGTATATGGGGGGCTACTGTGTATTGGGGGTACTGTGTATTGGGGGCTACTGTGTATTGGGGGCTACTGTGTATAGGGGCACTGTGTATTGGGGGGCACTGTGTATAGGGGGTACTGTGTATTGGGGGGCTACTGTGTATGGGGGGGCAAAACTGGTACTTAGTTATAACTCACTTATAACTGACTGCCTTCTCTCTATATTTGTATTTTAATGTAGGAGTTGCTATATTGTTTTCCTTAGGTCATTCAGTATGAGGGTATAGCACATTTTCGTCTGCTCCCGCCATTTGATCTATATAAAAGGAGTATTTTTTTTTAATGGGGTGTGGTAATTGGGGCGTGGTCACAAAAGTGGGCGTGGTGAAAAAAATTGCCGCGCTGCGCGCGCGCCAAGCCTTTTTGTCCCTCTTTTCATTTTTCAAATGTTGGGAGGTATGCATGTGCAATTGGCTAAACTCAGATCCAGTATCCAACAGGCTGAATCCCCTGCAGATATCATTTTTGTGGACCACAACCCTATAGATTAGCTCAAGTGAGGCTTTTTCCCTACTAATACCTAGTGCTTACATACAAGGCAGCAATGTAATTAGGGAATTAAGCAGGGTTTGGCAAAACAGCAGGTAATTTAAATAGCTGTCAAATTCAACTGATCAACATGCCAATATGTTGTTTGCTTGTCGGGCATAAGCACAATGCAACTTCCTTGCATAAATGGTTCAGCTGGGATCATTTGAATGGAAGGGAACATACTGGAAGTGATTAACACTAAAAAAATAAAGGTGAAAATGTGCAGAATGAAATAACAGAATGTAAAGAAGAAAGCGGGAAAAAGAAGAAAAACAGAGGAGAAAAGGAACTAGCCATGCTCACTGGATCCCCATTTGGTTTGGGCCACAGTCAATGGTGTGAACACTATAAGGATAAGTTTTTGTTGGGAAATGACTCGCACCCCATTTAATAAGATACCCCATTCGAAACACAGGAAACACTGAAGGCAGGGAAGCACACACTCACCATAATACATGGGGTTTGTAAATGGCACACTACTAACATTAACTCATGGATTTGGTTATTCCTAGCCTACAGCTGGGTACTGTCGTTTTTCTTTTGCAGAACGAATAATTTGTGGTACTGTACATTCATACATTAATTTATTGCTTGGTTCTGTATCTGAGTCCTAAAAACAGAATGCTACAAGTGTTCACTTCCATCTTTTACCACATGGTGTCGCTGTAATTGAAAGAATACTACAGATCTAAGAACAGCCAATTATTACATACAGTAGCTGTGGTTTATAGCAAGCTGAAATTGGGATGATCACTATATATTACCTACTCTGTATCACCTTCTCTGCCAAGTTATAAGCACAGAAAAACTGGCACACAGACAAAACTGTGAGCCATAGTAAAGCTCTGTATATGCAAGAGATGCCCGGGCAGAAGGTTGCTTTGATCAGTTGGTGGATTGGGGCAATTAAAATGGCCATTGTGCATTGAGCTGCATATGTGATATTTATGCAACTTATTTTAGATGTGCTTTGCCAACATTAGTACATTGCCACATAGTAGGAGATAGGGGCTCCATACCTTTATCATGTGGGCACCGGCAGCCTTATTCTTGCTTATTATGGGCATTATTCAATTTCTCAGTGTGGCCTTGGTAACAGCACAGGGATTATATTAATGATTTCTTATGAGTTCAGATACGTAGTTTACATCTACAGTAATCTCTGTGGAGAGATTTCTAAAGTGATCAGCTAATCATCACAATGATGTTCCTGTTAAATGCAAAGTATAGCCCTGAATTCCCTGCTGTAGCTTTGTTGTTCCCATGTTAAGTAATACACTATACAGGTGATGCTATGTTGTGCCTAATCCTGTTCTTCCCCTCACTTTCACCTTGTTATGAACAAAGCTCTCTTCTTGAAGCTATTTAATATATCTGCCACTGAAGAATTCCACTGTATTTTTCACCTAAGAATTTTCCACTGTCAAGAATTATTTTTCACATGGTAAGATGGATCCTCTTTTCTTCTAACTGGAGTGGGTGCTCGTGTGTCTGCTGGAAGGACTCACTGGTAAATTAAGCATTAGAGAGATTATTATATGATCCAGGCAAGCGCATACCAGTTAAAGCACTGGAGACCAAAAGAGCACAGTATATTCTAGATATGGCCTTACCAGCGCTCTGTAAAGAGGAATAAATAGTGTATTAAAGGTATGGGATCTGTTAATCTGAAACCCTTAAGTGTATTGGTTTTTGCACATATTCTGCATTTACAACTGTCTGATTAAAAAGACTGCATTCAACTTGATTCTAATGAGACTAACAGGCACATCATGTGCTACTGATTCGAAAGCCACAAGTCAGCCCGAGAGTAAAACTTAATGGGGCTGGTCCCGTGTCAACTGATTTTAATGCAATTTCATAGATAAATGAGGGATATCATTTGATATGTAACCATGCACAGGTCACCAGCAATATGGTATAACACAGATGGATTGCATGGTATACATGAACATATGCAGTCATCAAAGGAACTTATTAAGGAATTAATGTTTCGTTTTTTTAATTGAAAAATGGAGATTTTATTCTTAATATGGTTTCACTGTGTTCTTAAATGTTATTTATACTCACTTATAAAGTAAGCTAGAATCTCAGCTATAACGTAAGGCAGAACTGCTAAGGAAACTTAATCTGAAACTTAAACTTTCATGTCAGCATGAAATCATTATTTTCAAACTGGAAGTAAATAACCTTCTCTCTAAACCTCGAAACATTAAATTTTTTTCATGGGCAAATATAAGTTCAAGGTTTCCACAGTGATTATATGCCATAAAATACACTTTGACTCCTGTTGACCATGTGGATAGAATTCTACCAGACCATTTTGTCTTGGGTTAGGATCTTCAGGCTTGTCAGTGGCATTAAAAGATGCCTATAAAATCTGTAGCCCTATGTCCATACTCTGTTCTTTATTTATGAACTTGTCTGATAATAGGGCCCCCTTAATATTTAAAGTTATACCTTGTGTGAGTGGTTTAAATAGGGAGGATGCAGTATAAATTATTGGAAGAAATTACTTAAAAAGCTAACATTATGGCATATGTGTCTCTGTAACTTGCAAGCTGCTGATCTGGCTGCTGGTAGCTCACATTACAGCACAGTTGGGAGGGGAAGAGAGAGATGATGGGAGGAGGAGAGAGGAGCAAACTAAGCAAACCGAGGGCAGTGCAGTGCCCTGAAGGATTTTTCTTGAGAAAAGGTATATCTGAGTTTGTTTGGAAGGGAAAAGACTATAAGCTGAAATGCACATGACTGAAGTAGAGTTACACAACAGAGAGTAACACAACAAATGTTCTTGCTTTTTATCAGGAAAGTATGAAGAATGCTGGACAGTCATGATGCAGTAGATGTGCTCTGCTTGGATTTAATGAAGGCTCTTAATACAATCACACATAATTAATAACTGTATAATGTCTATTGATTTTGGGAATTCTCTCTGCTGTTCTCTGTCTCTCTCTATATATTGTATAGGTAGAGATTTAGCTGAAGAATCATGTGCAGAGAGTAGCAGTGTACGACTGTATCAGTAGCCAGTGAAATTCAGTTCAGATAAATGCAAGGTTATCCATTTGCGATTTAAAAAAGTGCCTGCTATTTATATCCTTAACCAGTCAAAGTTCAGTGAATCATTGATGGGGAAGGATCTAATAGCATGTGTAAATAAAAGACTTTATTTCAGCAAGCATTGTTGATTTGCAGCAGCTAGGGCCAGCAAACAATTGCCTTGTAATGAAGGACAAGATCACTTTAAAACAAAATGCAAGTCTTATAGAAGAAATTGTAGAAAATTATAACATATTTATTGGTTTACTGAACACATTCCTACAAAGATCCATCCCATATTTCCCAGCAATTTACAATGGATAATTGGAACAATTTAGGGCACACATTTGATCCATCCAACCATGAATACAGACTTAATCCACCCTTCCCACTTTTAAATAATCACCACACATTTTGGGGTCCCTGATTTAGGTCAGTCTCTTGTATAAAGGAAGGTAAGTGTGGGCAGCTCTCTGGTGCTAGGATCCTCAATACTGGAATTCAGTATTTATTATTACCCACTTGTATACTTCTTGCACATGAGGCTGCCTGGGGTTATAATGCCTTGTATCGATCTTCTCCTTGGATACTGTGATTTGGCTACTTCACTCCCCACTAGCTAATATTTCACTATTGTGTTAGTGTGAGGTGCTCAACTAGGTGTGGCTGACATCTGAGTATAGCAGACTCCCAGAGAGTAAATGCCAGGGCAGCAAAAGCCTTTAAAAGAAAAATGTCTTTTTATTTAGCTGGCAGTAGTAGATGAAAAACAAAAGCAGTTTTCTTCCATAAACAGATCAGAAAAAAAGCTTCCAGCAACAGTAAACAGTTTACAGACCTTATGTTTGACAGCAATGTGCACAGGCTCATAGACTACTGTGTGTTTATTTCATAAACCATTCTTCTGTGTCTGTCTGACCAGCCAGGTTTTTAATGGCTACTGAATAGCCACCTGAGGATAATCTGACCCAACTGGTCAGCCTGTACCGAGCTCTAACACCCTTGCAATTGCAAGCAGGAATGAAAAAATTAAGCAAAAATCTATCGTATAATATAATAAAATAGGGTAGCTATTATTACCAATATAAGGCAGTCAGAAATCTGTCCCTATATAATTGTGAAAACGTCCCCTTTATGCCCCCAGGTTTAGATTTTAAAAATAAAATTTAGGGGGAATAATCAACACTTGATGAGATGTCTTCTTCCTGTCAGCATACAATTATGTGCCTATAAGAGACCATTATAGCACTGGCCTGAAAGGCAAAATAAACTAAATGAGCCAGTTTTAGAATTTCTTTACTATGTGGTTACGGTAGTTAATCAAGCTTGTAAAGTTCTAAATATACAAACAGAAATGTTACTCTAGCTGTGTAGTGCAGCAGTGCATAGCTCCCAAATGTTTTACTTTCACATGAAAGTGCATAATTGCAGCGCTGAATAGGCATGGGGTGTTACCGAATCAATCCTGGGCAGACTGGAATATGTCTAAAATGTCACATGTTTTATATCTTGTACAATAGAAGAGGCTAGCAGCAGACAACAATACAAGAAAAGTACTATGTGCATGTGTCCCCCGACAGACCATGTGGCAATAGAGAATATATGCACCACTACAGAAAAACACACATGCTTGCTCAGCTGGGGGTGGGTGGTTGTGTTATATCACTGACTGATTGATAGGCACTAAATGGGTTCTGCAACTGAACCCACTTAAGCTGGTCACAGATGATTTATGCTGCAGGATAGCTGTCCAATCATTCTACTGGACAACTGTAAATAGGCCACATTAGTTGCACTGATCCAAAGAACTGGCTAGTGTTTGGGTCCGCACAGTTCCAGGCTGATGACCCAATACATTTACCTACAAATGGATCATAAGTCAGTCTGATTTTGATTTCTGGACACTCAACTGTGGTGCAATTGCACCAGTTTTATTGCAAGGATCACTCAGCAGGGCCCCCGGTCGCCCACACTTCAAATCATAAAGTTCTTTTAGAATTTGTGAACGTGTGACCAATGGACTAACTGGGTGCAGTGTTGGTGTGCTAACAGGTGTGCTAGAGTATACCTAGTTACTGTGGAACTCCAAAGGGCACCATCATAAACCAACTTTTGTGAGTGTAACCTTAATCAGCTTGTCATACAGAACATTAGGAAATATTGTCTAATTCTTCCCAGAAATGCCTGGGCTGCCTGCAGTAGATGAGAACACGAGTGGGTATTAGATTTAAAATAGTACATAGTAACTGTTATGTGCACGGTTTTTTATAGTCCAGAAATAGAGCAGAGCAGAAGATTCTTATTAAACCAAGTGAACAAGCAATATAGTGCAATAGGTTGTGTGTATATTACCACAACCAGTAAATCAGTGCCAAACAGGCCTACACTTGCAGTCTGTGGGTTCTGGCAAATTCTGGAGGGGCTTGTGTAAGATGCTGCATAAATTCACTATTTATTAGGCTGGTCATGGGCTGTTTGTGCATCTTTGTACTGGAAAAGCCAGGGCCTTTTTTAAATCCCAGTCCAGACCTGATGCTAAATGTGAAAAATACCTAATGTGTATAATAACCCCAAACAGACCAGCAATACAGTGCTAAAGATATGCTGTAATAAATAATGTCACCTGCTTTCTGGAAACATACTGGCCTTTCTCTTTCTGCAACTTATTGTCAATATTAATACTTTTGGCTAGTAATATACTGGCCAGGGGGTGGCGTTTGTTATAACTAGACAGTTTCCTCACTGTTCACCCCTCTACCTTTCTCTTTCCATCCATGTTTAGAGGGTCTTTGTGAGACATCTGCAAGTAGCCTTGCTTGCTGAAAAGCTGGTGTGTGACTGGCATGTAATGAAGACCCAACTTTTGTCAACTACATGGGTGTCAGATGCCATTTTGTTACTTACAATTCTATTTCCTAACAGGAATGCAGGCTTTATGGAGACCTAATTTTCTCTGCATGGCTAAACCACGATGACAACTTGGAACAATACCATCTGGCCTGAAGCAGGGTCTGTTGACAGGAAAAAGTGACAAGAGTCAAGAACAGGAAGTATATTTTGGTTTGCTTTTAGTAAAACACTAGCAAGACCTTATGTTAAATATGCCGTAGAGTATTGGATTTCTACTCACATAAATGACATTATTAAAGGTCCATATTTGGAACTTAAAAGGAAATATTAAGGGAACAGGCAAACTCTGGGAACCATTCAATAACAGGTCTTCCCAGAGGACACAATGGTATCCTTTGTGATTGGCAGAAAGGAAACAGAATCTCCAGCTGTGAATGGGTCTTTACAGTGAGAGTATTAAAGCAGAGGAATGCACCCCCTAAAGAAGCTACACTGGCCAATCCAGTAGATAGTTTCATGAAAAAGCTGTATGCCTTTTATACAAACAAGCCATAGAAGGCTATTGGTGTTGACACATAGGGGCACATTTACAAAAGCACGAACGCACGAGCGTTCATGCGAGCGTATTTTCGCCGGTTTTTTCGGGCGTCCGCACAACTTTTTCGTACGCCGCACGACTTTTTCGGACGTTTGCACGAAAAAATCGGAAAGGTTTTACCGCTGTTTACAATTGTTCGGTACGAAAATTTCGGGACTTTCGGATCGCCGATACGATATTATCGTGACTAATACGATTTTTTCCTAAGCATTTTCGTGATATTTGCGATCTTACGAAATTTTTTTTTTCCAATACGATTTTTTCCCATTCGTGATTCGGATTCGTGGATTAGTAAATGTGCCCCATAGTGTTGATTTAACCACTTTATAGACAATCTGTGAGAAAAGGGTTGAGGCTACTGTATGTATTCAAACACAGTTACTGTTATTCACTTACCCAGTGGCCAGTACACTAAGCTGGTGTGCCTTTGGGTGGCCATACACGGCCCTTGTAGGGGCAGAAACTGTGGCCATACCCGACCGATATCTGGCCTGAAGATTAAAAGATTCAGATCCCTGTGCCATTGCCGCCATGAGAATTCAATCTTTTGGCCCCAGGGCCAAACTATCGAATTAGCCTACATTTTCCCAATATCGCCCACTCGTAGGTGGGGATATCGGTCGCCAAGCGAGCAGATCTTAACATGTATGTGCACCTTTATGGTCTAAAAAACTGTATTTTTTTTACTATGTACAGTAAAAGACATTTTGCACGTATAAAAAAGGTCAGCACAGTACATCATGTAAGCTCATGTAAGAATATGGCCAATAAAAAGCATGTTTCATGACTGGTTCCACTACAAGTGCCCCCCACAAATAGCAAACTACTAATAGGGTAAAAAACAAATATAATAAAACAGGGTAAATACAGTGGTTCACTCTGGTGCTCTGAATTTGATTCAGGCCTTGGCACTACCTGCAAGGAATTTCCTCTCATAATCCTAAAACAGAAAAAGCAGGTATAATTGACTTTTTCAAAAATATACCCTTTTGTGAATGTGATAGGTCCTTAGATTGTAATCTCTGCTGGAGCAGGGACCGATGTGAATGATAAATAATATCTGTAAAGCACTGTGGTAATATATTGGCATTGCTTAAAAAATGATGACAACCAGGGTTAGGTGAGCTGAGACCCTCCCTTCCAGTATGTCACCGCTAGGGGGAGAACCAAAGGGATTAAGCCATTAACAGAAAAGTGGGAAAGGCTCTGGTATTGGAACCCTCTTTGCAGTTCCCAGTAAGCTGATGCTAGGCACAGGGTGGATAAAAGGGTAGGCTAGACGATGAGATCTTGCATTCCACTGAAAAATCTAGTTTTGCAACTAGAAGGACCCACTTGGGTGAACTGTTGTGAGCTCTCTTAAATTCCCCATTGTCCCTAATGATATGCATGATAATTACATAAGCATATGTCCACTGAGCCACCATCGCATTAAATATCCAAATACAGGGTCAGCCCAGACCCGACCCTTGCCGGCGCACCCCCTCAGAGAATAGGAAAGCAGCCTACAGGAAGGGGAGAGAGATTTCAGTGATGTCACTGTAGTCTTCACACTGCTGTAGGCTGCCAGCACCATATCTCAGAGAAGCAAGCAGGGATCTGGGAATTTAGATATGCAGTAAGTACTTTGAAAGAATGCCTTTAGACTTACTTTTAATTTATATTAACCTTTCATTGTCCTTTAACAACACGTAGTGATGGTAAACCTAAGGAAGATAAGCAGCTGCAGACGAGGCAAAAGTGATACAAACCATTAGGGTCATTGTCACCATTTTGTCATATAATCCCACAGAAAGTCTCAGAGAGTCTCTGTCCAGAATCTGCCATATTTGCACAGACAAGAGGTGAACTTGTGGTGTAGGTCACTGATATTTTCTCCAATATTCCTACCTATAACCGCTGTTTTTTTGGGGTTGGGCCCAGGGCAGTCATCAGGAGTCATGGGGTCCCAATTATTAGCTCACAGGTCACCTAAGCCCCTGTGGTGGAAGACTCATCCAACAATGAGTGCAAATGTGCAAACATGACCAAGCCCCTGACCCACCTGCCCATAACCCACACACTTGGGGCCCCTGACGGCAGTACTGACTGTATCCCCCTGATGGCAGCCTCTGCTTGTAACTGCTTGGGGTGGTAGGAGCTGTACTTCAACAAGAGATCCATTGGTCAGGCACTAGTAAAAAAAATGGTAAAAAGCTAATTCAGGCATTACTGAGAAAAATATGCAAAAGTAAATTTGTGCTTATTATACACATTTTAAAAATCTGTTTAGCTTAGGGCATTTGGCGGAAACTGTTGGGAAGGCATGGTTTACAGCCAATACCTGCCACTTGCTATATTTATTTTTAGTATCTGGTCCCAGACTGAAGCACATTTATTGTGCTTGGTGCTGGAAGAACAAGGCTCCTGAACGAGACTGAACAGAGAGGGGCGAGAGTGCAGTCAAAGCATGACACTCTTTGTTCAACCTGGTTCATAAACCTCATCCAATAAGCACCAAGAATATCAAGCCAGCATTAATAAAGTTAATTATACCTCCTACACTGAGAATGTGCCAATGGTATGTTGGGCACTGAATGACACAGAACTCATATGTGCTCAGAGGACCACCATTCATTTTGAAATTCTGCATCTTGACTAAAAAAGGGGTGGTTAACTTAACTTTTATTATGTTATGGAACGACCAGTTCTAAGCAACTTTTTGACTGTCCTTCAGAAACCCCTTTTCTGTTGTTTTTAATCTTTTGCCTTTTTTGCTGACTCTATGCAGCTTTCAAATGGGGGCCAAAAACTATTGCTCTATGAGGTTACAGTTTTGTTGTTGGTACAAGAAGATCTCCCAGTGGGCCAAGACCTTAGACTATGACAATTCCCAACAGCCCAGCAGGCTCACTCCTGCCAATGAGCGCCCAATTACCAAGGGCAGCAAAAAGCTGGTAACTTTTAGAGCCATGTTTTTTTCAAAAAGGCCAAAAATTAAGATCGGAGCAGATGAGAAAGCGGCATTGGGGCTACTGCCTTAGACAGCCCAACCTTATTTCCACTGTAGGACTTTATAAATACCTATACTATTTGGCATTATATATATATCTGGTTGCTGTAAGAGTGGGCCCAGACTGTCAGGTTTTATAGTGGGACCCTATGAGACTCAGACCCACATTGTAACATGGGGACTTATTTTTTGCAGGCAAGAGCAGCTAAGTGGCTCAAACAAGGACCCATAAACTGCAGTTTTATTCTTCCCACTCCTTCTGAGCAATAAGTGATGTGCAGAGGGGCCAGCAGATCTCAGTACACTGCACTGTAGGATAGGAACCAACCAGCATGTAGGCTGACCTGATAGGGAACTGAAGCCTGCCTGTGCTTGTGTGACTGCAGGGCTGTGATTGGCTATCTTCTGGCACAGACCGTTAGGACACGCCCACCCTTCACTTCAAACATGATCAGAGAACTGAGAGGATCTATAGGGAGCTCCAATAAAGGGGCTATTTTTTAGATAGGATTAATTTTTAGCACAAAGTGAAACCAGCACCGTATATTATTCATAATTGCCTACAAAATTAGGATTTTTCCCATTTATCCAATATGTCTTCTTTAGAAGTTATTAAACGTTAATCCTAAAGTTTGGGGCCCAGTAAGTTCTAGTTAGGCACTGGCATCATGTGACTATTCTCAGAGGGGCCAAGCATTTTTCATTGCCCCCATGATAACCCAGTACCATTATATACTACTAAGGATTCCCACCTAAAACTGCCGGGGCCACAGAACGTTTGGAGCCCCCTTAGCCAGGCTTTGGCCCATGTAAGGCTCCCTGCTTGCTGATGGACAACTTTCTGCTAACCCACAACCGCGCTGGGGATTGCGGGGATGCAGGGAACTGTAATTGAGCTATGGCCTTAATAAGCGGCAGGTTGCACATCCCAGAGCCATAAACCGGTTCGATGCCTTCCGCCCCCGACTGCTCCCCACACAGCCCGAGAGGTGGCCCCAGCAGCGCGGCGCTGACAGCCATCAGGGAGCGGGGTGGAGCCGCAGGGTGTGGTTAGGGAGGAGAGGAGGAGTGTGAGAAAACAGAGAGGAAGGAGAGCAGATAGAGCCGAGCGGGCTGATGAGATGGTATAGAGCGCATAAAACCCCCCGCCGCCCCAAAATACATTTACCCTATAGAGTCCCCCTAACGAGGACTACCGGGGGCGGAAGACCCCACCCCACAACACACCCAGAGAAGGCGGGGGCGCCAGAGCATACACACATTCCCTATACCAGGCACCACATAGGAAGCTAGTGCCGGCGCTAGCCCATATACACTACGTACTGTGTATGCTGAGGGGCCCAGCCCAAGAACACACCCTGTGGGTGCTGCTGCTGCGGAGAGAGACTACAGGAACCTGCCCGCACTATATACCCTGCCCGCACTATATACCCTGCCCGCGTCCCGCAGAGGAAACGCGAATAGAGCACGGAGAAGCGGGGGATGCATACAGAGACCCACTCGGTAAGTACCATCACCTGCAAAGTACCCAAACCCATTCACCCCCCTCTCCCCAATATTTGAGCCCGTCCACTCGCACTGCCCTCATAGTCAGTGAGTATGCGGGGAGACCGAGCGAGGGGCTTTAGTGCAACACCCCCCCCCCCCTCCCTGGTGCATTGGTACAGGCAGAGGTGCCCCCCACTCCTTATAATTTGTATAGGATCTGGGCTTGATCCTACGTAAGACTCCATCTTGCTCCCTCTTAAAGAGACAGTGCTCCCTGAAAAGGAGGGAACTGGCTGCATTGGCTAGACACAGCAGGTAACCAAGGGGGAGGGGTTCACTGCCTCAGAAAATAGATAATACTGGCCTCCTCGAATGAGAAAGTCCTCTGCTATATACACCAACTGCTGCTGATCAGAATAAGCATTCACTTTCTGGATATGAACAATTAATAAGTTTGTTATTAATGTATTAAAATCACATCACTCATGCGTTGGCAGTTCAATGTTAAGCCCCAATATATTTGTAGATATGTGCGTGTATTTCTTGCAACAGTGGTGAAGCGAAAAAGGGCTAGTGTGTATAGAATATTGATAAATAAAGTGTTAAAGGCCAGCTTAAGGCTAAGCCTATCCCTAGATGCACCTATTGCAGTGGGATAGCCTATGGTTCACTTGTACACAGTTCTGCCAAAGCCCCTCCAGGCTTGTTCTTACAGATCACTGAACCCTAGGTGTGTAGCGCCTCCTCTTATGTAAAAATGCGCACACATGCACCGAAACTGCAGTTTTGCAGCTTGCACCTAGGGCACCCACACAGGATGGGTGCTGCAATGCATAGGCGTGTGCTGCCGACACACCCAGAGAAGGGGGAGGAACTAGTATAGTGGGAGTCTGGCTAAGTAAGTACAACTTCAGAGACACCGTTTGAGTTCTGTGCATTGCTTTCATCAGCAGGGTCCTTTGAGAATACTAGTTCCCTATAAGTGCATTAAAGACGTATGTGTGTGTGTATATATATATATATATATATATATATATATATGTGTGTGTATATATATATATATATGTGTATATGTATATATATGTATATATATATATAGCGCGTTGGCACACGGATGCTCATACAACTAACTGAGCTGCATGAGAAGATATGGCATTCACACTGGCAGTATTAAAGGTTACAGCCCAAAGTTCAGTGCATGTAGATGCAGAATAATGTCTCTACCTGCATCATCTGCAAGGAGTCAGCTTGTTGTTACTATCAGACGTAGGTACTGGCATTCTGCTGCATCTATAAACACTTTACATTCAGTCTGAAATATTCAGTGCACGCTTATGCATAGACAGACTTGCGCTGGTATATGTCTATAAGGAGAAACATACTGCGCTTTAGAACTTCCATATGTTTACATATGTGAAAATGACTTAAACAAGGTGCAAACAACATCTGACTACCATTGTCCTCCTGTGCATAATTAAAGTGCTCTGTGGTGACCTGTCAGACATAAGGTGCCCATACACGTGAAGATCCTCTCTCTTGGCGAGGTTGCTAACAAGTGGATCTTCACCCGATATCGGGGAACATGTAGGCTAATTCAGTCGTTTGGCCCTGGGGCCAAACAATTGAATTATAATAGCGGCAATGGGGCAGTCGGTTCGGGGTCCGCATCAACGAGCTGATGTGGCCCCCGACCCGACTAAATCTTTTAACCTGCCCGATCGATATCTGTCCAATTTCAGGCCAGATATCAGTCGGGCATGTCCCTCGTTCCTGCCCCTACACGGGCCAATAATCTGCTGAATCGGTCGAAGGGACCGATATCGGCAGCTACAATCGGCCGGTGTATGGGGACCTTAACTGTTGTTACTGTAATTTGCGCTAGACTGATTATACCTACATTTGGGGTTGGTTACAGTAGGTTGCATGTCCCTAGATGTTTTTTATGGGTTTTAAAACATAATGCATTTTGGCTGTGAGTCTTGGAAGGCATTAAGCATGCTGCAACAATTGTGCAAGTCAAGTTGGATTTGGGTATCCAAACACCTTCATAGAGATGCAGGGCACTCGGGTCCGACTTAGACTCCATGCAACCAAGTGGATCTTGTTTGTGTGCAATCTTTTAATGCCAATGTCAGTTATAACAAAATTTAGACCTGGCTAATCACAAATATAGGCCTGAACAGGCCTGAATGAGCCCCTTAATGTCTGCAGCACTTAATACAATTTTTTGTTAGAACCCATTTGCAGCCATACTTTCAACATTATTGGCAAGGAAAGTGGCACTCTGCCAATTATGTAGAATCTTTATTTCTGACATAAGGGTTATGCTTTGGAAAAAATGCTTTGCCTAGCAATTGCCTTACCTGTAGCACTTCTACTCCTAGTCAAACACTGGCAAGGAATGATTTAAAGGTGCAGTGTCATCATTATTTTGTGCTTGGGGATTCTATTTCCTGCTGCTCACTTGACTATTTCTATTTACTGTCTGTAGAACAACTGAATACTATGTTGCTTTAAGATATACTGACAAAGCAGGATTAAATACCCTTTATCAGAATGTCTCAAACATTTAGGCCACAGCCACATGTGGCGTACTGTCTGCTTCTCTCCGCCTGCGTTTTGTTGGTGGCAAAGAAAAGCGAATGCGATCTTATCAGCTGCTCTGCATATTTGCACTGACAGGCATGTTTGTCTGTGGCCTTACTGTGCTGCTCCTTGAAATGCCTGTGGCTGACATAAAACGATGAATGAAAATGTATATGAAGACTTGGCTGAGGTATTGTAAACAGATGCACTGTAAGAGCAAGGGCACATGAAGCATATGACCCGCTTCTCTCCGCCTGCGTTTTGTAGCTAAGCAGAGAGAAGGGGATCTATACACTTCCAGGTTTAGTTGCACTGAGAGGCAGTACCTGACTGCAACTACACCGAACAGAGTGGAGCAGAGATTGGCCCAAAAAACATGGTTTCACAGTTTTGGGCCAATCTCTGCTCTGTATAGCTGCACTTAGCACAACTATGTGTAGCTAAACCTGGTATAGGAGCTGATCCACTTCTCTCTGGCTGGCTACAAAAGACAGGCAGAAAGAAGTGGGTTATACGATTTTTGCCCTTAGGGCCCTGGCACATGGGATATTTTGTCACCCGCGATAAATCTTCGCTACTGGGGGTGACAAAATGTCCCCAGTTTCCTTACCATTGGCAGTAATGTAAATTGCCGGAGGGAAAACATATATGAGTTGCAAAGTAGGCCAAACTTCCCTCATATGTGGCAACTTTGGAACAGGAAACAATGCATATGTCTTTTCACTGGCGATTTACTTTACTGGTGGTGGGATGGTGAGGGGGACAAAAAGTCCCGCGTGCCTATGCCCTAAACTATAACAGAACTCTTTGAAATCTTGTGTAAAAAAAAAAAAATTAAAATGAATTATTATAAAAGGAATAATTATGTGATTATAATATCCCACTAAACAGTGTACTCATGTTCACAAATTCTATAACACAAGCGGGCAAAAGTTGTGGAACGCACTTACATAGTTAATATGGGTTGAAAAAAGACAAAAGTCTGTCACGTTCAACCCCTCAAAATAAACCCCGGAGGACGTGTATCACATTTGTAAATTCTAAGATCTTTACTTTCTCACATAATTTAGCACTTGCTCAGACCTATGGCATACCTTGGCAGTGGCAGATATTGGGATACCTTGCTTTGGGGTTTCTTATTGGTGTCAGCATCTGCCATATGCAGCCCCTTTCTTGTTCTATTAAATGGAAGACAACTGTTGGTTTTCCTTGAGTAGCCTATAGTGGTCAAAAAGCCATATATACCATAGATCTAAGTGGGTAATCACAATGTTTGATGTGTTTATTACCACTATAAAATATGGAAACAAGGCCACAGTTTAGCATGGTGGTGGTGTTCCTGTGAATCCTCACCCGGCTTTAATTACCAGAGGGATATTTTGGTTTGTTGTATAACATCAGAAGGTCTACAAGTTGGACAACTTTAGTGTAGAACTATTCTAACTGGCTAATATGATAAAGCGAACCTAAAGGCTCATAAACATTAAAATTTTATGCAATTGACATCTATTAGAGGTGCAGGTTTGAGCGCGTAATTCCATATTATTCTGCGAGAATATAACCATAAGCATACAGATCTGCATTTTTGTTTGTTGCATTCACAAACAACAACTAAGAACCTTAAAAAAAACATTTTAACAAAATCTATCTGCATTTTAGTGTGTTCAGCATGTGTTTGAATAGATGCATATTCAGTCATCCATATGTAAATGTACGACCTCTATTATTTGTATAGGGCTGCCTTACCAGCCTGTTGGTACAGAAACCCTGTGACAAAAAATTATTGCCCCATCTGCTGTTTCTTGAAAGGTGGTGGGCCCCCAGCATGTTCTGCTACAGTTGGGCTGACATAGGTTTAGTGATTAGTTGATTAGAGGCATTGCTTGCTTGCATAGCAACTACAAGGTCCCCGAATAGTAACTAGAGGGAAATTAAGAGTAGATAAAATTATGTTTATTAGTATATTATTGGTAGCTTGCCATTTCTTAGTTTCCTAACACACCTCTGTTTGAAGCTACTTCTGCAAACTATCTACATTCTTGGGTAAACTGATCATTGATCTGTGTGCTCATATTTGTAGACCTTGCTCGGCTTGTCTGTGTTTGTGAATATACTATGTATAAAGATGGGTATGTTTTTGAATGTATGTGATGTGCCAAATAACAGTGTTCTTTTAGGGAGATAATAATGCATAAACCAATAATGGCTACATGTGGCACTCCACTTATAAGCTGTCTCACAATTCAGCAAAATCCCTCCTATGTATTTTGTTTTTTATCTGAGGGTTTCCTTGAGGGTGTGATATGACCGTATGAACATGTGCTATGTACAACAGGAACAATATTCTCAATACCCTCAAAAAGGTAGATGGTATTGTCTTAGTGAAATGTTCCCATTTGAAAATTCAAGGTAAAATAACTCCTTAGCGTGTTTAGCTGGCATAGGTCAGTCCAATGATGTCTGTCCAGCTGCAGATGGTCCAAGAGATTTTAAAGGGCAAGTTTAGTAGACTTTTTATTATTTAGACAAAGATAATTTTTAGTGAATTGTCAAATTATTGATAGATTTGTTTGTGGTTTTCAAATTACTTACCCTCAAGCTACAAACGTACAGTTTTTCTGCACTTTTACTTTGCCATTCAACCCACCGTACCACTTATAGCTAGCAACTATTTTTATTCCGGCCTAGATAGAGAGAAAGAGATGCAGAAGAGCTAAACATGGAAAAATACAAATCACAAGCAAACTGAAAAAGTTGGACATTAGGGTAAACTTGCCCAAGTGTGTACTAAACATATAATTCTGTTTGTGAGCAATTCTGTATTAAATCCAAGGCACTAACTAGGCTTGGTCTGGAAGAAACCATAATCTGTGTTCTGTGGGCCCTGATGCCACTAAGAAAGGGAAAGTGACACATTGCCCATATCCTTTATTTTTTTGCACCCACCCTGCTGGTTATATCACTGGCAGTCTGGGGGCAAGAAAGTGACCTCGCGCTTTGGGTCTGTCCAAATGCAGTTGTAAATGGTATATTAGGATTATGATCTATTTTTTTCATACAAATTCTTTCTTTAAATCTTGCCATTTAAACATAGGAATGGGAGGTGCCATAGGTAGTCTGTGAAATTGTTCTTTATAGATATTAAGGATGCACCGATTCCTGGATTTAGTTTGTGATTTGGCCACATGGTAGCACTTTTATTTTAGATGGTTCAGACAAATTCTTATTGTACAACCGATCTGAATCTGAATC
The DNA here is from genome assembly GCF_000004195.4 of Xenopus tropicalis. Lineage (NCBI taxonomy): Eukaryota > Metazoa > Chordata > Amphibia > Anura > Pipidae > Xenopus > Xenopus tropicalis. The sequence goes on along the minus strand of NC_030684.2, from coordinate 39,272,559 downwards.
ACTGACTTGGCACAACAGTTTATTTTTATGGATGATGCCATTTTTGGGGATTTTTTAACTAGAAATGTAAAATGATCTCCTTGAATAGGGAACTGACCCATACAGCAGTAAAGAAGATTGACCGTAAATATAAATTGTGATTATTCCTTACCTTTATAGTTTGGGTTATTCCATGCAAGCAGTTACAATAAACGACAATATGTGTAAGCTAGAATGTAATAAACATATACAGTTATACTAGTGTTACTTTATACTAGGTATACAGTTTAAATCACAGCACTCATTAAGGGTTTTAATTGACAAATTCTACTAAATGAAATACTTAGGAGTAAGTGGTAGTGTTTACATCGATCTGTAGGTCCGGTGATTGTGCCAAAAGAGATTGTAGTATGCAAACAGGAGAAATGGGCACAGTCTAATGTGGCTGAAGGTTGGTGATTTTGGGAACCCGCACAATATCTTAGGCCTCCTTATGGCCCTTAATGCAGAGGTACTGCAACCCAGCGAGCATGTTGAATATGCTTTTAGCAAGCATATGGGGGCAAAAATAATGCCCTCCCAGAACCAGATCTAATCAGGGCTTGATCAGGTATCAGTTAGCTGGAAAGGCTTATTGAATCTCCTGACAGTTCTCCATGGGCCCCAGTGTGATCAGATCTTTGACTTGTAAAGATCAGCCCTATCTACCTGTGCATAGATGTCATTTTCCCAGTTGAGTTATGGAGCAGCACTATCCCTTTCAGTAATGCCATTCTGGGTGTGGAAAGAAAAGAATAAAAACCTCTTCCTGTTCTGCTGAATAAAAAGTCACGTGCTTACAAAAAAATGCTTTCCTAGGAACCCTTTTTCTAAAGATGGGTCAGAGAAATGGGAGAGGCAGAGCTTAACATACCCAGAAAAGTAAAGAACATTCCTTTTCTATATCATATTTATATTTAGGAGCATAGGCAACCAGATTACTTTAGCTAAGGAACACTTATAGACAACACTATACTTCAGATATATCCTCATTCGAACTGATATGATAGCTCTTTATTTTTTTGTATAAAACCATCAAAAAGAAGGATGGCTTTGCAAACATAACTGTCCCGGCTGTTAATGTTTGGTTAAATGGAAGATCATTATTGTATATGAAATATATACTAAATACACCTTAAGTTACATGTATTTATGCTAGCTATAGGTATTAAATGCTTGGCTCCTGGGGTTTTTACAGAACAGGTGTCAAGAATGTGGAGCACCATTCAGACCACCTTATAAATTGGTATGCCCCTGGGTCTCCTGAAATACCATAGCAGAAGCATACAAAAGCTGTTGGGCAGCCTTCCACATCCCCCTAGATTGTGACTGCCATCTTGGAAACCTCATGCCTTGCCTTCTGCCCTTGGTACTCTGTAATCATTTTGGTGGTCTTTATGTTGGACAGACAATTTCATGCAGCGTTAAAAGGAAAGTTCATTAAAAAATCTCTTAAGAGTTCTTACTAATTCTGTTTGGACAGAGGGGGACAAATTACATCCAGTTGCACACAGTACACATACCACCTCCCCTGGTACAGAGAAGAGTGCTACACAAGGGAGCCCTGTTCCTGCCCTTAGCAGGCATTGGGTACAGGGCCTTGAGTTGCCTGCTCGCCTTCACTGAACGAGATTGGCAGGAAACGCCCACATCCCACCCAAGTGCTGCCCCCCTGTATGCAGTGTTGGCAGGCACAGCCTTTTGTGCTCCATTCAGGGAATGTAAAGAGTCCCTGTTAATGGCAAAAGCAACTCAGGTGCCAGGGTACAGTGTGAGCAAAAACCATAGTGCTTTGCATCTGACTTTTTGCATTTTTAGCCCCCCGCCCTTTAGTGTTATATGGGTGAAAACTGGTGACAAACATCCATGCTCTTTTTGAGCTTCAAAAACTTCTCCCAGAATGGTCTACTTAGCTGAGGGAATTATGTAGCTTCAAAATTAGTGAAAATACGTAGTTGGGTTACAGCTCCCATATAGATTGTAAGCTCTACGGGGCAGGGACCTCCATCCTCTTGTGTCTTTGACTCTTAACTTATTGCAACTGTTACTGTATCTTGTATTTATTTGTATTTATTGTTATACTTTGTATTTATCTATTATCTTATTAACCCCCTGTTTGTATTAATGTATTCTACTGTACAGCGCTGCGTACATAAGTAGCCCTTTATAAATAAAAATATACATACATACAGCTCCCATTCTAAGTTGTATAACTTATTATACAGAATAGTACTCTAAACTATATTATTATGACTTCCAGCATCCAGGTAACCGGCATTCTCTATATCCATAAAAGCCCAGGTGTACAAAAATGTAATGAAGGTCTGGTTGCTTTTCAGTGAGATGTTTTGATCTGTACTAATAACTACCTAATCTGAGCGGGCTACTAGTTCAGAATATGTAAGGTGATGTTGGCTGCTGTTAGTTTATGTTCAGCAGGATTCTAGACAGCTCTTCCTGGCTCATTTTGAAGTTGTAGTCTTGCATAGGCAACCACTGGCTTCCTGGCTGCAAGTTTCCTAACCACTGCCCATAGCCCTCCTATAGTATTCTAATCCCCTTTCAAGAAGTTAGAAAGCGTGTTACATAGTGTCATAGGGGCATAACCAGTGGAACAGGGCCTTAATGGCACGCTACATAGCAGGGGAATGCCAAGGGTTATACCTAGACACTGCAACACATACCACAGTAATATATCTGCAGTAGTGATGTGTGGGCTGGCCTGAAACCCGTGGGTCGGGTAGGTTTCGGCTGACACAGCTCCCTATGTGTAGGCTGGGTAGGTGGAGACCCACACATCAATATATTGGTTAGGGGTCCCTGGTCCTTTCTTACAACTATACCAAGTGGCTGAAGTCGCTGTACCCTAAAAGCACCCATGTGCTGATAGCACAGCAAGCATAAAGCCCTTCATTGATGTCTCATAATTTAATGCTTAAAAGCGATTTGTTTATCATAAAGATAAACAAAAAATTCAATTTTTAGCAGCAAGTGTGAGAAAATAAATTAACCCTGTGTGTGCCAGTTGGTCTTTGATTGTGCTGCACCAAACACACCAGATCAAAGAAAAACCCCAAACCATAGAATATACAGGGTCTGTATTATGCTGCTTTAGATTCTACAATGGGCATCATTAAAAAGTGGAAGGGAATGTATCTCCCCCCCCCCCCCTTTTTTAACGACTTATTTGTCCCTACTTGCCTTTTGCTCCCCTTTCTTTTTGCACACTTCCATTGGTCTTGCATCTCCCTGTCCTGTTGGTGTCCCTTCTATTCTCCTTTTGCCTCCCGCACTTCCTCCTCCCCCTCATTCCTTGCGCTGCCTTCCCCACTTTGCCTGCTGTTGGCCCAAACCATTGCCCATCCCCCCCAACCCCCACGGTGGGCACCAAGCTCTGTGGCATGTAGGAGATACTGCTATATTCATGCTTGCATACTATTACTGTTACTGTGTGGGGCTGAGGCGCTAGAGGTGCTTTGTCAGGTGGGGCCTTGGGGGGCCTGCAACACTGCTCCATTATTGGATGCAGACTTTATAAAATGGAAATTGGTTCTTCTTGCCGACCCTTTTCCCTGGCATTTTTCTCTTTTCATGTTGTCTCCCCCTCCCACTCTTCCTCCCTGCCTTCCTTTCTTGCTCTACCCTGCTTCTTTCTGCACACACTCCCCCTGCTCTCTTGTTTATCACACTCCTTCCCAGGTGAGGTTCTCTTTCCACTGGCAGATTTTTTTTCAGGGCGCTAAAAATACTGCCACCTCTCCCACTCCCTCTCTCTCTGCCTGTTATTGGGCCTGTCTCACCATTTTGTGTTAATGGCTGTCTGTGTCTGCAGCTAGCTGTGTATAGCAGCCCTGTCTGTGTCTCACACACACTCTAGAACAGACAGTATCTGCTTAGTGTCTCTGTGTCTCCACCACAGTACATCTCTCACTTCCTGTATTCACAGACAGCCCTCCCCCCACCACACACACACACACACACACACACACACACTGTGACCCAGTAGTGACATGAGGGTGGAGACAGTGCCCTGCAAATCCTGTGCAGAATTGGCTTGATGGCAAGCTCACGGGTGCAGGTTCTGTGTGCATAATGCTTGTGCTTTTTCTTGCACACTTACCCATAGGGATACCTTCCAGACCCAGCCCCCTCCCCTACTATATATAGAATCCTGCAGTCTTGCAGCCTCAGAAGGTGCGGCTCCTTTAAGCTGCAGTGTCACACACACCATGCGATGGGTGGGGGGAGGTCACAGCTGTGACATTAGGCAGGGAGGAGGAGGAGGATGGGACGGCACCTGGGTAGAGACATTTCTGCTTCATTGACATTGTCACCTTGTCACCTTCCGTCCTTAACCCTTGCAGTGCCATGTGGGTCAGTTAAACAAGATTCATTTTTATTTGCTGTACAACTGCTTTAGTGTGCTGTGAGCTGCTTTACTGGGTGCTAATCTTCAAACCAATACACAATATTATGATACGGTTATATTAAGTTTGATAAAATCTGTAGTGAACCCGTATTTGTTGTCGTTAACCTGTATACTTTTGGAACTGCAGCACAGTGACTAGATACAAAAGTATCTTTACATATACGTAACATCGGAGCACAACATTGAAGAGTTTCAGCCTAGAAATATGCAGGGCCCTAGAAAGTTTCATTTTTACATGTTTGTTTTAGGGATGCACTGAATTCTGTATGTATGTATATTTTTATTTATATAATGCTATTTATGTACAAAGAGCTGTACAGCAGAACAATAAATTAGTAAATAGATACAAAGTAAACACAAATAAATAAGTGTGTATAGTAGAATTAAAGATTCTACAGAGCTAAGAGACAAGAGGATAAGTGTTCCTGTCTCGTAGAGCTTACAATCTAAATAGGAGGGTGAATTATGTATTTTGGGACTTTCATTAAATCTTTCATGAAGAATTTGACAGAAACCAAACCTCAAATTAGGGCATGGAAGGGTAAGTAGAACCGTGTGTGCAATTTCCTTCTTTGCATGACCAAAAGTCACGTGATTGAAAGGGTTTGGCTAGGCACTTGGATTTGTCCGAATACTGCTGACAAAGGCTCCAGGATTCAGTGCATTTCTAATTTGTTTGTTGTTGTTTTTTTCATATTAACAAGTGGGAATTCAGTACTTGAAGTTTGTTAAACTAATTCTCGTTTAGAGGCAATCTAGAGCACTTTAAGGAGAAGGAAAGGCTAAAATGTTAAGCACCCCCAAGTGACTTTAATCGCTTACCTTGAACCCCGGGGTACCTGGAGCGATGCGCTTCCGCCTGTGTTTCGCTAAGACATAGGCGCATGCGCAGTAGAACGAAGAGCCGACTTCTCTGTTAAAGTTCGGCTTTTCACTACTGCGCATGCGCGCGCTCGCAAAGCAGGAAGAAGGAAGGGCTGCAGGTACCCCGGGCTGGTGCTGTTCTCTCCGTACAGGGGCACCAGCCCGGGGTAAAAGGTATGCGATTCAAGTCACTTGGGGGTGCCTAACATTTTGGCACCCCCAAGTGACTTTGCCTTTCCTTCTCCTTTAATTTAAATTAAAGGGCGCTCACCAAATCTTTCCAATGGTTCAGGTGCTTAAGCCCTGAACCCTTTGCTTGAAAACAACAGCAATACCTGAAACAGCGGGTCACTCACCGTTCCAAATCAGTGGTCTGGGTGCGATGCCCCGAGCGCACAGCAAGGTGAGAAATAGACCAGCACAGATGAATGAGGCACGCACTCCACAAGCTCACAATTTTCGGTAAAATGGTCCAACTTTATTTTACATTGTTTAAAAAGTCTGACGTGTTTCACGTGTGAAAACACGGAATCATAGACATACCATGATGGCACACACAGGCAGGACCAGCAGAGTTAGGAAGGAGACAGGGAAACTCCCCATGACTTTGCAAGTAACTGCATAGTCACGGCCCTGTATTTGTTTAAACCTGTAAGCCCCTGCATTGTTCACACCTATAAGACCTCAGACTGTAGGTGCATCCATTGTTCACCTGTTCACAGCTCAGACAGACTGTAGGAGCAGTGCTGGCATTGTGTCACTGTATATACTGTAGTACAAACTGTTCATCTTGAAGTGGTCACGATCAGTAACTTGCATAGTCATGGTAGGTTTCCCTGTCTCCTTCCTAACTTTGCCTGCTTGTTTGTGCCATACTCGGCCTACCCTATGCTGCTTGTGTGTGCCATACTCTGCCTGCCCTTTGCTGTCTGTGTGTGCCATACTATGCATCCCCTATGCTGCCTGTGTGTGCCATACTAGCTGGCCTGCCTCTGAACATCGGTTTGGTCTAAAACTGGCTTCCATTATTGACCCTCCAAGACATAAGAAAGAAAAATTCCAGCCCTTGGTACCACAGATGTTGAACAGCACTGTTCTATTCACTACTTTTAAAGGGGATCTATTCAAAAATAAAAAATTAGGCTAATGGCACATGGTCTTCTGGTGGAAGTCAAAAACCCCTGTCACCTAATGTAATGATAATCAATAAATGGCATCCTGTCTGCTGCTCAAGGAGTGTAGACACAAACCTTGACACAAAAAGTCTTAGGTGTCCATGTCCCTAGTAATAATTGGAAACTTAAAGGAACAGTAACACCAAAAAATGAAAGTGTATAAAAGTAACTAAAATATAATGTGCTGCTGCCCTGCACTGGTAAAAGTTGTGTGTTTACTTCAGAAAGTCTACTATAATTTATATCAATAAGCTGCTATGTAGCCATGGGGGCAGCCATTCAAAGGAGAAAAGGCACAGGCACATAGCAGATAACAGATAAAACACTATTGTATTCTACAGAACTTGTCTGTTATCTGCTATGTAACCTGTGCCTTTTCTCCTTTTTTCCAGCTTGAATGGCTGCCCCCATGGCTACACAGCAGCTTATTATATAAATTATAGTAGTGTTACTGTAGCAAACACACCAGTTTTACTGATGCAGGGCTACAGTGCATTATATTTTTATTACTTTAAAGCTCTTTCATTTTTTGGTGTTACTGTTCCTTTAAGGTCTTCAGGGTTACATAGATCAGATAGGATTCTTATTAGCTGCTTCTTGGGAAATTTTCTTGCATTTTCATACAGCTACAAGGCCCGATGAGCTTGAATTTGAGAAAATGTAATCAAGCAATATTGCTTCAAGGTATACAACCTGGATGTTGTTGGTCTGCAGCTGCCACTGTGTTAAAGAAGACACATTATGTAAAAACACAAGAATGTGCCCGAGCATTTCACTCACTTAAAATATAGAAGGAATGTGCTTTAAAAAAGGCTGATTTATTGAAAATTTCTAGTCCCACCCATTTGTTCCACTTCCTGCTGCCTTTTTTCCCAGGCTGTGCAGGTGAGCCAGTCGCATTCAGCACATTGCACTGTAGGAACCAATCAGCAGCTAGGCTGACCTGATAGGGAACTGAAGCCTGTCTTTGCTTGTGTGACTGCAGGGCTGTGATTGGCCATCTCCATCTTACTGTGCTTCTGGCAGGGACCGTTAGAGAATGCACACATCCTTAAAGCAGGGAAACTGAGACCAGAGAGGATTTATAGGGAGCGCCAATGAAGGGGCCATTTTGTAAAGATATTAATCATTTTTACCCCAGTGTGAAACCTCATAATTGGCTACAAAATTAGGGGGTCGGGGAATCACTTATGCTATTTGTTTTCTTCTAGTTGTGCTGGGATTTGTAGTCCAGTAACATTTTGAGTGGTCAAGCAGCAGTACTTAGATGTTACCCCACATTTGCTGCCCTGACCCCAATGCAGAGTCCTGCAGTGGCACATGATAATGCAGTGTATACCTGACAACAGCGCATATAAAGTGTATTTGCATATGTGCTGCCATGTATAACTGACCCACACAATGTTGTGAAATTCTTTGGTGTATTTGTAAAAGTTTCCATAACTTGTTAAGACTAATTGTACCAATTTTATCTTGGCCGGCTTTCCCTTTATGATTTATGTGGTGCCACTGAAAGTTTGCCCTCACATTGTTGTACAGCAGTTTGTCACAACATGCTCTCTGATATGTGAACAAGGCACAATGTACTCACCAACTAGAACATCTTCAGAAACAATGCAGCTTGCTTTTATCCCCCAGAGCGTACTGCAACAAATGCACTGAAACACTGCCCCCCAGATTATTATAATCACCTTAGAGTTAGCATATAGTATGAGGTAAGCATTGATTTTCAGTGACAGTTTGGTCTTTTTTAGACATACTATTCTGGTATAACAGTGATGCCTGAATGTGTGGGTGAGAAATTATATTTATTAGCTTTCTGTTCACTCCCACTCTCATTTATCCAGAAGTCTGCCATTCAAACCACTGACTGGTTGCTAGGGTAAGTGGAACCCTAACAACTGTTTAAATTCTAAACTCGAGAGCTATAGCAGAAAAAAAAAACAAATGACTTTTTGTTAATTGTCTGATCAGTGTCTTCAGTGCCTTTACCCTTTCTGTGCCATGGGGATTTTTTGTATCAGGGCCAAAGAGACTTGTGTGCCAGCACTGTAGGTTCTGCGTTTTCAAGTATCTCTGTGTGCCCTTTGCAGATTCTATCATCCATAGCAAGACTTAAAATAAACAGCCCATTTACTGGGAATATATAAAATGCATTCATGAAACATATTCTATGTTTTTCAAGTTTTTTTGTAAATTCAATTGCTAAGGAAAGCTGTTTATTTCTGTGCACAGCAAGATACGACTCCTGAACTAATGTAGCGGAAGCCAGGTGATTAACAGACCTGGAGGAGAATGGACCCGCATTGTTTCAGTGTCAGTGAGTGAGTACAGAGAAAAAAGTTCAGCAGCAATTACTTTTACAAATAACTTCAAAACTGCTGAAAATGTTAAATGGGAAATTGCTTAGAATTACAGTTTCTTTCACTATGCAGAAATAAAAACGCTTTTGGTAAAGTCCTTAAACTGGACTTCTCATTTTGAATATGGCTGTAAGCAGCTCGAAGCTTTACAGTAGGGTGCTGCTCTGACTGTTTCCTTTTTTAGCCTTATTGTAAGGGTTGCCACCCAACCCATTAGGACTTTCACTTTAAGTATGTACAGTGTAAAATACAGTAATCTATTCTTGGCTTAGGGCATTGTCTCTATATAAGTTTAGGAGGAAGCGGAGTGATGGCATTTTGAATTGCCAGTGCTGCTGGTTGTGTGTGTGCCATTGAATGATGCAGGCTGCTGATAGCAGGGACTTTGTCAAATGCAAAAAAAAAAAAAATCTGAGTTGATTTTTTTAGCTGGAGCTGGAGGGGTTAATGCTGCAAGTTGGCGCAGGGCAGGGTGAGGTTGCTTTGCATGCGACACACCCCGTACTGCCACACCCTACCACTAACCTTCCAGTACCCTCACTGTTAGCAACAAGAGGCCCAGCAATGCAGCGAACTGAGACTCTGTGTTAATGTGGCCCCTCTGCCTGAGCTTCTCTTCTTCTGCCGCCGAATATTTCTTATTATTGTGCCTCTTACAGCTCATTTTTGTGTCTGCTTAAAGGGGTATTTCACCTTCCAAACACTGTTTTTCACTGTACTTGTTTTCAGTTAGTGCACCAGCAATAAAGGCTTTTTTTGTCTTTAAATTTTATATTTTTAACCATTTACATTTAAACAACAATTTTCCTCCCTCATGTAAAGGAGAACTAAACACTCCCATTTTCCAACTGGCAGTCAATGGCTTAACAGTGGTGTGCTGCCCCCCCCCCCCCACCCCCAACAAATATTTTTTGGCACACGCCTACTCAGCCCTCCCTTCACCCGCCCACCCATGTCCCCTGCTCCCTGGCCACTTGCGCTGGGTAGGTAAGATAGAGGCTGAGGAGGGGGGATTTCTTACATCTATAGAAGAAGCAGGCCCCACGTTTCAGGCCCTTCTGCCCCCCAGGCTTCCTCTATAGATAGGCCACTGCTGCCAATTATTGCTGATCATGTGATATGCAAGCTGATCTTGTCTTGGCTTCCACTGTGCATACTCCTGGTCCGTGTTCATTTACGGGAACAAAGAAAAATGTAACGCAGCCAAAGGTAGCACCCACCAACCTTGTGCTATTATGCAGTTGGCGCGAGACCTGCAAGCCTTAATGCAATTGGGGAAGGGGGAATAAGGGCCTCCCTGGGATAGCAATCAGTTTAAATTGGATGGAAAGGGGGCTTAGTTGCCCCTGTAATATCCACATTTAGTATAATGAAGATTACTTTAATTTGCATGAAAATTGTCAGGGCCTTGGCCCTTGTAAACTTATTGGGCCTCTTTTAGTTCATATTCTGTGCATGCAGGAAAAGTAATCCCATAGAGAGCCAGACTTTGTCCCACAGTCGGTCTGTCTGGTATTATGTGAGAGTCCAACACCCATTTCCTGTACATAGCTTCTCCTTCATTTCTGTGCCATTCTAAGAAGGGAGGCGTTCCCTATCACCCATCTACATTGGCCTCACTCTCCTTTTGGGGGCACACCCTATAACTTTGCTTGCCCCACCTATAACTGGAATGTTCCAATGGGATCATTTTTTGGGTGTGACCCAGTCAACCACACTTTCTAAACCTTCTTGTTGCATATATGGAGTGCCAGTATACATGGAGCTGAACACTCATAATCCAGACTTGAGCTTCCGTGAATACATGCATAGATAGGTATTTAGGTAGACAAGAGGGAGAATTTCCTGTGTACATTCTTTTTTTGATAAATGTAAAAAGGTTAATCTTGATGGACATCCTATTTGTTCTTCACTCTTACTATACTTATGGTTCCTGTTCCAAGGAACCTATTGTCAGTTTAGTTGGTGAAATATCAAGATTTTGATGGGGCGCCCAAGCACTCAATGGTCGCACGAAAGATCATTATTGCTACGTGTATGGCCACTTTTTTTTGTTAAAGTTTGGCTTTTCCCTCTACTCTGCAAGCACACAAAGACAGAAGAAGAGGAGACACTCGCTTGCAGTGAACCCGGTCTAACATTTTGCCACCCCCCCAGTGACTTAGCCTTTTCTTCTCCTTTAAAAGCAGTAATCTAATACAGCAGGGATCCCCAACCTTTCGAACTCATGAGCCACAGTCAAATGTAGAAAGACTTGGGGAGCAACACATCATAAAAAATGATGGGGGTGCAGAAAAAAGGGGCTTTGATTAGCTATTTAGTATGCATAATCTCATCTTACAGGAGACCCTGTTGGGTAGTACACCTTGTTTTTATGCAACCAAAATTTGCCACCAAGGCAGGAATTTAAAAAAAAAAACCAAACCATTGTGTTAAGGTCCCCATACACGGGCCGATAGTAGCTGCCGATATCGGTCCCTTGGACTGATTCGGCAGCTAATCGGCCCGTGTATGGGCAGAACCGAGCGGCCTGGCCGACCGATATCTGGCCTGAAATTGGCCAGATCTCGATCGGCCAGGTTAGAATATCGGGGACCGCATCGGCTTGTTGATGCGGTCCCTGAACCGACTGCCCCATGGCCGCAAATGTAATTCGATCATTTGGCCCCAGGGCCAAACGATCGGATTATTATTTTTTTTAGCTATTTGCTACCCGATATCGCCCACCCGTAGGTGGCGATATCGGGGGAAGATCCGCTCGCTTGGCAACATCGCCAAGCGAGCGGATCTTATTGTGTATGGGGAACTTTACTCAGGTGCAACTGGTTGGGATCAATGTAATACAGTATGGGATTTTGCAACAAAGAGTGCAAAATTGGCTTAATGTCTAGTTACCTATAGCAACCAATCACAAGGTAGCATTTAGTAGTCACCTGTGTAAAAGTAAACATGTTATTAGTTGCTATAGGTTACTGCACCTGGGCAAATGTGTGCCTTTTATTACATATAACTTAGATTGTAAGCTCTATGGGACAAGGAATTCCTTCCTCTTGTCTCTTTACACTCTTTATGTAACTGTACTTTGTATATATCATTGTATTGACCCTTGTTTGTTTTATTAATCTTTGTATCTGCTGTGCAGCACTGTGTACAGAAGTAGCTCTTTAAGAATAAAAATGTACTTGCATACATATGGGGTTAAAGAGGAGGCCAGCTTGCTGTATAGGGACGGAGCTTTAAAGGATGAATGTGAGGAAGGCCAGACTCTTTTGAGCTGGCAAACAATGAGGTTGTAAGATTGAGGGTGCTTGCTAGGATACCTTACAGGGGCAGTTCTATGCTGGATGAGAAGGAGGGGATGCAGTGCTGTTGAGGATGAATGTGGGTACAGGTTAGGATACAGTTGTGTTCAGCTTGGTGCGCAGTGTGGGACAGGATGGGTATGTGGGTGGCAGTGTGGTACAGGATGGGTATGTGGGTGCTGTTATAATACTGTGGGGGTGACAGTGTGGTACAGGGTGGGTATGTGGGTGCTATTAAAATACTGTGGGGGTGACAGTGTGGTAAAGGGTAGGTATGTGGGTGCTATTAAAAAACTGTGGGGGTGACAGTATGGTACAGGGTGTGTATGTGGGTGCTTTTATATTACTGTGGGAGCACAGTGTGGTATGGGGTGGGTATGTGGGTGCTGTTAGAATACTGTGGGGGGGGGCAGTGTGGTACAAGGTGTATGTGGGTGTTTTTATATTACTGTGGGGGCACAGTGAGGTATGGGGTGGGTATATGGGTGCTGTAAGAATACTGTGGGGGCGCAGTGTGGTACAGGATAATTAGTGCTGCATACATAACATGTCGGCAGATAAGGAGACACTGGCTGAGGATGACGTAGCACTGTGTTAAAACTGCAGCATGAAGATTCCCTATATGGAGGGATGGTTGGCGATTGAGTTCAATATTTAGAAATTTACCCGATTACATTTCTTTGTTATAGGCCATTTAGGCCTTTTTATGTGGGATTAGAGACAGATGCTACAGAGTAGAGGTGTCTATACTGAGAAGCTTGGATACTGGGGATTGACAGCTTTGATTATGAGTAGAGTGGGGTGCTGCTCTCAGACAGAGCTGTTAGTAGGGTGAGGAGAGGCATGAATGCCGTGGGATGACAGATGAACAGACTGCATATGCTGCTATAGCCTAGGCTGCTGTGTTCTCATGGAAATGGCCTTCCTAATGTGCAGAGCAGAATGCAGCAGTGAAGGGACGGCAGGAGAATGTACAGCTGGGTAATAGCACGTATTCAGGCGCGTATTTCTGAGCTACATGCCAGCTAATCTTCTCTCTCAGAGTGACCCACTTGTCCCCTCGCTTTCTCCCTCTGTTAATCGCTCACACAGGGGCACTGCTTTGCCTCTCCTTCCCCCTCCTTCCACTCTGTGCCTGCCAAATCTCCACCCTGATCCCCTGCAGAGACACATGGGAGGAGAGCAGGATGCTGAGGAGGGGTGCAGAGAGGGAGGAATAGAGGGGGGAAAGCTTCTTTCATTCACTTCTCTTTATTAGGTACAGATGTTGGTTAACTATTTCACTGGCTTCTCACCCTACCTGTACCTGGCCAGTAATGCGTGTCTGTCCTTCTCAGTGCCCATACCCCTGCAGTCACATTTGCTGTGTACAAAACACCGTGTACCCTTCCCTGTAGTTGCATATTCTGCTATCCATAGTGATGTGCAATGTCAGGAAGGTGGGATCTGTCGGAGGCCTCCCCCATTCCATTGTAAACAGGGAGACGCTGACTGCAATTCTACACACTAGTTTCCCTAGTAGCCTGAGAATTCTTCTGATTCCATTGAGTCCCCTGAGCTTCCTCTTCTGTTTTCCCGTCCTCTTGTCCTTTTCCAAAATGCCTCCCATGGTCTTGTTCAGCTTTTGCTAAATACCATTTATCCTTTCTCCCCTAACATTCATTCCTTCTGCATTTTCCTGTGCCAGGTTTATGCACTTTATATCTATGTGAGAGAAATCTCCAGCTAAAGGTGCCATAGCTTTGCTCAGCTCCCTCTCTGCTTTCCCTGCTTATCACAAGGAGCACTGCTTCTTATATTAAAACATCACCTTTATTTTTGTCATTAAGAACATCCATATAATTGAGATTTACTCCATACTCTTGATGCGTTTCATGGCTTCACGCCACCTCATCAGAAGCTTGTGAGCAATAGTGCAGGAAATGTTCTGGTTGGCATCATCTCCATTGCTCTGTGTAAAAATAACAGCTTTGCGTGTGATTCTTAGACGCTGTTCCAATGTGTATTTGAATTTCGGCACCCTGGCTCTTCTACAACCTTAAAAGTGACAGGTGCTCCCGCATCAATGGCCGCACTTGTTCATGTTTTATCCAAACAGATTGGTGCAACTCTTCTCGTACATGCAATTATGCTAGAATTATAGAAACAAAGCTGCATTGCGGGAATTGTGTCCAAAATTGCACTTTGCATGCTGCACTTGTGCTTGTAAATGATGTCTAGAATTTCTGAAATGTGCTCTCACCTGCACCTCTAAACATTTCCCACTCGGATCAATGAGGCCAGGGGAGGCAGAGATGGGCTATCCCCCCAACTCCCATTAAGGAAGGCCCACGATTGCCTCCACCAGCTTCTATTCAGCTAAATACAATGCACTGCATGTGCCATTGGCATATGGTATATGATATCATCTCTTGATTGCTCTCCTTAAATTGCCAGATATAGTCTGGTTATTCCTGCAGTAAAGGCCTTGCCTGTTACCAAGCTGTATACCTGCATTAATGTCTCTGCTTGCATTTCTAGGGCTATAACACACCATACATTTTGTTGCCTAGGAAAATGCAGGAGAGGGCAGTTTCCACCAGTAATTCACACTGATCCCAACTCAGAGGTTTTTTTCTGTTGCTCACAAAGGAGATGGTTAAATGTGGTTGGCAAAGCGTACCGCGCACCATTGACCTTACCTTGCATAGGCTGGTATTAAATGGGTCAGGTGGCAACCCAACACCCATGTAGAGGTCAGAATTTGTCTTAGCTGGGCCAAATACAAGCAGTCTGGACACCCACACAACCTCCAGTCTATTTACTACACTTCTGGAGCATGAAGAACGTTGAAGCAGAAGCCAAGAGAGAATGTAGCAGCAAGCCTTAGGGGAAGTTGCAGCCATGGAGCAGCATGTGAATTTCGTAGCTGTCACCAAAATTTTGTGCAAGGTTTCCTTCTGCTAGTTCTAAGTAGGTCTCTATTTCCTATCCTTCTCAATCCCCTCCCATCTCTTTTGTAACCCTCCTTTTTTTTTTTTTTTTTTTTTTACACTACCTCTTGGGATTCACAGCTGTTCTACTTCACAAAGAGCCCATAGATTACTCCATTTGGCCAGTACACCCCGATACTGTATGGCTGTGCCGGTCTCGTGCTCCTAAAAAGTTGTGTGAAGTGTTACTTGTATCATTAGAACACAATAAAACATATTAAAGGAGCAGTTTATCACTGTGTTTGAATTTCTGTGGATTTTATTTGTTGTGCAAAACCTACAATTGAAAGCATTTTCAGTTTACACTTCAAAAACATCCTTACAATAGTTTGGAAGGAGGAGTTTGTTAAACAAATTATACTTTCCAGTTGAGGCAGAAAATCAGGAATAGGAAGGCCTTGATTATAGAAAGTAATCACCCTTTAAAGGGGTACTATCCCACTCAACCATTAGCTGTTAGCTCCAGGTCATAGCCCCCCCCTGCCTTTACCCTCCACCCACCTGTTCCACATACCAACTTCTGAGGTGCAGGGCTGCGCAGCAATATGGCAGCCACCATCTTTGGCCACATCACCCTTGTTCCAAAGTTCTATGGTGCTGATTGCATCCAAGAGCCTGATCACTGGAAGTTGAACCATGGATCTGGCTCAGACTGCATGCTCCTATCCAGTCACCACATTCAGGTTTGGGAACAATATGGACACAGCAAAATATGGCAGCTGATACGTTTAGCACTGTGCTAAGGTTTGGGAGGAGCAGGGGAGATAGCTGTGAACTATGCTAATCTTCTTATAGCTAGCACAATCGGGTAGTAAGTACAGGGTTATTCTGTACCTTGTGGCCCTCTAGGGCTACTTATACTGTATGTTGTGCAAACTAAGAGGAGTTCCAGGGGACACCCACATGCCTTGGGCCCTCACCACAAGCCCCCTGTTGTAGCACTACTGAACGCATCCATTGTAGGAGTGCAAACATTTCTGCCTTAGGAATCAACAGGACTATGCAAAGTGGGTGTTTTGTGCCCATTTCTTACCCTCTGCACTTTGCCCGATGCTCATTCTGTTGCTCACCATACTATATTATTGTAGTAGCATTATAATGTTTCCAATAGGATTATTATAGTGGCATTTCTCATAGCACTGTCCCGTTAGTTGCTGGAATGGTATGTAAGAATATGGTTATTTATATAGCGCTACTTATGTACAGAGAACAGTGTTGAATGTACATGTCTTGGCCTGCTAAGAATTGCGCACTGTTTATGGATGTTGTTATAGCATCCACTCAGTTTGGCGAGAAGGAATGGTACTAGCAGATTGCAGGTTAGGTAAGACCTGGCGTTAAGGTTAAGGTAATTCATACCCAGATTAGGCCTGGCAGTTTGGGTGTTTTCGGTCATACTGAACAACCATCTGGTCATGTATGTATTTTCACATTGATGACGGTCTGATTATTTAGACTGTCAGCTGAGCAAAAGGAACAATACACATGTATGGCCTCTCGTATGGTAGCCCCCATTTGGCCCGTAGCCGGATTGGCTGACATGGTGCCTGGTTGGCCCCTGTATGGCCACTTTCAAAATGAGTTGTGCTGTGTGTTACGCAATAATGTATTGTATGTAAGGGCTGCAGTGGCAGCAGAATAAGCTGAAACTTTCACTTTAAAGGGCATAGAGTTGCCAGAGTTGAACTCTAAAAATTGTGTAGACATGAGCTGAACTGTGGAGTTAAGTGGTACTGTCTATTCACCCATTGATAAATATCCCCACCAAACCATGGGGCCTACCAGTTGGCACCATTTGCATAACTGCATTAGGACCACAATAAAGTTAGCTGATAAAGGTATTACCTTTATACTACTTTTGTTGTTTTTTATTTCGAAACGATTACCCTGTAAACTTTTTGACTGGCTAGCACGGTACATCACCTTTTCCTGCAACCACAATAGACACACAGGCCCTACTTTGGTAAATCAATTGCCCTAAATTATACTTGGCGCCCCCCCCAAATGAGTAAGCTTCTCACGTCTCTGCAGGAGCTTATAGGTATTCATTTGTTTTTTTTTAACTACAGCTCCCATCATTCTCTGTCACTTAGCCCAGTAGTTTGCATGCTGCGGATTCCAATAAGTCCAATAAGTAAATGTGCCTGAAATGGATTTGATTGGTGTTGCCTATCCAGGAAACAGGTAGGGATGCAGGCCATATTGCCCCCTTCACCCATTGGATTAAATAAGGCTTTTATTAGTTATACTCAGTCCCTGAAAGTTACCCATGGTGCATGGCACACAAGGGAAAATCTGGATCGTTAAACTTAATGGCTGTGTACATACAAGGGATTGGGAAATCATGGAAAAGAAACAAAAATACTACTTCTGTTTCTATATGCTTGTTGTTACATACTGTAGCTATAGTCACCAGTGGAGTGCAACTAAAGGCTGGATTGAACATTAATGTATAGTGATTTCAATGTATTTATGTCCCAATGTGTTGTTTGTGCAGAATAACTGTATTGGCTTTACTAGAAAGCAGCTCAGTCCTGCTGTGAGAGTTAAGCAAGGTTTGTTTGGTGAATGTAGGGGAGATATGAACTCCCTTCCCCACCTCCCAATAATGGTGATGTAAGTTCACCCGATAGCAGAGTCCGCACCCCACCCCCAGCCCACGGGGAGAGGAAGGAGGGTGTGTGAGCAGCAGGCGTTCCCCTAGCCATTTAAAAAAAACCTACCCCACCCTGGGTGTGTCTGATTTCTGCGATCCCCAGATCCCTGAAGTGCAGCTCAAAAGAAGAAACAGGCTGCCATGCAAATACCTTTCATTAGAAGGGAAAGTCATACAATGAGGGGGGACCCTCTCTGCATGTTAATCACAGGGCCAGCTCTTCTGTGTAACCTGTATTCTCATTCTCTTTGCACCCTGCTGTGCCCCTCTGTGCATTCCTACAGCTTACTTTATACTGGGGCTTTAGCTTTAAATGTTACTAAACCTCAGTACCCCACTGCTCAGCTGAAATCTCTTTCTGTGGCACAGGAGCTCACCAAGAAGCCTCAGGGGTGGTATAATATATACAATATATTTATTAAGGAAAAAAAAAACACCCAGAAATATTCATGGAGACATTTTAACTATACTCTACTGTCATGTGCTTTATACCTTTCTAATAAACGTATATCCCGAATGTATCCTTTATAAACAGATGTCAACCGTTATAAATGGTACTTAGTGATGTCACTTTGTATATTATAAGAAATCCTGTACTGTAAAATAGGAAGATGTTAGAAGTCACCTTGGTGGCCTTGTGCCATTGTGTGGTTATGGAACTTCTCAGGGACTCCGTTTAGCCTTATAATACACAAGAAACATGAATAACTTTCCGAATGGCCATGTATCTGTTATATGCTGATAGAAGGCTGGGTATGAGTTTACCATAAAAAGTGCCGAATAAAACTTTCCGAATGGCCATGTATCTGTTATATGCTGATAGAAGGCTGGGTATGAGTTTACCATAAAAAGTGCCCATTTACATAGGAACACGAAGCAGCTGTCTGGATTCAAAATAGGCCCTGGCATTTCAAGTACCCAAACAGCCCACCACCACCATAGATAGTGAGTGTCTATGGCATCTTACAGCAGCCCCTCTGGCATTTGCCAGAACCCACACATTGTCAGTCTGGGCCTGGCAGCTGTTGAAAGAAAAGGGTGTTTTTATTGCATGTGGGCCAAGAGAGAATCCCCTGATCACGAATGCCCGTGTGGCAAGGACAGTATGTCTGATTTTAATAGCACTTATAACCTTTCGATAACCATTCATGCCCTTCTCCGTGTGCCGTTTCCTGTTAGCTCATCTCTAGCTGCCCTTAAGTACAACTGCTGGCATCAAACTGCCCTTTCTGACTGTCAGTCTCTTCTCATTGGTGAAAATGGTGGGCGGTGCACAGATTCTGTGGAAAGTGGAGAGGCTAGTCTCACAGTCCATTGCTTCAACATGAAATGAGATTTGGGTGTGGGGTGAGAAATGGTCCCTGCCTTTATAGGGCTATTTTATTGCTTTGGCCCTCCCTGAGAGAAGTGCTGCCAGGGACAAGTCTCTGTGTATATATTCTTATGTACACATTTTCCATATAATTTGTCATGCTCTTCCCATTTCTCATTGGATCTGGTGGTCCGTTTGCAGGTGCTTGAAAATCTGTTGCAGAGAAGGTTAAGACACTGCCATATGGCCAGTGAAGCATTGCTCTACATACATTGCTTTGTCAGCGTTGCAGTAAACAAGCCATGAATGTACATAGGATTTGCTTGGAACAAATGTTTGTCACTTTGTGTTTACTTTTGATCTGGTCTTCTCTCCGCAGGTCTATAACTCCTCCCCATTGTCATCCCGCTGCAAAATGGCTTCTGAAACACCAACCCCAGCCTTCCTTAGTGATATCAAGTTGGAACCTCCCGAGCAACTCTTGGACAGTGACTGTAGCCTGCCACAAGCTGAGCCTGTGGACCTCTCCATCCATAAGAACCAAAAGACATCTCTACGGCAGTCTTCAAGTCCACCTTCTTCCTCTCCTATGGTCCTGGGAACCCCTCTGTCAGCACCCCCTTCTATTGTCTCGCTCTCGGGCTTAGGTTCAGCTGTCCCTGCAGTGCTCTCCCCAGGCTCCATCTTGGCCTCTACACAAGGCAGTGGAGGACAGCAGATCCTGCATGTTATTCACACAATCCCTTCTGTTAACCTACCAAGCAAGATGGGCAACCTGCAGACCATCCCAGTAGTAGTACAGTCACTGCCTGTTGTGTATACAACATTGCCCACTGATGGAATGACTGCTGCCCTCACTGTACCACTTTTAGGGCCGGATGGAAAAGTCACAGGTGAGAAAAGATTGGGGCTTGGGTGACGCAGAACTGTTTATTGCCATTTTGATATGCCACAAATGCTATTGTGATAACCAATGGCAACAGTTGTCACAGATAATGGTATAACTGGACATGTAATTGTCCCATAACAAAGTCTTCTAGGGCCTTATCATTGCAGGTTTGATATATTTGAATGCTTACATTGAAATTTCTCATCAGTTTAGATGCTTGCGAGGCTCTCTGCACACTTGGGCCCCCATAAAGCCTTAGGATATATTGTTACTGTTGACATATTGCCATCATTTTTCCATAGCAATTTGCCCATGTGTCTATTAGCACATTTTTGGATAACAGTGCATGTTAACACTTATCTGTAGATACCGTCTTAGAGTCACTATACAGTGGGTGTATAATTTCATTATTATCTATAGTCATATGTCCAGCTTTATTGGTAGGGTTCCTACCACCAAACACAGCTCAGGACTCTGCAAGCAGGGCTTAGGCGAATCATCAGGAAAAAATGCCTGTAGGGTATAAATAAATAACTGCAGTACTGTTTAGTAGAGCAGTTTGTATCATTTTGACCAATTAGAATATTTTCCTTTGATAGCTCCTGTAGTATTCAGAGATGCTTCAGGGTCAGGGCCACAGGGGTTAATTCCTGGTATGACCACATATCTCAGTGCAGGGTGGTGCTGTTGGCAATCAAACCAGCGGCTGCTGTGGGAAAGTTGCTCCTTCTGTTCACAGCCCAACACAGCTTATGGCGCAGTCTATGCATGGAGGATTCTAACTAGAGAAGCTTCCTACATAGGAAATTATATGCTTTGTTGCTAGCCCTGCAGCTCCTCAACTCAGACGGCCTTTAGATGGTAAGCTCTTTTGAACAGAACTCTCGTTAACTCCTGTATATTTCTATTATGTATTTTTATTATTCTGCATATTTTTTTATGTAATCTGTATGTTCCATGTATACACCAACCTGTTGTATAGTGATGTGGAATTTATTGGAGCTTTACAAATAAATGTTAATAATAATAATCATAATGGACAAATGACACTGACATTTTTGGGATAGTACTTGGTGCACAGGTACCTTAATTTCTATGGAGGGCTTAAATTTTTTTTCCCCTTTCCCCTCAACACACAGGTAGGTAATATAATGTAACCATGTATTGTGTTTATTTCTGCCTGTTGCATAGTTTTCCCTTTTATGGATTGTGTAGCACTACAGTATGTTATGAGTAAACAATAATAGTGAATGTGTTGAATTATAAACACTTGCCTATACTATAGTTTTTATTACTGTTTACAGCATTTGGAATGGTGTGCTGTTGCCCTCTAATGGATAAAATATAAATTACATGTTCACTTAACTTGTATAGTAAAGAATAAAACATCCTATACAAGTTAATATGTTTGTGCGTATAGATAGATAGATATATAGAGACAGAAAGAGAGAGATAGACAGATTTTTTTGTTATAGTATACATTCAATAAAGGTGGAGTTGTGTACTTGGTTTCTCTCAAATGTAAAAGTGTTGTGTAATTGCAAGCCAACCGCATAAAGCATTGGTCACCCTTGTGGTGAGATGTCATAATGCATAAATGGGTGAAAAGGCAAAAAATAAGCTAAGATGCCAAATATAGCTCTTTCTAAATTATTTCTCTTTTTAGGCCGGTCTCATAATTTGCTGATGAGATCCCAAGCCTCTGAAGTAGAAGATTTTGATTTGAGGGCAGATCAGTCTCCGTGTGACCTTGGCAGTATGAGCTTATCAGCACATTCTTCAGGTACTTGACAAATAAATGTTACAGGACTGAAACTGTAAGGGTTTTTAATTATATCGCAGGTATGAGAGGCTAAGTGTCATTCCATTATAGACTTCTGGGCCTCATTTACTAGCATGGCAAATTTGCATTAGTGCTGTAACCTAGAGAACATTCAGAATGATTTTACTTGTAGAATGATAGTTCGATATTAATGCTGGCTACAGGTTACTGCAGTGGTGCTTATTTTCCCATTGTTGTTAAATAGTACCTTTAGGGCAGAGGTACATGGGGAGTTTACATTCTAGCCAGTGGGGTGGCATTGCAGGGAGATTAGTCGCCAGCAACAACGAAGATTTGTCGCGGCGCGACTAATCTCCCTGTGTACCCCTGCCCATAGGGTAAAGAAACATGGAGCTACCAGTAGCAGCTACTTTTTCACAGCTACTAAACGCCAGAAAATACCCTGCCATAGACAATACTGAGAATTGTCTCTGCTAAAACACATATGGAGACCGATAAATGATCAGCATTGTCTATTTTAGTAGCCACACGCAGTTGCTGCTACTAGTAGATCTGTGTGTCTTCACCCTTAAAGTAAACCTATCCCTGCCACACATGATAGAACCGATGGAGCCGACTCAGTGTGCCATCCCAGTTAATGCAATCCTGCTCTAAAGCTGGCCTAGTTGTGTTCAGACTGAGTCAGCTATTACAAAAACAATGGGTTACTAAATTGTACTTATCTAGTCATAGGCTAACTGGTTGGAGACCTTAAGCTGGCCATACACGTGGCGATCTCACGATGTTTCGTACGACCGTCGGTCGAACGAAACATCGTCAGATCCGCCACACACCATTCAGGGCTGAATCGGCAGGTAAGGAGGTAGAAACAATAGGATTTCTACCTCCTTCTGCCGATTCAGCTCTGAAGGGAGAATTTTGGTCAGGCGCCTTCTATGGCGCCCGATCAAAATTTTCTAACTTGGCCGATCGGCGAGCCGACCGATTTCAGCAGCTTCCTGCGATATCGGTCGGCTCGCTGACATGCCATACACGCACCGATTATCGTACGAAACGAGGTTTCGTACGATAATATCGGTGCGTGTATGGCCACCTTTAGATGATTAATTCCCCAGAGACACAATAGTAGGTATCATTGGCCTGGTTTAGTATTCTAGCCAATCAGCTCTGCTTTACTTTTATCCAGCATACCCAGTATTGGGGCCTACCCAAGTTTCTTTTGGAACTTTTTTTTTTTTTTTTTTAACATGATACACATTTCGTTATATAAAAACCACTCACAAAAATACTTAGTACTGATAAGCCCTTAGACAATTTACACACGTGTCTGCTATTTGTGTGAACATCTGGTTTCCAGCCTGACATGCACATTTGATTAAGATTTATACAGACTGCCGACTACCTGCTATTTCATGCGACAACGCACAAATATTGCCATATTCTCCAGGCCTATGATTCCTTCTGATATGTATCTTCCTTGACTGTACACTAATTCATAAAGAAGATGTGCATCTGATAATTATTGCTACTAAACATGGTCCCACGTTGTGTCTGTTTATTAAAGCTTACATTGCTATTGATAACCAGCACATAGCACATATTTATAGACCCCTGTAGTTTCCTTACTGCTCCTGATCAGTGCTTTAGTCAGTGGATCAATAGCCACCCTTAAAAATGTTTATGTGCTTTCTTTGTTAGTTAAAGCAGAACTTGAATCTCCGGTGGAGATTAACAGCGACAGCGATGATAGCATTGTGGAGGCATCGCCTTCCTTTCCTGACACAGCACATGGGTAAGAGAGAAACTGTTTATGCAAAAACAAACACTATTGTACTATGATCACCTTGCATGGCAGAGGTTTTACTTGAACCCTTTAAAAATAGTTTTTCCCCCCTCCCTATGCTCATCTGTAAATCCATCTGCTCAGGTAGGCATCTGAGATAAGAGGCCAAATATTGTAATAAATGATCTTTTCATGTCCTCGACCATTTTAGCCCAGGTACTCTTGGGTCTGTTTTCTCTATATTCATAATGCTGTAACACTGGTGTAATAAACTTGTTGCCTGCTGCCTATATTTATAACTGTCGTACGCTTTTCTTTGTTCTGAATTGAAGTGAATTTTCATGATCACCAAGCTTTCCCTTTTCTATGCCAGGACACGTTTGATGCGAATGCAGAGAGGTGGAGCTGGTTCTCCTGACATGAGGAAGAGGCGAGTCCATCAATGTGATTTTGAAGGCTGCAACAAAGTATATACAAAAAGTTCTCACTTGAAAGCCCACAGGAGGATACACACAGGTAAGAAGAGAATGCCAGGGTTCAAGCATGCTAGGGGAAATGACAAGGATTAAAACTGTGGGAAGGGGCTGGACAAAGTGACTTTACATGCAGATAATAGGGCAAGAGAATTCTAGTACAGATGAACTTTCCAATTGATGGCCAGGAAATGGGCAGACACAAAAGCTTTGCATATGAAAGCATGTTAAAGGGATATACTGAGCTTTGCCTTAGGCTAAAGGCCCAAGGGAGGGAGACTTTCACCAAAACTGAGGATCTCTACAAAGTAAACTTGTTTATAATGGGAAGCATAATTAACTCAAGCAGTGTGCAATTGTCTTTTAAAAAAAGTCTTTTAAAGTCATAATCACTGTACTAAAGTGTTGCCTCTGTGATCTCACTATGATAGTCACTGTTTCACATGCTATTGGCTGATTATTTGGCACTGACCATTGTTCATCTTAACTTCTGACTTTTAATAATGCTTGGCCACAAGGTAGATTCAGTCACTAAAACTCTCCAACAACTGGCTGGATCAAGGCTGGATTTGTGACTAGTAGCTGAGTGGTGCCCACAAAGCCCATTTGGATTGCTGACCATGTACAGAGACTAATGCAAGAATCAGAAAATTGGACTTGCCAACATGAATAGCTGAAGCCACAGATTCAAATACTTGGCCAGCTTTTAGTTTTTTTTTTGTCACTCAGGTCCAGACTGGCATTCAAAATAGGCCCTGGCATTTCAAGTACAGAGACAAACAGCCTACCACCTGGCCCAAAGAGCCCCCACACACCCAATAGATAGTGACTGTCTATGGCATATTACAGCAGCACCTCTGGCATTTGCCAAAATCACACATGGCCAGTCCGGGCCTGGTCCTGCTTCAGCTGGACTGTGAGAATGACCTATCGTTAAAATGATAGTAGATAGCTTCATGTCAGCTTCTGTCCATGTATTCAGTAGGTAGTATTCACCCCTTCCTTGTATGCTGAGGATTTACCTGCTTTCATAGGGGTGTGTAGGTTTTGGGCCTGCAGTGTAGTGATTGTAAGCTGAACATCTATTAACTTGCATGGTAATTCTGAGTGTTGTAGTTTAGCATCAGATAATCGGGCACTGGTTATAGTTCCATGGCCTAAAGACTAGTTAAGTCCACTGATCTGTTAAATACAGATTTGCTTGAAATGCTTCTACAGGTATGGGGCCTGTTATACAGAATGCTCGGGGGCTGGGGTGTTCCGGATAATGGATCTTTCCATAATTTGGATCTCCATACCTTTAGCCTGCTAAAAACTCGTTTAATCATTAAATAAACCTAATAGGATTGTTTTGCCTCCATTAATGATTAATTATATCTTAATTGGGATCAAGTACATGGTTATGTTTTATTTTTACAAAAAAAATGGAAATCAATTTAAAAATTTGATTTGTCTGATTAATATAGAGTCTATGGGAGATGGCCTTCCCATAATTCAGCACTCTCTGGATATCGAGTTTCTGGATAACGGAACCATACCTGTATTTAAAGTGATATAATGCATTTTTTAGATGAATTACATGGCCAGTTACAGTGCTGCCAGTTACCGGGACGCCTGAATGTTCCTGCTGGTACACAAGTGGGTGTATTGTGTTTAGCTACAAGAAGGGAAAGGGTATTCTGTTTCATAGACACCTGAGAAGTTAAGCAAACAATGGGAAAAGCAGGCACAAACCAGCATTGTGTTTCCTTCACCATAAACATAAAGCTGTATATGATTATGTACAGTCATTTGTTTTTTTTTTGTCAAATATAGCAATATAATTACTTAGGCTGAAACAATGTTTAGTTCAACCACCTATAAATGTTCTTTATGTACTGCCTGGTCCTGAGGGATGCAAACAATAGGGCACATTTTTTTAAAAAAAATCACCATACTAATTAAACTATATAGGTTTATATTGCCTGCAATAAAATTGTAGAGATTAAACAAAATTCTTTATTTGCCTCTCAATTATTCTAGTGCAGTAAAGTGCTAGTTATATGTATGTTTGTGGCCTCAAGGTGTGGCCTTGGCTGAGATCCAGAGGTGATATTTTATCTCTCTACACTAATAAATATTATAGGTTGTTGTAGATACACTGCCACGTTTGGTTAGTTATACCTCCTCTCACTTAAAGGAATAGCCCAATTTTATTGTGTAGGTTTTTGTTTCCCATATACATAATGCTCATCTTATTGTTCCACCTTATCTGTCACTGCCTTATGAAGGCACTTTTTTAAAAAAAAATAAGTTTTATTTTTGCATATCAAACAAGGTACAGTAATACAGGACATAGAAAAGAGAAAGAAGGAAAAGTGAGGTAGAGGTTCAGCTCTTACTTTCTCAGAATAGAAGAAATCGCCCATTCTGTACATATAGCCAGGAGCCTTATATGGCCACAAACTTCTCTGTGTAGACTCTTGCCAAATAGGTCAATTCCTGATTTGCCAGGAAGTCCGTTCCCAATCATTCCCAGAATTGGTGGGCAGGGGCACAAGGGATTTCCAATGCATTAGGGTTTCTTTGGCATTGTACAGTAACCGTAAGTAGCACATCCTCGAGTGAGGCTAAAGTTATAGGCCACCTGTTATTCCTAGCAGGCATGTTTCCTGAAATTTGCCTAGCAGGCACCTGTTATTCCTAGCTGGTTTTCCCATTCGCTTCCTGGAAATCTGCCTGCTAGGAGGCAGATATTTGGGAAGAGAATGGGAAAGCCACCTTCCCCTCTAAGAATCGCACTACTGTATCACAGAACCTCTCAGTCACCGGGAGAGGCAGAAAACATGGAACAGATCCTGTAACATCCGACATTTAGGATGTCAGAGGTCAGATACATTGTCATAAATTTTTGCTAAGCAGCATGAAGTTTAATCTGCCCTATTTAAAAAAATAAAAAAACTTTAAAAATATAGATATTAAAGAAATGGTGGACAGCTCTGGAACCAGCTTAATCTTGCACTTCTCATCCAAATCTGGAATTTCTCTCTGACACTTAAAAAGGCAATTTTCTATTTAGGAGTACCCAGTAGCACATACTACTAAAAAAAAAGTATATTTTTATGAAAATGGGTTATTTAGATGAAGTAAGGTTTTACATATAAGAAGGTTTAATATGGTTTTCTCAAGAAAATGCTAACCAAAACAAATGGCAACCACGCCAGTAACCATTGGCTCAGGGTGATATTGGGAGTATAGTGCAGACGTGTGACTTCTTTATATAACTTGTAACTGTTTCTCACTGGTAGAGAAAGGGGCTTAGGGACGAAGTGCATGCAGATAGCAATGTGGAGTAGTGAGCCACTACATAAAAGAAATTGATTACATGAAAGAAGTTGAGAACATAGAGTATACTCCATATGTGCAAGCACTGCAGGTTGTGGGAAGTCCAGTGCTTGCGAGCGTATTCACATTGAAATGTTCATAAATGTTTAACTCAAGCTCATTTATACTTGTTCCAACAAATGATAACCTGTTGTCCTAGCTGTGCATATACACTGGAGACTACAATGTAATAATGGCATATCACTTTTACTCATGGGGGTGGAAACTCAGTTGTGACCGATGGTACCGTTCCACAAGTATTAGTGAAAAAATTATGACTTGTGACCAGAACTGAGCCGTACTTGCACCGTGGTTACTCCCTTTCTGATGAAACAAAGTACCCTTTAAGCCAGTCTCCCACAGAGGGTGGGGGGAAGAAAGGGTGGAAGAATTGTATTCCTGATCTACTGTCCATCCTGTTGCAGGAGAGAAGCCATACAAGTGCACATGGGAGGGCTGCACATGGAAATTTGCCCGGTCAGATGAGCTGACGCGACACTTCCGGAAACATACAGGGATCAAACCATTTCTGTGCTCGGACTGCGACCGAAGTTTCTCCCGCTCAGATCACCTGGCTCTTCACCGCAGGAGGCACATCATGATGTGATGAGAGACCCTAAAAGAGCCACGCGGACAAAGGCTTCTGCTTCTGAGGCTGAGATGCACTTCAGTTTATTCTCTGCTTCACTGGTGGATGACACTTTGGTCTCATCTCTCCATCTTGTCTGAACTAATCCCTCATTTCTCATCTTGTCCTTTGCATCCTAGTTTGTTTCCGCTGATTGTTTTTTTTTTTTTTTTCTATAGTTCTTAATTCTGTGTAGTGTTTCCCCCTTTTTATCTTCTAATCTATCTCTGCTCTTGATTCTATATAGTTGTTCTTGGCCTCTTACAAGAGCACAATAAGCACAGTATTGGTCTTACCTCTCCACCAGCATCTGCCCTACCCCGGCAAGGAGCATAATGGACAATCGACTGGCAAACGATGAAGTGAAACATATGAGCCTCTTTTTCTAGGACTCTGCTGCACAGTGGATGAGGGAGAAAAGAACCGTCACTTTAAATAGGATCCTTCCTGATTATAGTCGGCATTGATGCTCCCGTTCCCGTGAACTGTTGGATGAAACAGAAATTTTATAGAAGAGTTGTTTCGTTGTATATTAACACTGAGTGTTTTATACTCTGAAACCTAAAAATACTGTGATTAATTCTGAAGCTTAATTCTAATTGAAATGTCATCGCCTGAGGATCACTTTATTACTACCTGGGACTGAGCTATTATTTAACCTGTAACACATTCGTTGTTCACCGTTTATAAATTAAGTTTTGTTTTAAACTGAAACCCCTCTATTTTATACTGAATTATCAGCTTGTTCTGACATGCACTGACACACCGGTCTTGGTTAACCACATGCAAGCTAGATGTGATAGAAATCAATAGTCTGGCTTGCCACCATCTCTCTCTCTCTCTCTTGGGTGATTAACCTCTTTCTCATCAAATAAGCAGTGAAAGAATTTAATGAGTATTACCCATCATGTCCTTGGAGTTATCAGTAGGAGTGGGGAGAATTTTACTCCTAGTCTCTCTAAAATATCAATGCAGTTTTCTCCTGTGTTTCCTCCCACAACTGTGAATCTCCTAATGGAAGAAAGGGACAAATCTTGCGGAACATGTTACTGTGACAAGGCCTCGCCAGCCTTGGAAGGGAGGGAGTTGGCATGAAGGGGGTTAAAACGGACATTATTACGGAAATGTTGACTCACGTGTCGTCGTTTTGGATTTATTTTATAGATTAAAGAAGGATACAATACTAAATGAGTGTGTTTTTGTGTTCACTTTGCTGTTGGTTGCATATGTAATGGTGACAAGTTCTAGTTTAAAGGGGTTGTTCACATTTGGGTTAACTTTTAGTATGATGTAGAGCAATTATCCTCAACCAGTGGCTCGGGGGCCACATGTTGCTCACCAGCCCCTATGATGTTGCTCCCAGTGGATTCAAAGTAGGTGCCATTTTTACATTTCTGGCTTGGAGACAAGTTTTGGATTCACACAGACACAGTTTTACTCCAATCAGAGCCTTCTGCAGGCCAGCAGTCCCCATGGGGATACCAAATAGCCAATCACAGCCCTTATTTGGCATCCACAAAAAACTTTTTCATGCTTGTGTGACTCACCAACACTTTTTACATCTGAGTGTGGCTCACAAGTAATAAAAGTTGGGGATCCCTGATGTAGAGAGTAATATACTGAGACAATCAGCAATTGATCTTCATTTGTTATTATTTGTAGTGTTTTTAGTTAGTTTATTTTCAATTAAGGAACTTTCCAGTTTGGAGTTTCGCCAGCTATTTGGTTGCTAGGGTCCACGTTACCTTAGCAAGCAGGGAGTGGTTTGGATGTAAGACTGGTATATGAATAGGAGAGGGGCTAAATAAAAACATAAGTAATACAAACTAACAATACGATTGTAGTCTTAAAGAGTAATAGTTTTATGGCTGCCTGGGTCAGTGACCCCTGTTTGCAAGCTGGAAAGAGTCAGAAGAAGGTGGCATAATTCAATAACTAATAATAATTCAAAAACTATAACAAATGAATAATGAAGACTAATTAAAAAGTTAGAATTGGCCGTTCTATAACATGCTAAAAGTTAACTTAGAGGTGAATTGCCCCTTTAATGGATTTGTTTAACACAAACCCCACAATGTCCCTTTTTCTATTTGTATTTATCTAATGGAAATGTTAAAAGAAAACTATACCCCCAAACAATGTCGGTCTCTATCAAAATATATCGCATGAACCAGCTCATGTAAATCCCTGCTTTATCTTTATAAACCATTTTCATAAAAATATACTTTTTGTATGTCATGGAGTACTCCTAAATAGAAAAATGCCATTTTAAAAACACATAAAAATCATATGATTTACAGTGTATGCAAACAAACCAAGGGCACACATACATGTTAGGTCACATGAGCCAATTAATGGACAAAGTTCTGTCTTGTACTCACACACTTCTTCCTGTTACAGTTAGAGCTGCATTATTTCCTGTCATGTGATCGGTTGGTTCTGTATTGATTCTGGGGGTATAGTTTCCCTTTAAGAGCGGAAGGTAAAATGAGATACAGGTATGGAGTCCCTTTCTATTACAGAAAGCTCTGAATTATGGGAAGGCCATCTCCCATAGAGTCCATTGTAATCAAATTTCAAAAAATTTCCTTTTTCTTTGTAGTAATAAAACAGTACAGGTATGGGATCCCTTACCTGGAAACCTGATATCCAGAGGCTCCGTTTTAATCAAATAATGACATTCTTTAAAAATGTATTTTCTTTTTCTCTGTAATAATAAAACAGTACCTTGTACTTGATCCCAACTAAGATATAATTAATCCTTATTGGAGGCAAAACAATCATGTTGGGTTTATTTAATGTTTAAATTATTTTTTAGTAAAAAATGATATAGAAATCCAAAGTACAGAAAGACCCCTTATTTGGAAAACCCCAGGTCCCAAGCATTCTGGATAACAGGTCTCATACCTGTACCATGTACCTGTACCTTGTCCTTTTGGCTTTATTTAATGTTTAAATACCATAGTTTGTGGTGTAGTGACCCTTTAATCCTTTCTGAGTGTTAGATTTTCATACTAACCAAAGATTAACTAGGCAATGTTTGGGTGTTTGACAATAACTTGACAATACTGTCAAGTTAAAACATATACCACAACCTTGTTGAAAGAAGTACACAACTGATGAACCCTTGAGTTTCCATTTCACTGGATTAAATGCAGACTAAGAAGGGTAGCCTCTTGGAAAATGTTACTTTCCGTGCTGAAAACATTCTGGAGTTATTGGTTCCTGGTCTAGCGTAACTATAAACATCAGTTGTAACATGTAGGCAGTATTTTAACTGAACTAGAGAAAACTCTGTTGATCTTGACAAATATTCTCTATGACGCAGTTTATATGCACTGCTGTTAAGCTGTAGGTATGTTGTGCCTTCACTGATTTATTTATTTTGATGCTTTCAGACCAAATGAATAATTAATTAATTCGTTTATGGTGCTAAAGATTTAATCATTGAGGGATCTGGTTCTTTAACTCTTTATGAGGATAAATGACAACAGTGTGATATAGGGTGACAAAACACTACAAGTGTGGAATGGGAATTGCAGTGTTAGAATCTTGTTGAGAAGGGAATGAATGATTGGTGAGTAGAGGAATACACATGACATTTTGCTTATTCTTCTGTACTGCATGGGAGAAGCAATAAGGACAGAAAGCTGCGACTCAGGATCTTCCTGTGAGAAGTTCGTTGAATCACAAGTGGACTTCTGACTTCTACATACTGTAATGGGTGGAGGGCAAAAGTTTTAGAGGTAGAACTCATCCATTAGTTTCTTTTTGTTTTTAAAAGAATAGGCAGAACACTTTTATTCAAGCCCTATTTATTTGGCTCAGGCTGAACTTTTTTTTTTTTACCTATTTTTAGCTCATCTTAAAGGAGACATATAGGATAAATGGGAAAACCCTAATATTGTAGGCAATTATGAATAATATCCGGTGCTGGTTTCATTTTGTGCTAAAAATTAATCCTCTCTGTAACAATGGCCCCTTTATTGGAGCTCCCTATAGATCCTCTCAGGTCCCTGTCTGGGTTTCACATGAGGGGTGGGCGTGTCCTAACGGTCCCTGCCAGAAGCACAGTAGGAGGGGGAGAGCCAATCACAGCCCTGCACTCACACAAGCACAGACAGGCTTCAGTTCCCTATCAGGTCAGCCTAGCTGCTGATTGGTTCCTATCCTACATTGCAGGGTACGGAGGGCCGCCGGCTCCCCAGCTCATCCAGAGAATTCAGCCAGCAGGAAGTGGCACAGATGGGCGGGGCTAGTGGGGTTTGGGGGAATTTCTCAATAAATCAGTGAGAAACACAACTTTTTAAGCACAATCCTTCTATATCTAGAGGATTATAATTCCCTGGTACATTCATAATTTTTATAGGATATGTCTGCTTTAACATTTGTCAGGCTATGAAGACCTCATTTGTTCTTTGGTCAAGAAGCGTCTGGTCAGCTAGTGGCCATATCCTGAAAGGAATGTAATTGACATTGTGGGCAACATAAACCCACATGCCTATCTTAGGTAACACTCAGTTGAGCAGCTAATCCCATTTTAGGTAACACTCAGTTGAGCAGCTAATCTTCCCCTTTGATGTCTGTTCTTCTGCAGGAGAGAAGCCGTACAAATGCACGTGGGAGGGTTGCACGTGGAAGTTTGCACGATCGGACGAGCTGACCCGACATTTTCGCAAACACACGGGCCTCAAGCCTTTTATGTGCATGGATTGCAACCGAAGTTTCTCTCGCTCAGACCATTTGGGCCTGCACCGCCGGAGGCACATTACAATGTGACACGGACTCGGATTACGGATGCACAGTGGTGGATGCAATTCCTTCATTGTCTTTCTGATGCTTTTAGTCTATCCCTACTTGTTTGTATTATTTCTTCCCTCTTTCTTATTTTCACTTACACTCTTTCCTCCTTTCCCCTATCTTTTTTGTTGTTAATTACTATCCCCTGCCCCTCACTAGCACAAAACACAGTATTCACCCTTTTTCACCAGGATCAGCATCCACCATGCTGTACTCACCATCCAAAGTAATGACGAACATTGTCTTACCCATCATAGCACAGTGACCCATAAAGATAGTCTTGTTTTGTGATTTTGCAATGCTGGAGGTATGATTGGGATGGGAATTGGGGGAGGGAGGGGCATTTTTTAGAAATTGAATGGTATTGGATTTTCAGCCTGCCCACTTACCAACCCTTTACACAATTTAAATGAGAAGAAATGAGAGATGGAGAGAACATGCTGCACTGTATAGCAACACAATGAACATATCAATGCCGCAGGGTCAATGAAATTCTGCAACAGACTTCTTATTTAACCTATTAATTATGGGCTTCAATTATGTTTTTTTTCTTACTTTATGTTAAATGTAGTGCTTGATTCTTTTAATATTCCTTGTAATATTCGTGTGGAAATGTCTAAATATATGTATATATTTACATGTCACCTCCGGGTTTTCTTTGTCAGTCTGTAAAACTGTAAAAATCCCAGTATTCTATATGTAAATGTATTTGAAAGGGCCAGATCCCAAAGTACCTTGGCCAGGTTTGCTATGGTGCTTTGTGTTTAGGGCCCTTTGGCTTTTAGATAAAGATGCTAAAGGAAAGTGGAGTGAGCAGCAATACCAGCAGTAACCATAGCAGAAGCACCAGCTAAAATAGTGCCGCTATAGAAGATCAATGTTTGGCTTATGTGAGGCTTTCTATTTCCTTTTTTGATGCAGGGCCCCTTCTTATATCCATGTTATATTCTAAAGAACAGTCATTTAGGGGCGTATTTATTATGCTGTGTAAAACTAGCTGAGAAACGGAGTAAAAAGCTGTGTAAAATAAATGGAAAAGATTGGCCTCTGAACACCAGATATTACGCTGTTATTTTCCATAAGTTCCGGTGGAAGAAAAACCACAAAAAAAATTACACAGATTGTACTCCGTTTTTATACGGCGAAGCCTGGCGATGTGTGGGGAATTTTCACACTGTTTTTTACACAGAGTAATAATATGCCCCTTAATTTCACCCCCCCCATCCCCCTGGGCATCATTGCATCTGTTGCACATTATGTAAAAGGCATAAATCCAGCACTAGAGACACCAACCCCCATATGTAGTAAAAGGCACTAAGTTTGCCCAGGAACAGTAACCCTTAGCAGGTAGCATTTACTAGTCAGCTGTTTAGAAGCATACATCTTATTGGTTGCTATGGGTTACTGCTCCTGGGCAAACTTAGTGCCTTTTATTCCATAACCCCCCTGTAGACACCTCCTGTACCTACAGCAATAGGTTTGTTACATGCAAGATGTTAAAGGGGTGTAGGCAGGTTTGGCTTCATTTAGTAAATGAGGCCTTTAGTGTTCTGGATAAAAGCAAAAAATAAACTGCCACGAGGGGCAGAGGGGCAGTGTAGGACTGAGGCATCAAGGGCCCACTAGAGAAACTGATATCAAGGTCCTACTAGCTGGAGCTCTAAAACTTCTTGCTCAGAAGAACACAGGTATCAATATATATGAGAGGCTGGCACTAGGGAATATAAAGTTAATCAATTTTTTTGTGATCATGAATTTTCTTCTATTCTCAGGACCAGTGGCGAAACATACTATAAATGACCACTAGAGGGCCCCAGGCCCTAAATGGGAACTCTGGCTTCTGAACCAAAATTTGCTAAAGACCCCACGCAACAAAGAAATCTCTAACATTTGCTCCTTCAAAAAGTACATGCAGCCGAGCAATCCTCTTCCTTCTGCCTTTGGCCAGCTTGTACATGGGCAGTATAGTGAAAAGCCAAACTTAAACAAGAATTTGGGCCCTTTCATGCTACTGCTCATGCGCCGGCACTGGCAATCTGAAGGTAGACGAGGGAAGAAAGAGGATTGTCAGTTGCATGAACCCCAGGTTGGTGCAGTTTTCTGCTAACGGGCACCGGCCTGGGGTATCGGGTAAGTGAGTTTAATTACTGGGGGTGACTAACATTCGGCAACCCTTCAGGGATTGTAACTTTCCTTCTTATTTAAATCAGCCAGTGAGCACATACTGTGGGCAGATTGGCCAGCAGGAATGGGACACAACCTAGCCTTGACATTGTCAGTCTTTAAGGGTTTGAATTTCCCACCAAAGGCAACATCATATCTGGGATTTCTGGGGTCTAGTGTAGTGTGCATGCACAGATACTCTGCCAAAGCGCTGTGCTCCTTACACCATCCTCCCAAAATACTCTGTTTAATGCCTTTTGTGAGGAGGGACACAAGTAAGAGTATGCACAGCTGCTATAATTCTACCCAAGGCTCCTTTAAATGACTTCTTAGTACAAAGTTGAATCAAGGGTTGGTCCTATAGGTTTTTTTTAGATGCAGAAAGGAAATGTTTACCCCCTTGTTTGTTTATTTTGCTGTCCTGTGGATCAACTAGCAGGTCCAGTTTCACTGTGTTTATTGGATTTCACTTTCCTGTGTTTATCTATGAAGTGGTACATAGATCAGCCAGCTCATTATTCCATGTATTTAGAGGCATGCTTGAAGTTTTTGGCTAGGTTTATAATATAATACAATATTCATGGGGCACGAAAGAAATATAAACTACACTACAACTATAAATACAAATGCGGAATGGATTTATTTACCTGCTTAAAGGAGAAGGAAAGGCTAATAAAGAGTTAATCTCCAGCTGCAGGCATACCTTCAGTTGTCTCAATAGTGCCCTTAAGTCTCCCCATATTTCTCCCGTTCAGATGATCAGAAGCCTCATTGGAAAAAAAACACTGAGCTGTGTAAAGAAAATTTCCCATGATGCCTCACTCCTGCACCAAGACCAAGACCCCTGTACATGCTCAGTTAGTAAGACTATGAGGAAGCTTCCTGCTGATTGGCTCAGATCACACATTCCTACGGGGGGGAGGGAGCGGGAGAGAGCTGCGCAGACTCTGGCCACAGGAAAAAAAGAAGACAAGAAATCCTGTGTTTCTTTTGACAGAGAAGTCAGTGCAGCATTCCTGTGAGTGCTTATGGCTGTATTAACATAGACCTTTCTGATAAAGCCTACTTAGTTTTTACCTTTCCTTTTTCTATAAGACTTATGCCGCACATGGTGGGTTCTACAAACTGAAAATCTGCCCCTATGCTCTCCTGTGTCTGCGCTCGGAGATACTGTGTCGGCCTGGATACAAGTACATGGAGTGGATTTCAGCTCAGAAACACGTGAATATGCATTTCATGAAATCCGCTCCGTTAGCCTGTGCCCAGGCCGACGCACTGGCTCCGGATGCAGGCACAGAAGCTCTTATTTCTAAAGGCAGTGATGCCCAACCAGTGGCTCTGGGGCATCATGTTGCTCCCCACCCTCTTTGGTGTTGCTCCCAGTGGCCTCAAAGTAGGTGCCATTTCTGGCTTGGAGACAAGTTTTGGAAGCCCAGAGTCACAGTTTTACTCCAAGCAGAGCCTCCTGCAGGCCAGCAGTCCCCATGGGGCTACCAACTAAAGAATGCTTTTGTGGCTCAACAACATTTTTTAAATCTGAGTGTGGCTCACAAATAAAAAAGGTTGGGGATCCCTGCCAGCCGGGGGTTTCAGGTAATCCACCCCAGTGATTTAGCCTTTCCTTCTCCTTTAAGAAGTTTTATTACATACGCTGCGCACTTGCGCAAACTAAAAAATCACAATCGCAAACCTACTGTCAAAATAAATTGGAAAGGGTTTGCAAATGTTTTTTTTTTTTGTTGCACAAAGACAAACTTTGTTGCAAATGAAAACATAGTGGGTCTCTATCCCGTATTGCCCATTGTCACGTTCATGGTGGTCACAAATTGCACTCCTATTTGATGAATTTTTGGCTAGGTAGAAATTTATTTGGTTTTATTTCACACAGTTTGGGTCTCTGAAAACATGAAAGCGCTGGTAAGGCCCCATCTAGAATATGCTCAGCAGTTTTGGTCTCCAGCGCCCAAACTAGATATTAATGAATTACAAAGGGTCCAAAAAAGGGCAACTAAGCTGGTAAAGGGTATGGAAAGTCTCAGTTATGGAGAAAGACTGGGCAAGTTGGCATTGTTTACACTGGAGAAGAGGCGCTTATGGGGTGAAATAAGTACGTATAAATATATAAGGAGTGGTTATGTGTGAGTTGAAAAATACAGTAGTTGATCCTATCTCACCAACTCCCAACCTGCCTGACTCAGCCCACGGATCCATGTCCACTTACTGTATATACTTGTGCCTGCTTGACCATGCAATTAACTCTCTAATGCTTTGTTTACCGGTAGGTCCTTCCAGCAAACACAAGGGCATCCCTTCTGATGAGAAGAAAGTTCCATCCATTAAAAAAGAGTATTTTTTACAGTGAGGGCTGTGTTTCTTTCCTCACAGGTCAAAAAATCCTGTAATCTTAAAAATATTCTGTCATTTGTATGGTGTAGTTTTTGTCACTAAATTACACCGTATACATTGTAAGTAATTTATTCTACCATTTAATATTTTATTCTTGAACCAATAAATTTATTTTTTTTAGTCATTTTACTGGTGTGTAGGCAGCCATCTTAGCTCATTGTGCCTGATCCTGTGCCTTCAGTAACACTAAATGATGGTACTACTTTGAGACAGCTATTGTTTCTCCTATTCAAAGTTATTTCCCAAGTCATGTCTGTACTTATCTTTTGATCCTTTTTCCTGCTTGGGTGCTATTTTAATATACACCACTAGGTGGAGTGTGTGGGTCATGATTTTTATGGTATACTTTTTATTTCTAAATTACACTGTTTACATAGCAAATAATTCACCATTTAAACTTTTATTCTTGAACCAACAAATGTATTTTTTTAGCTGTAATATTGGTGTGTAGGTGCCATCTCAGTGCATTGTGCCTGAGTCTGAGCTTTCAGAAGGAGCCAGCGCTACACATTAGAACTGCTTTCAGGTAACCTATTGTTTCTCCTACTCCCATGTAACTGGAGGAGTCCCAAGCTGGACTTGGATTTCTTACTATGAGTGCTATTCTGATACCTACTGGGAGCTGCTATCTTGCTCCATTCCCATTGTTCTGCTGATCGGCTGTTAGGGGGAAGGCTGATATCACTTCAACTTGCAGCGCAGCAGTAAAGTGTGACTGAAGTTTATCAGAGCACAGGTCACATGGCTGTGGCACCCTGGGAAATTTATATGGCTTGCCCCATTTGAAATTTCAAAATTAAATATAAAAAAATATGTGTTTTTGAAAAGCAGATTTCAGTGCAGGATTCTGGCTGGAGACGTGAAAAAAAACAAGTTTTCCCATGCCTGTAAGCTGTATTTTGTATTTATTGTGATGACACAGTTTTTAACAATGTGCACATAAATTATTTATTTTGGGTACATAGCCAAGAAGTAATTAGAGGGAACACTTGGGTGTGGGTGACAGGCGCATTACATGTGCTTTCCTTACTAAAATGACTTACTGAGGCTACAAACGTGTCAGGGTTAGGGCTTCTCTTCTGGCTGAAAACTGAGGAATCTGAAGTTAAACGTGGGTTGATTTCTTTAATTGGGGTTTATATAAAGTATGGTAAGTGCAGGGACAAGAGCGTGAGTAATATATATTAGTTAGGATTATCTCATGATTAATGAAATGTGGAGTGGTTAATGAATTATGGATTGGTTAATAAACTGTGGGCTGTAAGATGATTAATGACCTCTTAGTAACATATCTAATATTTACATGTACTTTTGACTGGCCCCAGATAATGAATAAGAAATGGCACTAGAGTTTGTCACGAGAAACTGCGCTGATCCTTGCAGAACATTTAGTTGTATCTTATTTGCTAATGGTTTGATGGATTAGTGAATTCTAGGAGTAAAAAATCACTTAATCTGAGCGTGTTTGTGGCACCGCACTGTGTGCAGGGCAATACATTCCTTCTTTCGGGCTAACTAGAAGCTTACAAACCCTCAGAGCTGCCATTTGTATTGCTGCTGTCGGGCTGTGCTTTTCTTGCTTTTTGCGGCTGAAAGGTCCACGGAGCCCTCGGTGTAACCTTCCATTTGCTTGATCAGTGGAGGGAGAGCAGCGTAGCAGGGGGAAATATAAAGAATTAGGAACCTGGAATTCGCCGTGTGT
Source organism: Xenopus tropicalis (assembly GCF_000004195.4). Classification (NCBI taxonomy): domain Eukaryota; kingdom Metazoa; phylum Chordata; class Amphibia; order Anura; family Pipidae; genus Xenopus; species Xenopus tropicalis. The sequence continues at coordinate 39,233,478 of NC_030684.2, read as the reverse complement.
ACTAAGGATGCCCATACTTAGTGATGAGCGAATCTGTTCCGTTTCGCTTCGCCAAAAAATTCGCAAATCTTTCAAAAGATCCGCGAAACAGTGAAAAATTTGTGAAACAGCGAAAATACTGTGCGACTATTCTTTTGTCGCCCGCGGCTATTATTTTGTCGCCCACGGGCAATATTTCGTTGCGCGGCTATGATTTCATTGCGCGGCTATTATTTTGTCGCACGGCTATTCTTTTGACGCCCGCGACTATTCTTTTTTGACGCCGGCGAAATTTTTGGACGTGCTGCGAATTTTTCCGCGGCAAATTTTTTCATCCGTTTCATGAAACAGTCCGCCAATGGCGAAACGCGAAAATTCGCCGCGAATCCATGCCTGGCAAAACACTTTGCCCACCACTACTCATACTGATAAAATTGCACAAAACTAGGGCAGATTTATTCAAATGTGAGTTTACAGCTTAATACATAACTCACCCACGTTCTATTTATTCCTATGGGGTTTTAAGGATCATATTTATCAACTGGTGAACTCCCCCATTAATAAATATGCTTCTAAAAATCCCATAGCAATAAACAGAACATGAGTTTTTATGAATTAAGCCGTAAACTCACATTTTGATAAATCTGCCCCTAAAGGTGGCCATACATGCACCGATATTATCGTACGAAACCTCGTTTCGTACGATAATCGGTGCGTGTATGGTATGTCGGCGAGTCGACCGATATCACAGGAAGCTGCTGATATCGGACGACTCGCCGATCGGACCAGTTTGAAAATTTTGATCGGGCGCCATAGAAGGCGCCTGACCAAAATTCTCCCTTCAGAGCTGAATCGGCAGAAGGAGGTAGAAATCCTATTGTTTCTACCTCCTTACCTGCCGATTCAGCCCTGAATGGTGTGTGGCGGATCTTACGATGTTTCGTGCGACCGATGGTCATACGAAACATCGTCAGATCGCCACGTGTATGGCCAGCTTTAGTTTTGCGCTGATACACTGTATCTCTGGTTATATCTGGGTTCTTTGTTCAGACAGGTTAGAATGTAATCTGCCAGTGCATCATCAGATGAGGAAGCAATTGATTGGACTTTTAAGCCGAATAAATGGAAGCTTGGTTACCATAAGGCAATGATCCCCAACCAGTGGCTCAGGGGCAACATGTTGCTCACCAACCCCTTGGATGTTGCTCTCAGTGCCCCCAAACCAGGTAGTTATTTTTGAATTCCTGACTTGGTGGTTTGGGTTGAATAAAAACAAGATTTACTACCAAATAAAGCCCCCTGTAAGCTGATAGTGTGCATAGAGCTGCCTAATAGCCAATCTTAGCCCTTATTTGGCACCTCCATGCACTTTTATGGTGCTTGTGTTGCTCCCCAAGTCTTTTTACATTTGAATGTGGCTCATGAGTAAGAAAGGTTGGGGACCCCTGCCATAAGGAAATGGTCAGTGAATTGCCACTTGTATTCATAATGACTTTCAGGGTTGGACTGGGCTAACGAGACACCAGGACCAGGCCCCTCTTGGACTCCAACCTGATCCCTGCCTGCCTCCCCCCTGCCCTCCCTTCCCTGATTGTGGAATAAAGAAGTATAAGATGCGCACACATGGTAAAGGGGTGTTGGGGCCCCCGGGGATAGCAGCCCCCGTGGGCCTTGCACAACCCTGTCCGACTCTGGTGAATTGTATTGCTGCTTGGTCAGACACCTATTCCATAATTTAACTGCATCAAAGTAATGATGTTTTCAGCCCCATTTGGGGCTATTATTCACTGTTTAACAAAACAGATCCAGGGAGAGATTTAGGAGATTTATTAGGATTAGAAACCCTGATTTATTATCTTGATCCATATAGGCTAGTATAGGCGGGTCCTGATCCTTTATTACATCTAGTGTGTGTGAAATGTTTTTCCAAATTGATGCTAGCTACATATGTCGGCTACTCAAGCTGTGTGGTTATTTTATTTGTTTTTTAATGTTACAATGGCAGTCAAAACATCTCATGTCCCCCAGGCCTAAATCTATGAGGGGCAATTAAAACAGTTCTCAAAGCAGCTAATAGATGCACTCAGCACTGCAAACAGCCCCACAAAAGGCCAATTAATAGAACAGTCCCAGCAAAGAAAAGAATGTTGCCTAACAACCAAATAAATACTGAGCAGCATATGCACTGATCCAGTACTTCTCAGGCACAAGAGGTTTTGCAAATATAAATAGTTCCGGGGCTGGACATAAATTCCAGGAATTGCACAAACCTTTAGATCTGAGGTTCCCATAGTGCTGGCCAGCCGCAGTGGAAGGAAACCCCACTCCAAAGGTCGTTTAGGGAGAAATTGGCATTGGTTGGTCATTTAATGAGGCTTTAATTTTAGAAGTGTGAAAGATCCTCTCATTTGGGGAGGTTCAGAAATAAGTGGATACTGGTGAAGCACCAAATAGGCTGATCTTACAGTTCAAATCACATTAAGTCATTAAGTCAGAACAACAGGAGGAATATAAAAACCTTCTGCCCTGAAGGATTGTTAGCATGGCATTGTAACTCATGATTTCACTGTCAACAAAATTAGCAGTGTCTTTCGGATATGGTCAATCTGGAAAATTCTCATGTATTTCTTGTCTATGGAAACACAGAAGTGTGTTTGCTAAGTTGCTATGCAGTACCCATGTTCAGCCACTGGGTGGCAACAAAGAATAGCCTGACACAAAAATAATCCTGTTTGCATTCCTTTGCATAGTTATATATTTTACAGCTACTGCAGGTTTCATATATTGACATGCCTACAATTTAATGTGGTTCAGCTTGTTTTAGCACTAGGTAACAGGTGACACACTACTGGGGGTCATCAACACTGAGGGAAATTTGCCCCTGGTAACCCATAGCAACCAGTCAGTGGTTGACTTTTTTTCATCAGCTGCAGGTAGAGCAATGAATGCAACAATTTTGCACAGTGTTGATAAATGAACCCACTAAGCCACAATGAATGTATAGCCATGAAAGAGCCATGGCAGCCATGGAAGGAAGGGTCGAGGCTTTTGTACAGGAAATGGGGAGTTTTATATGTTGCCACCACTTCCCAGAGCTGAGAGTAAAGCCTGAACAAAAGGCCTGTAGTAGAAGCAATGCAGAGAGAAATGTCACCTGAGTAGGATACTAGTATTTGCATGGTAAACTGCAGTTATTAGTTATTAATGAACTACATCTCCCATAATTCCCCATTAATGCCATTTCTGAAACAGAAACCTTTGTTTTTTTACAGTACACAGAAATGTAAATGTAGATATTGCCTGACTGACACTATTTTACTATGTTACCATGTTGTACTTACATGCCTTTTGCTACACACATAGCACTGATTAAAACCAAAAATAAAAGGCTTTGACTTTCCCTTATGGCATTATAGGTAGAGCAAATGAGCCCTTAATGCCTCCCCTGAGGCAATTTGGTAAGTCTTCAGATGGGTTTTTTGCCTTTCTCTGGTTACATTAGCAGTTGGGCAGCTTTTATTCAGACCAAATGACTAAACTCAATAGACGTGTATTTTTTTAGCTACAACTACTATGTTACTGTGTCACCATCTTGCCTTGCAACATTGTACCACATTTAAAGCCCTTGACCTTACACTATTGTCTTATTGGGCTTAGTGTCCCATAGTTGCAATCTGTTTTCAAATCATAAAATCTGTCACCCCAATAAAGATATCTAACGCATTTCTTTAAGAGAGGTATCAGTCTGTCATGTCTGTGCTGGATGAGGTTTTCCATGATGAGTCAAATTAAAAAACAAGGAAACGTAGGGGTGGGGGTGCCAATGTGTAAGGAAAGCCCAGTATGTCACTGACACAAGTGGCCATACACAGCAATATAATACAATACAATATAATGTACAATTTTTGGACCATGTGTGGGTTCCAAAATATTGTCCCAACAATTTTTATACTATGGCGATCAGCCGCTTAGTCTTGGGAAAGTTTAGAAAATTTCAATCTGATAACCTTAATATTTGCGCACGTATTGTGTATCTGATGATATCCTTGGGGGACTTACATTGAATTTCCAGGAAGTCACTTTCGTATGACTGGTGTCTGCCAACTATTTCATGTACAGAACATCCTCCTATTTGTTATTTTTATGGCTTTATCCCATAGTTTCAATCTAAATGTTAGTTTTAAATCGTTTTATTTAAGCATACGATTGATATCTGAACATTCACCAGAAGAAGACTAAAATCTGAATGTATTTGGCCAACCTAAGTCTTCCTCAGGCTGGCTCTCCTTTTTGGAAAAAAAAATGCACCTCTAACGGCACAAGACAAATATCTCCTGCTGTCCCACAAAATCACTGACCCAGTTCTAAATACCAACATAACAGAACCTATAATAGATCCTATTTTATTATTCTTAGTTGAAATAAGCTTCACTGGTGAAGGGATTGATATGAATGATGTATAATATCTGCAAAGTCTGTGGGTGCTATAGAAGGGGTCAGACTTTTGACTCCTGAGAAAGTACTGTTTGAGGCAAAAATGTCACTTAGTAGTGAATAGTTGGTTTTACTCTGTCTGGAGAAGGAACGGTAAAAACTAAGTAAGCTTTATCAGAAGGGTCTATGTGAATACAGCCATAAGCACTCACAGAAACGCTGCACTGAATTCTCTGTCAAAAGATTTGTTGTGTCTCTTTTCCTTTGCCAGAGACACACAGCTCTCTGCTCTCTCCCCTCTCCTGCTCAGATTTGGATCTGAGCCAATCAGCAAGAAGCTTCCTCATAGTCTTACTAACTATGTACACTGGTCTGGGTGCAGGAGTGAGGCATTATGGGAACTTTCTTTACACAGCTCAGCATTTTTTCTTCCTGTTTGGCTTCTGATCATCTAAACAGGAGAAATATGGGGAGACTTAAGGGCACTATTGAGATAACTGAAGGTATGCCTGCAGCTTGAGATTAACCCTTTACTAGCCTTTCCTTCTCCTTTAAGTACCGTTATGATTGAACTGTGAACTTGATGAAGCTCCTGAAACTTCAAGTATCACAAAACTTCAATCATATGAATATGCTTTAGCGCGGTGCTGTCCAACTTTTGTCGTACCAGATTTTTCTGGCCTACATGGTAGAGGAACAATAATGGAAGCCACTTTTGACCATTCCCTTTTTTTAACCACTATAAGACTATATCCACATTAATGGTGGTAGTACACCAAAAATACAAATGGTTGGTGGTCACTGCAGGGATATCACCCATGATTCATGTGAAAAAAGTTTGAACTCATATTAAGACCCTTAAATCCATTGGGCATGCAGAGTATGGCACACACAGGCAGCTTAGGGCAGGCAGAGTATGGCACACACAGGCAGCATAGGGCAGGCAGAGTATGGCACACACAGGCAGCATAGGGGATGCATAGTATGGCACACACAGGCAGCAAAGGGGGGGGCAGAGTATGGCACACACGGGCAGCATAGGTCAGGCAGAGTATGGCGCACACAAGCAGCATAGGGCAGGCACATAGATGGGATAAGGCAACCAAAAATATACTTCTTTCAGCAGAAAAGAACAACAGCAAGATGTGGTTGCAGTGGGCTAAGAAATCAAAGTAACTGGTTGGTTCTGGTCTGATATTTCATGTTTCCTTCATGTTATGTGTCCACATTGCAGCTTGCTGCTGGTGATAGCCGCAAAATTAGGATAATGCATCATGTCCAAGAGCAGTTTCACATTCTTGACAATATTCACTTTGTTGTACTGGACTTCTTTGCCAATTTCTATACCGCACATGTCCCCCGGCTTTAATAGGCACAGAAGGTGCCTGGAACACTGAAATAATATGGCCCTTCCTGCCCTCTTTTTGTTTGATTGTTTTGGATCCTTCTCCAGTTTAGAGACTGTGCCTATACCACCTGACCCTGGCCTGTTTATGGACTCCACCTGGCATCCGTTCTGACTTTCAGCCACCTCTGTATGAATGGCCCTTGGAACTGTACTGCATAATATGAAGGTGAGTGGGTGAGGTCTGTACTGAGTCCTGCACAGGCGTCCGTCTGTCACTGCTCTGCCTGCCTCAGACAGGGTGCTTTTATTCAATACCATGACAAGAGTTGGTTGGACGACAAAGGGCATTTTATCCATCACTTTTGATCTGCAGTGATAACCCAAGCACCGTAGGATATAAGTAGCCAATCAGAGATCTGCCTTAAGACAAGAAAAGATGGACTTCAGTTCCCTGTCAGGTTCTCCTATTTACAATACAAAGAGCTGCTAGCCAACAGCTTTTCTGCGCGGCCTGGGAAGCGCTCAGCAAGTAGAACAGTGCTGCTCGCAAGAGGTTTGGGGAAAATTTGGGTTAAAGAGGTACAGTACACAACTTTAAAAGCAGTGAAATACTTGTATGTGACATAATGTATCCATTTTAATTTGACAACTGGAGTCAAAGATATCTCTTATTACGTATGCATTTGCAATGAGTGGAAACTATTGGTTTTAAAGGGGACCTATAGTGTCAAGAGCACGTACATACCATTGCATCCTATTACGTTTCTGGGCTTGGACTGTTAGGAGGTGGCCATCGTTCAACTGAAAGAGAGTGTCTATAGGGAGCTCCAATAAAAGTGTCATTCAATTAATTATTTATAACATGCAGTTAAAACAGACTTAGCCTATAACTGTCGTACAACAAACAAGAGGATTGTGCCCCTCCCACTAAGATGCTTTAAGAGCTATGCAAAGGGCTCATACCTGGCCTGATGCTGGCTGCACTGGCAGCAGATTAACCATAATGCATTTTTTGGACTGAAAAACTCTCTCCCCACTCTGTATGTGAAAAAGCCACCGCTATAGGGCACTAAAGCGATGCACAGCAACCAAGTGGATATTTGTCTTACTTGTACTGGAGCGGCCCATTTGCTATAGTACACATATTGTGTAAATGTATACAGTTGCTATTGGTTACGGATTGTGTTCTGTTGGCCCTCTCTTAGTAAATGGGCCTCACCATCCAAAAAGCTTGGTGTTTTCACCTGACCTATTAGAACATTTGCTGAGCCCCCACTCTTTAATTACAATCTGAAACATATAGGATTGGACAAGTCTGCCAGAAATGTTCCCAGCGGGCCCTGACCTAAGTCGGCTTGATGCCCTTTCTGAAGCACAGGGCCTTATACCTATGATTATCATTGCCTGTACAAATTAAACACAAGCAGAACCTGAAAGAGTTAAGATGGGGCCAAGCAACTTACAAGAGGGGGTTCTAAGGAAGATTTTGCTCCGTGCAAATGGAAGAGCAAGAGTTTGTAAATACCTCAAACAGGGTGCAGGTCACTGCAGAGGATAGCACAGATAGTACCAGCCCGCACAAACCTTTCCTCAGAAGCTGGGGAATCTACCCCTCCCATAATATATAGAATTGGTCACAAACTCAGCTCTCATACCAGGCAACTGAGTGATGATAAATCAGACATTTAAGTGCACTGCATTCACTGCTGGATGGTTTGGGTGCAGGAAAGGTGCCGCTGCCAGTGACATACAGTTATTTGTTATGATATCCATAAAAATTATAAAATTGCTGCTTCTTGCCAATATTATTTATAGGGCAGAAAGATAAAAATATAGGCAGGTCGTATCTTTTCCAGAAAAGGTGGCACCTGAGCTGCAAAGTTAATGGAAGAAAAACAACTTTTCCAATGAGAAAAGCAAATATTTTTTTAATTAAAAAGCCACCTTTAAGCATTCAGGCCCATGGCAATACCACATATGCCACCGTAACCCTCCCCAAGTCAAATGATCACCCTCCACCTATGGTTACAGTTGTACAAAACACAACTTTCATAAAGAGTTTACTTTTAATTTTTAAGGGCAAATAATTGTCTTTAACACAAAGTACAAAGTCCTCTTTAATTTAAACTTTTCCCCCCGTTCCCCAAAATAAAGATACGGACAACTGTTTTGAGGTAAATCTGTGATGTCACAGCTTTATTGTATTTCTGTAATGAGGGTCCCAACAAAAACCTTAACGGCAATCGAAATTACTCCCAAGATCAATGCACCCTATGGAGCTTTACCCAAATACATTGGAAATGGGGTTCTGTGTGGATGTGTGTATGTAGCAGGGGAAGATTAGCATGTTTGTGTTCATGTATGACTGTCAGTAAGTGTATGTGTGTCTGTGCTGGGTGCATGAAGGTCTGTGTTGTGCATGTATGGCTGCATGTATGGGTGTGTGGCTATGTATGGGTGCATGTAAGGCTGCATGTATGGGTATGTGGCTATGTATGGGTGCATGTAAGGCTGCATGTATGGGTATGTGGCTATGTATGGGTGCATGTAAGGCTGCATGTATGGGTATGTGGCTATGTATGGGTGCATGTAAGGCTGCATGTATGGGTATGTGGGAATGTGTGGGTGCATGTAAGGCTGCATGTATGGGTATGTGGCTATGTATGGGTGCATGTAAGACTGCATGTATGGGTGTGTGGGAATGTGTGGTGCATGTAAGGCTGCATGTATGGGTGTGTGGGAATGTGTGGGTGCATGTATGGGTATGTGGGAATGTGTGGGTGCATGTAAGGCTGCATGTATGGGTGTGTGGCCATGTATGGGTGCATGTATGGGTATGTGGGAATGTGTGGGTGCATGTATGGGTATGTGGGAATGTGTGGGTGCATGTAAGGCTGCATGTATGGGTGTGTGGCCATGTATGGGTGCATGTATGGGTGCATGTATGGGTATGTGGGAATGTGTGGGTGCATGTATGCCGGCCAGTAGGGGTATGAGGGATTGTAAATGACCCCTTGATGGTAGCTGGAGTCGCCGGATCCCTGCGCAGTTTCCAAGTGTTTGGAAGCCTGTGCCTGCCTGGGTGCTGCTGGCTCGCAGCACTGTACATTTTTGAAATAGATAAATAGCACAGACAGGAGGAAAATAATATTGCAATGATTAAATGAACCTATTTACAGTTAAGTATAGCAGCCAATTATACAGTACATTTGTCTGACGTGACTAGGCCCTGATAACACCGTGCTAATGATGGTGCCAGTTTCAAAGACAAAAGCTGACCTACAGTAAATACAGATACAGTAAATGGTACAACTGGGCCAATTGCCAAATGTTCCCCTAACTTGACAAGATATCTCTCATTATGTATTTGTATTTGCTTTCTCTGGCTGCATAGGAGAGCCAGGGGACTGCAGTATATCTTTCCCTGGGTGAAGGCAGCAGAGCTGTGATTGGCTTCCCCTGCATCCTACTGTGTCTCTGAGCTTGGACCGTTAGGAGGTGCCCATTGCTCAATTATAAGAGATTGCAGAGCAGGGAGTTTCTATAGGGAGCCCCAATAAATGTGTCATTTTTAAAGTTAACAGCCCTTTGTAGCTCCCATAAAAATCAGGCACTATATCTTATTCATTATTGCCTACATGGTGAGGGTGACAAAAGGTTATATGTGCCCTTCAGTGTTCCGCCATGTAAGGGTTTGAGTGGCTCCTCCTGTATTTGCCAGTGATTTTACACAGGAAGTTCCCTGTGCACTGAAATGTAAAGCCCACAGCTGCTCTGTGACATCTAATATCGTTATAATTTGCAGTAGGTTGGAAACCTTTAATATTATAATACACGTGTGAAGATCAGAGTTCCCTGCCCTGTATGACCTGCAGCCTTTCATTTTTATATGGTTAACGAACATCTCAGTAAGGCTCATTTAATAACAGTGGACAAACCTGCACCAGTGCAATAACCCATGGCAAACAGTCTATCTTTATGTGTCCTGCAGCTAGCTCTGTGTGGCTGATCACTGATTGTTGCTATGGGTTTCTGCAGAGGTGCAAATATGCCCAGTGTTAGTAAATAAGCCCATGTGATATCCTTATAATCTACAGTTTGACCATTTTCCAATGAGCCAAACTATAAACAAAATAATATATATAATACTTTACTGAAGGAGAAGTAAAGATATATTTACTGTAGGGTGCCAATGTGCTTCTAGTCATTTACCTCTAACCCTGGGCTTTTGCTCCTCTTCTTATAAAAAAAAATTCAATCTGGCCCAATATCTGGCAGATTTATGGAAGAATTTAAGGTGCCCCTACACGGGCTGATTGTAGCTGCCGATATCGTCCCCTTAGACCAGCTTATCGGCCCGTGTAGGGGCACAAACGATCAGGAACCGCATTGGCTCGTTGATGCGGTCCCCAAACCAACTGAACCTTTTACCGTCGTTTTAATTCAATCGCTTGGCCCCAGGGCCAAATGACCAAATTAGCCTAAATTCCCCCAATATTGCCCACCCGTAGATGGGGATATCGGGAGAAGATCCGCTTGCTTGGCGACCTCACCAGGCGAGTGGATCTTTACGTGTATGGCCACCTTTAGGGTGAAGACACACAGAGCTACTTGTAGGAGCTACTTGTCACAGCTACTAAAATAGACAATGCTGTTCATTTGCTGATAACTGTCTCTCAGTGTATTTTAGCAGAGGCAATTCTCAGTATTGTCTATGGCAGGGGATTTTCTGGTGTTTAGTAGCCTCGACAAGTAGCTCATATCGGGGAGATTAGTCGCCCTCGACAAGGGAGATTTGACGCGGGCGACTAATCTCCCTGTGTGCCACGGCTCTTAATCAGCAGTAGTGATAAGCGAATCTGTCCTATTTTAATGTTTTTCTGAGGCAACTTGTTGAGTGCACAATACATTGGAGTCTATAGACGTTTTTTCGTGACAAAACCTGCCAAAAAATTTTGCTTATTGCTAATCAGCAGCTTTTATCTGCCCCCTGCATAGCCACTTATAGTTTAGAAGTTTGTTATGGAGAAAATAAAGTCAAATTTATTGCCACAGCGCATGATCCGATCATTGTCCCTTGGGCTGATGTCAAATCAGATTGGGGTCACCAACCGAGTATATCTAACAGTGTATGGCACATTTATTCTTGAATGTGTCCTTTTAGAAGGTGCCACACTAGTTGCTGTGTATAAAATGTTTCCCATAGACCCTGGGGAACTGGCAACTAATGGGCAAATTGCTTTGAAAAACAGTGCCACCTTGGCGATATTAATCAGTTACAGTTGATTAAGGAATCTCTCAATCATGGGGATACCAGGGTTTTCTCAGCAAGAAGGTTAAAGGGCTCGGACACTGGCAAATTCGGGACATTTTGCCAAAATTCATAAATATGAAATGAATGTGTGTTGAAGGATTATGCAACATTTCAGGAGATAAGCACATTGCAATAAAACATTCCTTCATCCTTCATGGCATTACCTCTCCTTTAAGTAACACATGTCTGTATCCGCTTCCTATTATATTGTACATTCTTTAGGTGATGTCCTTTCAGAGCAGAGCTGTATTTAGGAACAGATATTTATGTACATTCTTTAATCCTGGCTATGCAGGTGCAATGAGAATGTACTGTGTGAACTGCGTGGGCCCTTGTACCACCCCCAGCACTGTAATAATTGAGGAATCCTGCTCAGCCGGGTACAGGCGGCGTGAGGAGGACTGTGCTTGCGTAGCGATTCTTCTACGTTTGATGTTGCTCAATGTTCTGGCTGCTTGGGGCTTTGGACGTATATATCCTCAAGTGACGATTCACTGAATGTGACAGGAAAGGATTACATTCTGTTTAGCCAGCTTGTAAACGCTAGGCTTGATTTAACTGTCAAAATTCATGTATTTAGCATACTTCTGCCTTTCACAAGCCTTGCTGCATCCACCTTCTGTGCTTCCAGTCATTTATCAATAATCTTGGTTGCTTTTCCTAATAAAGAAGTATAAATAGACAACTGTGTGTATGTACTCTAGTTTTATTTGGCTCTGATTATGAGTTCAGTTCACTTTGTAAAACATAGAATAGCTGTGCCTAATGGCAGGTCTACAGTCCCTTTTAATTGCATCACCAAAACATCAGATTTTAGCTCAATTTGACACCTGTGTGCTGGGCTATATAAAGGTGATCCGATCCTTGTACTGGAGGCCACTAATTGGATGATACAGCTGCACTTTCATGTTTGTGTGGTCCTTGCCCAACATGTCTTTTGTATCTCGTCAATAGAAATCTGCCCAATTGTTTGGAAAGAAGCTGCTGGCTTGCTCAGTCTGGATGTACAGAGCTTTATCTATACTTGTGTATGGCCGATTTAGTGAAACATTAGCTTTCCTGCTTCCCTTGACTACTGTGCAATGACGTAACTACTCAAAATCAAGGGTAACCTGTGCCCCCCATGCTCCCCTGGGACTCATTGTGGTATTGGGATCTGCCCCCGCTATAGTAAGGCCACTGGAAGTGTGTGTAATTGGTATTGTTTGAGACAAGCACAGCTAGCAGGACTTTGCACTAGGGCTACTGCTTGAAGAATGTTTTGCCTGGTGCTGCAGTCAAGCAGAAAACTGTAGGGGAGTTAAAATTCCCTATTCCGCCTATCACATCTATCTGTAGAGATACACATGCCTCACGTGGCGCTAACAGGCAGGCCCGCAGTCAGAGATGAGAATTCCTGAGCAGAAGTCAATGTGCCAGAATGTGGTGTCTTCTGTCATCAAAATGTCCCATGTGACATATGCCTTATAATGATTCCATGAGACCATTTTTCTAATTGCAAATGTTCATTACATTATAGGGGTCATTTATGGCTTCACAGTGCAGTTGCACAACTTTAAGCACAGTCATTGTGTGAAAAATTGGCATTCTTTAAATTTACTTGCTTCCCACCTCCTCTTGCAAATTGTGCGTAGTGCTTCTAGTAACAGAGTAACCCTGGAGCTACTAAAACCCTCAAAGGTGATGGTAGCTCTAGTATTCCAACAGCAGCTTGCAGTGCTGAGCCTAGCTGGCCAGTTGCCTGAGGTGCCCAGCTGGGTAGGCCCAACACTGCCCGCCAGGGTCGGACTGAGGGTGCAGGGCCCACTGGGGCTGCTGCCCTAGGGGCCTCGCACCCCACAAGGTGCCCCCACCGGCCACACCCCCACCACACCCCCTAACCCCCTGCAGGGGCCCTCACCCAACGTCCTCCCCTGAGCGTGCATAAGTGAAATGCGTCAGAGGAGGACACCGGCAGCCGTGCGAGCAGCAACAGGGTCAGGGCTGGCCTATTTTCCCAGTGTCCCGGCGGCCCAGTCCAACCCTGCTGCCAGCTGCTGTTGGAATACTGGAGCTACCAACACCTACCAACTGCTACCAACACAGTGATGACTATATGCCAGGACCAGTAACGAGCCAGCAGTGGGGGAACGAGAGAACAGGGTAGGGGAGGAGAAAAGGGATGTGCCTAACACTCCCCGGCATTGCTCCCTAGGCACGTGCCTTTTCTGCCTACCCCTACTTCTGGCAATAACGTGCATGGGAAGAGATGTGTTATAAATGAGGAGTTGAGTCACAAAGGGGTGGAGTTGTGGTGTAAAAGGCTCAATTGGGAGGTGATTTGGCAATCTTGCCAAAGAAGCAGCTCTTTAATGTATGGCCAGCTCAATAGCAGTTGTATTGTGCTTGTAGTATTTTTAAAGGAAATGGAAACCCTCAAAACAAATCAAAATGAAACTGCTCAAAGTGCAGTTCTGGAACTTTTCCCAGTTCCATTATTTTTCTTTTCTTATCAAATGAAACTAAAACAGCCGCTCAACCTACTGGTCAGTTCTGCTGACCTGGCTGAAAGAAATTTCAGAAGAAGAGGAACGTTTTCTGCTGCTTTGCTTACAAAAAAGCAGAGAAATGTCTCTCTCAATGCAGTCTCTTTGCCCCGGGGACAAGATAATAGGTGCTGGAAGTTCAAGTTGGTCCATGGATATTCTTGGATATTCATGGATATTCTTGCTAAGCTGAACCTAATTCGGTTGTTGGAATGCACACTATGCTTTTTATCCAGACTTGGTAACCCTCAAGTGAAGGTAGAATCTAAACATTTTCCTTTTAAGTGGCAGAATCCTTAACATAAAGAAACTTTTTTGCAAAGTCTGTGAAGGTCACAGACATATTTTTAAATTGTCTGAATAATGAAGGGTTCTCTACCCAGTGGTGGTTCCCTCTACAAAACCCAAGATACCAGTTTGCTTTGAAGACCACATAAAAAGAAATATAAATTGACTAAATAATGGAGGGTTCCCATGCTGCAGCTCCCTCTGGCAATATGACCAGCATATAGCATATTTCAGTTTCTGTACTGCCTACCAACATTGACCGACTGCTAATTTTCATGTCCCAGTTTACTGAAGCAGGGAATGGAGATAAACTCATTCTGAACTTCTTCATGCCTTGAGCCTACACTGACCTACATTATCCACCCAGCACCCTTAGGAACTATTGGCCCATAACAGAATTCCTTTCTTGCTAAGTCAGTGGGAACATTGTTTTTTAGGGATGTGGCCCCAGCGTGCAAGACCTAAGAACAACTTCTGATTACTTTTTGGTCTAAATGGGTCTGGTGTGACTTCAGCTGACACATTTTGTATTACTGAAACAATTTAAAAACTTTGCACAAATGTAAGTGATTGTAAGTAATGTATTGGTGTTAGCCAATGACACAATATTGCACAGGGTAATTAATTCCATCCAGGATGTGGCATCCTTTATGGGGGTCCTAAACAAAAAACTGGCAGTCTGGAAGGCTAAGTGACAAATGAGACTCACTGTTAATAAATGTAAGTTTATGTATTAAAAGGGGTATAGATTCACAGGGGAAGAGGGGCATTTTTCCCACTTACAAATCACGGGTAGGTGTTTAGCTGATAAAGTCAGTGTTGGCTATTAGGGTACAAATACTGTTACTTCAAAGGGTTGTAAAGATGTTCCCAAACTGTAGGGCTGGCCCATGTAGGGGGGTCTAAAGTGGTTAATAGTAGAGTAGTACGTTGGAGGTTAATAATTAGTTGCTGAATTACTTGGAACTATTGCATGGTGACAGAAAGATATTTGAGCATATCCTTAGTATTGTAATTTTTAGGTTTGGGAGACTATAACTAATAAATCCTTTTCCTTAGCCCAATCTGTTAAAACTCTATGTATGCAGATAGTATGGTGCACTGCTCAGCTAGTTCTTTCTGCTGAGTTTGGCCTTACCTAGACATTACTAGCAACAGATAGTAATCTCATTTAAGGATCTGTATGAGAAGCATGTGGAAAATCAAAATATATAACAATGCCTGCCTTTCCCTTGTGCAAAGATGTTGATATAACCCTTGGCCTTTTCTCAGCTAATACAACTACTACAACAACAAAAAATGTTCTTCATGACTCAGTCCTAGATGCTATTTATAATAAGCTATAGATCTGAGACAGAAGTTCGATCATCTATTGGCTGTGTTCTTGATCTTCTTTAGAAAAGTGGTGCCACATTGTCCATGACATGGTACAGCCTGAGGCTAGTGAACCCATAAACACAATGTAACCCTTTCTTGGCTGTAACAAGCCAACAGCACGGCTAGATAGGCCTTGAGCATGGGGTACACGTGACTCAATCCTTCAGGATGGGCCTTCGCTATGTGGAAGTAACCAAACGGAGCTATGGTGTAGTGCAACTACAACCCACTGTAGCTGTGTGCAGTGCAGAATAACAAATGGGCGCCAGAAGGTTCTTGCAGTTTAACAGTAGAACTGGTTTATTTTCAGCAACAAGCAACTTGCAGGGTTATGCAATATACTCACACACATCAGTTAGCATAGCTTTCTCTGAGGACAGCACAGAGAGGGTGCACACCCGCTCCTCCCAACTCCCCTTGAGCCAGGCAGGATCAGTGCCACCGGTTCAGTTGCTCACTCTGTGGAACAGCTAGCTGGATACCACACTCCTCAGGGCCCACGGCAACTTTGGATCAGGGTTCAGACTACCTGCCTCCTAGGTCTAAACCGTGGCCCTACACTAAGGCAACAGTGCCTGTCTGGAAGGTTACTTCCACAGCTACTTTCCTCTGAGCCAAACTGCTCGTGCTCTCTTCCCTCACTATCTCACTTTCCTAGAAAGTGCTCCACAAAACTTGCTATCTAACTGGTCCTCATTCACGGGGTCCCTGTCCCCGACTTCACCAGAGTGGCTGACACACTCTGGGGCACATGGCTTTACTGGAGGCCTAGTCTTCTCCCTCCAGGCTCAGAGACTCCTTCTCTCTCACGACACAGGCAGCCAAAGAGACAGACCCACCCCCCTGCTAAACACTATATCAGAGTGCCAAGGGAGTGGTCTCCCTGTGAACCAATAATCACACATATGAACTCAAAACTGATACAGGGGTCTTTGCCCAGTAACAGCACAAAACCAGGAAGCTGCAGGGTTTAAAGCCATAGGGACTAGTTAACCCTATGGATCCCTACAACAATATGAAATAGTCTTGCTTTTTCTCATTTAGTATTCATTTTTTTATTTAGGTAAATGCAGTCAGATACCTCAGTTATCTTCAATAATGCTGTGATTCCCCAAGTCACTGTTATAGGAGTTGACCCACCCTCACCTTTGCCTAGGTCCAAGTAAAGAATAAATGGGTATGGGAACTTGCTACTCCGTACTTGTGCCTGACACTGCCAGATGAAAGTGTTAGTGGTTCCTGAATCGGAGTGCATTTTGACAGCCCCAACCACACTCTGTCTTTGTTCATCAAGGAAAGAGTCAGGGAATGCAAGGTGCCCCAGACCCCAGTGCTTAATGCCTTTTAGGGTAAGTATTTATTACAGAGTTCTTTGCACATTGTGCTGAATGTGCTGTAGAAGAGTCTCCGTACTGGGGCCAGGTGTAAACATTGTGTGCATTGTGGATTAATGGGTGCAGTTTTGCACAAATCATTGCACATGGCATTTGCATCTTGCACTAGTGCATATCCCTCTGTCTCTGCTTATTGTCTTTCATTTTCATTATACATGCAACATGTACTGATACTTTCCCCCTTATTAACACAAGAACTGAAGCAACCCTCATCCATATTATCTGTATGTGACAAATAAAAGACATTAAGCAGACACCTGAATCCAGATAGATTTTAACACTGTCCTACGTATCAGATAGGTGTTTAAATGAACTGGCAAATTTATCAAAAGTCTATAGCTTTTGTTCTGTGTTTTAATGTTATTTAATTGTTTCTTTGCCTTTTCCATTGTTGCCCAATACTTCATTTTTGATATTCATTAATTATTTATACTTTCTAAATTGCCTTTCAATGGATTGACTGTAGAAATACTGAAGAAAAAAATTATTAATATATCCGCTTTTAGTCTGTAAAGGGACAAGGAAACTCCTACTAGGGGTGCCAAAATATTCCTTATGTTCCCTACCTGTGCTCCTTTGAGGACATAAACAGTGAACACATTGGTTCACATAAGCTTTGAAGCACCACCATCTTACCTTGCTTTTCTGGTTGTCCCTTGGTTAGACTTGGCCAATGACATATGGCCAATCTGTTGGTTTCTGCACCTTGCATGTGGACACATGGAGCTACTAGTAGCAGCTACTTGTCACAGCTACTAAATGCCAAAAAATACCCTGCTATAGACAATACTGAGAATTGCCTGTGCTAAAACACACGTAGAGACAATTATCATTAAATGATCAGCATTGTCTGTTTTAGTAGCTGTGACTAGTTACTGCCACTAGTGGCTCCATGTGTCTTCATCATTACAGTCCAAAATGTCCAAAAACATCAGGATTAGACCAAACTGAACACCTGGATTAACTCCTTTATTGTTAGTCTATAATTCATTTTAGATAACAATCAATGACTCTGGGGCCTATTTATAATCACTAATTTTTCTGAAATGGGCTTTTGTAACGAATAATAACTTCTGCAGATTTTAGATGCCAAAGTTTTTATTTGTTACATCCAGTGTTTAAACAGCCTAGCTGGCAATTTGCCTGCTAGGGTCAGTGCCGGTATTAAAAATTTACCAGCAATATATCTCCTGGAAATTTGTAAGGGCGGCAACCTAACCTATAATCCCTCCCCTCCCTGACTCTTTCCACGGCAGATCAACCACATAGATACCAGCATCTGCCATGCTCATTTCCCACCCTACCTGTCCATTTCACTGCCCCATCCGCCCACTACCCCGCCCATACACCCATTTCCCTGCCTAGCCCGCCTATTTCCCCACCCCAAGGGGCATCAATGCCTGCCCCCAAACTAAAAGTTTGTATTAAATGCAACAAAAGGTGGCACCCCTATTTATTACAAATACCATTCAGGGGAAATAAAGTTGCTAAGGTTTTCTGACCCCAAACCCAGTGTGAATTAAGAAACTAGCACAAGGTTTTCTTTATGTACTACAGTATGTAAGGTTTTCTTTACACAATCCCGAAGGCTCAAGCAACCCTAAATAGGCCCCTAGTTTATATATTCACAGAGGAAAAAAAGAAAAAACTGTATTTAATATAGGCGTTTTATTTGACCACACTGATCACTCTACTGGTATCTGGCCTGCTAAAACGTGCCCCTATTAAAAAATATAAGGATAATATTCACCAAATTGTGGCCTTTATACAGGACATTTAATTTTATGGTGACTTCTATATCCTCATATTTTACAACAGAAGGAAACACTTTTAGTATAAGCATGTTTTACTGTTGTGAAAAAAATGACCTCAATAAGCACTGGTTATAAATGATGACATCACTAAACATCATTTATAAGGATATAATTTATAGGACATTCATGGCAAGAATATACTGTGTATTTTATATTAAAATTTACCATATTCTTATACTGATTGCTGGAATATTGGCAACTGCTTCATGTACTCATTAATACTTCCAGTTTGTAGCCATGTAAATAAATGAATCATAGTTTGTTTTTGCACCTTTCCACTTGACACTCTTTGTGAGTATTAACTGTACTGTTAGTATTCCTGTTCCTGTCCGTGTAGTGATAGAGCACACATTGGGATTAACCCATTCTTCCCGTCATTCCTGAATGGAAAATTAGGACCTCTTTTCAGGTCTGTGATCCGGGACTGAGCCAGCTAAATATGTACATTAGGGAGGTACATGCAATTATCTACTGTTGTTTGGCCTTTTTCCTTCATAAATGTATCTTTTCATGGTGTTCTGGCAGATTTGTTTGCTTTCTTCTAGTGGTTACAGAAATCTCCAGGATTTAGTTCAGGATATGTCATTTGGCTGGTTTCTTAATTTTTGCCTGACACATGTATATATCTGTATTTATACATTTTATATCTATACAGGTACATCTCTATCTATCATCTATCTATCTATCTATCATCTATCTATCTATCTATCTATCTATCTATTTATCTATCTATCTATCTATCTATCTATCTATCTATCTATCTATCATCTATCTATCTATCTATCTATCTATCATCTATCTATCTATCTATCTATCTATCTATCTATCTATCTATCATCTATCTATCTATCTATCTATCTATCTATCATCTATCTATCTATCTATCTATCTATCTATCTATCTATCATCTATCTCATCTATCTATCTATCTATCTATCATCTATCTATCTATCTATCTATCTATCTATCTATCTATCATCTATCTATCTATCTATCTATCATCTATCTCATCTATCTATCTATCTATCTATCTATCTATCATATATCTATCTATCTATCTATCTATCATCTATCTATCTATCTATCTATCTATCTATCTATCTATCATCTATCTATCATCTATCTATCTAGTGTTTAAGGGCCAATATGATAACTATGTATAAATATACAAAAGGTTCCTATAATAAACTCTCTAAAGCTTTATTTACCAGTAGGTCCTTTCAAGAGACACAAAGGCACCCACTTCGATTAGAAAAAGGGAGGTTCTATCTTAATAATTGGATAGGGTTTTTTGTGTAGAGCAGTGCTGTCCAACTGGCGGCCCGCGACCCCCCTCTGTGTGCCCCCCCCACCTGTCTGGCTGCTTTGATTGCTTACCTTTGTGTAAACTTTAAATGGTATCAATACTGAAATTAACTGGCCCCCTGCATGATTCTCACCTCAGATTCAGGCTGTAATCCCTCTGTATTGTTTAAACATGTAATCCCCTGTGTTGTTCACACCTTTTAATCCCTGCATTGTTCACCCCCTGCAGTGTTCACAAAAAGAACATATACTGAGGTGGTACTACAATTTTTTTTAATATTAAGTTATTGCAGACTGTAGGAGCAGTGCCAGCATTGTGTCACTGTATGCTGTCTGTGTGTGCCATACTCTGCCTGCCCTATGCTGCCTGTGTGTGCCATACTCTGCCTGCCCTATGCTGCCTGTGTGTGCATACTCTACCTGCCCTATGCTGCCTGTGTGTGCCATACACAGAAGCAGCATAGGGCAGGCAGAGTATGGCACACACAAGCCAGGCAAACTGGCTTCCAATATCGGCCCTCCACCATGTAGGCCAGAAAAATTCCGGCCCTCGGTACCACAGAAGTTGGACAGCACTGGTGTAGAGTGTAGAATTCCTTTGAATCAACTAGCAGTTAGGCAGGTTGAATGTAGACATAAAAGACCGAACTTGATGGATGTGTGTCTTTTTCATCCTAAATTTGCACAAAAAGTGCAGTAGCCATTCACAACCAATTAGGTCTTTGCCTTCATTTTACAGCTGGTAGTAGACTGTTAAAACTGATTGATGATTGGTTAGTACTGGCAACTGCACTTGTGCAAGTAGAATCTATGTTTCAAATTAGCCCCAGGGTGATTTTTGGCTTTAACCTTGAGTAAGCAGTGCATACTTGTGGTAAAGTCTATAACAGGGGTCGGGAACCTTTTTGGCTGAGAGAGCCATAAACACCACATATTTTAAAATGTAATTCAGTGAGAGCCATACAATATGTTTGGCCGCGGATGCTGCGGGGCAAGGTAGGGTGGGTCCCAAGGATGCCGGATGCGATGCATAGGAGGGCGTGGCCTACGCTCGTACACGTCTTCGAACACGTCTTCGAACACGTCTTCTATCCGCCGATCGCAGGCCACGCCCCCATTTTTTTTTTTTAATTATTATTAAAGATTTGGCAGCGAGCCAGATGCAGCCATCAAAAGAGCCACATCTGGCTCCCGAGCCATAGGTTCCCTACCCCTGGTCTATAAGAAGTAGGGATGCACCGAATCCCGGATTCTGTTGGGGAATCGGGCCGAATCCAGGCTTTTTTTTGAGGGATTCGGTTTTGGCCGAATCCGCGGTCCCGGCCGAACCAAATCCGAATGAGTATAAATTAGCATATGCTAATTAGCCTTTGGAAAGGGTTAAGTGGTCAGGGGAAGTTTTTTTTAACCTCTTCCGATCCTAATTAACATCTGTTAATTATGATTCGGATTCAGTTTGGGATTCGGCCGAATCCTTCAGGGTGGGTTTGGGGGTTCGGCCGAACCCGAAAAAGTGGGTTTGGTGCATCCCTAATTGGAAGGACATTAATGAGCAGGAAAGGGTGTAGATTTGCAACTAGACTGGGAAGAGGGATGGAAGGATTGGACCCTTGAGTGTTTTTTTGAGCACACACATGACCAGAACACATGGCACATACAATTTTTACATGAAACACCATAAAGACTATATGCGCATATATTGTAGTTATATCGAAAATGTATATAAATAAAAAGAGAGAAGTGCAGTTTGCAACATTATTGTTATTTTCCTAATGTGGGTCCATGTGCTGAGGAATAATCTGGAGGGATGAACTTGACTGACCCCTGTTTTTTTTTTGTTTCAACCCAACTGAACTGTGCAACTATGCATAGGAGGAGAGTTTATTTCAAGTAGCATTACGAAACTGAAAGGAACAGATGATAGACAAAGGGGTAAGAGTAGGCTGAGAACCCTGGAGGCAGACTGTACCTTTTGTCAGGTTAGAATGTTGTAGGAGTTCATCTTATCCACAATACATTAATGCAGGTTATAGGTTAGAACAGGGATCCCCAACCTTTTATACCTGTGAGCCACATTCAAATGGAAACAGTGTTGGGGAGCAACACAAGTATGAAAAAAAGTTAATGGGGGTGCAAATAAGAGCTATAATTGGCTATTTGGTAGCCCCTATGTGGACTGGCAGCCTATAGAAGGCTCGGTTTGGCTTTACATTGGGTTTTATGCAACCAAAACTTGCCTTCAAACCAGAAATTCAAAAATAATCACCTACTTTGAGGCCCCCGGGAGCAACATCCAAGGGGTTGGTTGGGGGGTTTTGTTACTCAAAAACCACTGGTTGGGGATCACTGGGTTAGAATGTTCTGAAACAGGTAAGCAAAACTCACCTTTATACCTTCCGGAAGCTCCTAAATTCAGTGTGCAGCTTCTTTCAACTAGATCTCCTCTACTAACCACTGAAAAGATTACATGTGGTGTAGTGGGAATGATTATTATTATTAACAAGTGTTTATAAAACTTGTACAAAAAATGGGTGTATATATTTAATATACAAGAAAACATACAAAACAACTGAAAACCAATACAAAAGGGAAAGAGGGCACTGCCTAAAGGAGCTTCTATATAAATATATATACACACACACGTGGCATGTTTGTCTCGTTTCCCTCTATCCATCTCTGTAACCCTTACTGTCTACTATTGTCTTGTGCCCTAGCTGGATGAAAAGTTTAACTGAAAAATCAAATAATCCATTCTGAGGAACTACCACATTTTGTTCTCATTAACTACAGTACACAGACCTTGGGAATCTGCCGATAATCAATATTTTTAAATGGCAAAGTATATTCAGAAAGCCTTATCTGAGTATTATAAATGGAGACTGTTGGTGCCCGTCTGTAAGAATTTCTGGGCTGAGATCATTGTTCATAATAGCGCACCTCTGATTAAATCATTATAGTAATGGGTTTTTGAACCTTTTTACTTCTATTATGGAAATGGCCAGTGGTGGAGGATGTACACAGCCCATAGGGATCGTTGATAACATTATCCATCATTATCCATTCATTATAATACCCTTTGTTCAAACTGCATGATCGGAAAAGGTTATACAGTAAATTATACTGTACCAGTATATGTTGCTAGTGTATCATTATTTACTATGGTTATGTTCTTAAATAACAGGCATTAACATTCTAGGCATGTATATATATATATATACCACCTATTCCTTGCAATAAATAATTATACATCCTGTATATTGGTCTACACTATGGGGCAGATTTATCAAATCAAGAGTTCGAATCCCGAATAGGAAAAATTCGGATTGGAAACGAAAATTTCTGAAGATCGCAAATATCACGAATATGCTTACGAAAAAATCATATTAGTCACGATAATATCGTATTGGCGATCTGAAAGTCACGAAATTTTCGTACCGTACAATTGTAAACAGTGGTAAAACCTTTCTGATTTTTTCATGCAAGCATTCGTGCACCGTGCATAAAGTCGTGTGGCGTACAAAAAATCGTACGGACACCCAAAAAAATAGTCGAAAATACACTCGGAGCGTTTGAATGAACGATCCGGCGTTCATGCTTTGGTAAATGTGCCCCTATTTGTTGGTGGGGAAAAAGACATTTTAGGTTAAACAGGACAGATCTGTTGCACCCAAGTGTGGTATATAGCCACATATACCTCAATTTCTCTACCACCTCTGTCCAGTATTCTGTATATTTCTTCTCAAAATTACATCAGTTTGATAGAAAAATTCCCACCCACCTCATTTGGCTCAGTCTTAAAACTCTATTGTCCCAAGTATGGGGACCCCCACATTTCCAGAACAGGCTTTCTATACATGGGTTCCACAATGGTGTGGCATTATGTTGCCAGGCCAGGCCTACAGTTAAGGAGCAAAAACAGATGATGAGAAAGGTCTTTTTACTTGGTATGGAACAATCAGAATGGTTTTGGGGCAAGGGCTTGTGTGCAGTAACTTCTATATACTTCTATAGACATCAGTTGCATTGCAGAAAAATTATATGTCTGTGAAGATTTTCACTCATCCTGGTCATGATGTACAGTATCTAGTATAAGTCTGAAGCAACTAGACTTTCTCAGTTTGAGTGGTTAAATAGTTTCAAGAAAACTCAGAAAGGCCAGTTGTTTTAGTTCTACTAGTTGCTGAAAAATCATGGGGGGGTTACTCGCTCACCTTGTTTGGCAGTTTCTTTCACGGTTTATATCGGATGGAATCCCACTGAGTCTGGGCCCATAGCTTGTGACTAATTCTTGTACTTCAGGGATTTCAGCTGAAACTAGTACAGGTGTTGCGGTAATTCTCAGCACGATACATTAGCTCTGTTGAGCAATACAACACTGTGGTCACAGGTTTTCCCTTACTTGGGCATTTGGGAAATACATTCTTATCTTGTATGAGATCAAGAACCAAAAACTATAACAGTTTCAGATTAGATCTAATACCTGAGATGAGACATTCTCATTCAGGAAAAACTTGTACCCTCCTGAAGTGTTTGCAGTTCTACTATACCAGTCAGTTTCCAAGTGATTCAAATCCCACAAGGCTAAGCTACAGTATTTTATGTCTGTAATGTAAGCCAAACATTTTTTATTATGTGACACTTAAAGGAAAAAGAAAGGTAAAGTCACTTGGGGGTGCCAAAATGTTAAGCACCCCCAAGTGACTTTAACCGCCTACCTTTTACCCCGGGCTGGTGCCGCTGTCAGGAGAAAACAGCACCAGCCCGGGGTAGCTGTCGGCACTTCCTCCTTCCGGCTTCGCTTCGCGCGCATGCGCAGTAGAGTGAAAAGCCGAACTTAAACATTTAAGTCGGCTTTTTCGCTCTACTGTGCATGCCCGGCCACCGGCAGTTTAGGAAGTTGACGGCGGAAGGAGGAAGTGCTGCGCTCCAGCTACCCCGGGCTGGTGCTATTTTCTCCGAACAGGGGCACCAGCCCGGGGTACAAGGTAAGAGGTTAAAGTCACTTGGGGGTGCTTAACATTTTGGCACCCCCAAGTGACTTTGCCTTTCCTTCTCCTTTAATATGTACTTGAAATAATACTGACACATACAATATATTGAGGAAATGACCCAGTCTATTCATCTTGCATTATAAACTCTTCTACGTGTTTTAGAGTTATTAGAATCAAACAGATAAGAAGTTATAGAAAATAAATTGCTGCAGAATTTCTGTTGCTGGCACCATTCTCTTGGGAATATATAAGTAGCATAAGATGGGCTCAAATATATTTGGCTGTATGGCATGTACCCAACAATACTATATTACTTGACTGGTGCACTGAAACTCCCATACTAACCAAAAAGCTACAATAAACTACAATACCACTGCAATTGGTGGGAGTCTGACCTTCAGGAGCTGTAGATAGTCCTAAGGGTGAGTGCACTGCTTTCTCTACATATGACAATAAAAGTGACATGATTCAATCAGGCAGTAGATACAAGGCTTGTGGGTAAAGTTGACAGAAAAAAAACAGCAAAATCTGCTTCATGGGTCAAATGGGCAACTGTTCCACTATGACCCAAGAGTTGCAGAAGAAAGCCGATATCACAAACTACAGGTCCACAAATATAAATATAAACCCACTGTAAAATGTTCTGCTCCTTACTGCAAAGTCTTAGGGATTGGAGGTGTCTGTTTAAACCGAGATTTTTATATGCCTTTAAACAAATAACCCTATTTGTGGAAGGTAGGAGTAAGTGAATAATAAACCAATTGTCCATTAGTGCTTTATAATAGCAAACAAATACCAAAATAATTCAAAGAATAGGTAGAATACATTGGAAACAAGGATTTTATCTATTGAAGCTTGTTTGTAGCAAAGTTATATTTAGGTGTATTCTGCCCCTTTAATGTCAGAAAGCATTAACCCTAGGACATAAGGCACTGTAACAATAGCCTTCTTATGGGGTAAGTCCAGATATGCAAGGGAATAACATTTGCACAACTTTGGACAGTAGATAATGCTTGAAAAAACTCATTTTTCTTCCAAAACAACTTCACCAAGAAGGGGCTGGATGGCTTTTTAGCAAGTGAGGGAATACAGGGTTATGGGAGATAGCTCTCAGTACAAGTGAGGGAATACAGGGGTATGGGAGATAGCTCTCAGTACAAGTGAGGGAATACAGGGTTATGGGAGATAGCTCTCAGTACAAGTGAGGGAATACAGGGGTAGGGGAGATAGCTCTCAGTACAAGTGAGGGAATACAGGGGTATGGGAGATAGCTCTCAGTACAAGTGAGGGAATACAGGGGTAGGGGGGATAGCTCTCAGTACAAGTGAGGGAATACAGGGGTATGGGAGATAGCTCTCAGTACAAGTGAGGAAATACAGGGTTATGGGAGATAGCTCTCAGTACAAGTGAGGAAATACAGGGTTATGGGAGATAGCTCTCAGTACAAGTGAGGGAATACAGGGGTAGGGGAGATAGCTCTCAGTACAAGTGAGGGAATACAGGGGTAGGGGGGATAGCTCTCAGTACAAGTGAGGGAATACAGGGTTATGGGAGATAGCTCTCAGTACAAGTGAGGGAATACAGGGTTATGGGAGATAGCTCTCAGTACAAGTGAGGGAATACAGGGGTAGGGGGGATAGCTCTCAGTACAAGTGAGGGAATACAGGGGTATGGGAGATAGCTCTCAGTACAAGTGAGGAAATACAGGGTTATGGGAGATAGCTCTCAGTACAAGTGAGGGAATACAGGGGTAGGGAGATAGCTCTCAGTACAAGTGAGGGAATACAGGGGTATGGGAGATAGCTCTCAGTACAAGTGAGGGAATACAGGGGTATGGGAGATAGCTCTCAGTACAAGTGAGGGAATACAGGGGTAGGGGGGATAGCTCTCAGTACAAGTGAGGGAATACAGGGTTATGGGAGATAGCTCTCAGTACAAGTGAGGGAATACAGGGTTATGGGAGATAGCTCTCAGTACAAGTGAGGAAATACAGGGTTATGGGAGATAGCTCTCAGTACAAGTGAGGAAATACAGGGTTATGGGAGATAGCTCTCAGTACAAGTGAGGAAATACAGGGTTATGGGAGATAGCTCTCAGTACAAGTGAGGGAATACAGGGGTAGGGGGGATAGCTCTCAGTACAAGTGAGGGAATACAGGGTTATGGGAGATAGCTCTCAGTACAAGTGAGGGAATACAGGGGTATGGGAGATAGCTCTCAGTACAAGTGAGGGAATACAGGGGTAGGGGGGGATAGCTCTCAGTACAAGTGAGGGAATACAGGGGTATGGGAGATAGCTCTCAGTACAAGTGAGGAAATACAGGGTTATGGGAGATAGCTCTCAGTACAAGTGAGGAAATACAGGGTTATGGGAGATAGCTCTCAGTACAAGTGAGGGAATACAGGGGTAGGGGGGATAGCTCTCAGTACAAGTGAGGGAATACAGGGTTATGGGAGATAGCTCTCAGTACAAGTGAGGGAATACAGGGTTATGGGAGATAGCTCTCAGTACAAGTGAGGGAATACAGGGTTATGGGAGATAGCTCTCAGTACAAGTGAGGGAATACAGGGGTATGGGAGATAGCTCTCAGTACAAGTGAGGGAATACAGGGTATGGGAGATAGCTCTCAGTACAAGTGAGGGAATACAGGGGTAGGGAGATAGCTCTCAGTACAAGTGAGGGAATACAGGGGTATGGGAGATAGCTCTCAGTACAAGTGAGGGAATACAGGGGTAGGGGAGATAGCTCTCAGTACAAGTGAGGGAATACAGGGGTAGGGGAGATAGCTCTCAGTACAAGTGAGGGAATACAGGGGTATGGGAGATAGCTCTCAGTACAAGTGAGGGAATACAGGGGTAGGGGGGATAGCTCTCAGTACAAGTGAGGGAATACAGGGTTATGGGAGATAGCTCTCAGTACAAGTGAGGGAATACAGGGTTATGGGAGATAGCTCTCAGTACAAGTGAGGAAATACAGGGTTATGGGAGATAGCTCTCAGTACAAGTGAGGAAATACAGGGTTATGGGAGATAGCTCTCAGTACAAGTGAGGAAATACAGGGTTATGGGAGATAGCTCTCAGTACAAGTGAGGGAATACAGGGGTAGGGGGGATAGCTCTCAGTACAAGTGAGGGAATACAGGGTTATGGGAGATAGCTCTCAGTACAAGTGAGGGAATACAGGGTTATGGGAGATAGCTCTCAGTACAAGTGAGGGAATACAGGGTATGGGAGATAGCTCTCAGTACAAGTGAGGGAATACAGGGTTATGGGAGATAGCTCTCAGTACAAGTGAGGGAATACAGGGTATGGGAGATAGCTCTCAGTACAAGTGAGGGAATACAGGGGTAGGGAGATAGCTCTCAGTACAAGTGAGGGAATACAGGGGTATGGGAGATAGCTCTCAGTACAAGTGAGGGAATACAGGGGTATGGGAGATAGCTCTCAGTACAAGTGAGGGAATACAGGGTTATGGGAGATAGCTCTCAGTACAAGTGAGGGAATACAGGGGTATGGGAGATAGCTCTCAGTACAAGTGAGGGAATACAGGGTTATGGGAGATAGCTCTCAGTACAAGTGAGGGAATACAGGGGTAGGGGAGATAGCTCTCAGTACAAGTGAGGGAATACAGGGTTATGGGAGATAGCTCTCAGTACAAGTGAGGGAATACAGGGGTAGGGGAGATAGCTCTCAGTACAAGTGAGGGAATACAGGGTTATGGGAGATAGCTCTTAGTACAAGTGAGGGAATACAGGGGTAGGGGAGATAGCTCTTAGTACAAGTGAGGGAATACAGGGGTAGGGGAGATAGCTCTCAGTACAAGTGAGGGAATACAGGGGTAGGGGAGATAGCTCTCAGTACAAGTGAGGGAATACAGGGGTAGGGGAGATAGCTCTCAGTACAAGTGAGGGAATACAGGGGTATGGGAGATAGCTCTCAGTACAAGTGAGGGAATACAGGGGTATGGGAGATAGCTCTCAGTACAAGTGAGGGAATACAGGGGTATGGGAGATAGCTCTCAGTACAAGTGAGGGAATACAGGGGTATGGGAGATAGCTCTCAGTACAAGTGAGGGAATACAGGGGTATGGGAGATAGCTCTCAGTACAAGTGAGGGAATACAGGGGTATGGGAGATAGCTCTCAGTACAAGTGAGGGAATACAGGGGTATGGGAGATAGCTCTCAGTACAAGTGAGGGAATACAGGGGTATGGGAGATAGCTCTCAGTACAAGTGAGGGAATACAGGGTTATGGGAGATAGCTCTCAGTACAAGTGAGGGAATACAGGGGTAGGGGAGATAGCTCTCAGTACAAGTGAGGGAATACAGGGTTATGGGAGATAGCTCTCAGTACAAGTGAGGGAATACAGGGGTAGGGGAGATAGCTCTCAGTACAAGTGAGGGAATACAGGGGTATGGGAGATAGCTCTCAGTACAAGTGAGGGAATACAGGGGTATGGGAGATAGCTCTCAGTACAAGTGAGGGAATACAGGGTTATGGGAGATAGCTCTCAGTACAAGTGAGGGAATACAGGGTTATGGGAGATAGCTCTCAGTACAAGTGAGGGAATACAGGGTTATGGGAGATAGCTCTCAGTACAAGTGAGGGAATACAGGGTTATGGGAGATAGCTCTCAGTACAAGTGAGGGAATACAGGGGTAGGGGAGATAGCTCTCAGTACAAGTGAGGGAATACAGGGTTATGGGAGATAGCTCTCAGTACAAGTGAGGGAATACAGGGGTAGGGGAGATAGCTCTCAGTACAAGTGAGGGAATACAGGGTTATGGGAGATAGCTCTCAGTACAAGTGAGGGAATACAGGGGTAGGGGAGATAGCTCTCAGTACAAGTGAGGGAATACAGGGGTAGGGGAGATAGCTCTCAGTACAAGTGAGGGAATACAGGGGTATGGGAGATAGCTCTCAGTACAAGTGAGGGAATACAGGGTTATGGGAGATAGCTCTCAGTACAAGTGAGGGAATACAGGGTTATGGGAGATAGCTCTCAGTACAAGTGAGGGAATACAGGGTTATGGGAGATAGCTCTCAGTACAAGTGAGGGAATACAGGGGTAGGGGAGATAGCTCTCAGTACAAGTGAGGGAATACAGGGGTATGGGAGATAGCTCTCAGTACAAGTGAGGGAATACAGGGGTAGGGGAGATAGCTCTCAGTACAAGTGAGGGAATACAGGGGTATGGGAGATAACTCTCAGTACAAGTGAGGGAATACAGGGGTAGGGGAGATAGCTCTCAGTACAAGTGAGGGAATACAGGGTTATGGGAGATAGCTCTCAGTACAAGTGAGGGAATACAGGGGTATGGGAGATAGCTCTCAGTACAAGTGAGGGAATACAGGGTTATGGGAGATAGCTCTCAGTACAAGTGAGGGAATACAGGGGTAGGGGAGATAGCTCTCAGTACAAGTGAGGGAATACAGGGGTATGGGAGATAGCTCTCAGTACAAGTGAGGGAATACAGGGGTATGGGAGATAGCTCTCAGTACAAGTGAGGGAATACAGGGGTATGGGAGATAGCTCTCAGTACAAGTGAGGGAATACAGGGGTAGGGGAGATAGCTCTCAGTACAAGTGAGGGAATACAGGGGTAGGGGAGATAGCTCTCAGTACAAGTGAGGGAATACAGGGGTATGGGAGATAGCTCTCAGTACAAGTGAGGGAATACAGGGGTAGGGGGGATAGCTCTCAGTACAAGTGAGGGAATACAGGGTTATGGGAGATAGCTCTCAGTACAAGTGAGGGAATACAGGGTTATGGGAGATAGCTCTCAGTACAAGTGAGGAAATACAGGGTTATGGGAGATAGCTCTCAGTACAAGTGAGGAAATACAGGGTTATGGGAGATAGCTCTCAGTACAAGTGAGGAAATACAGGGTTATGGGAGATAGCTCTCAGTACAAGTGAGGGAATACAGGGGTAGGGGGGATAGCTCTCAGTACAAGTGAGGGAATACAGGGTTATGGGAGATAGCTCTCAGTACAAGTGAGGGAATACAGGGTTATGGGAGATAGCTCTCAGTACAAGTGAGGGAATACAGGGTATGGGAGATAGCTCTCAGTACAAGTGAGGGAATACAGGGTTATGGGAGATAGCTCTCAGTACAAGTGAGGGAATACAGGGTATGGGAGATAGCTCTCAGTACAAGTGAGGGAATACAGGGGTAGGGAGATAGCTCTCAGTACAAGTGAGGGAATACAGGGGTATGGGAGATAGCTCTCAGTACAAGTGAGGGAATACAGGGGTATGGGAGATAGCTCTCAGTACAAGTGAGGGAATACAGGGTTATGGGAGATAGCTCTCAGTACAAGTGAGGGAATACAGGGGTATGGGAGATAGCTCTCAGTACAAGTGAGGGAATACAGGGTTATGGGAGATAGCTCTCAGTACAAGTGAGGGAATACAGGGGTAGGGGAGATAGCTCTCAGTACAAGTGAGGGAATACAGGGTTATGGGAGATAGCTCTCAGTACAAGTGAGGGAATACAGGGGTAGGGGAGATAGCTCTCAGTACAAGTGAGGGAATACAGGGTTATGGGAGATAGCTCTTAGTACAAGTGAGGGAATACAGGGGTAGGGGAGATAGCTCTCAGTACAAGTGAGGGAATACAGGGGTAGGGGAGATAGCTCTCAGTACAAGTGAGGGAATACAGGGGTATGGGAGATAGCTCTCAGTACAAGTGAGGGAATACAGGGGTAGGGGAGATAGCTCTCAGTACAAGTGAGGGAATACAGGGGTAGGGGAGATAGCTCTCAGTACAAGTGAGGGAATACAGGGGTATGGGAGATAGCTCTCAGTACAAGTGAGGGAATACAGGGGTATGGGAGATAGCTCTCAGTACAAGTGAGGGAATACAGGGGTATGGGAGATAGCTCTCAGTACAAGTGAGGGAATACAGGGGTATGGGAGATAGCTCTCAGTACAAGTGAGGGAATACAGGGGTATGGGAGATAGCTCTCAGTACAAGTGAGGGAATACAGGGGTATGGGAGATAGCTCTCAGTACAAGTGAGGGAATACAGGGGTATGGGAGATAGCTCTCAGTACAAGTGAGGGAATACAGGGGTATGGGAGATAGCTCTCAGTACAAGTGAGGGAATACAGGGTTATGGGAGATAGCTCTCAGTACAAGTGAGGGAATACAGGGGTAGGGGAGATAGCTCTCAGTACAAGTGAGGGAATACAGGGTTATGGGAGATAGCTCTCAGTACAAGTGAGGGAATACAGGGGTAGGGGAGATAGCTCTCAGTACAAGTGAGGGAATACAGGGGTATGGGAGATAGCTCTCAGTACAAGTGAGGGAATACAGGGGTATGGGAGATAGCTCTCAGTACAAGTGAGGGAATACAGGGTTATGGGAGATAGCTCTCAGTACAAGTGAGGGAATACAGGGTTATGGGAGATAGCTCTCAGTACAAGTGAGGGAATACAGGGTTATGGGAGATAGCTCTCAGTACAAGTGAGGGAATACAGGGTTATGGGAGATAGCTCTCAGTACAAGTGAGGGAATACAGGGGTAGGGGAGATAGCTCTCAGTACAAGTGAGGGAATACAGGGTTATGGGAGATAGCTCTCAGTACAAGTGAGGGAATACAGGGGTAGGGGAGATAGCTCTCAGTACAAGTGAGGGAATACAGGGTTATGGGAGATAGCTCTCAGTACAAGTGAGGGAATACAGGGGTAGGGGAGATAGCTCTCAGTACAAGTGAGGGAATACAGGGGTAGGGGAGATAGCTCTCAGTACAAGTGAGGGAATACAGGGGTATGGGAGATAGCTCTCAGTACAAGTGAGGGAATACAGGGTTATGGGAGATAGCTCTCAGTACAAGTGAGGGAATACAGGGTTATGGGAGATAGCTCTCAGTACAAGTGAGGGAATACAGGGTTATGGGAGATAGCTCTCAGTACAAGTGAGGGAATACAGGGGTAGGGGAGATAGCTCTCAGTACAAGTGAGGGAATACAGGGGTAGGGGAGATAGCTCTCAGTACAAGTGAGGGAATACAGGGTTATGGGAGATAGCTCTCAGTACAAGTGAGGGAATACAGGGGTAGGGGAGATAGCTCTCAGTACAAGTGAGGGAATACAGGGGTAGGGGGGATAGCTCTCAGTACAAGTGAGGGAATACAGGGTTATGGGAGATAGCTCTCAGTACAAGTGAGGGAATACAGGGTTATGGGAGATAGCTCTCAGTACAAGTGAGGAAATACAGGGTTATGGAGATAGCTCTCAGTACAAGTGAGGAAATACAGGGTTATGGGAGATAGCTCTCAGTACAAGTGAGGAAATACAGGGTTATGGGAGATAGCTCTCAGTACAAGTGAGGGAATACAGGGGTAGGGGGATAGCTCTCAGTACAAGTGAGGGAATACAGGGTTATGGGAGATAGCTCTCAGTACAAGTGAGGGAATACAGGGGTATGGGAGATAGCTCTCAGTACAAGTGAGGGAATACAGGGGTAGGGGGGATAGCTCTCAGTACAAGTGAGGGAATACAGGGGTATGGGAGATAGCTCTCAGTACAAGTGAGGAAATACAGGGTTATGGGAGATAGCTCTCAGTACAAGTGAGGAAATACAGGGTTATGGGAGATAGCTCTCAGTACAAGTGAGGGAATACAGGGGTAGGGGGGATAGCTCTCAGTACAAGTGAGGGAATACAGGGTTATGGGAGATAGCTCTCAGTACAAGTGAGGGAATACAGGGTTATGGGAGATAGCTCTCAGTACAAGTGAGGGAATACAGGGTTATGGGAGATAGCTCTCAGTACAAGTGAGGGAATACAGGGGTATGGGAGATAGCTCTCAGTACAAGTGAGGGAATACAGGGTATGGGAGATAGCTCTCAGTACAAGTGAGGGAATACAGGGGTAGGGAGATAGCTCTCAGTACAAGTGAGGGAATACAGGGGTATGGGAGATAGCTCTCAGTACAAGTGAGGGAATACAGGGGTAGGGGAGATAGCTCTCAGTACAAGTGAGGGAATACAGGGGTAGGGGAGATAGCTCTCAGTACAAGTGAGGGAATACAGGGGTATGGGAGATAGCTCTCAGTACAAGTGAGGGAATACAGGGGTAGGGGGGATAGCTCTCAGTACAAGTGAGGGAATACAGGGTTATGGGAGATAGCTCTCAGTACAAGTGAGGGAATACAGGGTTATGGGAGATAGCTCTCAGTACAAGTGAGGAAATACAGGGTTATGGGAGATAGCTCTCAGTACAAGTGAGGAAATACAGGGTTATGGGAGATAGCTCTCAGTACAAGTGAGGAAATACAGGGTTATGGGAGATAGCTCTCAGTACAAGTGAGGGAATACAGGGGTAGGGGGGATAGCTCTCAGTACAAGTGAGGGAATACAGGGTTATGGGAGATAGCTCTCAGTACAAGTGAGGGAATACAGGGTTATGGGAGATAGCTCTCAGTACAAGTGAGGGAATACAGGGTATGGGAGATAGCTCTCAGTACAAGTGAGGGAATACAGGGTTATGGGAGATAGCTCTCAGTACAAGTGAGGGAATACAGGGTATGGGAGATAGCTCTCAGTACAAGTGAGGGAATACAGGGGTAGGGAGATAGCTCTCAGTACAAGTGAGGGAATACAGGGGTATGGGAGATAGCTCTCAGTACAAGTGAGGGAATACAGGGGTATGGGAGATAGCTCTCAGTACAAGTGAGGGAATACAGGGTTATGGGAGATAGCTCTCAGTACAAGTGAGGGAATACAGGGGTATGGGAGATAGCTCTCAGTACAAGTGAGGGAATACAGGGTTATGGGAGATAGCTCTCAGTACAAGTGAGGGAATACAGGGGTAGGGGAGATAGCTCTCAGTACAAGTGAGGGAATACAGGGTTATGGGAGATAGCTCTCAGTACAAGTGAGGGAATACAGGGGTAGGGGAGATAGCTCTCAGTACAAGTGAGGGAATACAGGGTTATGGGAGATAGCTCTTAGTACAAGTGAGGGAATACAGGGGTAGGGGAGATAGCTCTTAGTACAAGTGAGGGAATACAGGGGTAGGGGAGATAGCTCTCAGTACAAGTGAGGGAATACAGGGTAGGGGAGATAGCTCTCAGTACAAGTGAGGGAATACAGGGGTAGGGGAGATAGCTCTCAGTACAAGTGAGGGAATACAGGGGTATGGGAGATAGCTCTCAGTACAAGTGAGGGAATACAGGGGTATGGGAGATAGCTCTCAGTACAAGTGAGGGAATACAGGGGTATGGGAGATAGCTCTCAGTACAAGTGAGGGAATACAGGGGTATGGGAGATAGCTCTCAGTACAAGTGAGGGAATACAGGGGTATGGGAGATAGCTCTCAGTACAAGTGAGGGAATACAGGGGTATGGGAGATAGCTCTCAGTACAAGTGAGGGAATACAGGGGTATGGGAGATAGCTCTCAGTACAAGTGAGGGAATACAGGGTTATGGGAGATAGCTCTCAGTACAAGTGAGGGAATACAGGGTTATGGGAGATAGCTCTCAGTACAAGTGAGGGAATACAGGGGTAGGGGAGATAGCTCTCAGTACAAGTGAGGGAATACAGGGTTATGGGAGATAGCTCTCAGTACAAGTGAGGGAATACAGGGGTAGGGGAGATAGCTCTCAGTACAAGTGAGGGAATACAGGGGTATGGGAGATAGCTCTCAGTACAAGTGAGGGAATACAGGGGTATGGGAGATAGCTCTCAGTACAAGTGAGGGAATACAGGGTTATGGGAGATAGCTCTCAGTACAAGTGAGGGAATACAGGGTTATGGGAGATAGCTCTCAGTACAAGTGAGGGAATACAGGGTTATGGGAGATAGCTCTCAGTACAAGTGAGGGAATACAGGGTTATGGGAGATAGCTCTCAGTACAAGTGAGGGAATACAGGGGTAGGGGAGATAGCTCTCAGTACAAGTGAGGGAATACAGGGTTATGGGAGATAGCTCTCAGTACAAGTGAGGGAATACAGGGGTAGGGGAGATAGCTCTCAGTACAAGTGAGGGAATACAGGGTTATGGGAGATAGCTCTCAGTACAAGTGAGGGAATACAGGGGTAGGGGAGATAGCTCTCAGTACAAGTGAGGGAATACAGGGGTAGGGGAGATAGCTCTCAGTACAAGTGAGGGAATACAGGGGTATGGGAGATAGCTCTCAGTACAAGTGAGGGAATACAGGGTTATGGGAGATAGCTCTCAGTACAAGTGAGGGAATACAGGGTTATGGGAGATAGCTCTCAGTACAAGTGAGGGAATACAGGGTTATGGGAGATAGCTCTCAGTACAAGTGAGGGAATACAGGGGTAGGGGAGATAGCTCTCAGTACAAGTGAGGGAATACAGGGGTATGGGAGATAGCT
The DNA here is from genome assembly GCF_000004195.4 of Xenopus tropicalis. NCBI lineage: Eukaryota > Metazoa > Chordata > Amphibia > Anura > Pipidae > Xenopus > Xenopus tropicalis. The sequence goes on along the minus strand of NC_030684.2, from coordinate 39,197,366 downwards.
CTCAGTACAAGTGAGGGAATACAGGGGTAGGGGAGATAGCTCTCAGTACAAGTGAGGGAATACAGGGGTATGGGAGATAACTCTCAGTACAAGTGAGGGAATACAGGGGTAGGGGAGATAGCTCTCAGTACAAGTGAGGGAATACAGGGTTATGGGAGATAGCTCTCAGTACAAGTGAGGGAATACAGGGGTATGGGAGATAGCTCTCAGTACAAGTGAGGGAATACAGGGTTATGGGAGATAGCTCTCAGTACAAGTGAGGGAATACAGGGGTAGGGGAGATAGCTCTCAGTACAAGTGAGGGAATACAGGGGTATGGGAGATAGCTCTCAGTACAAGTGAGGGAATACAGGGGTATGGGAGATAGCTCTCAGTACAAGTGAGGGAATACAGGGGTATGGGAGATAGCTCTCAGTACAAGTGAGGGAATACAGGGGTAGGGGAGATAGCTCTCAGTACAAGTGAGGGAATACAGGGGTAGGGGAGATAGCTCTCAGTACAAGTGAGGGAATACAGGGGTATGGGAGATAGCTCTCAGTACAAGTGAGGGAATACAGGGGTAGGGGGGATAGCTCTCAGTACAAGTGAGGGAATACAGGGTTATGGGAGATAGCTCTCAGTACAAGTGAGGGAATACAGGGTTATGGGAGATAGCTCTCAGTACAAGTGAGGAAATACAGGGTTATGGGAGATAGCTCTCAGTACAAGTGAGGAAATACAGGGTTATGGGAGATAGCTCTCAGTACAAGTGAGGAAATACAGGGTTATGGGAGATAGCTCTCAGTACAAGTGAGGGAATACAGGGGTAGGGGGGATAGCTCTCAGTACAAGTGAGGGAATACAGGGTTATGGGAGATAGCTCTCAGTACAAGTGAGGGAATACAGGGTTATGGGAGATAGCTCTCAGTACAAGTGAGGGAATACAGGGTATGGGAGATAGCTCTCAGTACAAGTGAGGGAATACAGGGTTATGGGAGATAGCTCTCAGTACAAGTGAGGGAATACAGGGTATGGGAGATAGCTCTCAGTACAAGTGAGGGAATACAGGGGTAGGGAGATAGCTCTCAGTACAAGTGAGGGAATACAGGGGTATGGGAGATAGCTCTCAGTACAAGTGAGGGAATACAGGGGTATGGGAGATAGCTCTCAGTACAAGTGAGGGAATACAGGGTTATGGGAGATAGCTCTCAGTACAAGTGAGGGAATACAGGGGTATGGGAGATAGCTCTCAGTACAAGTGAGGGAATACAGGGTTATGGGAGATAGCTCTCAGTACAAGTGAGGGAATACAGGGGTAGGGGAGATAGCTCTCAGTACAAGTGAGGGAATACAGGGTTATGGGAGATAGCTCTCAGTACAAGTGAGGGAATACAGGGGTAGGGGAGATAGCTCTCAGTACAAGTGAGGGAATACAGGGTTATGGGAGATAGCTCTTAGTACAAGTGAGGGAATACAGGGGTAGGGGAGATAGCTCTCAGTACAAGTGAGGGAATACAGGGGTAGGGGAGATAGCTCTCAGTACAAGTGAGGGAATACAGGGGTATGGGAGATAGCTCTCAGTACAAGTGAGGGAATACAGGGGTAGGGGAGATAGCTCTCAGTACAAGTGAGGGAATACAGGGGTAGGGGAGATAGCTCTCAGTACAAGTGAGGGAATACAGGGGTATGGGAGATAGCTCTCAGTACAAGTGAGGGAATACAGGGGTATGGGAGATAGCTCTCAGTACAAGTGAGGGAATACAGGGGTATGGGAGATAGCTCTCAGTACAAGTGAGGGAATACAGGGGTATGGGAGATAGCTCTCAGTACAAGTGAGGGAATACAGGGGTATGGGAGATAGCTCTCAGTACAAGTGAGGGAATACAGGGGTATGGGAGATAGCTCTCAGTACAAGTGAGGGAATACAGGGGTATGGGAGATAGCTCTCAGTACAAGTGAGGGAATACAGGGGTATGGGAGATAGCTCTCAGTACAAGTGAGGGAATACAGGGTTATGGGAGATAGCTCTCAGTACAAGTGAGGGAATACAGGGGTAGGGGAGATAGCTCTCAGTACAAGTGAGGGAATACAGGGTTATGGGAGATAGCTCTCAGTACAAGTGAGGGAATACAGGGGTAGGGGAGATAGCTCTCAGTACAAGTGAGGGAATACAGGGGTATGGGAGATAGCTCTCAGTACAAGTGAGGGAATACAGGGGTATGGGAGATAGCTCTCAGTACAAGTGAGGGAATACAGGGTTATGGGAGATAGCTCTCAGTACAAGTGAGGGAATACAGGGTTATGGGAGATAGCTCTCAGTACAAGTGAGGGAATACAGGGTTATGGGAGATAGCTCTCAGTACAAGTGAGGGAATACAGGGTTATGGGAGATAGCTCTCAGTACAAGTGAGGGAATACAGGGGTAGGGGAGATAGCTCTCAGTACAAGTGAGGGAATACAGGGTTATGGGAGATAGCTCTCAGTACAAGTGAGGGAATACAGGGGTAGGGGAGATAGCTCTCAGTACAAGTGAGGGAATACAGGGTTATGGGAGATAGCTCTCAGTACAAGTGAGGGAATACAGGGGTAGGGGAGATAGCTCTCAGTACAAGTGAGGGAATACAGGGGTAGGGGAGATAGCTCTCAGTACAAGTGAGGGAATACAGGGGTATGGGAGATAGCTCTCAGTACAAGTGAGGGAATACAGGGTTATGGGAGATAGCTCTCAGTACAAGTGAGGGAATACAGGGTTATGGGAGATAGCTCTCAGTACAAGTGAGGGAATACAGGGTTATGGGAGATAGCTCTCAGTACAAGTGAGGGAATACAGGGGTAGGGGAGATAGCTCTCAGTACAAGTGAGGGAATACAGGGGTATGGGAGATAGCTCTCAGTACAAGTGAGGGAATACAGGGGTAGGGGAGATAGCTCTCAGTACAAGTGAGGGAATACAGGGGTATGGGAGATAACTCTCAGTACAAGTGAGGGAATACAGGGGTAGGGGAGATAGCTCTCAGTACAAGTGAGGGAATACAGGGTTATGGGAGATAGCTCTCAGTACAAGTGAGGGAATACAGGGGTATGGGAGATAGCTCTCAGTACAAGTGAGGGAATACAGGGTTATGGGAGATAGCTCTCAGTACAAGTGAGGGAATACAGGGGTAGGGGAGATAGCTCTCAGTACAAGTGAGGGAATACAGGGGTATGGGAGATAGCTCTCAGTACAAGTGAGGGAATACAGGGGTATGGGAGATAGCTCTCAGTACAAGTGAGGGAATACAGGGGTATGGGAGATAGCTCTCAGTACAAGTGAGGGAATACAGGGGTATGGGAGATAGCTCTCAGTACAAGTGAGGGAATACAGGGGTATGGGAGATAGCCCTTAGTACAAGTTGACCCAATGACTGGTCCGATAGCAAGTTAGGAAGGAATTTTTCCCCCTCTGAGGCAAATTAGAGAGGCTTCAGCTGGGGTTTTTTGCCTTCCTCGACTGGCAGTTATGCAGGTACCATTTGAGCATAATTATCTTAAATGTATCTTTGCTGAGGTGCTGCAAACCTAGTGTGAATCCAGTTATCCAAAATAATGAGGACAAACTGGCTAGATTATATTATAGGGACGTCATACACAGAAGTTTATAGGGCCCTGGGGGGACAGGGGACTTGAAACTTTTCTTTGAAGATGACATTTGGCCCCAGGCTCCAGCTGGACAGGCTTCCCACTCTTTGCTGTAATGCAAATCTTTTCTCCAACAGGGTTATAAAACAGTTTTATGCTGAAACAAATGTTATTACTTTAAAGCAGAATCAGTACTGACTCTCCCACGAAGCTAACATTCATTCTGCGGTCAGTAAGGAATTCAGTTCCAAGACAATTTCTTATAGATACAGAAGAAAATTAGCAGTGTATGGGACAGAGAGCCAACTGACTGAGTATTTATTTTTATTTTGGGATCAGACTGAAATGGAATCTTGTGGTTTTACTGGATCAACTTGATTAGGGATCTGGAAGGCCTGCTCTTGTATTATCTTGGTAAAGCCTCTCCTACTATTAAACTGCAACACTATGTAAATACAAATAAATATAAAAAAAAAGTGAGTTTAATTTCCCATACACGGCCGAGGGGGCAATTGCTGCGAGTTGCAACCCTAAATCCTCAGCCGCAGCAAATATTACATCTTAATAACCAGATGCATCTTTAATTCTCTGGCTTCGTTCACTCCTCTCTTGTTCCTATTACACCTCGAGGCAGGACCTATTCCTTACTCGTAGGAACATGTTGAGGCACAAAGCCAACCTTTCGGTTGCCATAGTAAATATTTACTAACAACGATCACACCCTTTTATTGTAACATGTCCCTAAGCCACTAGTAATGGGAAGGGAAAATAGAAATCACGGATTAAATGCTTTTTTTCACCCTCCTGCCAAATGTACTCTGAGAATATGTGTGCTCAAGGGAGACAACAGGGAATCTGAGGTAATATTGTATATACATAAGACATACCCTGTAACCAGCCAAAAGGAAACAAACTCCTCAGTTAGAGTATTGTGCAATTGTCATAAATATTAACTTTTCCCTGCCCTTTACACAAGCAACAAAAACTTTATGTTCTTTTATATGGCGGAGTGGGAGGGAATAAAGTTGAAATAAGGCAAGTTAAAGTCAGGGAATGGGTTGCAATTGTGTGACAGTACAGTAAAGCAAGATGTACAGTAAGGCAAGGAACTGAAATTGTGAGACAGTGTGTATATTAATGCATTATGGGATCATACAACAAGCAGAAGCACTACAGGCTGGAGTTGTGTTGCTACTAACAGTAGCCTTGCCCTTGGAGTGCAATAACATGACCCCCACCCCCCACCTAACCATAGCTAGTTCAGCCATATAGGGCCAAAATGTAGCCCTGACCTTACAGTAAACTTGAGGTTTCCCTTCTGTGAGCAGGCTATATATCTCAGCAACCAATTTTAAAACAGACCTTGCAAAGTAGATTTTATCACCCATAATCTTCTCTTGCGTCACTGAACAAAAGTAATAAATGTTTATTGCCACACTAACCTGTGTTGTTTGACAGAAGGTCAATGGTTTGAATATGCACAAGGAAACTTGATTTAGCAATATTTGTTTCAAGGGATACATTAAATAAGGCCATGGCTAAGATTCCCTTATGTACAGTTTGTTTCCTCCAGGTGGATTCTCTTCCTTTATCAAATGCCATTGCTGAGCCTTTCTGAACTGGGGAGCCATCTCCTTATCAGGTGTTCCACGTGAAAATAGAGGATACAAGTGGGAACTGCTCTCCTCCTTTGTATGCAAAGCAGGGGGAATTCTGGGAAGGAAACAATCTCTTTTGTAAATTTCTATTTTAATGGTATACCCTATAAAACCTCCTGTAGGCTGCACAGCCCTTAATTGGCACCCCCAGGAACATGTTTATGCTTGTGTTGCTTGAATGTAAAAAAGGTTGGGGATCCCTGCTCTATAGGCTAAATCTAAAACGTTGGGCTTTAAAACACAGACAGGGCAGCAAGCTGAGATCCCACCTTTTTTGACCCCACGGGGGCTCATTAGTGTAGTACACAGTTTTCTAATATGTAAAGCCAAGAAAGTGTATTACAAATGGGCAGTCTAACATGTGTATGGGGTTGACCCACCAGTGCTTAATGAGCCAGGTTGAGTCTTAAACTCAGATCAGATGATTTTGCATTTGGATCTTGAGGTCACGTATGGCGAACCAAAGCCTCAGTGGAAGTAACTTGACTCTTGACTAGTCATGCTCTTTTGCCTATACCAGCCACCTTATGCCTCAGTCCTGGCCCTCAGCTACTCATATACTGCCAGGTCTTACCTCCCAAGGGCAAGCAAGGGAGCCAAATGTTACTGTAGGGAAGGAGCTGGTCAGCAGAGAATTAGACGTATTCAGGCAGGCAGAGTCAGTACCGGAGAAAAACAGCAGAATCATAAGACTCTTATAGCGTCTTAGGAAATCAGCCCAATTTGAATCAGGCCGCTTCTCTTATCTGTTAAAGTTCCATTGGTTTGGAGACAAGCTGATATAATCTCAATATTCCAAAAGTGTAAATGGCGACATTAATTGCACATAGAGATCTGGGCCCCAGCAGGTAAAATGCCCTTCATATTAAGGTGTGTGTAATCCATGACTTGCCAGTAGTAACAAGAAGGGCTACACAAGTCTGGTGAAAAAGGGGCTAAAAAAATATGAGAACATATCAGCAATGCTTGCTGTGATTTGAAGAAACTATAATCATTTGTTTGGTAAGGACTTATGTATGAAATTTACAAGATGGCAAAAGTGAGTAAGTAGAAAGGGAGAACTTGGTATATCCACAACTAGGAATCTGTGAGGCCAAGAGTCAACTAATCTGCCAAAATATAGCATCCTAGTTACATTATAGTTACATTTTCCCAAGGCCTAACTTGCATAGCCCTGTACTGAGAATTTTTATTCATATTTGGTGCCCCATACAAATGTAGCTAAGCAGACACTGAAGGGATTTGAGTTAGAAGATGGTTCCAAGGGCTTCCCTGAGTCAGTTTGTAGTTGCCGTTGCGTGTTCTCACATGCTGGGGCCCAAATATTTCGGGATGTCCTGTTTCCTTTTCATGCAGGATGCAACTGAACTCTGTGGCTAATGGAAAGACCTGGTTGTGGGAGGGAAATTGTCTCATACAAGAATGATGTGTGATTATTCTCACTTTCGGTCTAGCTTGTTTTTTTCTCTCCTGCCTGACAGTCATACATTCTCTATACCAGGCTCACCTGTCAGTCAGTCTAACAACTTCACCAATTTCACTTTATCTCGCATCTTTCTCTCTATCCCTATTTAATAATAGTGTCGCACCAGAACCATACACAATCCTCCACGAAAGATTTGACCACATACTGAGCTAAAATGGAACCCTCTTTTCATACAGAGCAAAATCCTTCAAAATATGCATCATCTGAAAAGCTGTCGTCACCTTCAACTGTCCAGAGCTTAAAAGTCACATGACTTATGGTTCCGATTTGGTTTGGCCTTGCATTTAGGATTTAGCGGGATCCCTCTCTGAATATTCTAATTAAATGGAGGTATAAGCATCAGAATATGTACCTCGTGGTCACATGGATTCATGGAAACACTGCAGATCCGTCATAAAAGCATATTTTATTACCCCTCTCATAATATACCATAAACATTAAATAAGGATATGCATTCATTGGGTTGTGTAGTAAAAGTCGCAAAATTGACACACAATCTAGTCTATGGCAACCAATGAGATGAATGCTTTCAAATATTCCTTTCATTAATTTCTGATTGGGTCACCTAAGGGTCCTATCACCTTCATGTTAAGCAGCAGTCCCTCCCAGCAACTTTTGCTTGTGTTCATAAATTCTGTCCATCTTAGGGTTGCCATCTTTTGTCTCTGGGCACAAAAGAGGGGTCAGCAGTGACGGGGCCATGGGGTACGGCAAATGGCTGATCACTGCATCAACATGGAGAGTCCTGTCCAGATTTCCTCATTTGGAACACCAGGCAGGCAGTTTTGACCTGAACAGCCCTTCCAAAATCCAGACTGTCCAGGTCAAAACCAGACAGGTAGCATACATTCTGTTGGCTGCGTGGATTTATCTTTATATATTATATTTAATTTTATACTTTATTCAATAGGTCAGCACTATATACATAGTTACATAATATTTGAGGTTGAAAAGATTGATTTGTTCATGAAACCCATCCTCTTGCCCAAGTAAACTTCTGAACGAACTGGTCCATATTTTTAATAACGGGGGCCAGATTTCCAGCACACCATGAAAAACCAGTCTAGCAGACAAATATTTTTTATACCTTAACCTTACATTTGATAAAGCTGGGGATACTTTGTCCTACATAACTAACTGCTTTTTTAATGCTGCATAAAGGAATATTGACTTAGTGGGGTGTGTTATGTGTAAAAATAAACTTGTCACACAATGTACCTTGCGTGACGCAGACAATGCTAATTCCGTTAGTGTGTGAGTCAGCAGAGCAAGCTATATTGTGATTGTGTGCCTGGGCCAATGTATTAAGTCATTTCCTATGATGTATCGCTACACAGAAAAAGGACAATCACAGCTTCCAATTCTCAGCTCAGTCTGGTACAGAGTCCCTTATTATTTCTGTCGCATTATTCTTTCGCTCTGCTGTTGTCGGTGCTTTGCTCTGCACACTCAGGCAAGCAGCGTTATGGCCCATTAGCAAAAGAGGCTCTGCTCTGTTGGAAAGAGGTGTCAGCAAACACAATAGCAACCTGTATTACTACTTTTGCATTGTCTTGTTTGATCCTGTAATCACTGGTCTTTCTCTGCTTTTAATTCATATTTAGCTTCTGATGCTAGGGAGGCTGGTGGCTGTCACATGTTAGGGCTCTGGCACACGAGGGAGAATAGTCGCCCACGACAAATCTCCCTTGTTACGGGCGACTAATCTCCTGATATGACATCCCACCGGCGAAAATGTAAATTGCTGGTGGCATGGCATACACGTCGGCGCGATCGAGAGGCAACTTCGGCGATTTCTGCAAATCGCGGCGCTGCGGTGGGATGTCATATCGGGAGATTAGTCACCTGCAACAAGGGAGATTTGTCGTGGGCGACTATTCTCCCTCGTGTGCCAGAGCCCTTACCCTCCCCGCTAGGAAAGAATGGGGCTCATTTTCTCCACAGCCATGATATTACACTTTGAACCATACCCTCATTGTCATGTGCTGCCTGATGTGGAAGGAAATTGTATTTTATTCCATTAATACCTGCTCATGTGCCCAGGGCCTTTGAGTGGCACCAGTCCTGGGAATTCCTGTTCCCCACCTGCCTCAGCAATCCGACACTCACTGTGGAGTTCCTTTGCTATTCCGAACAGGTATTTCCTACTGGCCTGAAGCTCATCCAACCCTCTCACTAGCCTATCCTGTCCTCTTGGGTCACTATCTGGTGCATGCAGGCCCACATTTGTGGTGAGGCCACAAAGGCACGGGCCTAGGGTGCCATGCCACCCAGCCTTACAGGAATTTTGCCCTCATATGGAGCAATGGGGACCGGACCTGCAGAAACTTTAGCGGCCCTGGGTGCATGATCCACCAGGAAACTATTTCCACTACCCTCCTCATTGGGGCATAAGGCGGCCCATGCTAACTGGCCTATCTTAGACACCTAGTGCCTGCTCCACTTTCCTCCTACCAATTGTAGCCTACTTCTATTCCTTTCAACCTTCCTTTCTTCCTCAAGCTTGGTCCATCACTGTGCCCTTCCATAAAGGACCCTGAATCTGGGTGTGGTTGCCCTTTTATACCCTTTTGCCTGTAGTGAGCACCCCTAGTGGCTAGGGTTTAGTATTACATCTAAGCTGTTTCATTAACTATTATGTCACTTATCGGCTATTTACAGAAAAAGCATGCAATAATTGCAATAATAACTCAAACATACAATCAGCATGTTTCATCCCTGTTACATACATGCAACCCCATCCAATGCAGTCTCCCTCAAACCACCGCTGGGGGCCCAACCTTGAGTGCCCATTGCTTGGAAAGCTGAATATAATAATATTGGGTAAGAACTAGGGATGCACCGAACCCACTTTTTTGGGTTCTGCCAAACCCCCGAACCCACCCTGATGAATTCTACCGAATCCCGAACCAAATCCGAATCCTAATTAGCGTATCGTGAAGGGTTAAATACCCCCCCCCCTAAATTTGAACCCTTTCCAAATGCTAATTAGGATTCGGATTCAGTTCGGCAGGGACTGTGGATTTGGCCGAAACGGAATCCATCAAAAAAAGGCTGGATTCGGACCGAATCCGGGATTCGGTGCTTCCCTAGTAAGAACTGCTGCGTATTTTTAGTTTTTGGAATACATGAAATTCAGCGCATTGCTATTGTGGCACGTGGTGGCTCACTCATGTAACCCCATCCAGTGTTGTCTCTTTCTACCCATCAGGGTTTGCATTTAGAGCGTCCCGTGGCTGAAAAACATTGTGTTATTGTTACAGTTTAGTAACCTTATAACCAAGGGTGAATTTATAGATTTTGATGCTTTGGGGATGCAATATATGCAGCGCTTGCCTATGGAATGTAAGGCAGATAAAGAGATGATCTAGATAGTTTATTTTAGTATTTATTTATGTCAGCAATGCCTAACCTAGGTTAGGTTTCTTGGTTCACCTTTGAGTTAACTTTTAGTATGATGTAGAGAGTGATATCTTGAGACAACTTGCAATTAGTCTTATGCTCCGAATCAAATGCTGCTGTGCCTATTGGGACAGGAGAACTCTGGAGTTACCGCCACCTCCGGACCAGGCAATCATACTGGAATTATTATGTGAAAAAATGCTGCATTGTGGGGGGAAACATGACGATTGCACTTAAAGTTGCACTTTGCTCACTGGGCTTGTAGTCGTAAGTGACCCCTAATGAGTTCCTCTTGCTAGAATGTGGGGGGAGCAGTCATGTCCATTTGGAGAAGTATTTTACTTTACTATTTATTTTCATATATAATTTCTTTTTTATTTTGCTTTCCTCCAACTGTTACAGTATCTTCTGCTGAACAGGAATAATATTTCAGCGGAGGCCCTGATATATTATTATATTATATGTGTGCCTATTCTTACAAAATACTGTAGGAGCTGCTTGTATTTTAGCTGTAAGTTTTGTGATAAATAATATATAGCAAGGAATGGAAGTAAAAGAGAATATGTATGGTTTTTCAGGGGAGAATGTTGATATATTATATGGTGTCATATATCCAAGTTGGACAGCCAGAGATTTACAGTTTTTTCTTCTCTTTCTTTCTCTTACATTCCAGTAGCAGTTAAACTGGTCCGACCGGTGTTTAAGGAGGGGGGAGCAAAGGAGGAGAAAGGACCTAGGTGAAAAGAATTTGTCGGAACATTCAATTCGGCAGAAAAACAAACATTTGCGGTTTAGAATTTCGCCTCTGGCACCCTCCATGTACCTATTTTTGCCTCTACAAGCTGATTTAACTACTTGAGTGCAGTGCTGCTATCATTATTAGTAGAAGCTGTATTGCTGACATAAGGGCAGGTCTCCTAGTAGGGTGATCTCCTCAAGCCTTAAGGGGTCATTCAGAACGCCCCACACAGCCACAATCTGCAATTTGCTTACTACATAAGGTCTTGTGCAACTAGCTGTAGGCCTCTGTGCTCAGATTCAAAATATGTGGGTGGGTGGAGGCACATAGACATCCTCCTCTCCTGACCCATGACTCCTAACTTGTGTGCAAATAAGCAGGACACTCATCCCTCATCTGGCCCTTTGCCCTGTACCCAAAGGAAAATGGTAAGGACAGGGCTGGGCTGTGTCTCTTGATTTCAACCTGGAGGTTGCACCCCTTGGTGCTCTTCCATTCTTTCCCTGTGGAGTTGTAGGTTGGATTGTAACTATTGTTTGCACCTGACAAATGTATCTCCTTTCTGAGATGGGGTTATGGTTGTTGGGCAGTGCATATCTAGACCAGTATTCTCTGTCAGGAGATTTGGGGTTTTGTAGTTGTAATAATTGCAGTCACAATGGGGATAGATGACCTTCAGTAGGATCTAGGAATGCTGTTGACATGGTGGGACAGTCAACAGGTTCTGAAAAGGGGTTGTGGCTGTTGGAAAATGCATATTAAGCCCAACATCCTCTGTCAAATGAAGTTTGAAGGGTTTGGAATTCAATCAGGGGCGGGCCGAGCGATTCGAAGCAGCGCAACGCAAAACTTAACTAGGGGTAGGCAGGAGAGGCTGCTGCCTGGCGCCCCCCAATCGTTGCACCCTAGGCAGCTGCCTCTTCTGCCTACCCCTAGTTCCGGCCCTGAATTCAATAACAACTAGAAAGCTGCAGGTAAAATTCTAATATTTGTGGTCCCAGTAGGAATAGATGACTTTCCTGTGGCACCTAGGAATGTAGTTAGCACAGCAGGCCTTGCAATTTCAATACTATTATTATTATTATTATTATTATTATTATTATTATTATTATTAACATGCATTTATAAAGTACCAACATATTCCATAGCAATGTAAAATAATGGGTTTACATTGAACATGCAGAATTACATACAAAGCAACCAATATGAGATACAAAAGGTAAAGAAGGTCCTGCCCAAAAGAGCTTACAATGTAGATTTGCAAAACAGTCAACAGGTCATTTTCTCAAATATCTAGAAACCCTGTAATGCCAAGAAACTTATATTTAGGCCAATGGTGTCCAAATGGGAAACGTTCCTTCTGCCTCCCCCTCCCACCCCCATAGCGCCACCTCTAAGGACAACCTTGCCTGGAGCTACATAACACATGTTCCTGTACAAAAGAACATTTCATAACAAGCGTACACATATGTCAGTTTCAATACGTGGCTAGTTAACGTAATCTCTTACATACCAAGCACATTTTTAGCATGGAAAATTGATTGTTTAGCTGTGTTCTCATTAAACGAGGATTGGCCTTTTATTGCTTGGTCGTACCCCACCCAGCCTAAAAGGCAGAACTTTTATTTTTGTTAAAACAGATGTGAATAGATATGTGCTTTTCCCCTGGCTATAATGAGAAAAAGAAATATTTGGGTTCTATACAAAGGATAGAAAGTCATAGAGATACTTTTGATACAACTACTTGTTTTACTAAAATTGTGCACATTTAGGAGTAACACTGTGACTAGTACCCAGCTGGGGTGGCAGATGAGGTTGAAACCTGGCTGGTATTTTACTAGTCTTGCAGGTAAAAACGATTCTTAATAGACAGGATTGTTAAACATATAGGACAGCAGGTATTTTTTTAGGAAATATGGCAACCCACGGGGCCACTTAGGGCTGATTACTTATTCTTTATACTTTTGCTTTTCTTACCATTTAGCTCCCTCCTTCCATTATTCATTTTCTTCTTATTTATTTATTCTCATTTCTCCTTTCTGTTGTTTCCTCTGCCCTTTCTTTCCTTCTTCTCCTGACTGTAAAATCAGATGCAACTAGCCAAGTCATTTTCAGACAGTGCTGGACCTAGGGTTGGTTGCGCCCAAGGCACAAACCAACCCCTGCATCAGACAGGCTGAAACTGGGGGAACAGGGTACACGCCCAGCACCCCCACCAACATTACGCCTAAGACTGATGTCCCTTCTGCCTACCCCTAGTTCTGGCTCTGATTTGAGATATCTTGACATGGTAAGACAAAAAGTTGTCTGAAAGTTGTTAAAATATTGCCCATCCATGCTAAGGCCATAAAATTCCAGGTCAGACTGTTCAGTAACGAGATCAAATCTCCCATGGTACGCACATATAATGGCCACTGTAGTATTTCTTTCTAAGGCAGATTTCCTGTACCTGCTCTGCAGGCTCAAAAAATAAAAAGCAGGGCAAGGTGCATTGAGGACAAAAAAAAAAATGGCTCTGGATTTTGCCATGGATATTATAAAGGCAGACTCAAGACCCACTGGAGGTATTCAGATGGGTAAATGCTTAAACCAGGTGGAAATCCACTTAAAGTCAAGTCAGAAGTGTGCGCTGAAAGCATAGGTGAGTCCTTCCATTCCATCCATTTAGCATTTGGGATCCGCAATGTGAACTGCAGAGGAGTGCCTTGTGCTTTTTTGGAAGTCCAAAGAACTCCAAGGTACCTTTTAATATGGCTTAGAGTATTATTATATATATAGTGGGCAATATTATTACTGCTTACCCTCACCACTATTGGTGCAACCCTTCCCTCGAGGTGCTGTTCGTACATTATCTAGGCCTTTCAGTCTGGTGGGTTTTGCAACTCAGGACCTCTCTTTAGAAGATATCATTATGCAGCACTTACTCTTTGTAATTAGTGGTTAATATGTGAATCATGTGCTTTGGATGAGGAAATACAGCATTCACGAGGCACATTGAGGTTGTTCCCCACTATTGTTATGTGTTAGACTCCTGCACTTTTATTTGTATAGGTGCCTTAGCACAGTAAATACTCTGTAAAGCAGGCAATATTAGCTGTACATCAATGAAATTCTCAGAACATTGTAAGCTGAAGCACGCAAACCTTGTCTGGAACAACTGAACAAATGGAAGGTAAACTCAGCTCACAAACAATTTACGTTTCCACTTAAAAGTAAGCAAATATTCTACTATGTTCTGCAACGGTTGCTTGGATGTGATTCCCAGCTTATCATTAGTGGGGGAAGGGGAATTGTAGTTGAGCAGGAACTAGTGACAAAATGTTTAGGAAACACTGCTTTAGTGGATCTATTTACACGTTCAACCTCTCCCAGCTACTTTAATACCCACGTGTCAGTGCTCAGCTATGGATTCACTGGGTAACATTTCCGGCAGTCCTAAGAAATATTTTTAAAGGCGGCTATTCATGGGTTGATAAAAGCAACAGCTTATTGGCCCGTGTATGGGGCCCTCAGATGGGCCTGTCCTATTGATTTTTGTCCAGATATGGATCACACTGGATTAAAATTATGCTGGTTCAAGGAGCACATCAATGCATGTCCCTACAGCCTGTATCCCATCAAAGTGATCCAATCATTCACCCTGAGGACAGAACAATCAGACCGATCCAATATTGCTCATCTCAAGGTGGGCGACCTAGCCAAATGAACGGATCTTCACATATATGGCTGGCTTAACAGGTGTTTGGCTATGAATCGTATGTGGCCCAGTTCCTTCTCTCCCACTGGCATCACCATTCCAACCTACGTCTCTCATTCTGTACATGGGATGTGTTAGGATAGCTGGAATTAATATGGGAGAAGCATTTTCAAACATTCAAATCCATTTAGCAGTGAAAGGTTATTTACTGAATACAGCACTCAGTTGGTAAATGCAGTAGCTTAGCCATCATGCTGCTCAGCCAGTAGCACATTTACAGTGTCAACTTTCACCATGCAGCAGAGGTTTCATCACCGGTTTCTACACTGTTTGCATAGTACCCACTCCAACTAGGTAGTGAAAAGTATCTGACTTCCCTCCGAGATCCCCCCCCAAAGACTCTGCCTTTATGGGGAATTACATGCTCATTTTACCCCTTCCAGCCAAAGGCTCATAAGGTTTTATAGAGTTCTTACTGTAACGTGGCCCCTCACTGGCTGCTACCTTTCTGACATACAACTGGCCAAAAAGAACTCAGTGGCACACACTGTTTTACACATTATTTTACCTTTATTTGTAGGTACATAGTAACAGTTCCCTTAAGGTCCCCATACACGGGCCGACTATAGCTGCCGATATGGGGAGAGCAGAGCGGCCTGGCCGACCGATATCTGGCCTGAAATTGCCCAGATCTCGATCGGCCAGGTTAGAAAATCCGGTCGGATCGGGGACCGCATCGGCCCCAGGGCCAAACGATCGGATTTTTTTTTTTTTTATCTAAATGCTCCCCGATATCGCCCACCCGTAGGTGGGGATATCAGGGGAAGATCCGCTCGCTTGGCGACATCGCCAAGCGAGCGGATCTGCTCGTGTATGGCCACCTTTACTCCATAAATGTTCATGTAAATGTGTCTATATTTGGCCTGCTCGCTCTATATGGAATTGTTATCTATAGTTACTGGTCATTTGTTTGTAGCTTTATAGTTTATGTGCCATCATCTTGAAATAGCCTTTACTCTCCTTTACCAGGCTTTCTTTAACTACCACACTGTTGACACAGTCAGCTCCATCAACAGTAGCTTGTTTCCAGCCAAATGTTAAATCACCATTCTATACTCCTTGCCATAGGCCAGTCTGCACACAGCGAAGAAGGAATTTTAAGCCTTCACTTTTACTAAATGTGTTTTTCTGTCCTATATTTCTCTACCAGGTATTACTCATGTAGGCTGCCCATAACTAGGGTTGCCACCTTTTCTATAGAAAGTATTGGCCTTCCTTTATTTTTCCCTTTCTTCCCTATCAGTAACATTGGCATCATGCATCATTTCTACCAGCCAGGTGGCAACCCTACCTATAACAACATCATCTTATCACATCGTGTTTCGTGTATTTCCTTAGACTACATGCTCCCGATGTGGAACTAGCACCCAGGAAGTAGGCTACATGATTAAAGTCTAACTCTGTCTAAATATTTATTTGCTGTCCTGAAACCCAACCTTAAGAGGTAAAATTTCAGATTGGATTGTCATTTCTTTTCCATCAGCAATATTTGGGCACCATACAGCAAAATGGCGGGGGCTCTGTTAATCCGATGAACAGTGCAGCAGGCCTTTATAAGCACCCCTGGTGCGCAGATATTGCCTTGCCTTCCTGGAAGCAGAATATTATAAATATTAGCACTATATTACTAAATAGAAAAGACAACAAACACTCTGCTGTTAAGGACACCCACCCCTGGTCTTCAAGATTCACTATGCTTCCTTCAGCACTCTCTCCTGACGGGGTGTCTGCAGTCATTGATAGGAGGGTTACTTATATGCAGATAATTTTATATCTGTAACCTTGCTGATATTATCAGTATTTTCATATGATAATCAGCACATTTATAGTAGGAGAGGAGATGACTGATAGCTGTAAAATCCTTGGGTATTGGTCATCTCATCAATCAGGTAGGACTAAAATTTTGATCGGGCACTTTTAAGGGGGGCCCGAACATCATAATGTTAATGCTGAGTTGTCAGAGAGGGGTAAAGATTTCCTTAGTTTTTACCTGCATATCTGACAATTCAGCTCTTAATGTTAGTAGAGTGAACAAATGATTTTTCCTATGACCAGTGGTCGTGGTAGTAGCATGTATGGCCACCTCTAGTCCTTGAAAAGCACAATTTATCATGCCTATGCACATAGACCTCCATGGTTACCCCTAGTTATTTTCCCTCCAGACTTGCTCCATGGTTACCCCTAGTTATTTTCCCTCCAGACTTGCAAGCCAGTATGCCTTCGCCACTGTTCCTCATGAAACATTAGCAAGTGGAGCAGTCTCATTGTTGTTCCTGCCCAATAACCTTCTGCCAAGGTGACTGGAGTCTCCTCTTCTAGCCATGGTAGCTAAGTTATCCTACTCATGGCACCATAGGTGCTTAAATAAGTTTGAAACCAAACTTTGCTCCCCTCATTTACTTGGTTGTGTGTTTCACTTTGGTATTCGCCCAAAGCTTGTGAGCTACATAATGGATCTATAAAGTCTCAGGCTGGGAATTTAAATTCAGTCCTTTCTATTGTAGGTTATACAGTCACATTTTAATGGAGAAAATAACTTTATACCTTTTGTATGTCACTCAGACTGCTGCTTGCTTTGAACAAGGGGATTATGCGGGAGTGACTAAGGGTAAGTAAGTCTGTGCAGTTAGGGAGTTCCCTAGGAATGTTAAAGACAAGTGTAAGAATGTGTGTGTGTGACACTTTTTATCACTACACAGATAGATATATAGATATGCAGACAAAGTGGGGCATTGATGGACAAAGAGAAACATGAATAAATGTCAAGAAAGCAATATATTTTCCCTTATCAATTATTGGCCTGCATAAAAAAGCTGGCCATACACGTATAAACCCAGGCTTACTGTATGTGTCTCAGAATATGGAGCTGGGGTAAATAATATGCAGCTACTGCTCTATTTCATTATATATTCTTATCCTGTTTTACTATATTAGTCCATTGGCAAGTTGCAGCGCCATGAGGTTACTTTGGAATTTCATTTTTAGTTTTCCCTAAAACTGACCCTTCTGTATAAGTATGTAATACACTGCAATTGCTCTGCATGGGTATTTATTATGTGGAGGGGGGTGAAAAATTTGAGCTGTTCATCCTCTGTAGTATAAAATACATTACAGTTATTCCAACACTCCACACATAGCGTGCTTGTAGATAGCAGTGCATCATTAATGTAATATAATGTACAGAACTGGGGAATTTCAGGTATTTCCTTGCATTCTTTTTTGTACTTTCCCCTAGAATTCTGGCATCTTTGCGGTCACAAAGGTGCAATTCTCTTGACAAATTGTACTGTGGCAACTGCCCTTATGACCAATTCAGCAAGATTAACGCAACTACACATGCATTTTATCACAAATCAGACCAGTGTCGGACTGGCCCACCAGGATACCAGGAAAACTCCCGGTGGGCCCAGGTGTCAGTGGGCCCTTCTGCTCACCCAACCATTTGCCTTGTATGCCTATACCATGGCTATTACTCAATTCTATATGAGAAGAAATGGAGGAAAGGATAAATAATAGTATGAAAAAAGGAGTAATTAAGAAATTAAAGAAAGTGAGTGAACAGGAAAGGAAAGGTTGTCTGGAGAGTGGGCGTAAGGTCTAAGGTTCTCTGGTGGGCCCTTGGTACCCCAGTCCGACACTGAATCAGACGCAATTGCATAGAAGTCTGCCTGGCATCACTTCCAGTGTTTGACCAATAAGTGATGTCTGCGCTCAATTCTTTAGCGCAAGTGTGCTGTGCCTAATGATGCTGAGCCTGAAGGGAATCGTGGAGCTACCTCCTGGGTAGGAGCTAGCGGTGGCTCCAGGGTTCCCCTGCGTCAATAGGCGCAGCATGGCCTGATTTGGAACGGAATACAGGAAAGATTGAGCGGTGCTGAGCTCAACTATACAGAATCGCAAGGAGCACATGTTGATGCAAACCTAGCTGAAGTGATTTTACATGCAACAGACTGTGGGGAAATCACAGGGATCACAACTGCACTTGCAAATGAGCCCTCATTTATTAATAGAGTGCAATCAAGTTACATGGCATTTATCATAAATGTAATGTGTAGAGACCATATGCATGATGTGCAGAGCGCACAGACTGTAATGCAGAACGTGCTGTACAAAGCATCCAGTAACTACATTGCGGAACATTCAACTGACAGAACAGTGCATTGGGTGCAGAGCATTGCTCTGCCAAGTTGTAAATTGCAGCCGTTTCTGTCCTTAGACAGGTATAACTGCCTTATCTATACCTGAAGCACATCTTGCTCTGATTGGTTAGAGATAACCAGATGCCTTCCTTTTATTGGACCTGCACACCTGTCACTAAATCCCCATCCTCCCTCCCAACTCAGCTCCACCCCCTCCAGGTATAGGACAGAGACCCTACAGGACGTATTAATCCTACAATCTCTAGTCAAGGGTCCCCACTGACTGTACAGCTTTATCCAGGTATCCATCAGAAGGGAGAAGGCAAGGTGCAGGGGTCTAGGCATGACCCTACAAACCAGCCCAAGCGAGAGCGCTGTGTATTCCCAGTTAAAACCAGTAAACATGTCTGTGGAGGGTGTGGAAGACAGCGGTGTGTTTGAGGATATCAAACCTGCTATAAGGATGCTGGCAAGTCAGCCGGAGCTCAGCGAGGTAAGAACAAAATCATTCCTTTACTTTGCCCCCTTCTGCATTCTTCTTTCTCTGTATTTATTTCACACATTAGCACATAGTGGCTTCTTGCCTTGAAAAACATTTTCACTTTTATCCATATTAAATAGGAGTTGGGAAAGTATTTGTCCTTTATCTTCTTGCGCTGCTAAATGCTGGTGGAACTTCTTTTTGCTTTGTGACACGCGGAGCACAACCACGTAAACCATGGCGAACTGCGCGTGAAAGTGACTGATCAACCACTTGTGTTATTTGTATATAAATTGTGTAATAAGTTGTGAATCCTAACAAAGAGATTTCCCAAAGCATTATAGCATACAAAAATATCAGAGTAGCAGAAAGTGCACTAAATATTGATGGTAACGTTGTTATAGATTGTACAGATATGTATATCTGTGTATATGTGTATGTATGAATAGTATATTTATTGGAACATACTTTACTGTAAGTACGGATTGTTCTGTAGACTAAGGTAGCTGTTGGAACAAGCTAGGAACCCGAGGCGCCTTTGATTGTGCCTAAACTTGTCTGCTGTGTGCATGTGTGTGTTTTAGGATACATATATTTACATAATATATACAGTATATATATCTAAATAGGACAATGCTAAGAAAAAAATGTATATAAAAAGCCATTATGGGACAAGCATTATTATGCGGTATAGGGGAATCCTGCATTTCTTCTATATTTAATGGCCAGTGAATTTACAGTTTCTTTAGTTCAGTGTAGTTTGGAAATTCAGGGGCACAGAGTGCGACAGTTTGATTTGAATAGGCTGTTCTGTTTCTAAGCTGGTTTATCTGGACATATTCATGCAGGGGGATATATCATGGTGGAACAAGGGTGTCATATTCCAGTATTCTTAAACCTTGGTTCTCCAGCTTTAGTTCAACAAACTACAACTCCCAGCATCCTAACCACATCCAAAGGCCGTTTAAAATCACCCGCAAACGCTATGGATTCTTCTCTGCCCCTTAGTGTATGTGGGCCATTAAATCCTATAGCACACGTGCATACCCTAATATACATATACAGATTTACTCTCACATTCAGGCTGCAAAGTTTTTCTAAACAGCGTCCTTACATTTTTATTTTCCGTCTATTATTCATCGTGGATTATTTCTCATTGTCCACAAGATCAATACAACCTGTATGTAATAGTGTAATACAGGTTGTGGAATACAATACAAACTACTTGACACTGGACACTATATACATACATATACACACACATATATATATATATATATATATATATATATATATATATATATAAAATGCGGAACTGTGGACTGGACAGGGGACGTGGCAGGCTCACTAGTATATAGTTTCTAATGTAAACAGGTGTTTGTTTGTGTATAACACAGAATATGCAAACGTGCATTATGTTGTCTCTGCAATGTGCCCCGAGCAGGAACGGCACAGAGCAGCTTCCCCCTGTCTAAGAACAGACTCGGGACAAGACAAGGCACCTAATGAATGGTTGAGGGTGTCTGCACTGAACTAGTTTTGTGTCCCACTGTACAGATCCTGTCCTACTGGATTCTCAACACTACTCTGATCATAAAGCAGATAACATCACCCTGCACATACTCTAGCCACAGTAATAAACTGCATATACTGTGCTGAGCTATACAGTTAAGTGAGGCTTAGCAACTCTAATATACATGAATTATACAGTGCCACCTATATACTGATCGCTTTCTACTTTGTATGTAATGTATTATAAAATAGCTGCTTTCTACTATAGATATACTGTATTATATATTGGCACCTACGTACTTGCCCTCTCCTATACTTGTACTGTATTATACAGTGACACCTATATACTGTGCTCTGCTATACATCTGTTGTACATAAAATGACACCTACTCACTGTGCCCTACCATACATGTAATTTAGCATACGGTTATACAGTGTGGTAGTGTATTACAGTGAGCTCTGTTCTCTGCTCTATATGTACTGTATTATACAGTGACACCATGACATGCATAGTATGCACTAGTATGCAAAGTATACACTTGTAGGGCAGTGATATTTACTGCGCTCTTCTATATACATGTGCTCTATATACATGTGATATTTACTGCGCTCTTCTATATACATGTGCTCTATATACATGTGATATTTACTGCGCTCTTCTATATACATGTGCTGTATATACATGTGATATTTACTGCGCTCTTCTATATACATGTGCTGTATATACATGTGATATTTACTGCGCTCTTCTATATACATGTGCTGTATATACATGTGCCATTTACTACGCTCTTCTATATACATGTGCTGTATACAGTGACATTTAAATACTGCGCTCTAGTATTAATGTACTGTTTTATACAGTGTTTTATACTGCACACTCTATGCATGTACTGCATGAAATAATGACATACATATCTTAGTTGGGATCAAGTACAAGGTACAGCTTTATTATTACAGGGAAAAAGGAAATCATTTTTAAAAATCATAATTATTTACTTGAAATATGGGAGATCTCTATGGGAGATGGCCTTCTCTTAATTTGGAGCTTTCTGGATAACAGGTTTCTAGATAATGGGCCTATACCTATATATAGAAACAGAATAGTTTAAATCTAAACATATCAAGAGGTTATATTTTGATACAATTGTAACACACAGGTATATATATATATATATATATATATATATATATGTGTGTATTTCTTGGTAGAAATACATAATTGAAAGTGTCTTAAGCTGGCCACACATGCACCAATATAATCCATTTTATAGGATTTTTGGACTGTGTGTTGGCTCAGAATTATCATCCCGATAATTTTCGTACCACGGTGATCAGTTGTTTAGTCGATCGGACAGGTTAAAACATTTTGGTCGGATACCGATAAAATCTGTGCATGTAATGTGTATCTGACGATATCCTTGGGGGATCTACAGTGCATTTCTGGGACGTCACTTTCGTACGATTGGTATCTGCCAATTATTTCATGTACAGAACATCCTCCCATTTGTTATTTAAGTACTTTATCCTATAGTTTCAGCCTGAATGTTAGTTTTAGTTTGTTGCATTTAAAAGTACGATCAATATCCGAACGTTCTTTGGAAGAAGACTAAAATCTGAATGTGTATTGAAACCTTTACACATATACACCACTCTGTGTTACACAACCTACCTGCTGCAGTATATTACAGTAAAGCACATGATTATGAGACAGGTAATAGACATGAGGAGGCAATATGTATTGTAGCAGCTCACGATTTCAAGTGTGCAGGAGGGCACGCACACAGGCGAGGCCTGTTAATCATTAACCTCTATTGTATTATCACAATGTAACCTCATTCCATAAACCTGTATATAGTAGATAAGGGCCACAGCAGTCATGTGTGTATGCAGTGTGGGCAGCACATAAAACACCTACACACATAGGAATTCAAATCATTGTGCACATCCCATCGCACAGATATGTTGTGTCAGATTGTATTCACCTAGTATTTGGGATAAAGGTTCCAGTTGTTTGGTGAGTTGACAAAAACAGAATCAAATACAGAATACTGCAGATAGTTCTTCCACCAATGGCGACGGTAATAGCAGTTGTGGGACCAGTTCTGTGGGTGCATATACGCAGCATTACAGGTGCATTAGTGAGGGGGGTTTATATTGACTGATAGACACACCCGGTCTGCCCTTTACTGCTAGGGGGATGCCCAGTAAATGTATGTTTTATACATTATATATATTATATATTATATATATTTATATTTATAAAGCTTGCATATATTACGCCAGTGTAAAATATTAGCGTAAGTTTCAGCATTCGGGAGGTGTTAGATAAGACACCTTCTAGTGGTATGTGCCATTTTAAACTTTGTAGTGGTTGATGTAGTGGTTCTAAGTCATACTGATGTACGGTGTAAAATTATGTGAAAGCATTCATACACAATTCAAGTTAATATGTTGTTTATTTTATGCTTCAGTGATGCAAGTCACTATGATGTGCAGTAACATCATTGGGACTGCCAATAGGCCACACTGTATATCCCCCGGCCCAACTGAAATGCAAGCAGATGTCTCTGCAGGGGCCCAACGTGTACCCACGGGGTTTTCAAGGTGCTGAGCTTTAATTTGGCAATTGTTTACAATAAAAAAAAATTAAAAGATGTAACATCAGATTTCCTGGGTTAGATAGATAGAATAGCTTTGGTGACCCCATGCTAAGCTGCAAAAATCCTGGGTGCAGGGCCAGAGTGGCAACACCAGAGGGGATTCTGGCAAATGCCTGAGGGGCTGCTATAAGATGCCATAGACAGTCACTATTCCTTGGGCTGGTGGGGGGGGGGGGGGGGGGGGCTGTTTGGGTCCCTGTGTACTGTGCCAGGGCCTATATTATATCCCAGTCCAGGCATGCCCGGGTGACATAATTATCCCATGTGGTTCATGCATTAGACATCAGCCTACATTCTGAGCATCTACTGCCTGACAAGCAAGTATGCCGTTCAGATGAATGGAGGATAACTTTCAGCATTTTGCCTTTCACTCTGAGGCCAGAAATTGTTTGGCCACAAAGTGATGGAACTCATGCTGGGCGCTACAGCACTTGCAATTCACAAAAACTTGACTGATGTCTTTGGTGAAGAATTCTCTGTATGACGATGTGCTCTTTGAACCCATAGCAAAAGAAAGCATTATGAATAGGAGCTGAGCTTCTTTATACTAAGTTAAAAGGCTGATTTATCCTTATTACACAGGAATATCCAGGCTGGAATATTTACCTCCCTCAAAAAGCTACAGAGCTGTTCTATTACAGGCCACACTCCCTGCTGGCTGCTTGTATGGGCACTTTAACACTGCACAAGGGAATGATAAGGAAGGCTGTGGCTATGCCGGGTATAATGGGGGCCTAGCAAAGACTAAAGGGCTTATTAACAAATCCAAGAACAAATCACTAGAATGGAGCTCTTAGCAACTTATAGCGAGCCCATGTATGCCAGGTGATGCAGCAGTGTTTCCATTCCTAATTTTGAAACAATGCTCCCCAGCTTGGCCACCATTCAGTGTGTGCAGTGGATGCTACTTTGTAGGCGGCTGCAATTAAACTGGGATTCTGAGAAAATGACTGCGTTGTGCGCTGAAAAATGTCGATTTATAGCACTTGCCTCGTGATCGAGTCCTATAATCCGCTGAGCTAGGGGAAAATAAAATGAAAGGTTATTGTACATTTTCTTCTCAATATTTCCATTAGGAACAGAGGAAAAACATAAAGTAAAACTATTAACACTGAGGAAGCCCTAGTTCACATTTAAATTTACTTTGATATAATGACAACACATTCTTCAGTGCATTAAGTTGGCCATACCCATCAGCCCCTGCCCCAGTGATGCTTAGACGCCAAGGTCCCTATCACAGTCACACATTAGAGTCAGTTTTATCAGGAGCCAACTAACCTGCCCTTATACTTGCAATATGGGACGAAACCCACAAAAGCATATACATATACATAAACATATACACCTTGCAGATAGTGGCCCTTATTAGCCCTCATATTCTGCATATTTCAGGCCTGTTAGTATTCATTCTTCTGCTTTCCTTAGTGCTGCTTGGTTGCTAAGGTCATTAAGCCCAAACAAACCAAAATCTGTCTATTCTTTGTCTAAAACAAAGACCAATTGCAAATCGTCTTAAGCTGGCCATACACGTGGCGATCTCACGATGTTTCGTACGACCGTCGGTCGCACGAAACATCGTCAGATCCGCCACACACCATTCAGGGCTGAATCGGCAGGTAAGGAGGTAGAAACAATAGGATTTCTACCTCCTTCTGCCGATTCAGCTCTGAAGGGAGAATTTTGGTCAGGCGCCTTCTATGGCGCCCGATCAAAATTTTCTAACTTGGCCGATCGGCGAGCCGACCGATTTCAGCAGCTTCCTGCGATATCGGTCGGCTCGCTGACATGCCATACACGCACCGATTATCGTACGAAACGAGGTTTCGTACGATAATATCGGTGCGTGTATGGCCACCTTTAGAATACTGCTCTCTGCACCAACTTAAAGTTCCTTTTTAAGGCAAACTAATCCTTAATAAAATCAGCACAGCATAGAGGAATACACCCTCATCATTAGCATTAAATAATAAGCTTTTAATAAGAGAAGAAGAACATTGATTGTTGCACTATTATACGTATACCTTTAATGTGTTGCACCATTAATAGAGGGAAAAGTACAGAATCTGGCAGTTTATTGCTTCTCTGACAAGAGACTCCTGACAGAAGGGAGTCACATTGCGTGCAGGTGAAAAGTGACATATTAGCAGGTAGTTGGTAGTAAGTTAAAGAACATGTATTTACTGACAAGTGATTGAAGCTTTAGATGTATTAGTGATTATATGGGGCAAAGCAGGGACAGTATATCAAGCACCCAGGCACTTGTCTAGCATTGCCATCATTTCCCACTGCCCCAAACTGCAAATATGTGGGGTAACAAGGGTCTTTCCTTGCGGCTATGCAAGGGTTAAGCAGTTAGGCAATCAGTTATGTGACTAAGCACCATCATTACTGTTAATACATCCTGCTGTAGGCTTTGTGATGATTGCATAAAGACTGGAGAGGAAAGTCACTCTGGTTATCAGTAGGGCTGTGTGGCTGCGGGGAAAATACCTGAGACATGACAAACACGCCTTACGGCTTCTCAGCCTCCTCGCTGTCTGCTCCTAGAATCTAATCCTGCAAATCTCGTATGCACTTAGCCGCACAGGGACACAGCTTAGCCAACACCACAATACAATAGCAACGTTACACTGAAGGGGGGAAACATTTGAAGTTTCTTTTAAATAGGGAAAATATTAAAGATAAGATGTAATGGAATTACTGGGGGAAATGTCTGCCCTTGTCCAGGAACCCATAGCAACTAATCAGATGTTTGTTTTTGATAAATCTGCACCAGACTGGTATAACTGTTGACTGGTTGCTATGGGTTACTGGACAGGAAAAACTGCAACCCCACCCCTAATGAATTTAACAGCCAGATTATTATATATATCAGTTTGACCTTTTGTTCTATTCTTAGCAACTTTACATCTGGACTTTATGTTTTATGTCATGTTGTTTTTGAACTATTTGCCTTCTCTCCTGCCCCTTTCCAGCTTTCAAATGGGGGTTACTGATCCCAGTAAATATACATCACTTTTTTTTTATTTCATTCCTCGCTAAGAACTTCAGAAAGATGAAGCAACACTTATGTTCCCCCATTGGCAATTTACATTATTTCCAGTGGGAAAGCATTTTCAACACTCACTAACTCTCTTTAAGAAAAAGCTCAGCTGTTACCTTCTGGAGCACTAAACATTAATTTGCCTAGTCCTGCGCTTAAGGGCAAATGCCCATCCCTGGTGCACTCTTACCTTCCAATTTGTGCCTGTATGTTACCCAACCACTTAGATTGTAAGCTCTACGGGGCAGGGACCTCCTTCCTACTGTGTCTCATACCACATGGCACTTATTCCCTGTGCATTTATATATATTTATTGTATTTATTTATTATAACACTTGTCCTCCCTGTGTGTAATTTTGTATTTTGTAAGATTGTACAGCACTGCGTACCCTTGTGGCGCTTTATAAATAAAGTTATCCATACATACATATATACAGGAGATATGTCACCTCCGGTAATGCAGATTTATTGTGGACAACAAATTTGTGTGCCATTGTCCTCAAAAAGAAAATTCATTCAAAAAGCACTAAAGATAAAAACTGAATTGAATTGCAAATTGTCTGAATATCAGTCTGCATCATAATAAAAGTTCAGTAAAGGTAAACTTCCTTTTTAAGCTTATTATTAAATTAATTATTAATGGCTAGAGCATAACTGGGATCCCATCAGTTGTACTTACTCTATTTATAAATGAACTCCATACTTTTTAAAAAACTAATGTCTAAATATGTGGTCATATCATATTCATTCTGTCATTTCTGTGCAATGACACTTTTGCCTAGATAAATGATATGTTCTGGGCTTGTTCAAATATAAATTTGTATATGGCAACAAGGAGATATTTCCTAGTCACTATCTGTATTGTGAAAATGTTGCCATTGGCTTTCACGGGTCTGCATTTGACCTTAAGGACCCTTGGCTGGCACGGGAGGTGGTATTATTGTAGTACTGAGCTTTGTTTGCTCTCTGTCTCCCCTTCTTGTTATTTTTATGATCACTTGTGAGTGTTGCCAACAAAAGATTCCCTGATAAAAAGTATCCTTGATCTTGCCCTATGGCTTGTAATACAACACAAGCTTGGCAACAGTGCCATACAGTATGACTGCACAGAACTGCAAAAATATACTGTAAAATGTTTGATATTTTACCCCAAACTATAAGTTATACATTGTAAAACACAAAAGTTATAAGCACCTTTAAGATTTATTTTTTAATCTCTCCACACTAGTTCTTTCCAGAGCAAAAAACAAATCTAAAAAATCTTCTTGGAGGTGATCCTCCTCTGTATGTTGCTTAAATGATAGAACTGTGTCTGGGGGCACCCCCCATGTTGATGTGCAGGACAGTAGAGGTGACATAGAATAAGTGTAACTTGTTGTGGGGATTGTTTACCTGATTGGAGTCTATAGGATTTGTGGTTTTCAGACACAGTTTTTTTTTTTTTAAATGTGTGTGATAAGAGGTAGCCACTTGAACTTGCACAAGCGGCACTAGGGACAGTGGGTAGTTTGTACGCAGACTGACATTGCTGCCATGGATAAGCAGTTTTGTAGACTAATACCTGCCAATAAGATCATGGGTCCAAAGGAACCACTAAACATATTCTTAACCAACACTTTAATCATTCCAAAATGAGTCCGGTCTTGATCATGGGAACAAATACAGTTCACTAATACACAATCCAACACGAAATCTGAAAAAAACCACATTTTATGGTTTAGTTCTGCTTTGAATGAATTATATCCAGGTCAGTTGTTGCTCACAACTGGCCAGGAATCATGGGAGAGAGAGATTGTTATCCAATGAAAAACTAATCTGCTGTAATTTAGCTCAAGTGATATACAACCTTGAAGATAATCAGAACAGGTTTATGGCAGAAACCCACTATCAATTCTGCGTTTAGCAGGTGACAAGCGCTCAAAGTTCACCCAGGTACCTGTAAAGCGGATGCCAGAAAACCAATAAACACAGTTGATGTTTAGCCGAACGGCTAAGCCAGTTACATATAAATATAGAAGTTGATAGTATATAGCAATTTGAATTGTACTGTCAACTCCATTTCCAGGATAGAGCTGTATTTATTCTCTGGTATATTAAAGGGGCACTACACCCCACTGTTCGACATGAGTACAATGAACAGAGAAGGCCTAAGGTCTTTTTGTGGAGAGCTGCAATGTTCATATTCTTGTAGTCCTAAATTATTTTATTGGTAAGAACATTGTTCAGAAAAGTCACTTTGTTTAGCTCCTATAGGATTAGTGTTCATTTGCCGTGCTTTCATTATTCTACAGAACAGGAAGAAGGAACTGATCATTGGTAGGTTACAGGTAGAGGCCAAAGTTTGCCTCTGCGTTTGCATTGGCTCACTCCATGCAGATTTCTAGATGCAACCATTTCAATATATTAGAGTTGCTTTTATCCCAATGAATTAAAAAATTCTAAACATTTTATTTTTAACCCATTTATCAAATTGCCTATTATTTCAGTGACTTGATTTTGCTGTTGCTTATGATTCCATATTTCCTTTGCAGCATGAAAGAGCAGAAATGGACAAGTATCTCCTGAGCCAAGTTCCTCTGCATATTCTGTCTGACAAGAAGTATCGGAGGGAAAGTGCCTCTGTTGTGGATGAATTCTTTGAAGCAGAGAAGCCACAGGCCCCGTACAGTGTAAACATCAATGTTATCCTGCCTGATACAGCTCATCTTCGTACAGGTCTCTATCGGCCATCCAAGACTTTCACTGTTCTCCCTCAAGTGAAAACAGAGCCAGGCAGCAACTTTGCACAGCCATGCTCTGCATCCTTGACCCAGACTCTCCCAGATTTCACAAGTGTGTTCAGTATGCCCCACTCTGTTGCAGTTAATAACATTTTCATCAAACAGGAGGCCCCTTCAGAAGTCCCTCTTTCAGCGCCTGCCTCTATCCAACCTCAGGTCTATCCTATGTCCATGGCCAATGAAACGCTGAGCTTGGCCCAGTCTAGTGGAACCACATCTGTAGTAAATTCCATCAGTGGAGTAACTATGGCAACACACAATGGCGGCCCCTCTCCTTTGCCCCAACCTGCAAGGATTCAGCAAGTCAAGCAATACCAGACCCTGGGGCAAGATGTTGTTCCAGTTTCCGGGCAGTTTTATCACTCTCCAGGTGTCTCGCTTCCACCTTCACCCCCAAATTCACAACCAGGAAGCCCTGAAAATCAGCCAGAGTTGATGAACACAATTTCACCCCCTCCATCATATGAGGCCACATTTGGACTGAAACTAGTGCAACCTCAACATATTCACACTGTGCCCAGCTCAATGGTGTCTGTGCTACCACAAGGGCAGGTGATCATGACAGTACCCAAATACAACAGACGGAATAATCCTGAACTCGAAAAGAGAAGAATCCATCACTGTGATTTCCCAGGTTAGCATAATTCAGTACAGCAGCAACCATAGCTGTTTTATTTGCCTCATTTGTCTCTTATACACATCAGAGTTCAGCTCTTGTCATGGCTACAAAAATAGACAATGCTGATCATTTATTGATAACGTGTGTTTTAGCTGAGGCAATTCTCAGTATTGTGTATTTTCTGGCATTTTGTAGCCATTACAAGTAGCTGCTGCCAAGTAGCTCTGTGTGTCTTCACCCTATATCAGAGGTTGGAAGTAACTAAAGGACTAGATTTGTGTGCTGAATACCTGGAGTATAACGGAAGTGTGACTGCTGTGGGCCACACCTAGAATAATAACATATGTCCCATTAAGGCACCTAACAGTATTAGAGTGCGCCACTATTAGACTTTGGCACTGTTCATTATCCCAAAGGAGTAAAATAGGTTTTATTAGTCCATGTATTTTTATTTATTGCCATTTGTTTACTGACTATATAACATCTAGATCTCTGAACTTTCTCTCTGAGTGCAATTAAAGCATCAGTAAGAGAGTAGCAAGACCTCACATTTTTCTGTCTAAGTTCACAATGGAAATAACAGATCATCCCTCTTAATTAATAAGTACTTTTTCAAGGGGAAATCTTGCAGTTAGTTATGGCTCTGTATGGATGAACTCATGGAAGTCTCTGACCATGAAAAAAAAGTAGAAGCAAAACACAGAGGACGTCCCAAAACCAAATATGACATTAGCCACAAACAGTACTAATGACATTAGAGCTTACAGGAACGCAGTACAGTTCAGGTTGCTGTTAAATAAATAGCACAAACAGGCTGGCTCCTTTGCACATGATTTGTTATGCTTTATCTTACATTTGCCTTGTAATTCCATCGCAGGTTGCTCAAAAGTCTACACCAAGAGTTCACACCTCAAGGCACACCAACGGACACATACAGGTAATGGAAAACTTTAACCCTCTCTTTTCACTTTTACCATGAAAACTTTTTGAGCTTTCAAAGTTACTAAGCAATTACCATTGAATTTAATTCTCAGCAAATAATATTTATTCATTAAAATATAGTTCTTTATGCTGAATATCTGCCAACTTATGTCTCTTTTGAACCTGCCTGGATCAGTCAGTGTTCGTATGGCAGCATCCTTATATCACATCATTTGAGAATTCATTTTAGACATGGCTCAAACCCATAAGCTTCGCTGCACAGAATGCGGGGAGATAAGTACGTCAGTTTTCTTTGAGGGGGGTAGGCTAGCGTTGGTGCTACCCCATTGTCTGGGGTAGTCCTTCCGTGGTGTTCCGAGTCCTGCGCCAACTCCTCACACAATGGGGCTGTCCCTCCCCTGATTCAATACCCATTGTTCTGAGTCTGGGTCTGACCTCCATACATGCTGGCAGACAATGGTTTGGCTGCTCCCTCTCTCTCACTGGAGATGCCAGAGGGGAGGACAGGCATTCCATAAATTAACCCTTAAAGGGCTGCGGGTTCAATGAAACCGTACAACTAGATTTTATTGGTTTGCATTGATTAGGATTGCTGCTATTGTTATTGCTAGCTGTCTCTGTGGTGAAGCTGTATGCCGAGTCAAGTAATAATAATGTGTCACTGTCTTTTTCCTTAATGGCATGAGTTAAGATAATTACACAAATACAGTAACACTAAAAGCAGCATTACCCAAGTGAAACTGGAGATATTAAAACTACTGTTGAATGTAAATGACCCTCAATCTGCCCATGTTCAGGCCATGTGTTAAATGGAGTTAATACCTACTACATGGAAGAATGGGATAACACTTATACCCCCATATGTAATAAACTGCATTTGTATGCAGTAACCCATAGCAAACAATATGAAGTATGCTTTTAAACAGGTGCCCACAAAATGCTACCTGCTGATTGGTTTCTATGGGTTACTGCACCTGGGCAAACTTAGTGCCTCTTATTACATCACCCCCCCCCCATAGAGCAAAGCTTGTGAATAAGTGTAACAAACCAACATGTACATGACTGGTAAAATCCCTACATGAGATCTATGGGCATGTTTATTACAGTGTGTAAGACAACATTACCGGTGATGTTGCCCATAGCAACCAATCAGCAATTAGAATTGAACAGTCACCTACATTTTTCATTATTCCTCCTTCAGCAGAATGAACATAACGAATCACAGCTTGGTTTGATATGGGTTATTCCCATTCTTAGTGTTAGCAAATGAGCCTAAGCATGGGGGGGGGGGGGGGGGGGGGGGGAATAACTATGCCCCAAGGCAAATGAGTAAGAGAACAAAGGGGCATAAGAATCCAGGAGAATGGCTGCGCTCTGTACCTTATGTTGGATTAAAAAGTCAGGGCCCATTGCAGCATGCATTCTCCACAGAGACCTGCAGCCATTCTGGAAAAGAGGGTCAGTTGCACCTCACATTTGTAAATCAACAATAAGACTGGCTGAAACAAAATCACATAGCCTTATTTACTGCCCTTGTTTAGCCATAGCTATTGTCTAATGAGCAAGAAGTCAAAAGTAAACTGATGGTACCTGTCTGGCAAGGATAGGGAAGAAAAGAACATAAAGATCTGTAAATAGATAGTATGTCACGGTTGTCAGGCTGGGGCAAAGCAGCTCTATATGCCACTTAACATCTGCCTTGAGCAGGTGGTTAGTACGGGGCTTTCTGTGCATGTAGTTCTTATAGGTGGTGATTCTTGCCTGTTTAAATTTCATTCAGTTGAAGGGCATGCCAATGTGTGCTACTGTGCTGCTCTATATGGCACAAGCACAAGTTGCACCTATTTGCTTGCTATTATTTGCACCTCTGGTATCCCTGTATCCCAGTGATCCCCAACCAGTGGCTCATGAGCACCATGTTGCTCCCCAACCCCTTGGATGTTGCTCCCAGTGGCCTCAAAGCAGGTGCTTATTTATGAATTTGTGGTAAGGAGGCAAGCTTTTGGTTGCATAAAAAATGAGTATAATGCCAAACAGAGCCTTCTGTAGGATGCAAGTCCACATAGGGGCTATTAAGTATCCAATTATAGCTCTTATTGGCACTCCAGGAACATTTTTCATGCTTGTGTTGCTCCCCAACACTTGTTCCATTTGAATGTGGCTCACGGGTATAAAAGGTTGGGGATCCCTGTTGTATCCCCACAGAGCCTTTGATAGTTATTCCACTGTTGCCGTTTAACTCCCCCCCCCCAAGTTTTAACACAAAACACAGATCGCTAGAGTATCAGTAAACACACTGTTGGGTGTGGCACAAACTACGAGCTGTCTTGCTTCTGTCTCTGTGAACTCCAACTAATCCTATTTAGATATGATTCTGTAGGAAAGGCTGGTTTGTGGTGTTCCAACTGAAAATGTGACATTATCACACTGGGTGTGTCAGCTCAAATATTAACAATACCTGGTCAACAGTGGGAAAAGAGTGATTTCAGTCAATACCTACATGCACAGATATTTTCCTTTATTGAGCTGGTTAGTACAAGTATATACGCAGGATAAGAAGCCACATTCACCATTATCTGATGTGGGGTGAAATATCGGCTACATTTCTAAACAATTGAAATCCCAAGTATTTTTATTAAAA
This sequence comes from Xenopus tropicalis, assembly GCF_000004195.4. NCBI lineage: Eukaryota > Metazoa > Chordata > Amphibia > Anura > Pipidae > Xenopus > Xenopus tropicalis. Next base: position 39,163,908 of record NC_030684.2, on the reverse strand, counting down.
TGTCTAAACATGCCACTTTGGATTAAAGTTATTCTTCCTGCTGTTTTGTACTCCATTGTCTCCATTTGTAAAGGACTTAAGATGTAGGTATCAGTGTGGGAGCACAGCATGTTCATAGAAATGTGTAATTAAGAAGGAGGAAGTAAAGGAGAAAAGAATAGTGAACAGAGAAAGCAGGGAGGGGGTGTAATGGAGAACGGAGAGAACACTGAAACAAGAGGAGAAAGAGTTAAGGGGTCTGCAGGAATGATAAATAAGAACCAAACACGCACAAAAGTGATCTAACATCACGTAGAAGTGAAATGCCTATGGCACACATCTTTTTGAACTCATTCCAGAGCCTTATTATTGTTGCAGTAATTACAGTAATTGTATTAATTGTCAACATCTTCTTATTTTGGCAGGAGAGAAGCCATATAAATGTGCCTGGGAGGGCTGTGACTGGCGCTTTGCCCGTTCGGACGAGTTGACGAGGCACTACCGCAAGCATACAGGTGCCAAACCCTTCAAATGTGCCGCCTGTGGGCGCTGCTTTTCTCGCTCCGACCACCTCGCTCTGCACATGAAGAGGCATCAAAACTAGACACTGTGTCTGCTGCGCAGTCAACAAGGCAGCTGTACCAAAGAACAAAAATGCTCTAAGGAACAGATGTGTTACCAACGTTAAACTGGTGGAGGCAGTGTGTGTGTGTGTGTGTGTGTGTGCGTGTGTGGTGTCTGCATACAATGTATAAACACTCTAGAAATTGCTTTAGAGGTGGTTTTTATCACAACCATATTGCAACATTTGGATTGCCTTCACCTCATATCTTACAGCAATGGAGATACACAACCAACAATAAACACTTACCTTGAGCTAACAATTGTTTTTCCATTGAGTGGAAGACTTTTCTAATGAGTACAAAGCCTTGTCAGTGGAAGAAGCCACACAGCTTGTCCTCTTCAGGTTCTTCATCTACAAATAGCCAATAACAAAGAACATTGCCTTGGATTTGTTTCCTTTCAATGGACAGAAGCAATGATTACCCAGTTTCTCTAGATTTACTTGTATTAGATATACCATGACCTGGATGAATGAAAAACCTTCATAGACAATGGACAGGCGCCTCATCAGACACTTTCCTATTGTTCCAATGTCTTCCACAGAGTAAGGCTTCCATCTGATGGGTTACATGACTTGAGTGGATCCTATGACAAGTGGCTTCACTCAAGGAACCCGCTGACACACACTGCAGTCCGTTCTTCCCCATTCCGTGCACACGCTGTTCTGCAACTTGATGAGATTTTTTGTTGTGTAAAAAATTTTTGAAACTGACTGTCACCTTGGCTTGTGACTTTTGAACTGCACTTCCAGTTCCGACATGGCTCTGTGACAATGAATACAATCATCTGCAACATGAACAAAATGTTCTCTTTTCCTCCTAGGGGACTGGAAGAAGATTTTTAGAAAAAAAGAAGCTGCAAATTTGAGTATTAATTGTCTGGAACTTTGCTGGCCAAAGCACATAATGCAGTATATTGTGCCATATAGACTGTGTAGCTGTATATGAGTATATGAGGACAAGGATCAGGCGATCGGTTATCCACACTTTAATATATATATATGGATTTATTTTCTACAACCAATGCTGGGTAACGTGGCCCTTTAATGGTTTATAACCCCTACAGTGTAGCAGCCAAAGGATCTATGTAGATTTGCACTGGTTTTAAATGACATTTTAATGTAAACAATAAGATACTACTCAATAAAATGTTTGGTGCTCCTTATGGTTGCATCTTTCATCCTGCCCTTTCGATATATATATATATATATGTGTGGAATTTTATTTGGACCACCAAATAGATCTGCCTTCTTTTATATGATACATTCTCTACAACACACCATGTTTAACATGCACTCCATTTAGGCCATCTTCCTTGATACATACTTGTAATTTTTTTTATTTAAAAAATCTATCTTGTGGGCATCATCTTTTTAGACTCCCTTCAAACGCAAGCCCATATCTCTATGCACTAAAATAAAAACCTAGGACCTTCTTTTCAACCTCCCTATACTAGACTGATCTTAGTGGGTTCCACTGCATCGCAATTGGCTTTACTCTCTACATATTCTCTTGTTCTACTAATGATCTGTGTTTACTGATGCTCAATGACGTTCAACCTCTTTTGTTTGTATATATATTTTTTTACAGATTGAAATAAAAATATGTACATTTTTTAATACTTTAAATAAATATACAAATAACGTTTGTCTCTGTACAACTTCTTAGATAGACGGCACCTATAATACACTGTATTGGTTTGTGACAATATAGTTTGGGTCACCTTGGTGTATTTTAGAGCAATAAGTTACCTTGGTGGACATCCCTTGAGATTAAACAAAATCGTAAGGACCATAAAATATTGAACTCTGAGCTGCTGACTGGCTCATTCGGTATGTTCAAATTATGCCTGAACATCTTTGTAGCACATAAGGTCTAAAGGGTTACATACTTATAGTATGTGTCTAGTGTCGGACTGGCCCAGGTGTAAGTGGCCCAGGTGTAAGTGGCCCTCCTGCTCCTGGCCATTTGGCCTGTTCCATGGTCATTCCCTATTTCTGTATGGGAACAAAGAGGAGAAACAGATGGAGGAATAGATACTAGCATGTAAATAAAAGAGACTAGGAGAATAAAAAGGTTGGGTGAGGAAAGGAAAATCTGAGGAAGAAAAATCGGATCTGTTAATAATATATTACCTGCTCCGACTCCTGAGGCATAGAGGCAGGGCGAGCAATATACGATTGATAGATCAGATTTTAAAATACATTTATTACAAGTATGAATTATTTAATAAAAAAAAAATAATAATTTGGGTTTAATGTGCAAATTACTTTTATTATACAGCTTGTGGGTGACAGGCCCCCTTTAAGAAGGGGGGGTTTGTTTAGCTTCCTCTTCATCAACTGTAGGAGTAACGTTGATAACTATCATTGTTTATTTATATAGCATCTATATATTCCGTAGTGCTTTACAGAGATTATCAGTCTCTGTCACAGTGGAGTTTACAGACTAAGGTTGGGCTATTTATCCTACAGTACATGTATGTTTGGGAGGGGGAAAGCTCACACAAGCACAGGGAGAACATATTCAATTCCTTGTAGATAATGGCCTGGCTGGAACGGAACATTGTACCCCAGAGCTTCAAAGCAGCAGTGATAACAATTATACTGCTGTAAGTGCCTTATGGCCATTACAGAATGCTTAATGGTACCTTCCAAAAAGGGAAACATTTGAATAAATATGGGGGCAAAGTGTACAAGAAATCTCTTCCATCCAGTTGTGATTAGTGGCGGATTATTTTGCGAAATAGGTGTCAAAATTCTCAGCGCAGTGAAAAATTGTTGTACACGTCAAAAAAAGCATGTGTGACATCTCCATTTTGCTAATTTTTCGCCATTTTGCGAACCCTTTGAAAGATTTGCTAATTTTTCAGCAAAGCGAAACGGGAGAGATCTGCTCATCACTAATTGTGAGTACTGGTTATGCATAAAGTCCAGGCAGCTGCCCAGTATCTTGGCTACTATGGCTTCATAAAGTGACTCTCATGAGGGGGTCAGTGTCGGAGTATGACATGACTTGGTAAAGTAAATGCGATGAGAAAATGACCAGTAGAAATCCTCATTTATTCAGACCATGACACGGTGCTCAGCAGACAAAAACTGCAATCCCATCCAACAAACATAAAAAAGTACAATTATGATAAAAGCAGACAAAATAGACTAAAAGTTTGCTTATGTCTAGTTAATAAGAGACAAGAGCTTTATTGGTCAGAAAGTGATTCCTGCAGCTATGACAGGTACCAACCAAAAGCAACATTAAGGGGCACATTCATCAAATCACGAGTTCAAATCCTAAAATGGGTAAAATTCGGATTGGATACTATAATTTCTGATGATCAAAAATATCGCGAAAATGCTTACCAAAAAATCGTAATATCGTATTGGCGCTCCGAAAGTCACAAAATTTTCGTACCGAACGATTGTAAACAGCGGGAAAACCTTTTTGACTTTGAACCTTCTGTGCATGATTTTGGAAGCCTCCCATAGAAATCAATGGCACTCTGCAGCTTCAAGCTGGGCCAAGGAAAGTCACAATACCGAAGCTTGAATGAATCCGAAACTTTCGTACTCGGCGCGACAATACGATTTCGTCGCACAAATTTTGTTGCAAGGTACGAAATTGTCGTGCAAGGTACGAACCTGTCGCAGAAAATACACTAGGAGCGTTCGTACATTAATAAATGTCCCCCTTGGACAATTCCTTCTAGGCTCTAAAACTGAATAACTCCATATAGTTTCTGATAAGTAAGATAGACTCCCCTAATACATCCCAAACCAGCAGTTCTTTGCCTGTACAACTTACCCCCAAGGTGACAGTATAAATACACTAACAACAGTTGCAGTGGACTTTTCCTGTTTAGGAATTCAGCTCCAACGTTGATAAGGCAAACTTGAGTTCTTCTGTCTATAATTATATTAAAAGAGAAAAGCGTGAAATCAGCAGTACGATAGAATACTGTTTTACTGCAGGGACCCCCAGCTCTCTGCGTGCGCCTCTCTAGGCCAAGAAACATGAGTCACAGGGTTGGAATGTAAATAGTGATTAGAACTGTAGAAGCATACGCCCAATAATCATGTCTAGATTTGCTGTGGGACAACAAGCCAAGTAGGACCGCTCAGTTTTAATTTAGACCAGGGCAGTGTTACACCTTTCTCTATATGCCACATGTTGCTTAGAGGGGAACTCCAGCTTCCGAACCAAAATGTGTTGAGCCCCACACAACACAGAAACCCTAAAATACCTATTTCTTTAATCTGTTCCTTCAAAAAGTAAGAATAAATACTATTTTTATATGCTTAAATCCAGCTGCAAAACATTTCTTCTCTTTCTGCACTATTTGAAATCCTGGCAGGGGAGGAGAGACTAAAACACTGAGGTTACAAATTGTAACATTTTCTCCACAGTTTACAGACAGCATGCAGGAAATACAACCCATAATGCATTGCACTGTGGTGTTCCTTTCCTTATTGACATCACGTGTGCAAAGAATTGTGGGATTTGGAGTGTAGACTGAAGGCAGGCTGAGAACAGTCAACTACAGTTACATTTCCCAAAGTAGCCAGCCAGATCAGCAGAGGGGGCCAGGCTTAGGGAACTGTTCCAAACCTTATTATTACATTAAAAATCACAAAAAGGCTGCAATTTTTCTTTAATTGCTGTATATTGCAAAGTTGCTTACAATTATGTTTACTTTTCAAAAAGCTTAAGTTGTGTTTGGGTACGGCTGCAACCTCACCCCTTTAATTCCAGCTCCATATTGAATCCACATCCTGCATGCCTAGCTAGCAATTAATTTAGATGACTGCTGCATGGCTGCACATATATCAGTTCAGTCTGCAGCATGCATCTAAAGGATTAGGATTGCTAATTAGCCATGCAGGTTGTGGATTCAATATGGGGCTGGTATTAAAGGGGTGAGGTGGCAATCCTACGTATCAATTAGTGAGATACCAAGTGACTGTAGGAATTTGGTATTGTAGTAATATTACTTTTCGGTGCAGTTGCTTCTGACACTTCAGACATATCTAGCAGATTCTTGCCAAAATCAACACTGCAATTGTAAATATTTTCTTCTTCAAAAATAACCTCAGTGTGTGGCTTGAACCGAAGTACAACCTGTTCCCACCTTAAGTCCACACCTGTAGAGCATCCAGGCCCTGTGTTAACCAATTGTTATGCTCAGTTCTATAGCTGTCTCTGTTTCTGAATATGCTTTGGCAGTTCAACATGATAGTTCGGCCCATTCTAGGCTCCCTCAGATAGAACATAGGTTACATAGGAGGTGTCACATGGTTTAACTCACACAATGGAGGAAGCCAGTGGTTCTTGGTAAACTTGATAACAATTTATTAACAGAAGCAGGCAATACCGGTACCCAAGGTAACATGAGTATAATTTTCACAAGAACTAGCACTACAGACCTCAATGCTGCACCATACAGATCTTTGGTGGACATATAGCAGAAATGGAGATATATTCTCTAGAAAGTCAAGCAGTGCTGAAGCACCCAATAGCAGCACAGATGACTGTGGAGTGGATCCGGATGCAGTTACTTCCCCACCTTCCCAGTTGGTTTGTGCCACCAGTTACCTCTGATACTTTAGGCTCCCTGCTCCTTCCTCCACTTAATGATGGATCTGGCAAGGATCTTATTGTACAAAATGAATCAAGCTGTTATTGGCCATCATCCACACTATTGCCTGAATGTCCAGTTATTTAGAAGGGTAATTTGTTCAGGGTTCCAAATGGATCGGCTATAGGTCTTATTTTTGGGTGGGGGCACAATAGATTTAACCATCTCTGCAGTTACCATATTTAATGCTGTGATCAAGTCAGTGTTTCTAAAGATGCAATGCAGGAATGTAACTAAAGCATACCTCCCAACATTTGAAAAATGAAAAGAGGGACAAAAATATTTAGCGCGCCAAATTTTTTGACCACGCCCACTTTGTGTGGCCACGCCCCAATTGCCACTCCCCATTAAAAAAAAATACTCCTTTTATATAGTTGAAATGGCGGAATCAGACGCAAATGTGCTATACCCTCATACTGTACTACCTAAGGAAAACAATATAGCAACTCCTACATATAACATACAAATATAGAGAGAAGGCAGTGAGTTATAAGTGAGTTCTAACTATCTACCAGTTTTGCCCCCCCATACACAGTAGCCCCCCATACACAGGTGCCCCCCCATACACAGTAGCCCCCCCCACAGTGTCCCCCATACACAGTAGCCCCCCCCCACAGTGGCCCCCATACACAGTAGCCCCCCCACACAGTGTCCCCCATACACATTAGCCCCCCATACACAGTAGCCCCCCCACACAGTGTCCCCCATACACATTAGCCCCCCCATACACAGGTGCCCCCACATACAGAGTAGCCCCCCCATACACAGTAGCCCCCCCATACACAGGTTCCCCACCCATACAGAGTAGCCCCCCCATACAGAGTAGCCCCCCCATACACAGTAGCCCCCCCCCACACAGTGTCCCCCATACACATTAGCCCCCCAAACACATTAGCCCCCATACACAGGTGCCCCCCCATACAGAGTAGCCCCCATACAGAGTAGCCCCCCCCACAGTGTCCCCCCATACATATTAGCCCCCCCCATACACAGGTGCCCCCCATACAGTGCCTCCATACATGCTGCCGATGCTGCAGCTTCTTCTTCAGCGTCCCCTCTCTATATGCGGCTCCTTGTTCTGTGGAGCCAGGCCCCTTTATAAGGTTGCGCCCGTGCGTGCGTGTGACGTCAATACGCACGGGCGCAACCTTATAAAAGGACCTGGCTCCACAGAACAAGGAGCCGCATATAGAGAGGAGCCACTGGGGGACGCCTGACTGCAGTCAGCGCGTCCCGCTGTCGGGATAGTTCCATGAATGTCCCGCATTACGGAAATGCGGGACATTCATGGAACTATCCGGGACAGCGGGACGCGCTGCCAAAACCGGGACTGTCCCGCGGAAAGCGGGACAGTTGGGAGGTATGCTAAAGGAACCAAGGTTGTATTTAAATATAGGCACCCAAGGACCTGTGCCTGGGGCCCCCGTGCCTAGAAAATCAATATAACTTCCACCAGAGGTGACATCACACACAGAGGAAGTGATGTCACATGTATATCCTAGGGATAATAAAAGGTATCTCAGCAGCTCACAGCTTGTTCCTAGGTCACCAGTCCCTCTCCCAAAACAGCAACCATCAGCAACTATCTACTATCTACTGCCTGCAATGTAATTTCCTCCTGCACTTCAAAGGACTGTCTGTGCGCAAAATGGTGTAAAAAGTTGTGTAAAATAAACAGCAAATTTTTCAAGATGTATTTGATTAAGTTTAATCTTAGCACATTTTGTGACACGAAACATGTTGAGAATTTAAAAATGAAATAAACTAATTGACATCAATCAATGAGTCCTTGAAGTGCTCATCAATTTGTGCGCTGATTTGGTTGGACTCAGGGCGCTGCACCTGGACCATCTATTTGTTCTAGTGAGTGACCATAATGTTAAACTTTAGAAATGTTATATGAAAGCGAAGGCCCTGGGCATGGGCACCTAGACCATATATTGAAAGAAAATGAGTGTCAGACTTGTTGCGGCACTGATGTGCAGTCGCAGTAACTGTAGAGTGGAAAGTGATTTGTGTAAAAATTTGATCAAGCTTGGAACATAAAAGTACAGGTATGGGACCTGTTATCCATAATGCTCAGGACCTGGGGTTTTCCAGATAAGGGGTCCTTCCATAAATCGGATCTCCTACCTTAAGTCTGGTAGTAAAATTATTTAAACCAGGGCCGGAACTAGGGGTAGGCAGAAGAGGCAGCTGCCTAGGGTACAACAATTGGGGGGGGGGCGCCAGGCAGGAGCCTCTCCTACCTACCCCCAGTCCGCTCTTTTTAGTCATTGTAATGATCCATCGCATTGCATCGCGAACCGAACCACCCCCCCCCCACGCAACTGCGCATGCGCACCAAAGCACTAACGGCGGGGGAGCAAAAGTGGCCAACCAGGTTACCTAGGGCTCCCGGTTGGCTTGGCCCACCCCTGATTTTCACAGTAATTAAACCCAATAGGAGTGTTTTGCCTCCAATAAGGATTTATTATATCTTAGTTGGGGTCAAGTACAAGGTGCTGTTTTATTATTACAGAGAAAAAGGAAACCATTTTTAAAAATTACAATTATTTGATTAAAATGGAGCCTTTCTGGATAATGGGTTTCCGGATAAGGGGTCCAATACATGTACTTTGATGTTTGGATTCAATATTTGGCCAAATTTAATAAAGATGTATTTGATACACCACTACATAATTTTTAATTTTTAGAAAAAAAGCTTTAAAAAATAGCATTAACTGCGAGCAAAAAATTGACAAGCATTAGTATAGCCAAAGAGATTTATGACAAGACTGCGATCACTGGCAAGGGCATGAGTCTCAGAGGGCAAATAACAATATTTCAGACTCTACCACATGGAGTTCTACAGTGTTTCCCAACTGTGGGGCTACCCCCTGGGTGGCAGATGCAGGCAGGGGTTTAGCCAATTCAAATGACTATTTGTTTTCATAGATACACCTGACAGCCCATCTTGAAAGTCAGTTAGAGAGAGATTTGGGGGTTATACCCCCTTCAGTTGCTTCAGCAGGTGAAAGAATTTCCCTCCGGCTTCCAAACAGGAATTGGTCAGTCTCTGGTTCAAAACTGTACAAAGATTAATAACACCTGTAGTATATTTTCCTGCTTTGTAGAAAGGGACAGAAGCTGTTTTTAAGTATCCAAAACGGTCCTGTTTGCACTTGTATTAAAATTGCCTAATTGTTGCCTGGGAAAGCAATATAAGGTGCAAAGTTTACGTTTTTATCATCAATCAGCAGGCAGCATTACCCGTTCACCTGTTTAAAAGCTATCATTGGTTGCTATGGGTTGTACTTTATATTCTATTACATAGGAGGAACAGAGAATTTACAGGTAACAATAGGAGGGTTTAAGACCCATGTTTTTGGCCTACTTAAAAACCCAATAGTCACTGCAAGCAAAAAATCCCTGAGTGCTAATTACATGGCTAAAATAGAATGCCATTACCAATTATAGCTCAAACACCAAATACTTTGAAAAGGTTCCAAAAAGCAGAGAAAATTCCAACCATAATGACACCAAAACTACCTGGTGGTAACTGAGTGCCAACAATGAAAATGCCTAAAATATACAGACCCAGTTTGTCAGAATGCTATGCAGGACACGTATGAATGCTCATGTGTACTAGGTTATTAACCAGACTGTGTTTTGTTGTGACATGCATTTTGAGCGCACACACACACACAAATGCCATTGTGCACATTATGCTTGTGTGACTCGCAATGGAAAAACCTGACTGAGAACAAGAATGTCCAGTTCCAAACTGGACAGGTGGTCCTCAAGGAACTCAAGAAATGCCAAATTTAAATACAGCCCAGAGTAAACAAAGACAACCCACTATAAACAAAAGAGCCTAGGAAGCGTTAGTAACTGTCAGTCAACAAGCCATGTGCATTAGATACTTGAACTCTGTGACCCAAACAACTGAGCTGCAAAAGCCTGGATCTAGATTGATTGTCAATGTCAGACCCAGAGAATTACTATGAACATAGAGAATGTGTAAACCTTTACTCACTCCCGCTAGTTAAACTATAAACAGCAATTGTCCCTATAATTGTCTGAATTTGGGCAAATATCTAAAGGGCCATACACCATGTTAGCCATGGTGACATAAAAACGCAAGTGGATAAAAGGCAAATCAGCAATTAGATGATGGGTGGGGGAGGATTGTTCCCAGGGATAGATTTCTATGGGTACCAGGGATCCCAGGGATATCTTTAAAAAGTTCCCCAGTAGTTCCTTTACCTATCCCTATGCAAACATGGTGCTTACTGACAGATACTGCACTGATATCATTTATCTCAGATAAGGTATAGGGATCCTTATAGAAACCTTATATCCACAGAATGTAAATTGCCGGTGGAATGGCATACGCCGCAAGGCTATTTGCCGAAATCTGCAAAGTTGCCTTCAGAGGAAACTTCGGCGTTTTCCGCGCCGCGTTTGCCATCCCACTGGCAATGAGATTTACATTCTAGCCGGTGGGATGGCATTTTGGGGAGATTAGTCGCCCGCAACAAGGAAGATTTGTCGCGCGGTGACAAATCTCCCCGTCTGTCACAGCCCTTAGGCGACCCCTGTGAAAGGGTCATTCAACCCCCAAAGGGGTCCCGACCCACAGGTTGAGAACTGCTGCTTTAGGGCTCTGGCCCACGGGGAGTCACTCGCGACAAATCTCCCTGTTCGCGGGCGACTAATCTCCCCGAAATGCCATCCCACCGGCGAAAATGTAATTCACCCGGTGGGATGGCATACGCGGAAATCGCGGAAGTTTCCTCTCAAGGCGATTTGCATTTTGGCCGGTGGGATGGCATTTCGGGGAGATTAGTCGCCCGCGAACAGGGAGATCTGTCACGAGTGACTAATCTCCCCGTGTGCCACAGCCCTTAAATGAATGAAAATGAACACAGTGTCCAAAAAGTAGATCCTGATCTACCCAGTTGCACCTTGTGACCAGGAGATCTCTAGAGCAGATCAGAGGTTAGATTCTCATTGCACCTTTCATAGCTGATGTAGATAAATTGGTTGTTGAGAGGCCAGTGAATTCCAATACTCCTAACAATTATAAATCTAATTGTAGATGCAGCACGCTACATTCTCATTACATTACACCTTGTTGAACTGAGTGTTGTGGCACACACTTGGCATGCCCATGCCCGTACACAGGAAGCAAACAAGCCCTTTGCAAACCTTATTACAGTGATGCAGCCTAGCCACAGATCATCATGATGACAAAACCTGCCTATGTGGCTACTGGCATTCCTGTAATAACCAGACTCCTCATTAAGCCACTTCAACAGACTGAGTCTTCCTACTCAAATCTAGGGTTACACAAATTGTCCAAAAAAGTTAATATCTCCACAGTATTCATCTACCAAGCCTTAAAGATATACTGGGAAAACATGTTTTCAAAACAAATCAGTTAATAGAGCTTCTCCAGCAGAATTCTGCATTAAAAAACACAGACATATTTTTTTATATTTAATTTTGAAATTTCACATGGGGTTAGCCATATTCTTTATTTCCCAGGGTGCCACAGCCATGTGACCGTCAGTAAACTTCAGTCACATGTAACACCCCTAACTAAAGCGAGAAACATGAACAAGTGCTGCATAGACAGTTAACAGGACTACATATCCCAGCATGCCGCAGACCTGAGGACCTGGCTGGGGCTTTGAATCCACCAATGATAGGGAAAGGCGCAAAATGTTTTGAGGACCACCCTCCTGGACTATAAAAAGGGGAGAGAAGTGTGTGCCAGAGAGAAACTGCTGACTCCTGCCTACCTGCTCTGAGTGGGAGAGCTGCCAGAGGGGAGAGACACCTGCAGGGATCCTGGCTCAGGAGAAGCTGCTACAGGGAGAAGCTGACCCTGCTCTCCCAGCTCTGGACTAGCGCCTGTAAAAGAGCTATCAGTGCCAGCCAGAGCAGGGGGAAGCTGCCTGCTCTTGGTAGGAGAGTCCCAGGCAGGTTGCACAGAGGCCCAGGTGATTACAGCTGCTAGAGAACAGAGCTGCCTGCATCCCATCTGAGGTCTGTTACTAAAGGTGATAAGGAGATTTTCTTACCTGATAAATCCCTTTTGCGTAGGCCCGTACTGTCAGTGCAGGACGACTGGGGTTAAGTTCTCCTCTCTGGAGGTAGGACAAACTCTAATGAATGAATGAAACTCCTCCTCTTCCTGTGTCTCCCTCTCTGATCAGTTTTGTTGTAACGTCTGTGCTGGAGACACTGGTGCATGAACAATTTTAACTTCTTATTCAACTTGTGTATTAACAGTCAACTTTTTAAACTTTGTTAATATGGCACCGCCACAAGGGTGGGATGCTGCACTGACAGTACGGGCCTACGCAAAAGGGATTTATCAGGTAAGAAAATCTCCTTTTATGCGTACGGCCCTACCTGTCAGTGCAGGACGACTGGGGATGTCCCAAAGCCGTCCTAAAATGAAAAGGGGGGGTAGTTAAGTAGGTGCCTTTGTAGATTGTAGCACTTTCCTACCAAATTCCGCAGGTGCAGAGTTGAAAACGTCGAATTTGTAGGATTTTGTAAAAGTATGCGGAGACGACCAAGTGGCCGCCTGACAGATAGTCTCTAAGGATGCCTCGTGATAAAGTGCCCAGGAGGTACTGACTTTCCTGGTTGCGTGTGCTCTTATCGTCATAGGGGTAGGTCTACCCGCCTTGTTGTAGGCCTCTGATATGAGTAGCACTAGCCATCTGGCTATTGAGCGTTTTGAGGCTGGAAACCCTGCTCTTGGTCCTCCAAAGAGAAGGAATAGAGAGTCTGACTGTCTTAGACTTTGGGTTCTGTGGATATATTCCTTAAGGGCTCGGACTGGGTCCAGAGTGCTTGTTGTATTACTCTCATTGTCTCTATGGTCTACCTTGAGGACTGGAATTACTATTTCCTGGTTCATGTGGAAGGCAGTTGCCATTTTGGGAATAAAGGATGGATTGGTACGAAGTACCGCTTTATCTTGATGGAATTTTAACCAAGGGAATTTGCTAGAGAGTGCTGCGAGCTCTGAGACACGTCTAGCGGAAGCTATTGCCATCAGAAATACCGTCTTTAGCGTGAGATCTTTTAGATTCGTGGATTCTAATGGTTCAAATGGCTTGTGCTGCAAGTGGGCTAGGACCAGGTTTAGATCCCAAGATGGAGTAGGATCCCTTATTGGAGGTTTGATCCGTTGTAGTGCCTGGAAGAAGAGTCTGACTTCTGGTATCATTGCCCACTGTTTGTGAAAAAGGGCTGCTAGGGCCGAAGTTTGAACCTTAAGAGACGTGATGCTGAGGTTCATGTCAAATCCGTTTTGAAGGAATTGGAGAATGTGTGGGGAGGTACAGCTCTTCCAATTAAGGTTGTTGGAGGTACACCATGAAAGAAATATACGCCATACTCTGTAATAAGCTCTGTTTGTGGAAGGTCTCCTGGCCGCTAAAAGAGTTGTGATTACTGATGGATGGAATCCCTTCTGTTTCCAAATGTCGGTTTCAAGAGAAATGCCGTCAAATGTAGTTTGTGGAGGTCTGGAAACCAAGCTGGACCCTGTGTAAGTAGGTCTGGTGATAGCGGTAGTGTGAGATGGTCCACTGACATTGTCATTATGTCCGCAAACCAGGTGCGATTCGGCCATCTCGGTGCTATCAGGATTGTGAGGACTCCTTCCTGGCGGACTTTGTTGAGGAGTCTCTGGATCATTGGTATTGGTGGGAATGCATACGCCATTGGAAAAGACCAGGGAGTAGCCAAGGCGTCGACAGCTTCTGCCCTTGGGTCCCTGATCCTGGAGAAGAAGCGTGGTAGTTGTGCGTTCAGTCTGGACGCCATGACGTCCACTGATGGGGTGCCCCACTTGTCTGTTAGGTTGTGAAACACCGTTGTCTGGAGGTGCCATTCCCCTGGGTCTAGCGTATTCCGGCTCAGGTAATCCGCCTGCCAGTTCAGGAGACCTGGGATGTATATGGCTGATATGTGGGTCACTCTGGCTTCTGCCCATTGGATGATGTGGGAAATCTCCTGCATGGCCGCAGTGCTTCGTGTACCGCCTTGCTTGTTGAGGTAAGCTACTGCTGTGCTGTTGTCCGTCTGTATTCTGATGTGAGACCGTTGTAGGTCTGCTGACCAATAAGTGATCGCTCTGTAGATGGCCCGAATTTCCAGGACATTTATATGTAGCTTCTTTTCCTGTGAAGACCAGAGGCCCTGACAAGTTAGGTGCTTCCAGGTTGCTCCCCAACCTTTCAGGCTCGCATCTGTTGAGATCACTTCTGGGTCCGGTAGGCGCCACGGTTTGCCCCGAGCTAGGTTGGATTGTAGGGACCACCATTGAAGGCTGATGTGAACCCGACTGGATAGGGGAATTTTTTGAGACAGGTCCTTGTGGTCTTTGTTCCATAATCTCAGAAACTCCCTCTGCATTGGTCTCATGTGATACCTTGCGAAGGGTACTGCATCTAAGGATGCGGCCATCAGTCCTAATAGCTGCAGTATCATGAATGCAGTGGTCGGTTGCTGTTGAATCTGACCGGTAAGTGACTGGATCTTTGATATCTTTTCCTGTGGTAGGAAAATGCGTTGTTGGACTGTGTCCACTATCATTCCCAGGAAGGGCATGACCTGTTGTGGGATCAGGATGCTCTTTTGGTGGTTTATTAACCAGCCGTGTGATGTCAGGTGTTGGATGCATAATTCTGTGTCTCTCCTTGCTTTGATTGCCGTGTTCGCATAGATGAGAATGTCGTCCAAGTATGGATATATGTGCACTCCCTGAGAACGGATTTTTGCTACCAGGGCTCCCAGAACCTTGGTAAAGACTCTGGGTGCTGAGGTCAGCCCGAATGGCATGGCCCGGAATTGGTAGTGTGTATGATTCAAGTAGAACCTGAGGAATTTCTGGTGGACTGAGTGGATCGGTATGTGCAGGTATGCATCTTTGAGGTCTACCTTTGTCATGAATGCTGCCTCTGGTAGTGCCGCGGTTATGGAGCGAATGGTTTCCATTTTGAATCTCTGGTATTTGACGAATTTGTTGAGGGGATGAAGGTTGAGGACTGGGCGATACCCGCCGTCTCTCTTTGGAACCAAAAATAGATTCGAATAGAATCCTTGGAAGTATTCCTCGGTGGGGACTGGAGTGATGACATTTTTGAGTAGGAGATCCTGTAGTATGAGTAGTGTTGCTGACGCTTTTGCTGTGTCTGTGGGTAATTTGGAAGGCACTACTCTCATGACCGGTGGGTATTTGTTGAAGTATATTCTTAATCCTTCCGAGATGATTCTGAGAACCCAGGGATCTTTTGTGGACTCCTGCCAGGCTGTGGTGAATTGTTTGAGTCTGCCCCCTACTGCTGGATCTGTTTGAGTTGTTAGTCAGGACTCTTGTGATTTAGGTGGTCCACCTTTCCTGGTGGTTTTGGAGTGAGGCTGCCACGTCTTCTGACGCCTCGTGTTGAACTGGTTGGAGTTCTGTCTACCTCGATTGGATGATCTGTTGTAGGGGGTCCAGGATCGGTGATGATAGTTCCGTTTGTGGGTTTCTCTTCTATTCTTTTTGGCTTGAGGTAGGAAGGAGCCTTTTCCCCCGGTCACGTCTGAGATGATCTTTTTCAGTTCTGGTCCGAATAGTTGATTGCCCTCGAATTTGAGGGACACTAGTCTGTTCTTGGAGGCCGTATCGCCTGACCACTGCCGGAGCCACAAGGCTCTCCTCGCCGCGATTGCCGCCGCTGAAGCTTTGGTCGCCAGTTTTGCCATTTCTAGGGATGCTTCGCCCAGAAATGAGAAGGCCAGTCCTAACTTGTCTAGTTCTGCGGAATCCTGCGATTTTTTTAATTCTTGGCACCAGAATTTGGCTGTGCGGGCTACGCTGAGAGCTGCCGAGGCTGGGCGCAATATTGCCGTTGAGTGTAGGAAGTCTCTTTTTAGTGCTGATTCTATTTTCCTATCCATGGGGTCCCGAAAGGAACCCGCATCCTCTGAAGGAAGTGTGGTATTCCTAGAGAGGCGTACAATGGCGGAGTCTACCTTAGGTGACTTGTCCCAGACTTGTGCAAGTTCGTCTGCTACTGGGAATTTGCACGTTAGCTTTTTGGAAATGGAGTTGCGTTTATCTGGGTCTGACCATTCTTCCGTAATTGACTGTAAAATGGATTTGCTAGTGGGGAAGGATTTAGATTTTTTTGGGGCATTGCCCAACACTTTGTCTATCTTTGAAAGAGGTGGATTAACTTGTTTAATTTCGAGTGTGTCATACAGGTGTCTTAAAATAGCTTTAATATCATCTGGTTGTTTGATAGTCGATTCCTCATCTGATTGGGAGTCACTGTATTGCGAAGAGGCACTTCCGCTAGACTCTGAGTCAGATACTGAATCGGATTGGGAAGATATGGTGGCTGATGCGGTTTGGGCACTAGTACTTGGTTGTACCTTAGGCCTGTGCTGCTTGGTTTGGGTTTGAGCAGACACTGCCTGCTGTACCGAGGTATTTATATGATTTTGCAGCCAATCTATAAATTGAGAAAAATCTTTTACTGGCACAGCTTCTGGATTAGGTGAATTAGAGTGTGCTTCAGGCCGAGGGCTAGTATCAGGACTAGAAGGGCCTGGAGAATTTTGGTGGGGACTAGGAGAGTCCTGTGTGGCATGAATTAAGGCAGTAGTGGTGAGTGCGTGAGCCAGGGCTGTGTCTGTGTCAGACTCAATAGTTTGCTGCAGCCTTGCCATTTTTGGTAATTTAGGAGGAGAAGTATCTCTCTTCCTGAGTCTCTTTTTAGGGGCTTTGGCCAGTTTATGCTTTGGTACATTATCTGCATCTTTCTGAGAGGACAGGTCCTCTATAAGTTCCAACAGCTCTTTGGATGCCATTATGCTGAGAAGCGGTTAAGCTGTGGATGTAATATATATATGGTCAGGTAACATATAGAGGAATCCTGTATTAAATAGTGTGCAGAATAAACTTTCTGCCTGCTGTGTTACCTGCCGTTGCGTCCCCTTCCAGCAGAGCGCGCGAAGCGAATTCGCGCGGTCTGATGACGTCACCTTCCTGCGCCGATGCAGAGACGCGCCAGGAAGTGAAGCGAGTGCCTTAATTCGCGCGGTCTGTGTCAGAAGGCAGGGGATCTAGGAAGCGGCCGGTAGCCTTAGTGCGGAGCGCGCCAAGAAGGGGCTCAACGCCAGGGGAACTGCAAGTAAGGCAGGGTATGCAGCGGAGCAACGCGCCCAAGGGAGCGAGGAGGGGGGCTCACGCTGTTAGCGTTGTCTTACCTGACAGACGCGCTGGAGCTGACAGTGGAGCAACACACTTCTCAAGGGGGCTCACACTTAGCAGGAGTAACCTGGCTTAAAAACTAACGGAGCACACACTCGTGGGGGCTCACGTTTAGGCAGTTGAAGATGCTTCAGTTTGGCAGTAATAGGTTTCCCAAATGGATGAAAATAAAAATAAAGATACTGAGGTGATATATTAGGGAGCACACTTTCTAACAGGGCTCACCTAAGATATGGTGATGGAATCTTTACTGGTTGATATATTGCTGATTCTGTGAGGAGGTTGAAAATGTGTCCTATCTCCGAGCAGGACAAACTAAAAAACTGATCAGAGAGGGAGACACAGGAAGAGGAGGAGTTTCATTCATTCATTAGAGTTTGTCCTACCTCCAGAGAGGAGAACTTAACCCCAGTCGTCCTGCACTGACAGGTAGGGCCGTACGCATAAACAGTGATTTAGGAGCACAGACTGTGAGTAACATGCAACACCACACACTATTGGGGAACTGTGTATTATTAACCAATAAGAGTTAATCCATCTGTTGCTGAACTATACTCTCTGCCAAGTCATTTCTCACCTGGAAGGAAAGTGTTTCTTCACTCAGTTTATAGAGTTATATGGCTAACTGGCAAATGAAAGGAACAGTGCTATTGGCCAATAAGCTAAACTCAATAAGGGCCCCAACGTGCACAAATCATCTAGGACTGTGACAGGGGAATTAAGTTATAACATTTAGCACATATATTTTCCGCATACTCTATAATAGCAATTTAAATTGTGTTATTGTTCTTTGGTATATTGTTATATATATATTTAATTATTATTTGCTATGCAAACAGAATCCCTTTACTCATATACCAGCCTCTCATTAAACTACTCCCTGATTGCTAAGGTAATTTGAACCATAGCAACCAGATGGCTGCTGAAATCCAAACTGGAGAGTTGCTGAACAAAAAGTAAAATCATTAAAAAAAAATCACAAATAAAAAATAAAGCATATACTTTATGTTGTGTATCTGACAATATCCTTGGGGGACCTACAATGAATTTCTGGGAAGTCACTTTCGTATGACTGGTGTCACTATTTTATGTTCAGAACATCCCCCATTTGCTAATTTGAGGGCTTTAATATCCTACAAGCATACGATTGATAGCCAGACATTCATAGGAAGGAGACTATAAACTGAATGGGTATGGCCACCTTTAGGGGTACATAGGAGAAGCCCTATTGTAATGTTCCTCCTTATTGCTATTCATATCAGCTGCATGCATTTCATAAGTGACCACTGACACCCCTGTAATTGCAGTCAATGTGCCAGAGTTTATAATAAAAGAAGTGATCTATAAGCCTGACATTTTTATTCATTTTAAAAATGAATCAATAATTCAATGCCCCTTAGAGCTCCTGGCTCCAATTCTGCTCTTTGATTCCTGCCCGTTGATTTCATCCTGGTTTGTAGCCTCCATTAGGAGATAAGTGGGTTAACTTTATAGTGCAGTCCCAAGAGAGAGACAGACAAAACTGTTTATAGGTAACTATTTCTTTCATGAGATTATAACAGTATAAATAGCTATGCTTAATGCTGTCCTTTCAGAGATGACACATGGCCCCACTGTTAAAGTTAAACATTACCCAGAAGTCTTTTCATGTTGGCAATAAAATACATTACAGCAGAAATGCCAACTTCTTTATTGAACTTTTATTATTATTTTTCTCCTGAAAATGTAGTTAAACATCAAACAGGTTATATGACACTAAAGGACTCCTTAAACATCCTTCCCAGTAATGCTTAAAGGAAAACACCACCCACAAGATAACCGAGTATTGATTTGGCGGTCATTGTTGTAATATGGACATACAATTTTCCGCTTTTGATGTGTGAAAATGAAGCCAGTCCTTAAGGGGAAACTGACCTTCTAAAAAAAAAAAAATACAGAATATACTCCATGTGACCTTCTGTGCATAAAG
Source organism: Xenopus tropicalis (assembly GCF_000004195.4). Lineage (NCBI taxonomy): Eukaryota > Metazoa > Chordata > Amphibia > Anura > Pipidae > Xenopus > Xenopus tropicalis. The sequence goes on along the minus strand of NC_030684.2, from coordinate 39,144,430 downwards.
CTAAGAGCCTTTGACTGGTTTTGCCACAAAGGGACTATGGAAGGTTTGGTTCCCCTTTGAAGGTTAATACTTGTGAAGACTATAGCACCTATATGTATAAATAAGGATATGCAATAAGCCAAATCCACTCTTTTATCATGTAGGTTAGATAAACAGAAGATAAACCCAAGTACCAACTAGGATATGACACACGGAATAGCTGATTCCAGGATATTTGTTTCCTGTACCTTGTTGTATACAGAACAAACTGTCCATACTGAACAACAACAGCAAAAACAGATAAAAAGATTTATTAACGGGAAGAACTCATTCTCATGTAGTTAATGACATGTACATATAGGAAACACTACACAACTGGCCGTAGGATAGAAACACAGCTGCTAAAGGCCTTGTGGGGGATTCGGCATCATGTGGAGACATGAAATAATCCCAGGCTTATTGGAACTATTGATATTATAGCTGCAGTATTGCTCATTCATCCTAGCCTAACCCACTGCTAATTACAGCATTAAGAACAATAAATTTGATTTCTAATCAAATGGAGCAGCAGGCACAACATTATTTCTGGTACTTTCCACACATTGGGGGTGGTTTTTCCACAGTTATTAACATTCCTAGATTGTTAGATTCCAAAACTGTATTGCTGGTACAATACATTAGATATATATACTGTATATTAATATATCTGCTAATTATAAGACTTATTATGGATAAGATCAGGGGCTCAAAACAAAATGGTGCCATCGCTGAAGGTTTGACAAGTGTAGTTATACTCAGATGCTGCATAGGGTGCTGGTATCATAGCATACAGTTTACAACAGTAATAACATATAGTTTTTTAGAAGATGTTCATTCATGCACAGATTTTTACTGCTGAAATTCCTTCTTTGCCTTCATTTTATTAATTCCCTGTGCTGTATGTATATTTATTCTACTTATTTGCCCAGATTTCTGTGATGGTATTACTGGCTCTGTGTGTTTTAGCTTTGCCTTAGAGCTGTGAGAGACGGGGAGATTAGTCGCAGCGTGACAAATCTCCCTTGTTGCGGGCGACTAATCTCCCTGAAATGCCATCCCACCGGCTAGAATGTATATCGCCGGTGGGATGGCATACGCGGCACCGCGATTTGCCGAAGTCGCTGAAGTTGCCTTGAGAGGAAACTTAGGCAAATCACGCCGTCTGTCACAGCCCTAAGAAATAATTGCTACTGTTCTATAGTCTCACTGATAGAAGATGTGACCTTCCACGCTAGGGTCCCATGTCTCTGAGTGTGGCTAGGCAAAGAGGGTCCAAATTTAAAAGCTCCTTAGAATAAACAAAGTTATACATGTATCAGCAATTGTCTTTTAATATAAGATATCTTTGGAAGCAACCAAACAACGGAACCAAACTTTGCAACCTTGGCTTTAGAAACCATGGGAAACCATGTGCCCACTTGTCATGCCCAGATACACCCAAGCCTTGTGCATTAGCTTGTGCAACCATGGTTTCTGAATACAATCCCCTTCATGGCAGCCTAAACCCACCTTTGGGACCTGCCCCCCCCCACCTGTCCTCCCTGGATTGTAACTACCCTACTCTCTTCTGAGCCGGGTAACAAAACTTGCAAGACTTTAGATTCACTGCGATCACTGACACAGAAACTCCAACTTTAACCCTTTCACGTAGAATCTATGTTCTGTATATAGAAGTACCTAAGTGCCACAGAACGTAGATTCTACCTAGTACAGCACTTCTGGGTTTACAAGCGCTGTGCTCGCTTTAAAAGCAGCGCTTGTAATCCCCGCAGATCCCCCCCTAGGCAATGAGCAAATAAGGACATCACCAACTGGGTCCCTGATCGCTCCTGGATCCGTCCCTAGCCAATCACAGCAGTGGACACTTTATGATGACGCGTCCACTGCTGGTCCCATAAATAGCGCCCCCTAACGTCGCCTCCTTCATTCCCACTGCGCACATGTGACTGTTGGAGCGCTCCTGCTGCCTTTCTGCGGTTCCCCTGCCAGACTGGTCGCCTTGATTGCCTGCCTACATTGAGTAAGCTGAACTACAACACTATGCCACAGTTTATTTTGCATATTTATGTCTAAACTTTGCAAATTTTTTTTTTCAAATGATCTTTTTTTCCCATTTCTTTGTCTATGTTTCTCATTTGCACACTTTTGCGCACACACACGCAGATGACTTTGCCAAGCACACACACACACTTACACACTTTTGCAAATTTTTTTTTTTATCGCATCGTTTTTTTTTCTTGCCTGAAAAAAAAATGTTTTATTGTCATTTTGGATAGCGTATTCACTAATCTCACTGTGCAATACCTTTTGTGTATTGTTTTGGTGTTTTTATTACATTTTCTGTGATTTTGACTTTGTCTGTAAAACTAACTTGCCGAAACCAAAATACTCAAACTGTGATTCTGACTGCAGATATCACTAGGAAAAAAACCCCCAAACATTGATTTTAGTGGTTCTTTGCCTAAGGACATTTGCTGTATCTATGTTTGGCTTCCTCTGTACGCCACATAGTTTGGTAAATGTATAAATATAGGGCATCAAACTGTTCAGTAGACCCCTGGCGTTCATATTTAGATTGTTTTATGTTGATACCTTACAAAATGTGGGGGTACATAATGGGGTAAAATGCAAGCTTTGTAACGATTTTCAGAAATGTCATAAAAACTGTTCTGTTTAGCATAGCTTTGTAGTTTGCAGTAGAAAGATGTATTTACGCATTTGTCCTAATGTGAACTTTCGGAAAATATATGGTTTTCTAGGGTCTCCGTACTGTTAGGGGGTCTTATGGCACATAATACACATGCCGGTAGCTTATATTGCAGTATATACACTTTGTATGAACTAACTTTCTTTTCGGGTCTCTAAATACCAGATACTTTGGTGATCCTATGCACAATGGGCATCAAACTGTTCAGCTGACCATTGGCTTTCATATGTAGAATGGTTTTTTCTTGGTACCTAATGTTATGTGGGATATAAGGTGCTTGAAAGTGGAAGGTTTGATGCAATTTTCAGGTATTTAATCAAAACCTAAAATTTTGGGAGTAGAAAGACATGGATACCCATTTTGAATTCACCCGAATGTGTACTTTCTGAAAATATAGGGGTTTTTTTGGGGGGGGGGGGGTCAGTGTATTTTTTTGTTTTTACCCCAACTTTCAGTAGCTTAAGAGATCTCCTGGGCAATTTGTATCCACTAACTTCCTTTTGGGGTCTCTAAATGCCAGATACATTGGTGATCCTATGCACAATGGGCATCAAACTGTTCAGTGGACCCTGGTTTTCATGTTTAGGATGTTTTTTCTTGGTAGATAATGTTATGTGGGAGAGAATTTTCATAATTTTTAATAGAGACTGCTAAATTCAGGAAAGCATTGCTGTTTGGTACTTAGGAGTTGGAAGACATGGTTACCCATTTTGGATTCAGCAGAATGTGTAATTTTTAAAAAATATATGGTTTCCTGGGGCAAACAGGATTCCAGGATCCAGGTTCCAGGATTTTAGACTTTGGAATCTAAAGTATGCCGTATTCTACTGTAATGCTTGGTAATTTACTGCTGGGAGTTTTTGATCTATAGAAGTCAGAAATCTCAATAAAACTATACATATCAGGTATTGGCACGTTCGGGAGACGTGAGGCTTTCCAAATCAGTTGAATTTTTGTCCATAAAGTAAAATGTTTCTAGTGTAAATTGATGTTTTTCATGATATAGGGATTTTTCTTTTTTTTGTATTTTGAGCTCTAAATCTTGTTCCAGAAGTGGAAATACACAAAAACTCAGATTTCAGGTTCTCCTGAAAAAAACAATATATAGTTTGCCTACCTAAACTTAACCCTGCCCCCAGTAAAAGCCCCTAAATTGAGAGAGCACAGAACGTTTACGAAACATCTGGCACTGAGGGGAACTGAAATGTGAAATTTTGCTGGCACTTTAAGGGTTAAATACAAGGAATCTGTGGTAAGTAGAAGGTATTTACTACTAGTGTGATCAAAATACCCGCTGTGAAATTGTCATAAAGCATGAACGAATGGCTGCTTTCTAAATCAGAGGAAAGACTTATAAACAAAAAGTACACCATAAATACCATGACAGAATCATTAAGTTACACTGTTTACATAGCAAATTCTCTCTGCCATTTAAAATTTTATTCTTGCACCAACAAATTTATTTTTTTAGCTGTAATATTGGTGTATAGGTGCCATCTACCAGTGTATTTCTCCTACTCCAATGTAACTGGAGGAGTCCCAAGCCGGACTTGGATTTCTTACTATTGAGTGCTATTCTGATATCTACTGGGAGCTGCTATCTTGCTCCCTTCCCATTGTTCTGCTGATCGGCTGATATCACTCCAACTTGCAGCTCAGCAGTAAAGTGTGACTGAAGTTTATCAGAGCACATGTCACATGGTTGTGGCACCCTGAGAAATGAAGAATATGGCAAACCCATGTGAAATTTCAAAATGACAAATAAAAACACGTTTTCCCATTTCAGTACTCCTTAAACCATCTGAACACACAAATTTAGTATACATATATTGTTTTAAAAATCACTCTGATTCACTAAACATTATAAATGGTTTTTAGACCCTAATATAAACTTTTCATTATAGTAAAGTATTTGTGTTTGTGATTGGCTTCATCCTAATCCTTTTCTATCCATGCTAACTGCATTCTTTTACCAAAACCTTTCCACATCACATGATGATAATCTGATATTCCACATATTTGTGGGACAGATTATATTACAATGGTGATATCATAAATACGTTTCTCTGCCTTTGTGAGCCTGTAGCAGGGCAGCTCTGGTTCATGGGAATGGTGTGTGACATAACTGCTATATGAGGTATGGGGTAAAGTTTGCTACCGGTCTAATGACACATAGCAACCATAAGGTAGCATTTATTGGTCACCTGTTTCAAAAAATTAATTTGATGGCTTGTTATGCTGTGGGTAAGTAGACCTGGGCAAACTATTTATTTTATTACCCTTACATTTCATATCAAGTTTGTCCAACCTGTGACCTATCCGCTTCTAAAGGGCAACCGGCTGGAAAATTCTACAGTATAAATAAAGCCTGTGTCATGCTTTGAGCGTTGATATCAATAAAGGCTGCAATAAATCTATTAATTTACCCTTTATAGGTTAGAGCTACAGTAGGTCTCCCTATTTACTGCACCCAAAGTATGTTGAAAATATGGAAATATTCTGGATTGGTGAGCTGGCAGAAAGTCAGGCTTCTCCCTGTGTTTGTGTGCGTGGAGCAAAGAGTGTTACCGAGTGTGGGAGAGGTGAAAGGTTTGAGGTTAGTACACACAGCACTATAAGCACTGGCTTACCCCAAGTGACGCTTACACTGTGCAAACAGACTAATGACCATTACATCATGGGCAAACATCTTAGCACTTATCTGCTGTTAATTCGAAAGCTAGAGGCAATTACAAAGGTGATAGAGGGCGCACAGCTTCTCACGCATCCCAGCAGGTCTTTTTATATATATATATATATATATATATATATATATATATATATCACTGCATTGGAAGTAGGCTTAATCTCAAAGTAGGGATACAAAATCTCTGTAAACTCAAGTGTATTGCAGCAAACTAAGGACCAAATGTAGTACACTTGCTTGCAGTTTGCAACCCATACAGCCTTGAGAACTGTACACTCACCAGATTATATTAATTGAGCTCCCCCTCACAAAATAGTCTTTTATCTATAATCTTAATCTTCTAGACTTGTCCTCATGTTCTCATGCCTGCCAGCAACATTTCCCACCAATCTGTGATTACCTGACAGGAAATAATGCAGCTCTGTTACATGAAGTAGTGTGGGAGTAAAAGAACTTTGTCCATTAATTGGCTGATGTGGCCTAACATGTACTGTATGTGTGCTCTATTAATCAGTTGATGTGACCTAAAAATGTCTTACTAGTATCTAAAATCTGTTCTTTTTATAAAAGATCATTTGGCATGCATTTCTGAACTGGCTAGAATATGATCAGGTGAATATTCTCACGCATGTTCTTTATCTCCAAGGTCCGTGTCTCTGTGGCCAAGCTAGGTATCAAAGATTACCCAAAACAATGTTAACTGTTCCTGGGATGCTATGTCACTTCTGGTTCTACCTTTTCCTGTTTGGGAAACTTTTATTCTGTAGTGTATCCTTTCAATGCACAATTCACAAGTTTTGATGGAGACTAGGGGAAGGGTTGGACTGACGTACCAGAATACTAGAAAAAGACCTAGGGGTCCCTGGTCTAAGTGGACCCTTACCCCGTTCTTTAAAAGCCAAACTTCTAAATTTGAACTGCAGTAACATGCATGCTGGAAGTGCAATAGGCAGGGCAAAACTGTACTCATACTGGCTGCTACTGTAATGATTAGGTTGAAGTCCCTAGGGTGGGCAGCTCTACATCATATACAGTAAATAATGGGGTCTGCACCATCAGGCGGCCCTGGCGTTTAAAATGCAAACTTTCTGTATCATTATTCACTCTGTGTGGATAATGCAGAGGAAAGCAGACAATCTGCTTTGTTGCCTTTGTTATATCTGGGGCTGGTGTATCCGGGGTCCACTACCCAGCCACCACCACTCCCTGCTCTGCCTCCAGCCACTGCTGCCCCTGTCCAACAGTGTCAGGACCCACCTGGATTTCTCCTGGTATCCTGGTGGGCCAGTCCAACAGTACATGCCAAAATGAAAGCAGCTGATGAGGAGCTGGTCCCATATGATTGATGATTTCGAAAATGAAACAGTTGGTTAAACTGGTTAAAGCTAATATGAGAGCTCTTACTACAGAGGTTATTAGACAGAAACAAGCTAAAGATTAAATGGTATGTAACTAACCTTCTTGGTGCAATATGTGAAGGCTATCCAATCCACATTTAATGTCACTTTAATTTTTTATATTATGGGGCAACAAATAGTGGGGGGGGGAAATAATGTAAGCACACCTGATCCCATCGGCATCCCTTACCAATAACATTAAATTATTGTGTATGGCAGAGCAGGTCACAGGTGGGGTAGAGAGGGGCATGGGATAGAATTGCATTTGCAGTATTTAAAGCAATCATTACTGATCACTAACAGATTGTTTTGCATCCCATTCACACAGAGTAGAGAGGAAAAGAGAGGGCGAAAGAACATGAATAGAAACAAAAACATTCTCACACTTAGCCATGGCCTGAGCTGACTTAAAATAATGGCCCTAGCTCAAGGAAATACTGTTTTATACTTTTATAGACAAAAATGGATTGTGTGTAATTTGAGAGAATAACAAACAATGCGCACCTGCACATTAATATTATGGGAAATGGCAAAGCGGTCATAAAAGAGAACCTGTGCCTGGATATCACGTGGCACATTGCAAGGATGGCAACAAAAGACTTGGCTTAATAAATAAACTAACTATTAAAGTAAATGACATTATTAAAACATACAAAAGCTGAAAGGAACAAAAGAAGTGAAACTTGCCATATTTACATATTCTTTGGTGTCCTAAAAAGTGTTCTCCATTGCTTGCATTTGTTGCTAGTTTGCTGTTTGACTGCTCTGCTCTCTCCGTACCACCACTGATGTTAGGGGACTTGTACCATTTAAGGCTGATGCCGCACGAGGCGTAGGGCTGATATTTTCGGCAAGCGGAAAAACGCTTGGCGAAAATTCAGCCCTACACCTGCTACTTGTGCCTGCACCCGAATGAATGGAATACGCTCGGGTGCAGGCACATGTAGCCGATATACGCATGAAAACGCGTGAGAATGCACAGTCTCTCATTGAGCGGATGTAGCTTGTTAATCTTGATCTGCCAGGTGTTGATAATAACAGGACTAAAACAGAGTATTAGGGAATTCTAGAACAGGAGTTATACCAGGAGTGTTAAACTTAAAAACCTAATTGGTTCCTGATAAAACTGATCATCAGGCCCAGACTGGCATTTTCTAAAGTCTGGCAAATGGCAGTGGGGCTGCTGTAAGTTGCCCTAGGCAGTTCCTTTTTTATTGGGCTGGTGGGGGGCAAGGCTTATTTTGACTTTTTTTTATTTTGACAGTCTATACTTGTTCATAGGGTTGCCACATGTTTGGTTTTCACCCTAACAGGCAGATTTACCCAAAACTAAAACTAAACTAACTATTCCCTGTGTTTCTCACTGCTGGGAATACACAACACAAGCAGAATCTGCAAAATTGATAAAAGGCAACCTGATGCTTACAGGAACAGTGTCTGCATCTGTGCCTTGACTGGTCAATTTTATGGTTTGTCAAGAAAACTGTGCTCTGATTGGAGAATCCACAAGAAGAAAGATCCAATCAGAGCACAGCTGATTAGAGCAGAACCGGCTTGCAGGAACAGGAGAAGATTTGCAGGACAGTGCAGAAATGGAGTGAGGGTTTTTTAGTTTAGTGCCAAGCAGGTTTGGGGAGGCTTATCCTCCTCTAGTCATATTGAAAATCTGCGTATGTTCACCAGCCATCTTATTTGTATCCACAGACTTTAGCTGTGCCTGACTGTCAACCTTCTGGAGCGGTTTCTTGCCTGCGCTGATCCCATCAAGACCACCGACCTGAATAGAGTGGGAGCCACTTGCTTCAATATAGCCTGCAAGTTAGCGGAGAAAAGGAACCATAGAAGACCGAAGCACCAAAAGATGTTTGATGACACCTTAACACTGAAGGAAATGTCCCGGCTAGAGAGAAACATCATCCGGAAATTGAAGTTTCAACTGGAGGCGCCCACCATGGACTACTTTATGGAGCACTTCACCCTCCTGAGAGTAGCCAGTCAGAAGGACTCGCCAAAAGCAGCCATTGCACTGACGGCAGCTAGAGGCATTGCAGCACTGAGCCTGACACACCATCAGGACTTTTACACTTATGCACCATCTGTTATGGCTCTGTGCTGCCTCAAAGTAGCCGACAAATTCCATCCTTCAGGCAAAGCTGTAAAGGTGGATCCTGTGTCAGAAAGATCATCACTCTGATTTCCTCCAAGCCGGGCTATTTACATGGACTGCTTCCAGAAGTGTTTCCGAAGACACTGGACATTAACATTAAGACATTAACTGGAGATAACAGACCTGCAAGTCTGACAGCTTTAGCAGGGAATTCTCCAGCAGCATCCATGCCTCATGGCCACATACCCATACATGCAGCCATACATGCACAACACAGACCTTCATGCACCCAGCACAGACACACATACCCTTACTAACATTATTAACATGTCATACATGAACCTAAACATACTAACCTACCCCTGCTACATAGACACACCCGCACAGAACCCCCTTTCAAATCTATATTGGTAAAGCTCCATAGGGCGCATTGATCCTGGGAATAATGCCGATTGCCATTTTGGAGTCAGGAAGGAATTTTTTCCTCTAGTGAAGAAGATTGGCCCAAGCTTCTCTTCAGGTTTGGTCCCAAGGAAGGCAAAAAACAGCCCTATGTGGTGGGGTTACCAGACCCTCTGGTGATGGGAGGACACGTATAGAAGGTGCATTTATATTGCAGCGTGCAGCTCTTTCTATATGTGCCCTCTGATTTCCAGGGATCTGGTAACCCTAAAAAGAGTTGTCCGTGTCTTTATTCATGGTTTGGGGACTGGGGGAAAAGCTCTGTCTAATTAAAGAGGACTCATTGTGTTAAAGACGAGTATTTGCCCTTTAAAATTAAAAGTAAACTCTAAATGAAAGTTGTGTTTTGTACAACTGTAACCATAGGTGGAGGGTGATCATTTGACTTGGGGAGGGTTACGGTGGCATATGTGGTATTGCCATTGGCCAGACAGCTGAATGCTTAAAGGTGGTTTTTAATAAAAAATATTTGGTTTTCTCATTGGAAAAGTTGTTTTTCTTCCATTAACTTTGCAGCTCAGGTGCCACCTTTTCTGAAAAAGATACGACCTGCCTATATTTTTATATCTTTATTTCGGTAAAATGGCATCCCCTCTGGAATGGGGTGGAATAGTTTAATTGCAGAACTTTTTTATATCAGTGGTGTAACTAAGGGGCCTGGGCACCCTGCAAACCTCCAGTGGAAACTGTGGGCGACCCACAACACTGAAAAAATAAGTTAACCTTTATTATGATGTAGACACTAATATTCTGAGATGTTTCAATTGATCTCCATTTTCTCTTAATTATTTTGCTTTTTTGTTCCAGCAGAATTTCAGCAGTTACCTGGTTGCTAGAATTCAATTTACCCTTGCAACCATGCAGTGAATTAAATGAGCGACTGGCAGATAAATAGGAGTGGGCCTGAATAGAAAGATAAGTAATTAAAAGCAGCAATAATAAAATTGGAGCCTCACAGAGCAATATTTTCAAGCCTGAAACCCGTGAAGAGGCAAAGGAGGAAGGCATATAATATAAAAAATGAAGACCAATTGAAACTTGCTAAGAGTAGGCCATTCTATAACAAACTGAAAGTTAACATAAAGGCCTCTTAAAAAAGAAAAAAAAAAATCAGCTGTTAAATTAAATGTAGCAAAAAAGTGATACCATCATAGTCAGTTTGCTGTTTTCTTAAACACCCCATAATCCCCCCCCCCAGCCCAGTTTGGTCTAATGCTATTTCTTTTTTTTCTGTTCGCCAGGAGCTCAGTCAGTTGCCAGACTGTAGTGTGGGAAATCTCCTTAAAATTGCCCTACCTTTCAATAAACTTCCGATCAGTGCACGTAGAACACTTTATGCACAGCAATTCAGCTTAATCACACAATGCAGAAGGCATTTTCCCCTGATTAAGCCAGATCACCAAATGTAATATATTTTACAGGAGGTCAGTCAATGGCAAAGCAATTTAAGGCAATGTATCAACTGTTATAGTCCATCTTTCTCACATGCAACAAATCTTCTTATGTGCCATTGCCCCACGACACCCCACTACTTGTTGCTCACTTGGTCCCAGGGAAGTTCTACTGACCAAGGTTTGGAGCTTGTTTTCTCCAGCCATTTATACTAAAATTAAATTACATAGTAACATAGTAAGTTGGGTTGAAAAAAGACATACGTCCATCAAGTTCAACCATAATGCCTATATATAACCTGCCTAACTACAAGTTGATCCAGAGGAAGGCAAAAACCCCATCTGAAACCTCTCTAATTTGCCACAGAGGGGAAAAAATTCCTTCCTGACTCCAAGATGGCAATCGGACCAGTCCCTGGATCAACTAGTACTAAGAGCTATCTCCCATAACCCTGTATTCCCTCACTTGCTAAGAATCCATCCAGCCCCTTCTTAAAGTTATATAATGTATCAGCCAGCACGACTGATTCGGGGAGGGAATTCCAGAACCTCACAGCTCTCACTGTAAAAAATCCTTTCCGAATATTTAAATGGAACCTCCCTTCTTCTAAACGGAGTGGGTGCCCTCGTGTCCGTTGGAAGGACCTACTGGTAAATAAAGCATTAGAGAGGTTATTATATGATCCCCTTATATATTTATACATAGTTATCATGTCACCTCTTAAGCGCCTCTTCTCCAGTGTAAACAGACCCAACTTGGCCAGTCTTTCTTCATAACTGAGACTTTCCATACCCTTTACCAGCTTAGTTGCCCTTCTCTGGACCCTCTCTAACTCAATAATGTCCCGTTTGAGCACTGGAGACCAAAACTGAACAGCATATTCTAGATGGGGCCTTACCAGCGCTCTGTAAAGGGGAAGAATAACCCCTCCTCCCGTGAATCTATACCCCTTTTAATACAGCTCAAAACCTTGTTTGCCCTTGCAGCTGCTGCCTGGCATTGCTTGCTACAGCCAAGTTTATTATCTACAAGGACTCCAAGGTCCTTCTCCATTATGGATTTGCCTAGTGCAGTCCCATTAAGGGTATACGGGGCTTGCATGTTTTTACATCCCAGGTGCATGACCTTACATTTATCCACATTAAATCTCATCTGCCACTTAGCTGCCCAGATTGCCAGTTGGTCAAGATCCTGCTGCAGGGATGTCACATCCTGGATAGAATTGACTGGTCTGCAGAGTTTTGTGTCATCTGCAAACACTGATACATTACTCATAATACCCTCCCCTAAGTCATTTATGAACAAATTAAACAAAAGTGGACCCAGTACAGAACCCTGAGGGACCCCACTGAGAACCTTACTCCAAGTAGAGAATGTACCATTAACAACCACCCTCTGTACCCGATCCTGTAGCCAGTTTTCTATCCATGTGCAAACGACTTCACTAAGACCAATAGACCTTAGCTTAGAAAGCAGTCGTTTGTGGGGAACGGTATCAAATGCTTTGGCAAAATCCAAATAGATGATATCTACTGCATCCCCACTGTCCAGCTTCTTACTTACCTCATCATAAAAAGCAATTAAATTGGTCTGACATGACCTGTCCTTCATAAAGCCATGCTGATTACTGCTCATAATGCCATTCTCCACTACATAATTTTGAATGTGATCCCTTAACAAGCCTTCAAATAACTTGCCCACCACGGATGTCAAACTTACAGGCCTATAATTGCCAGGCTGAGATCTTACTCCCTTTTTAAATATGGGAATGACATTCGCCTTCTTCCAATCCCTAGGTACCATACCTGATGAGAGCGAGTCTGAGAATATCAGAAACAAGGGCCACTGCAATTCTGCCCCTAGCTCTCTCAGTACCCGAGGGTGTATTCCACAGATACAGATATGGGATCTATTATATGGAATGCTTGGGATCTTAATTGTAAGCTTCCTGGATAACAGGTTGCCAGATAAGGAATCTCATACCTGTATTTTGTGCCAGCCAAGTAAATAAGGTGATCAATCTTTCAGTCCCTTGGCCAATAATCTTGTTATTTGGTGCCTATGCAGACCTACTGGGACTGTATCTGTGTGCTGAAGTGGTCTCTAACCCTTGTAATTTTAGTAGATATCAGTGGGGCAAACCATGCACATATGGATTAATAAACCTCTGTTCAAAATGCTGAATTAGTAGGCACTATTGTCCCATGTGTCACTGCTTAAGTCCATTTATAATTAACTGTTTGGTCCTTTTGGGCAACTTTTGGTTTGGCTTTTCACTTTAAAAAGCAAAACAATTAGGACATGTCAATGCTAAAAAATATGGATTGCACAACCCACAAACTGTATACAGTTGTGGTGCCCCACAAGGGCTAAAGTAGCTAAACAAGAGATCAGCAGGCACATACACACCCCACATTATATCATCTTGTCTAACGGCTGAGAATTCTAGGGAGTGAAAAGTCATACAGTGTGCTTATTAATATAAAATCCAGATACAAAACACTTTTGCTACATAATCCCAGTTCAGTATAGCAGTTGATCACCCTGAGATCAAATCTGTGGGCGATGGGATTTACAACCAGACAATGCAACTAATTATACTGCCCCATCCAACCACTGCAATGAGTAACTGCATACAGATTATGGAGAATAAGCATCGCCACAAACCATTATACCCTCTGAGCCCTCCTGGATTTATTACATGCTTGTTTAATCTCACCCGCCTCAAGGCATATGGTGCCTGGCACAAAGGGTAGGGTGGAATTGGTTCAGTTCTTTTGGTATATTAAGTAAAATTACAGTGCACCAATAGAATGCCCTCAAAAGAATGAATGGAGGTGGGGTACACTGCTACATCAAATCTTAACATAATGTTTGACCCTCATTTTAGCTCTAAGTATGTTCTTTATTAAATAACGTTCCATGTAATATATTACTCCTCTTCACATGTGGAATAAATAATAATACATTTTAAAAAGGAATGCTAAAATATGGAAAAGTAATAAATGGCAACTACAATTAGAATGATGGGGATAAAATTGAATTAAAATCTTGTAAAGCCATATTCCAATATATACTGTATATGGGCCTTTGCTGTGTTGAATAATTCAATTTTAAGTTACAATTCTGTCAAGTAATTTAAAGACCATTCAGTGCATTAAACACCTAAACATACTGTCTATTGCAGGGGTCCCCAACCTTTCTTACTCATGAGCCACAGTGAAATGTAAAAAGACTTGGAGAGCAACACAAGCATCATAAAAGTGCATGGAGGAGCCAAATAAGGGCTAAGATTGGCTATTAGGGGCCTCTATGCACACTATCAGCTTACAGGGGGCTTTATTTTGTAGTAAATCTTGTTTGTATTCAACCAAAACTTGCCACCAAGTCAAAAATAACTACCTGGTTTGGGGGCACTGAGAGCAACACCCAAGGGGTTGGTGAGCAACATGTTGCCCCTGAGCCACTGGTTGGGGATCACTGGTCTATTGCTATACGATAAGGTTTGGTTATTATGGGACTTATTGAGCTTTTCCAGGCAAATGTCTGAAGTTTGAGCTTTCTGTAAAACACCAAGACCTTGCAAGCTGAGCATTTATATCTTTTGTTGTCACTATTGCTTTATGTTAATTGTAAGGTTAAAACATATATCTGACATGCAAAAGGTGTAAAAGGGATGAATAATCAATATACTGTCAACATTTTAATGAAAAATGTTGAAAAAATTGATTGCTTGTTGTCTATTTATGGCAACTTGATTTCTGCTCTACTATACATGTTGTAAAATGTATAGGCCCTAAATAAGCCTCTGTCCCCTCTGCAGTAAAAGCTAAATTCTGATTATTATTTTTAATTTTATTATTAATTTTTGTAAACCAAGTAAATCCATATATTTCTTTCCTAAGGGAATATAGTGAAAACATTAATGGTTTAATATCATTTTTTTATGACATAAATTTGTTTCATCTAAGAACTTGTCACCCTATGTTATGCGTTGACTTATCTAGCTCTTGGTTCTGAAGGTGCTCTCCCAGTGGTGTTCCTAGACCGTGCAGCCCCCGCAAAAAAAATTTTCATAGAGGCCCAGCGCACAATGCAAGCACTAGCTACTCCTCCCGTTCAGCTGAAAATTCAGCCCCAGTTCTCTTAAAACCTCAAGTTCTCCTCCCTACATCAGTTTCGTATCCATGCAGTGAATGTCGCATTATGTATCTGAGTGCTACAATATAAGTAGATTTATGCTGTCATTTTCACCTGGTCAAAGTACAAGTGAGCAGATTCCTGGGCACTAGAATGACTACATAAAATAAATGTACGTTGTATGTGATTGTAGGTCTGTGAGTTTTATTAAATTCACTCGGTAACTTTCCCCTAATCTAGTAATTATAATTTTTAACACTCTCAATATCAGTCCCAATATCCCAGGGAACAATTTAGTCACCCGCGGTATATCTCCACTACTGCCGGGGCAAAAGCATTTGGGAGCAATTAGTCACCCTATTAGAGCTATTGCGGGCAACTAAATGGCTCCGTGGGACATTAGCTTAGAGTGGAGCTGTTTGAAAAGATTTAGTGAATTCTAAATATATCAGATCATCATATTCACTTTTTACTTCCTCATAGATGATAGATTTATTTGACATAAGCAATCCTTCATAAAACCATGCTCTATAAATGTATTGTTGATGATAAACCATATAAAAATAAAGGCATTCACATGTTCTATGCTATTTTAAAAGCAATATCTTATCAGACAAAAATAACCTATTAAGAGGTTTTTATTGTATTTATTTTTATGGCTAATTCTAGCCAACCTGTCTCTAACCTTATTTTTATACATTATATAATGTCCTGAATAAAATATCTTTGTACATCCAAGAATATCTTGGCACCCACTTAACATCCCAAAGATAGATTGCCAGAAAGAAAATTCGCCACACATTGACAGGCTAAAAATGGCATCAAATCGGCATAATTTCTTTACGCAGTTTCTCTTCCACCGGAATTTACTTAAAATAATGGCATAAAACCTGCTGTTCAGACGGTGAACTTCTTCATTCATTTTATACAGCTTTTTACACGTTTTTTGGCCTGAAATTGGGCAGGTTTAAAAATTTAGACCACATTGGCACCCGTAGGTGGGGATATCGGGAGAAGATCCGCTCACTTGGTGACCTCGCTAAGCGAGTGGATCTCAGCATGTATGGCCACCTTTAGAGTTGTAAGGGAGTTCCCTTAGAGTTTTGGGGGAGTGCCCTTAGAGTTGGGGTTTAGAGTTGCGGGGGAGGGCCCTTAGCGTTGTGGTTTAGAGCCCTTAAGAGTTGTGGGGGAGTGCCCTAAGTGTAGTGAGACCTTAGTGTTGTGGTGGTGAGCTCCTAGTGTTGTAAGGTAGAGTTGAGTGGTAATACCCTTTGTGTTGTGGGGTAGTGCTTTAGTATTGTGGGGTAGTGCTTTGGTATTGTGGGGTAGTGCTTTAGTATTGTGGGGTAGTGCTTTAGTATTGTGGGGTAGTGCTTTAGTATTGTGGGGTAGTGCTTTAGTATTGTGGGGTAGTGCTTTAGTATTGTGGGGGTGGTGCCCTTGAATGGATTTTAGGACATTTGTTGTTGGTTAGTAAACATGGCTAAAAAGAATGTAGTGGAAGGGTCAACAATACCATAAAGTAAGGTTATACCTGTTTGCCCAGAACCTTCAAATAAAAATGAAGTTATTGGCAGATAAATATGTGTGTAGTGAGGCACGAATGCCATTTTGGCTCCTTATCACTTCTTAAATACTGAAAGTAGTGTAATATACATCTGTTATACAACTATGGGCTGCACAGTCCTGTTGGAACCTGAATGGCAGCCTCCATGGCTGCATTACATATTTATATAAATTACATCATCTAAAGCAAACATACACTTTTTACTAGTGCAGGTTCCAGATCATATTTAGATATATAAAAAAAAACCTGTCACTTTTACCAGGCTCTAAAAATGTGAATATTACCACTAAGCGTTCTCTCTGACTCCAAAGAACTTATACATATGTCTCTCTTTAGGCATCAGCATCACCTTCCTCCAGATCCTTCCTCATCAATCCCACAGTACAACAGCAGCACAAGGGAGGCCACGACAGATTGGCTTCCATTGCACATACTCCTGCTTGCTGATAATAACCAGGGACATGCCAGATGTGACATGGCCGACTGCCATAGAGTTTTATCAGTGATGCAGAGGGGTCTGTGCCAGGAGAAGTAGCTAAAAGTTTTTTTTAAAAACTTTATACTGCCTGTAGCTTTATACTGCCCATAACTGTACTGCCCATAACTGATGCCTAAAGAGAGACATATCTATAAGTTCTTCCTGACCTGCTTTAAACAACGTTTGTGCTTTATTCTCCTATGGACAGCTTCTTCCATCTCATTGGTTTAATTATATCTCTGGCCTAAACCCATTGGTTGAAATGTATGTCTGATGTTGGGATGCTGGGAGTTGTTTTTCAATAGCTAACGATTTGATGTGCCAGAATAACATCCCAGAATTCCCTAGATTTGGACCCCATGCTTTCTGTACTGCCCATAACTGTATAAATATTTTACCATATGTAATGCAACCGGCACACTTTTGAGCTGTAAAAACTTAAAAGATGTTGTTTAAATGCATCCGTGGGGGTAATGTAATAAAACTTTGTACAAGTCTAGTATCCCATAGCAACCAATCAAGAAGTGACATTTACTTATTACTTGTTGCAACAAGTCTGCTAACCTATACTTTCTTTCAAACAGAAATTCTGCGCCCACACTGAGATGTTTATTCTATAAAAGCTGGAGGCAGAAAGGTGATGCACCCCAGAAACTTTTTTTTTTTCAAAGATTACCACAAGGAATTTGTTCCCAGAGATCAGCAGTGGCCAAGCCTGACCTGCTCCCCTAAAGCACTGGTTCCATAAGCAGGTACTAATGCCACTCCCTCAATCACTATTTTCAGTGTCTGGGAATCATTAAAGGATAACTAAACCTTTAAAATAAGTACATGTCAAATTGATGAGAGTGCTATCCTATGCACTTTTGCAATTTACATTCATTTATTTTGAAATTTCAAGATATTAAGGGTTAAAGTACTGTTAATGCAAACGGATTTTGTTACAGCAGCGCCACCTGCTGGTCAGTTTCCGACCTCTTTCTCCTGACAATTTCTTCTATGACACCATGGTAGGAAACTGACCAGCAGGTGGTGCAGTTGGTGCAAAATTCATTTGTGTTAACAGTACATGTCCCTTAATATCTTAGAATAAAAAATAATAATGATAAATGTAAATTGCAAATACTTAGAATAGTCTCTTGTCAGTTTTACATTCACTGGTTTGCTTTTAAAATAAAATCTGTATGGGTGAGTGGGTAGAGGGAGGATGCGATGTGCCATAACTGCTGGATTATTGCGAGTGTGCACTGCTGGGCTACAGAGATGTGGGGCCTTTATGTTAGCGATTTTACATGAATTAGATGTAGGATACATACTCTATACATACTCTATACACCCTCCCATCAGGGGTTTATTTCAGTTTCCACCTTCCTAGGCATACTGAAATATGATGCCCCTTGGCTGTTACTAAGTTGGCAATTTGGTACTACAACCAGGAATGGGCTGAATATCGAGGGCTCCCATCAGGGGCGGGCTGAGCCGACAGGGCGCCCTAGGTTACACCGGTCGGCCACCTGCATCTGCATCGCGCAAGCACCCCCCCCTTTTGGTTTGGCATGCATGCGCAGTTTGAGAATCCCCCCCCCCCGTTTTGTTTGGCGCGCATGCGCAGTTTGAGAATTGGCACCCCCCCCGTTTTGTTTGGCGCGCAGGCACAGTTTGAGAGCGGAGCAGGGCGATGTGCGGATCGCAGACTAGGGGTAGGCAGGAGAGGCTGCCTGGCGCCCCCCAATCATTGCGCCCTAGGCAGCTGCCTCTTCTGCCTACCCCTAGTTCCAGACACAGTTTACACCCTTACCCGCACACCCTCAGCTCTCAATCAATACTCACGCCCGGTGCACAGTGCTCAAAGGGATCGGCACCCTCTCCACAAATTCCAAACAAAAAGAAGCAACGGCACTCAAGGGCTTAGTCCAGGGCTCTGCCCTTAAAATCCTTTATTGCGAAACATGCAACATGCATGTTTCGCAATAAAGGATTTTAAGGGCAGAGCCCTGGACTAAGCCCTTGAGTGCCGTTACCCCTAGTTCCAGCCCTGGATCCCATGGCAAAGCCCCATTAGCGGCAGCATCCCCTCCCCTTTGGGATGTGACAAGGGGAGGGGTCTGGGAAATAAAACCACTCAATCTGGCCATTGCTCCTGCTCCTCTGAGTTAAAGGACAATGATAATATAAATTAAAAGTAAGTCTAAAGGCATTCTTTTTAAGTACTTACTGCATATCTAAATTCCCAGATCCCTGTTTGCTTCTCTGAGATATGGTGCTGGCAGCCTACAGCAGTGTGAAGACTACAGTGACATCACTGAAATCTCTCTCCCCTTCCTGTAGGTGCCAGCGGCAGCCTTCCTATTCTCTGAGCATGTGTGTAACTTGATCCTGTCTGCTGTTCTGAGCTACACATGCCCACCAGCCAATCAGAAGCGGATCTGGCAGAGGGGAGGGGGGGAGGGAATGAAACACATGTGCAGTATGAAGCAAGGAGGGAAAGGAAGGGAGAATACCTTTTTAGAGATGGCTGCCTGTTCTAGAAAATGTGAAGTAAGTGTGACTGAGTAAATATTTGATTAGGTGAGCCAAAAGTGTGGCGTTTTTACTAAACAATAGGAGGACTATTGGGCAGTATGCTTTTTACATTTTGACTTGCATTCTCCTTTAAAGAAGGGTTGGAAGGGGGCAAGGCAGGCAAAAGACACTGCACCCTAGGCACCTACCTCTTCTGCCTACCCCTAGTTCCAGCCCTGGTTCCAACCACTATACTAACTATAGCTAGAGCCATTAGGAGAGATAATGTCTAAGAATTCTGGCCTGATTTAGTCCTGCCACTTGCTATATGAACATAAAGATGATAACTACACCCACAGCCCCAGTCCCTTCCCAGAGGCTATTATCCCCCCACTGCTACTATAGGTACCATCTCTCCCTACTATACCTGCTATCCCACAGCCACAGTCCCTTCCCAGAGGCTATTATCCCACTGCTACTATAGGCACCATCTCTCCCTACTATACCTGCTATCCCACAGCCACAGTCCCTTCCCAGAGGCTATTATCCCACTGCTACTATAGGCACCATCTCTCCCTACTATACCTGCTATCCCACAGCCACAGTCCCTTCCCAGAGGCTATTATCCCCCACTGCTACTATAGGCACCATCTCTCCCTACTATACCTGCTATCCCACAGCCACAGTCCCTTCCCAGAGGCTATTATCCCCCCACTGCTACTATAGGCACCATCTCTCCCTACTATACCTGCTATCCCACAGCCACAGTCCCTTCCCAGAGGCTATTATCCCACTGCTACTATAGGTACCATCTCTCCCTACTATACCTGCTATCCCACAGCCACAGTCCCTTCCCAGAGGCTATTATCCCACTGCTACTATAGGCACCATCTCTCCCTACTATACCTGCTATCCCACAGCCACAGTCCCTTCCCAGAGGCTATTATCCCCCCACTGCTACTATAGGCACCATCTCTCCCTACTATACCTGCTATCCCACAGCCACAGTCCCTTCTCAGAGGCTATTATCCCACTGCTACTATAGGCACCATCTCTCCCTACTATACCTGCTATCCCACAGCCACAGTCCCTTCCCAGAGGCTATTATCCCCACTGCTATTATAGGCACCATCTCTCCCTACTATACCTGCTATCCCACAGCCACAGTCCCTTCCCAGAGGCTATTATCCCCACTGCTATTATAGGCACCATCTCTCCCTACTATACCTGCTATCCCACAGCCACAGTCCCTTCCCAGAGGCTATTATCCCCCCACTGCTACTATAGGCACCATCTCTCCCTACTATACCTGCTATCCCACAGCCAACATAAAGATGATAACTACATCTCCCTAGCAGTAATGCTAATCTTCTCCGACTCTCTGCTGATAGTGCCAAGCTAGAATTTTCTGTAACTGGAAATTATTTTCAGTAAAAGTTTGGCTAAAATCAGTTGCCCATTAAGTGGGGGATATTGCTCCAGAGAGGTGAACAAATGGTTTTAGTCATACAGATATTTTGTATTATTATCTAGTCTTCTAGTGCAATCGTCACATACGCATATAAATAGGACCAGTGCACTAGGAGACATTAGGATTCATCCCTAAATAGGTAAAGAGCATTAAATATTGATTGTATTATGGCAAACAATGTACAGAAATAGACACTGACATTTACCTTACAAAACAAGAGGCACATGAATAAACCACAAGAATGTATCCAATTCGGTGCTGTAAGTAAAGGTCTGGCAGTGCGTTTGTGTAGGGGAACCTTGTATTCAGCAGTCACAGTGTTCAGTGTATAAGAGGGAATGCTAATTCCAAAATAAAACAAAAAATATGATATTTAGATATACATATCTGCTATTGTTACTTTATATGTTTTCAGCCCTGGACTTTGAGCTTTGCCTTTCTGTATAATTGCTTTCTCTGTGCTGCCTGCACTTACTTGGCCTTCTTGTCTGATGTTGTAAAGGGGCCTGAAGAATTGCGGCTCTGGTTTGTGCTAGCAGAGATAAGGTTTGCCACCCGGTAAAAATTATGTTTGATGCCAACATTCTTAATAAAAATAAAAGATAAAAAGTAGAAGACCATTTTTTCCCCAGGAAAGAAGGCAACCCTAATAGGGACCTTGAATTTATGTATAATAGGGCCACAATCTACAGCCATTATAGGTGCTTCAGATAATAATTCAACAAGAGCTAAAGGATTGCTGGTTGGCCAACAGAAGCTACAGTTACTATAGACACCCTCTCTCCCTACTTTACCTGCTATCCCACAGCCCCAGTCCCTTCCCAGAGGCTATTATCCCCCCACTGCTACTATAGGCACCATCTCTCCCTATTATACCTGTTATCCCACAGCCACAGTCCCTTCCCAGAGGCTATTATCCCCCCACTGCTACTATAGGCACCATCTCTCCCTACTATACCTGCTATCCCACAGCCACAGTCCCTTCCCAGAGGCTATTATCCCCCCACTGCTACTATAGGCACCATCTCTCCCTACTATACCTGCTATCCCACAGCCCCAGTCCCTTCCCAGAGGCTATTATCCCCCCACTGCTACTATAGGCACCATCTCTCCCTATTATACCTGTTATCCCACAGCCACAGTCCCTTCCCAGAGGCTATTATCCCCCCACTGCTACTATAGGCACCATCTCTCCCTACTATACCTGCTATCCCACAGCCACAGTCCCTTCCCAGAGGCTATTATCCCCCCACTGCTACTATAGGCACCATCTCTCCCTACTATACCTGCTATCCCACAGCCCCAGTCCCTTCCCAGAGGCTATTATCCCCCCACTGCTACTATAGGCACCATCTCTCCCTACTATACCTGCTATCCCACAGCCACAGTCCCTTCCCAGAGGCTATTATCCCCCCACTGCTACTATAGGCACCATCTCTCCCTACTATACCTACTATCCCACAGCCACAGTCCCTTCCCAAAGGCTATTGTCCCCCTACTGCTACTATAGGCACCATCTCTCCCCACTATGTCTTCACAGTCCCTTCCCTTATCTCCACAGTCAAAAAATGAACTTTGTGCAGGCCCACAGTGGTTACCCCCTTCTCCCCATAAAGGCAAAATCTGGAGAGAATTATACTACAAAGCATAGGGCAGGAAGAACACTGCCTGTGTGTGCCTGCCCTATGCTTCCTGTGTGTGTCATACTCTGCCTGCCCTATGCTGCCTGTGTATGCCACACTCTGCCTGCCCTATGCTGCCTGAGTGTACCATACTCTGCCTGCCCTATGCTGCCTGTGTGTGCCATACTCTGCCTGCCCTGTGCTGCCTGTGTGTGCCATACTCTGCCTGCCCTGTGCTGCCTGTGTGTGCCATACTCTGCCTGCCCTACCCTGCTTGTGTGTGCTATACTCTGCCTGCCCTGTGCTCCCTGTGTATGCCACACTCTGCCTGCCCTATGCTGCCTGTGTGTGCCATACTCTGCCTGCCCTATGCTGCCTGTGTGCCATACTCTGCCTGCCCTATGCTGCCTGTGTGTGCCATACTCTGCTGCCCTATGCTGCCTGTGTGTGCCATACTCTGCCTGGCCTATGCTGCCTGTGTGTGCCATACTCTGTGCCATACACACAAGCAGCATATGGCAGATACAATGCTGGCACTGCTCCTACAGTCTGTCTGAGGCATGAAGAGGTGAACAATGTGGAGCCTTACAGTCTGAGCCTGAGGTGTGAACAATGCAATGGGTGAACAAGGCAGGGATTAAAAGGTGTGACCAGTACAGGGGATTAAAGGTATAAACAATACAGAGGGATTACAGCCTGAATCTGAGGTGTGAACCATGCAGGGGGCCAGTTAATCTCAGTACTGATACCATTTAAAGCTTACACAGAAGTAAGCAGTAACAGCAGCCAGACAGGTGGGGGCCACACAAATGTGGACCCACGGGCCACCAGTTGGACAGCAGTGCTATAAACTATTCTTACAGAAATAAGTCAAATATTAATGCAGTTCTTAAGCCTATGGTATGTATATAGCTATTGTCAGTGTGCATTCCCATCACATGCTGTTTCAAGTTTTAATTCACCAAACATCCCTATTATCCCTCTGTTCAATTCCCTATACCAGAAAGCAGGCACATTTAAACAGCTAACTGCCACTAATAAACTTCTGGGTCGCAATGCGTTCCCAACCTCTGTCCATTAGCAAAGCCTAAGCAGCTTCCATTTAATCTTAATGGTCGCTAATTCCTGGCTGAGTTAAAATATTGCTCATGCTTTAATGTGACCATCAAGCCAAGAAAGATTCGGATCAGTAGTTACATATGGATTTGTGCCTTGACTTGTATTCCAGAAAAAGCATCTACTGCTGAAAATTCGCTTTCACTTTTACTTTTAATATGTTACAGACCTTTTGTAAGCAACTTTTCAATTTGGATCTATTATGTATTTTGTACATTTTTTGAATTATTAGTGTCCAACCTGCCTCTGAAAATGCTATCTGGTTGTTAGGGTCACTTTAACCCCCCAGTGACCAAAACTTGCAAAGTCCCTTAGAATATTCTTGTCCATATGCAAAAAGTTAAGGTAAATCACTACACATGAGTGGAACAACTATAGCTTCAACTAAATATCATAGGTGGATGGGTGCAAGGGCATTCTTATGCAGGCCCGGATTTGTGGCGAGGCCACAAAGGCCCGGGCCTAGGGCGGCAAACATTTAGGGGCGGCATGCCGCCCCGCCGCACCAAAGTTCTGCTCCCATACGGAGCAGCGGGGACCTCTCCCCGCTGCTCCGTATGTGTTCATATCGGCGCCCGCAAAAATGCGCATGCGTGCGCTGGGGGGGGTGAGTTGCGCATGCGCGCTCTGGGCGAGTTGCGCATGCGCGGGGGGGCGGCTGAGTTGGGTGGCCTCCGGGCGCTCGGATTTTAAATCCGGCGCTGTTCTTATGTAAAAGGCCTGAGTGGGGCAGAGGGCTCAATGAGAGTCCTTACTGATTCAGTACAGGTTTTTAAAATAAACAGCATTTATGGGCCGTAAAGAGTGGAGCTAACAAACTTCTATTTGGGCCACTGAATGGGTGGCCCAGCAGCTCTCCAGTTAGGAATTTCAAAAATATAAGTAATACAAAGTAACAATAGCCTTATGGAGCAATAGTTGTTTGGCTGCTGGGGTCAGTGACCCCCCATTTGAAAGCAGGAAAGAGTGAGGAGAAGATGAAAAAATGACCAACTCAAGAAACGCAAAGAATAGGCTATTCTATAGCATCCCTTTAACTTTCTTGGATATGTTGTCTGTATGAGACTAAAGAGAGGGCTCAGTGGCTAACTCAAAAGCTGCCATTATACTGGAAATGGCCACATACATTAAATCACACATACACCTATTGGCACTAATGAAAAATTGTCAGGAAAAGTAAGCTGCAGTTTTGCAGATAACCACTATGTGTCACTGTTGGCTCTAATGTGACAAAAAGAAGACACATTGCTATATGTTTATCATTTTTGTAGTAATTAATGAATTAACATTTTAACAGCATGAATTATAGTAACATAGTAAGTTATGCTTAAAATAGATACACGCCCATCAAGTTCAACCTTTTACGTCTAAATGCAACCTGCCTAACTGCTAGATGATCCAGAGGAAGGCAAAAAAAAACATCTTAAGCCTCTCTAATTTGCCTCAGAGGGGGAAATCCTTCCTGACTCCAAGATGGTAACTGGTTATTTGTAGCCCCATGTGGACTGGCAGGCTACAGGAGGTTCTCTGGCAGTAAACCTAGTCTTCATGCATGCAAAAGCCAGGAATTTAAAAATGGGCACCTACTTTGAGGCCACAAGAAGCCAAATAAAAGGGGTTGGTGAACAACACGTTACCCACGAGTCAGTGGTTGGGGATCACTGGTTTAAACTTTGACTCTAGGTAATACGTTCACTGTTTGTGTTGGTCAGCAATAATAATGCCACAGTGGCTTGGTGCAATGTGTATCTCCTGTAGCAAATTATAGAGTGTTCCTTCTGCAGAGTCTGCCCGAGGAAACTATATTGTACACTCAATCCCCGTGTTGCTGCTGTTGCACAAACTATATATATATCAGTTGCCTGTATCTTAGTACTGCTGAACACTTACTACTGAGGTATAAGGCAGCAAAATCTGATACTTTGCAACTTGTTTGGAGGCCTCAGGTCTCACTTCCAAACTCTCAGTGACTGAGGTGCTGCATGGAATGGCTCTGGCAGGATTTGAATCTGCAAGAATAACCCCCCCCCCTCCAGTGAAACTATGCCCCTTTTATTATCTTTATTATCTACAAGGACTCCTAGGTCCTTCTCCATTATGGATTTGCCTAGTGCAGTCCCATTAAGGGTATATGTGGTTTGTGTATTATTACATCCCACCTTACCTTATTAACATTGAATCTCTACTTCCTCTTAGTTTCCCAGATTTCCAGTTTGTCAAGATCCTGCTACAAGGATGCCACATCCTGAATGGAATTAGTTTGAATGCAGAGTTTTGTGTCATCTGCAAATACTGATACATTACTTATAATATCCTCCCCTAAGTCATTCAGAAACAAGTTAAATAAAAGTTGACCCAATACAGAACCCAGAGGGACCCACTAAAAGCCAAGTAAGATGTCTGCCCACCACAGATGTCAAACTTACTGGCCTATAATTGCCAGGCTGAGATTGTAATATAAATATAGGAATAACTTCAGCTTTTCTCCAATCCACAGGTACCATACCAGATAGCTTGTCTAAGAAAATCAGAAATAGAACTAAGCTCTCTCAGTACCTGAGGGTGTATTATATTATAATGCTTGGCATGTATTAATGGGGCTGCCATTCTGACATTAAGCTTAGAGCGGCCTTTCTGAGTTACTAATATCTTTGTGCCAGTTCAGCTGCTGTGAAATAAATGTTCTGAAGTACTGGACTGGCATGTGGCTTTGGACTGGTCTCTGCTTCCCTCCCTGCTCTGTGTGATCAGATTTAGATTTGTTGTATCATTCTCTGGATTCACTAAGACAAAGCAGCAAGTATTTGAGTAAATGGTAGACCTGACCTGTCTGTTTTTAACAACTTCACAAATCTACGTAATTGAATAACTGGCCTAGCTTGCAGTATAAAAGCACTGTTGTTAGGCCCCTGCCTGCCCATTAATGTTATGCTCTCTATTCACAACAAAGTTTCCCCAACCTGTCAGGACATTGCCCCCTAACCCACCCAATCCCTACTTTGCCTATATATCACCACCCCCACCCCCCCTGCATCACTAGTATATTCATTTAGGAAAGGTGGCAACTGTATGCTACAAATCTGTATGCATCCCTCCTGTAAGTAACTGTGCAGCCATGATAAAGTTATGTTTGTACCATGTAACCATAAAGGCAATTGTAAGACTTGCCACCAACCTAAAGGTCTACAGGACCTTCTAAAGCAGCTTCAAAGCCCTGGGCCTTCACACTGGCTGCACAGTGAATAGTTCCTCCTTGAGTAAAACATATTGGAACAAGTTGGGTTGCAAGAGGAGCCTTAGTTATCTGCACATATATGTTTATTCTTATATGTAGTGGGACCTATTATACTTAATGCTTTGATGATTACATGAAATCCATTAAATTTAATGAAACAGTGCTTTCCACTGACCAAATCTGATATACTGACATACTGATATTTCAGGAGGGAATTATATCCCTTGCATTAAAATATTTTAGTGTAAGTTACACTGTGCAAATAGTGTGTGGCATGGGCAACTTTTTGGGAGGCTCCTGACTTCCTTTCCTTAGCTGTAAAGCAAAGTAATCCAGCAAGGGACACATATAGATGGGGTAAGGTCAGTGCAGGGCACTTATATCTTATTGCCCAGAAAAAGTTTTTCTCTTCATATCCTTAATTAGTTAAAAGTATGCTCTATTAAGAAAAAAAAATGTCCAAACTGTACATAGACACTCAACCATTCATCTGTAGCTCTGGATCTTTGTGGGTATATTGCACAGTAATATGACTAGAAATGTACCTTTATGGGTTCACCATGTCTCCTGGTGACAGAGCCTTGAGACAGTTAAGATTCACCACAGAAACTGTAATAATTGACACTGGGATTTAAAGTCAGGTTGGTAATTGCTGGTAATGGTTGCTCTGGCTTCTCCCAAACTATTCTATTCTATACAGTCACTGTAATGCAGCTCGGCCACCTTAATATAAATTACAATGGACTTCTATGGTAAAAATGCATTTGATATTCTAGAAGGGTTTATTGTTGCTCTTTATGACTATACAGCATAACTGTGTATATGCAGAAGCCTAGGATTTTGTTGTGACTGTTGCTGTGATTTGATGGAAGAGTGGGCGATACCCAGGAACCTTTGTATCTAGCTATAATTATCATTATCCATCAAGACTGCAAAGGTTTTGTTCTTATAACGTCTTGTTCTTCTTGTTCCTATAACGTTCTCACTTCAGGAATGCAGTTTGGCATGAAAGTTTTTGATTCTATAGACACAGACTGACAAATACAACTTTCTGTCACATGTATGATAACTTTTAGACAAAACACCCCTATTCATACAGGACATTAATAGACCTTGTATTCATAGCAAAGTGAGAAATGAAACCAACGCTGTTAGCGTGTTGGACTAGCGATACACAGCTCTGAAATGATATCACTAATTATAGAGTTATTAGGGGCAGGGTCAGACTGGGGGGTGCAGGCTCCAGGGGGGCTCCCGCTGGCTGTGTCCCCTAACCCCCTGCAGGGTCCCCTACTCAACGTCCTCCCCTGAGTGCGCGTAAGTTTAACATGTCAGGGGAGGAACGGTCGGCCGGGTCGGTTCTGGGCTGCAGGGGCCCACAGGAATTTTCCCGGTGTTCCAGCGGCCCAGTCCAACCCTGATTAGGGGTCATTTACTTTCACACCTGATTTGAGCAATGATTTAAAAATTGCATCCAGGGTCTGGCTGCCCT
The DNA here is from genome assembly GCF_000004195.4 of Xenopus tropicalis. Taxonomy (NCBI): domain Eukaryota; kingdom Metazoa; phylum Chordata; class Amphibia; order Anura; family Pipidae; genus Xenopus; species Xenopus tropicalis. The sequence continues at coordinate 39,116,038 of NC_030684.2, read as the reverse complement.
CTGCACCTAGCACCGAATTGCCACAGGACAGCCAGTAAGTACAGCCTGCATCCTGCCCTATGGGAGGGTTAGGGTACAGGAGGAGGGTTGCCTATGTTCCACCTTGCTAGGGTTGCCACCTGGCCTGGCTAGTCTAAATGATGCTTGATACTAATGATATTAATAGGGGGGAAAAATAATAGTATAAAAAGTTTGATTTTTTTTTAGAATACGTTGGCAACCCTACTCCTCTCATTTGCCCCCTATTATACAGCTACTGAACGCAGGTCTCTGGTTCCTTCTCTGAACTTTAGCAAATGAATATGGGCATCCTTGATAGTCCAGAAGTACTAATACTGGCTGGAACAAGCAATGTCAGTGTGCAGAAGCTGTAGCAGGGCCAAAACATTGTTCTGTATTGAAAAAGTATAAACTAAGGGTTAAAAGCATAATTCTGCTTCTTTATAATGTGCCAGCAAGGATTTATTGGGTGGTGAAAGTCACTGATACTATATAGTAACAGTGATGTTTTTTACACTGTTCTGTTCAATTTTTTCCTTTAGCAATAAGATTATCAATCCTGACAATGTTCCGGAGGTGTTATGTAAATTTGCTTTAAATTAGAAAACAAATGCCAGCAACCTATACATACAGCTGTATTTATTAATATAAACTGGAGAACAAAGAATTTCGTATTTCCTTTATATTCTGCAGTATTTATTCTCTGTTGTATTTGTGATCCGCATTTATATAGCTGCAAGGCTTATTCAGTTTCACTCTCATTGAGGGTCATATAGAAGCGCAAGCCCAGTGTATATATAAACAAAGCTGCTGTGTATCTATGGGGGCAGCTATTCCAGTAGAAATAGGGCTAAACGGCACAGGTTACATAGCAGATAACAATAAGCTCTCTAGAATCCCATTATATTCTACAGAGCTTATCCGATATCTACTATGTAACCTGTGCCTTTTCTACTTTTAGCTTTGAATGGCTGCCCCAGTGGCTATACAGCAGCTTGTTTATATAAACTATAAACACGTAGGGGCAGATTCATCAAAGTATGAGTTTGAATCCCGAAATGGATAAAATTCGGATTAGATACGATCATTTTTGATAATCGGAAATGTCACGAAAATGCTTACGAAAAAATCGCAATAGTCACGATAATATCGTATTGGTGATACGAAGTCACGAAATTTTCGTATCCGAGCAATCGTAAATGTCGGGAAAACCTTTCCGACTTTGATCCTTCTGTGCATGATTTTGGAAGCCTCCCATAGGGCTCAATGGCACTCTGCACTCCAACCTGGCCCAAGGAAAGTCTCTCATAGGGCTCAATGGCACTCTGCACTCCAACCCAGCCCAAGGAAAGTCTCCCATAGGGCTCAATGGCACTCTGCAGCTCCAACCCGGCCCAAGGAAAGTCTCCCATAGGGCTCAATGGCACTCTGCAGCTCCAACCCGGCCCAAGGAAAGTCTCCCATAGGGCTCAATGGCACTCTGCAGCTCCAACCTGGCCCAAGGAAAGTCTCCCATAGGGCTCAATGGCACTCTGCAGCTCCAACCCGGCCCAAGGAAAGTCTCCCATAGGGCTCAATGGCACTCTGCAGCTCCAACCCGGCCCAAGGAAAGCCTCCCATAGGGCTCAATGGCACTCTGCAGCTCCAACCTGGCCCAAGGAAAGTCTCCCATAGGGCTCAATGGCACTCTGCAGCTCCAACCCGGCCCAAGGAAAGTCTCCCATAGGGCTCAATGGCACTCTGCAGCTCCAACCCGGCCCAAGGAAAGTCTCCCATAGGGCTCAATGGCACTCTGCAGCTCCAACCCGGCCCAAGGAAAGCCTCCCATAGGGCTCAATGGCACTCTGCAGCTCCAACCTGGCCCAAGGAAAGTCTACCATAGGGCTCAATGGCACTCTGCAGCTCCAACCCGGCCCAAGGAAAGTCTCCCATAGGGCTCAATGGCACCCTGCAGCTCCAACCCGGCCCAAGGAAAGTCTCCCATAGGGCTCAATGGCACTCTGCAGCTCCAACCCGGCCCAAGGAAAGTCTCCCATAGGGCTCAATGGCACTCTGCAGCTCCAACCCGGCCCAAGGAAAGTCTCCCATAGGGCTCAATGGCACTCTGCAGCTTCAACCTGGCCCAAGGAAAGTCTCCCATAGGGCTCAATGGCACTCTGCAGCTCCAACCCGGCCCAAGGAAAGTCTCCCATAGGGCTCAATGGCACCCTGCAGCTCCAACCCGGCCCAAGGAAAGTCTCCCATAGGGCTCAATGACACTCTGCAGCTCCAACCCGGCCCAAGGAAAGTCTCCCATAGGGCTCAATGGCACTCTGCAGCTCCAACCTGGCCCAAGGAAAGTCTCCCATAGGGCTCAATGGCACTCTGCAGCTCCAACCTGGCCCAAGGAAAGTCTCCCATAGGGCTCAATGGCACTCTGCAGCTCCAACCCGGCCCAAGGAAAGTCACGATACCGAAGCTTGAATGAATCTAAAACTTTCGTAAAACTTTTCGCGCGACAATACGATTTTGTTGTGTAACATTTGTCACAAAGTACGAAAAAGTCACGCAAATTAATGAAAGAAACGCAGAAAATACGCACAGTTCTATGAATTAGAAAAAATTAGATTTTTTTGTATTCGGAATCATTCGTACTTTACCAGAGCAGGGCAACAATATGTTTTAGTTTAATTACTTTAAAACACTTTCTTTTTTTGTTGTTCCTTTAATGAAAAAAACAATTAAACTGTGATGATCCCTTCAATCTCTTGTGCCCTTGTGTGCCTTCGTGCTTGTGCACTCTTTCACTAAATCACCCTTTCTAAATTACCTGTTTTTTTAAACTTTGAGACAAACTGCTCTGCTCTTAATAAGCTCTAAGACAAGGGCATGGGATCCATTATCCAGAAACCCCGTTATCCAGAAAGCTCTGAGTTGTGGGAAGGCCATCTTCCATAGACTCCATTATAATCAAATAATTCACATTTTTAAAATGTATTTAAAAGAATTTATATTCTCTGTAATAATAAAACAGTACCTTGTATTTGACCCCCTACTAGGATATAATTAATCCTTATTGAAGGCAAAACAAACCTATTGGGTTTATTTCATGTTTAAATGATTTTTTAGTAGTTTTTAGGTATTTTTGATCCAAATACCCCCTTATAGACCCCTTATCTGGAAGACCCCAAGTCCAGACAATTCTGGATAACAGGTCCCATTTCTGTATAATACAACTTTGTATAACTGTACTAATGTTATGGCCCTTAATGCCTTTCAATTCACATGAATCAGATTCATGTACTTTTTACAAATATGAGCAATAAATAGCCAACTGGGGCACTCACTTTCATTTTCTAAATAGTAGTAGACTGTTCAAAGCTGCTTACTGATTGGTTATATTGGGTCTATATTTTAAAAACATCTTATCGCACATTTTCTGATCTGGACACTATGTTCTTTTAATTCAGTGCCTAATAAATCACAGTTTACTGTTTGAATTTCACCAAAGGGCTTATTTAACCCCCCTGTTTTTTTGTGTCTGTGCAACTCATTTGCTTTATAAAGCCGTGACATATTTAGAAAAAGGCTGACACTGGAATGCTGAGAACACAACGTATTTTCGCCTCCATAATAAAGGAATGTGCACTCATTTCCCTTTAAGCATATAATACTCTAACTATGGAATCCTGCAAGGCAGCGGTGACTAAACAAACTTCAAAGAATTGCAAAAGGGATAAGATGTTAATCAAGCCTTAAAGACAGCGGGCCCGATTCACTAAAGTCCGAAATAAGGAGTGCTATTTATAGCATGCGTTAAAAATCTTATCACTTCTTATTTTTCGCTCGATTCACTAAAAGGGCACTTGTCATAATTAAGAAGCGATGTTCTTGGCGTTATTTATCTTGCGACGACATATTTTCAAGCAACGTGCTGCGTAATATGTTGTGCGCTGCGTAATATATTGCTTGAAAATATGTTGTCGCAAGATAAATAACGCCAAGAACATCGCTTCTTAATTATGACAAGTGCCCTTTTAGTGAATCGAGCGAAAAATAAGAAGTGATAAGATTTTTAATGCATGCTATAAATAGCACTCCTTATTTCGGACTTTAGTGAATCGGGCCCAGCATGTCTCATTTACTAAAGTAGGGCTAAATGCAGAAAATCAGGACAAATCACTGTTTTTACCCATAGTGCGAGAAATGCTTCCCATAGTACTAGTGTATGTGCCACTACAATTGAAATTCTGCTCTAGATGCTGAAGGCATAGTAATTGTGGCTGTTAGTAAATTGTAGTCAGATAGGTGCAAAGTGCGCTTACAAGAAACAGGGCTGCACACAGGACACTTGAAATAAATCCCTGTCATTACAGTACTTATAGTGCTCTACTGCAGAAACGTGTGCTGCAACTTGTGTACCAAAGGAGACATAATGGGCAAATGGGTTCACTGTGCTGGTCTAGATAATAGTATACATAGCAACTACATGGAACCTACATAGTGTATTACATTTTATTACCTGGCATTGTACCTAGTGCTCATAAATGGACCCGTGTGTGTTATGGGTTATGGCAAGTTGGCCAACACCAGGTAATAAGGCTTGAATATTTAATTCACATTTAACAGTACAGTATGTTGGGCACAAGATTATAAGACACTTTGCTACATTCTTTGCAAAACTCTATACTCTATTGTACAGTACGCTGTATTTACTTACTGTAAGTGAAAAGGTATCAATATATCAGTTGGAAAGATACACTTCTGGCTCATTCTGTAGGGGCAGATATAACAGCTTTTATTGCCTGTGTATGGCCAGCTTTAGTTCTTCATACTAAAGATATACTGCCTACACAATAGACAACCCTCTTGCTGGTCTCCCTGCTATACAAATAATGATTTGGTGGGTTTTTGGACCTGTTTATTTATGTGCATATAGAGGTAGTCTATAGTTAAATAGCCCAGCATCAGAAAAGGCTCTCTGTTAATCTATTGATGTGTATAAGAAAAGTGTTGTGCTCAGCACTGGCTAGAACACTGAGAGCATCAATTACGCTGACTTGCTAGAATAAAGAGAATGAGGTGCTGCAGAGTGCATAACATATAGCCATGTTACCAAATATTGTCACCCTCTGAGAAGAAATCTTTCCCCAGGATGGTAACTTTCTAAAACAGTATCGTTGATTTTATTCCAGAAAAGTGTAAACTCTGGAATAATATGAAATCCTTGTTTTAAAGATGTGGTATGTGGTCTTTCCCCTTTGAAAAATGTGAAAGTAAAAGGTTTAGAGCCACCATTGCCAACTTCAACCAATCAGGTCTTTGCTTTATTTTATATCTTTTAGCAGACTGTTTAAAACGAAAGGGTCACTTGTGGCAATAATTGTTTGTCTATACCAAAGTATTGTAGAAATGATACCTATACTGGCTAACAATAAAAATACATTGCGGAGTTCTAAGGCCCCTTTGTCAGGCAAAATACAAATGAAAGCTGGAATGGCACAACATATATACTGTTAGATCACAAAGAAGTGTTTATGAGAAGTGATGAGCAGATCTGTCCCTTTTCGCTTTGCCGAAACTGTGATCAAATTTGCGAAACATCGAAAAATTTGTGAAATGACTAGAGGGAAACTTTGCACGAGTTTGTAAAACCGAGGCGATGTGAAGGCCTTTCCACCAGTGACTCTTGTTTTTGCCGGTTCAAAGGCATTTTGGAGCGGTTTGTATGGAGAACTCCAAACATTTCAATTCATAGATCTTTCTTTTTCATTTAGTTTTAAAGTTCCCTATTAGAATTAAGATCTTGCCTGATGAAGGGGCCTTAGAGCTCTGAAAGCTTGCAATGTATTTCTGTAGTTAGCCAATAGAGGTATCATTTCTACAATACTTTTGTATTTGTGTTTTCTATTTATTATTTTTGCCACTGTCTAAAGCAGAGCTGGTTGTTACCAGTGCCTATGATCAAGGGCAAATGTGCCCAAAACGCATCAGGTGTTTAATGCTGCTTAAGTTTTTTCACATTCGGAAATAAAGGTTCAAGCTTTTCAATCATTTTATTGGAGCTGCATCAGTTTTACCATCTGCAAACGGCCGCAGGTCTCTGTGCTCTTCTTTGGAGGGCAGTTCGAAGACGGGGGGGGGGCAAAAGTGCTCCTAGAATGAGCTCTAAGTGGTGCACTCTTGTACCCCTTACTGCTCTTGCATTTAAACCTCCCCCAGAGTTGTAAATGATGTGCTGGATGTGTTTCTGGCTATTTATAGAACACAGCATTGACACCCAGCATGTATATACTTGTGAAGAAGGACCCTTTGTGAATTACTGTAGTCAGAGAAAAAAAACAAAAAATAAATCTTTTGGAGGGAAGAGTCAAGGTACTGACTGCATACATACATACTAAAATGAAGAGGAGAAAATATTAGGAGCTGGAGGGTCAATGAGTTAAAGGCCATAAATAGAAGTGTTAGGCTATAAGGCAAAATATTGATTTGAGCAGAGGAGACTGATAGGGCTTGTGGTCATTCCATCAAAACATTTATTTCAAGCTAAAGAAAGGACGTCCAGGAGAAACTCCTTGGGCAACAGTTTGAGATTTGAAAAATGAATATGAAGTCAATCTGGATTAGAATAATCTGATCTCTTACAGTTTCCAGATGCCACAAAGCAAGAGATTGCATCTATACAGCAGTATGGGACGTAAGCAGCTATACATAAAGATAAAGGTTTCCTCTGAAGATTTAAATTCCGCAGGCAAGAAAATAGAATATGAATACGACAAACACAAAATAACAGATGTGGAAACAGAGGAAAAGACTTCTACCAATGTAACGTGTCCATTAAAAGAAGAAACAGTATTTATCTTCAGCCATGGGGCTTTAGTACTGCAGTCGCATACATGGAAAATCCCTTTATGATACTTAAAATATAAAGCTCTATGTATGCTGTTAGCATTATGAATACTTAAATCATCTCAGTAATGCAGTATGTTATGGTTCATAACCCTACAGGGCAGTCACAATGACCTTGTAGTCGGCACATTGATAGTCAGGAGGAGAGGGACTCCTACAATATCTAAATAAGGTGATGCAATGGGATTGCATCACAAATCTGATCACATCCAAATTCGGCACCACGTCATTCATTTTTACAGTTTTCTGGGCCAGGCTCCTAAAGCTAGGCATGCCCTGGGCTAGTGTCAATAAAGTAACTACAAGCACCGTGGTCCAGGTGCAGGCCTTGCAGTTGGTCCCCCACAGACACAGTTTTCATGGCGGCTGATTCACATCAGCATGACCGTCTGGCAGGCCCTGAGGGGGTGCGAGCCCGGGTGCAATCTCATCCCCAGTAGTTCTGCCCCTGGCTTTTGCCTCCAATGCCTAGCAGGTAATCTGGTCTGGGGCAGCACCAATGCATCAGTTCAGCCTGCTCTACTGAATAATGCTTCATTGGATGCATGTACATTGGAACTGGAATTATGCCCTGGAACTATAGCTAGCCTTGGCCTTGTGGAAATTCCAGGGTTCCCCTAACACACTGGTCTCTTTTCTTGAAAACTGAATCTTTGTTGAGTGCCCCCCTTAGATAATGACAAAGTTATAAATACATGGAACGTTACTGAATCAGCCATTTAACCATAGTTCCAAAAATGCATATAACATCAACAACTAAATGCTAGATTCGATTTCCCTGTCTCTCTGGCTCTTGACCTTCATGTTAAACCTTTACAAATATTGAAAACAGCAAATTGTTGTTCTACCCACATTCCAACCTAAACTGCCATCAATCTGAGCCCCTTCCTCCCCACCACTGCTTCAGCCCACTAGGATTGGGGGGCCAGCCCCACAGCTGTGGAAGCACTGCTTTAGTAGCCATGGACACAAATGACTTGCAAAATCATGGTGATTTGTATCCATAAACTTCCCTTGTGCCTGTAAAAGAGCCCAAAATATTGACAATGTTAAAGTAAGAAAGTAAGTAAGAAAAACATAGGTCTCTTCTATTTTTGGAAATGACCGCCACCTAAGCTTCAAAGGAAGAGTTTAAAACTGTGGTCCTTAAATGAATGGGCATGTATTTACTCCATCTTGGTTGGCACTTCTGTAAGTTTTGGCCATATAATGTCATTAGATCATTTTCCAAGCCCAGCAAACAAATAGCGTTTATATAGTGTATATGCATTTTTCTGTAGTCAGTGGTATATGAAATACACTGGTTGTTAGGCTGTAGGATAAGACTTGTCCCAAAATGAACTGTATCACTCCAGCGTGTGGGAAAATTGCAGTTCATGCAGTCACACCCTTTATACAGGAGTTTTCGTTATTCAGTGAAAATAATAAGCAGTATCCTATAACAACATGTCAGCAGTTCTTTAATATGAAGAACACGCAAAAGACATGTGTAACTGCACAACAGACAGCAAAACTATTTGGCAAGCTATGAATTTCTAAATAAATGAGCCCCGTATATAATAAATGCATAGAATTTGACAAGGTACATAGCCCATAGCAGCCAAGCAGAGGTTTGCTTTTAAACAGGTAACCAGTGAATGCTACCTGCTGGTTGGTTGCTATAGGTTGTTAGAACTATACAAAGTGGCAGCTTTCATTACATAACTAGAGTCACCCCTTTAATACTGGCCACATATTGAATCCACATCCTGCATGGCTAGTTAGAAATTAATTTGGAAGCATGCTGCAGACTAAACTGATTTACATGCAGCCATGCAGCAGTCATCTAAAATGCTAACTAGCCATGCAGGATGTAGATTCAATATCTGGCCAGTTTTAAAGGGGTGAGGTGGCAACCCTATACATAACAGTACAGTTTTGTGACATATACAATATGGTGGTCGCGGTCACTGACTCTCAGCAGTGTAACACAGATCAACGGTGACGCTTCAGTTTAGTAGTTGATCGTTCTATTTAGGCCGTCTGCTATTGATCTTCCAATTCTGAATTCCTAACTGCTGTCTGGTTGGTATGAAACCTCAAACAACTACATTGCAGTCTGACAGCTGCACAACAACAATAAAATACAAATAATTTTAAAGACACAATAAATAAAAGTGACCACCAAATTCTGCAAATATCCCAAATTCTCTTAGATTACACCATTTATATCAAACTTACGGTTACGTGAATTGCTCTCTTTAAGAATATAATTTAAGTCCTGCATGGGAAAACCACACTGGAAGGAGTCAATGAGTCCTTTTAGAAATGTCCTACCTACTGGGATCACACATTCCTGTCTGTAAGTATGCAATAATAGCCAGCATTTTGCAGGTATTCCTATTCATTATCAAGGGCCTTTCTGCCCTATAGCTCATTGAATACAGGAAAAAGGCCAGTGTAGTGAAGAGTTAATACCTTCTGCTTGATATTATGGTTTCACTTTGCAACTAAGTTTCTGTACTACAGTCTGTACTGTTCATTATTCTCCCCTGGGCACTATATTTTATGCCTTAACCAGCAGTGAAGGGGTTGCTGATGTTAAGTTTCCTGATTCCTACAGATTAGGAGACTAGAACGCTCCATTTCAAAGATTGATGATGCAGTGAGATGGCAATTTATCCTTCCTATTGTCCAATTAATTTAATCGCCCTCCACCAGGCTCCCAAACTGATATGAGGAACACTTGGCGAATAGGACAGGTTGCTAATGAGCAAGGTGCCTGCTATACTGTGCCAGGAATAACCCAGCCTGCATTCCATCCAACCGCCTCTAGTAGTAAGAGGTTGGATTTAACACTGCATATCAATTACCTTTATTTTTAAAGCATAAATGTATTCTTTAGCTTGGTACAAATAGGGTCCGTAAATTGTACATATATAATATAAGAATAGAAAATCTTTCAAACAGCAGATTGTTTAGACTGCCCATGGCTTGATTATGCTGCAGGAGGGGTAAGAAGTGTGAGATAGGGTTGGATACATGGAAGAAAAGGGATAGGCCCACATTTGCTAACATATACAGGTATGGGATATCAGAAAGTTCCAAATTATGGAAAGGCCATCTCCCATGGACTCCATTATAAGGAAATAATTGTAATTTTTAAAAATGGTTTCCTTTTTCTCTGTAATAATAAAACAGTACCTTGTACTTGATCCCAACTAAGGTATAATAAATCCTTATTGGAGGCAAAACAATCTTATTGGGTTTAAATGATGTTTAAATGATTTTTTTTAGTAGACTTAAGGCATGGAGATCCAAATTATGGAAAGATCCCTTATCCGGAAAGCCCCGGGTCCCGAGTATTCTGGATAATAGGTCCTATAACTGTAGTAAGTGTACCAGTGCGATTCCCTATAGCAGTGATCCCTAATCAGTGTCTCATTAGCAACATGTTGCTCCCCAACCCCTTGGATGTTGCTCCCAGTGAACCCAAACCAGATAGTTATTTTGGAATTCCTGACTTGGGGGCAAGTTTTGGTTGAATAAAAACAAGAGTTACTACCAAATAAAGCCCCCTGTAAGCTGATAGGGTGCATAGAGGCTGCCTAATAGCCAATCTTAGCCCTTATTTGGCTCCTCCATGAACTTTTATGATGCTTGTGTTGCTCCCCAAGTCTTTTTACATTTGACTGTGGCTCACGAGTAAGAAAGGTTGGGGATCCCTGCCCTATAGCAATGAAACTGGCAGGGATCCCCAAATGGCAGGGAGAAATCATGGTGTCCAAATGTTTCCAATCTCTTTGAAAGTCTTTCTTCACAAAATAATTTCAAACAACACTTTGGAATTGGTGCCATAATGAATCAAGCGGACAACAACGTGAAGCTGTTATTTATCTTGTTATATCAGGGTCATTTTTCCTATGGAAATATAGGCATTTGAATAGCAATGTATGCCATTACCCTTGAACACTAAGTAGTCTTAATAGTTTTGAATATACACTAGACCCCAAACTGTGAAGAGTAAAGTGCATTGTACCTGAGTGCAAAGAGAATTTCAAAGTCCCCTTCACAGAGCTGTCAATTTAAATGCATTGGTGGAAAGGGGAAAATTTGCAGCTAGAACTGGAAGTGACATCACATGTGGGCCACACCGGAAATGAAGTGTATGCACAATTGCCAAATTGAAGCTGAAAAATCAATGCCCGGGCCAATGCTCCAGTCACCGCTTGCATACTGCACATGCGCGCCCACACAAACCAGGGGAGTTAAGGAAGAACAGGAGAATGCGATTGCATGATGGGAGAGAAGCCAAATTTGTGTAACTCCCGACAGCTCTGCCTTCATAGCCTGAGCTGAAAACTTTCAATATTTCTATGTGAACCTTCAGTACAGGAATTCTTCCATCCTTGATACAGTCTTTTTAGTTCCTAAATTCAGGGATTTGCTTTCATTCAGCCACAGGAACGTTGAAAGTTGAGCACTGGTGTTGGGGATCAGGCCTGGCTCACAGTCAGTGTACCAATGTACCAAACAGGTGTTCAGTTGAGGTCAGGGCTCTGTGTAGGACAGTCATGTTCTTTCAGTCCCATCTCAGCAAACCCACTCTGTACAGACCTCACTTTGTGCATGGGGGGGCAATTACTTGTACATGGGGGCATTATTGCGCTAAGACTACTTTTGCCACAATGTAGGAAGCTCAGAAATGTCAAGAAGGCCATTGTATTCTGCAGAATTTGATGAAACCACTACCCCAAGTCATATATATGAATATGGCCCCAGGCCCACCTCCTCCACTAATCTTTACTGTCAACTTTTTTCATCCAGGCAGGTAGTGTTCTTCTGGCTACTGCAAATACTACCCACAGGTAGACCATTAAAATGGTAGTGAGACACTACCTAAGATCTCAGGGGAACATTTCTGTGGCAGACTTAACCTGGCTAGAAAAAATATGTAGGCAAGACCAACACTCCCCAGGTATGATATCGGCACTGTATAGACTACTAATGGCAAAGTACTCAGTATACAAACTCTTTCTCAAATGGTACACCCCACAACCTATCACTCATATACCCCGGCTCTACCCCCAATTTTTGGAGGCAATGTGGAGCAGTGGGCACACTTACCCACATCTTTTGGGGATGCCTCAAAGTTTCTAATTAACAATCTCAACATATCAAAAGAGTTAATGCCTACAAATATTCCCTCTGGATCTGGAAAAAGGGGAGGCATTTATTTTACACCGTATACTATTTGCAACTAAGATGCTAACAGACATGATGTGGAAAGCCACCCCAACCCCTACACTCTCACAAGTCCTCAAGGAAGCAGAATACAACATGCAATCAGAAGAGAGCCTAGACCGAAACATTCACAACACTGCCCTCTGGAAAATCTGGAGAAGGACTTAACTACAAGAACTATGTGGCACAACACTTCAACGGCCCAAAACAGTGACGGCCTGACCATTAAAGAAACCCAAGTCATTTAATGCAACAAGAACCAACGATAGGCAAGCAGAGGTGCTAGACTGACCCTCTACCTTCCTGTACTAACACTCTGTACACTACTCCCCCCAATCCTTGGCAGAAATGTACTGATACTATGACAACTGATGTACATGAATAGGACATTAATGTTCTGCACAAATCAAAACTCTAATAAAAAACCTATGAAAATAAATAGGCACCCTCCACAAAATTCAGTAAAGCTCAATCCACAGCACCAAACATTTGGGAAACAGATTATCTTTCTACCTGCTTCAGGGCAAAGTATTGTAAATACATGCACATTTGTAGGTTGCAAAATTCATCCATCATTAAATACTTGCAACAATAGTAAATAATGGATTTGTTTTTTCAACTACTACGGAATGTATCACTCTCCGGTTTTGGCAGAATTACAACCCCTAGTGCCTGCGTGCCAGTTTGCTTGTAGTTGTGGTTTCTCAGCGCTGGCACGGAACACATTGCCAATCTCTGTAGCATCTTTGGAACACTGTGACCTGTAGAAGGAAGGCTTCCTGGTACCTGTGGTAATCAGGTATCTGTGCTGCCCCAGGGTGTGACACTAACGCCATGCCTGGTATTTCAGATTGTTTAACAGGAATGAAATGAGCACAAATAGTGAGACATGTTATTTTGTTTGCCTGGTGGCGTAGGATAAGAAATGTCCGGCTCAGCACAGCTGCACTAGTGAGTCAGTCCTCCCACACAGGAAATGCTCCCACAGAATAGCCAGCACGTGAGCTGCTTATCTTGGCGTGTGTTATCCTCCTCAGCTGCTGTGTACAAGTGATGCCTGACTTCACAGCTTTTCTATACAAAGGGAGATCTCCTGATGGCTTCCTTATTGCCTGCTGGGTCCCCTGAATGCAAGGCTTCTCTACAAGGAGTAATCCCTTGGCTGTTCTTTCTCTTTCTTTGTGCCACTTTGTGCCATTTTCAGGGAAGAAATAAAGGTCTCAGCATGTGTGAGAAGCGCTACTAGTGACTGTTCAGCTATGGTCTAAAATACAGGGATAACTTCCACAAAAGGGGTCATACCGGACAAATTGCAGTAGAATACATTGTTTAAGGGCTATAGAAATGTACAGAATTATATGCCCATAGGGGTTACCATCTTTTCTGGAAAAAAATACTGTTCTTCCTGCAGCTTTATCTTTTTTCCCTATTAAAGGGGAACTCTGACTTCTGAACCAAAATTTGCTAAAGAGCCCCACACAACACAGAAATCCCTAATATACCTATCACTGTAATCTGTTCCTTCAAAAAGTATGAATAAATACCATTTTTATGTGCTGATATACAGCTGCAAAACAGTTCTTCTCATTTGAAATCTTGGCAGGGGAGGAGAGACTAAAACATTGATGTTACAAATTGTAACAACCTCTCCACAGCTTACAGGCAGCATGCAGGAACTACATAACCCACAATGCATTGCACTGTGATGTTCCTTTCCTGACTGAAGTCACGTGTGCAGGGAATTGTGGGATTGGGAGGATGCAGGCTGAAGGCAGGCTGAGGACAGCCGACTACTGTTATATTTTATTTGAATCCCAGAGTAGTCAGCCAGATCAGTAGGAGAACAGTTTTTTGTCTTTGTTTTCTGAACTTTTCCAGCTTCCCAATGGGGGTCACTGACCCTGGCAGCTGAAACATAGGCATAGCTTAACTATGTTACGCTACAATTTTATTGTTATTGTTAAATGTTATTACTAATCTGTCTATTTAAGAACTTCTCTATTCATACTCCTGTCTCGTTTAAAACCCTGGTTGCTAGGTTATATTGGACCCTAGCAACCAGATTGCTACTAAAATTCCAAATTGGAGAGTTGGTGAACAAAAAGCTAAATAGTTCAAAAATTGAAAGTTTTGCATTTTTTAGCAGATATCAGCTACATGTGCCTACAACCAGGGCGTATTCAGTGCTTTCTGGTGCAGGCGCAGGTAGGGGGATTTTACAGTAGCATACCCCCCAACTGTCCCGCTTTTCGCGGGACAGTCCCGCTTTTTATGGTGCGTCCCGCTGTCCCGGATAGTTCCATGAATGTCCCGCATTGCGGGACATTCATGGAACTAGCCAGCACAGCAGGATGCGCTGGCTGGAGCCGGACGTTCCGGCTTCTACAGCGGCGTTGCTCGTTATGCGGCTCCTTGTACAGCGTGCAGGCCCTTTTATAAGGTTGCGCACCGTGCGTACGCGTGACGTCATTACGCACGGGGCGCAACCTTATAAAAGGGCCTGGCACCGCCGCATAAGGAGAGAAGTTGTAGAAGAAGGCAGAGCGCCTGTGGGGTACTGTGTATGGGGGGGCTACTATGTATAGGGGGCACTGTTTATGGTTGGGCTACTGTGTATGGGGGACACTGTTTATGGGGGGGTACTGTGTATGGGGGGGCTACTGTGTATGGGGGCTACTGTATATGGGGGTACTGTGTATGGGGGGGCTACTGTGTATGGGGGGCTACTGTGTATGGGGGGTACTGTGTATGGGGGGGCTACTGTGTATGGGGGGGCTACTGTGTATGGGAGGGCTACTGTGTATAGGGGGGCTACTGTGTATAGGGGGCACTGTTTATGGGGGACTACTGTGTATGGGGGTACTGTGTATGAGGGGGCTACTGTGTATAGGGGGCACTGTTTATGGGGGGCTACTGTGTATGGGGGGCTACTATGTATGGGGGGGCTACTGTGTATGGGGGGCTAGTGTGTATGGGGGGCTACTGTGTATGGGGGGCTACTGTGTATAGGGGGCACTGTTTATGGGGGACTACTGTATATGGGGCTACTGTGTATGGGGGGGCACCTGTGTATGGGGGGCACCTGTGTATGGGGGGCTAGTGTGTATGGGGGGCTAGTGTGTATGGGGGGCTACTGTGTATAGGGGGCACTGTTTATGGGGGACTACTGTGTATGGGGGTACTGTGTATGAGGGGGCTACTGTGTATAGGGGGCTACTGTATATGGGGCTACTGTGTATGGGGGGGCTACTGTGTATGGGGGGCTAGTGTGTATGGGGGGCTAGTGTGTATGGGGGACTAGTGTGTATGGGGGTACTGTGTATGGGGGTACTGTGTATGGGGGGGCAAAACTGGTACATAGTTATAACTCACTTATAACTGACTGCCTTCTCTCTATATTTGTATTTTAATGTAGGAGTTGCTATATTGTTTTCCTTAGGTAGTACAGTATGAGGGTATAGCACATTTGCGTCTGATCCCGCCATTTCATCTATATAAAAGGAGTACTTTTGTTTTTAAATGGGGTGTGGTATTTGGGGCGTGGCCACAAAAGTGGGTGTGGCCAAAAAATTAGTCTTTTTGTCCCTCTTTTCATTTTTCAAATGTTGGGAGGTATGCAGTAGTGGTGCATATTCTCAACATTAGCCTGAGCCTTGGGGTAATTAGATAATAAGTTTAAGGGTTGTGTCGACTTTATTTACTACTGGGACACGAGGAGGGCCATGGATTTACAGTGGCCCAATATCACATGGTAGATGTATGGCATGCGGGATGGGTTGAATAACAGCAAGGATATGGTAGCCATTAAAGCAGGTTGCCCTGCTACTCTTAGGTTTGGCAGTGTGCCTGAATATGGGAGAGTTCAGCTGAGCAAAGCAGCTTTTTATTTCCTTATTCTCTTCTAAACCATGTGGAGGACATGGCTCCAATTACTGTATGGCTGGAAGATTTTTAGTCTCACTCCTGTGTGCCTGGCACTCAAAAGGACAACTAGTTCCTCATCCCCCTTGTCCATTTACAAAGTAAAAGTCTTCCATGTAACAAACATCCATATTTCCAAAGAGGCTGCCCAAAAAAATCAGGGCTTATTCTTAAATTCCTAAATGTTTTTAATCTTTCAGCATAAACTATAGGTAAATCCGGCACAGCCTTGTTTTTTAAAAAAATCATTTAACAAAATACTGGCTAAACGTTGCCTCAGTCTGTCCTTCTTACGTGTTCCCATCAATCTTCTAGGGGTTTTATCAGTCTGCAATAACCACAGGCATGTTTGCCCATAAAGAATTATTATTTATGACTTGAGTGCTATGGGTGGAAGAGAAAGCGAGTTTTGCATAACTGAACTGCATGCAAATGGAGGACATTTAAGAGACTGTCCCTGTTCTACCTCAGGGGAAGCAACTCATCATGATATACAAACAGGTGCAAGAATTGCCCTTATGTTAATACAATGTGTGCAACTGTTTTTCATAAACACTGTATTTTTGCATTTAGCACTTTCCCCCACACAGTAGATGAGGCCCACTTTGTTTTAAAGAAGAAGGAAAATCATAATCACTGGGAAATTCCAGTTTTGTTAAAAACATCTCAAGTAATAATCATCAATAACCTCAGAGTACCTGCAGGTTATTCAGTAAAGAGGAGTGCTTGCCCAGGATGCAAGGTTAGCAATTATAATCACTGGGTGGTACATAACAAATTGGGGAAAGGATCACCAGCACTCCTGGCCTCTCCAAGTATGAGAGACCCGGTGCACAGCTAGAGGAGAATCCCGCTGCTTGAAGACCCGTTGTGCCGGCTGTTTTCTTCAATTTCCTACATAACAAATTGGCACAACCAGTGATTATGCTTTTCATTCTCCTTTAAAGTGCACCTATCACCTAAAAATTGTTACCCCCCACCCCCTATCTTAAGTGCTCTGTCCCCACACAGGGAGGGAGCTGCGGCGCTTGCTCATTGTGCACATGTCTTGCATCCCGGCATGGCCGCCCACCCTGGAAGATTCCTCCCAATGTGCAGCTCTTGATAGGGGGCTTCTCTTAGAAAAATACTATTGTTTCCTCCATCTAGAGTTCAAGTTCTGTAAGCACGCACCTTGGTTTTATTTGTTTTTTTTATCTACTAGTCATCTCTCCCAACCTGTGCAATCTGCCCTAGGTAGCAACAGATGGATATTTACTCTGTATTGTATATTTGCACATATTCAACCAATGAATTACAATGTCTGTAGGTTACAATATCATATAACATTCATCTTTTCAAAGTTTGCATTATATATAGAAACACACATATATATCCACATTTGCACAAAAACAACTACAGATATTCGGCACAAAATTTATTACAACAACTATAATTTCTGTGCTAAATAAAACTCGCATTGGCTTTTATGTATGCTCTGAATGGCCTACATTACTGAAAGAGCTCTATACAAGCTTAGATTCCTACAAAAATCAGCTCCAGAACTAGGTACTGGTGCCACCCCGACCCTTCCCCTACCAGGCTACTTGTATCCTTTTATACACTGCTGACAAAAAATATATATTTAAATAAACCACCTTATTTCATAAGAGAGTTGCTTAGTGTCCCCATTACTCCAGCGCCATATGCAGCTCCCTCGTCTGCCTACCCCTACCTCTGCCACTGACAAAAATACAGCCACCTGTACACATTTACCTGGTGTTTATGTATGGATCCAGTTTCAGCTATCTCCCTGAGGCAAAAACATTTTCAACCCTATGATAAAACCCACCACATATCATCATGGTTGTTTCTTTGAGTTAAAGTGCAGTCATTAACAGCTTGGATAATACAGGTGACAAAAATGTGCGAAATCCTCTTGAAGATTTTACGGAATTATCTTAACTGCCTATTAGTCTGCTATTTAACTGAATATGGCTAAAGACAAATTTGTAAACATTCCAAAGCAAAGAATGCAATTAATGCCAGTCGTGACAAATAATAGTTTTAAATGTCAGAAAGCTTTCCCATTACCTTTGTAAAAATGTTTGCACAAATGTGTCCTTACTGGTTTTTTGAAGGACAGATCGTGACAAAAACATATAAAAGCTTTTTAAGATGAAGTTAGGAAGAAGCTGGACAGTGGGGGTGCAGTACATGTGATCTATTTGGATTTTGCCAAAGCAAACAAACAACTGCTTTCTAAACTAAAGGTGGCCATACACTGGCCGATTGTCCCTGCCAATTCAGCAGCTTATCGGCCCGTGTAGGGGCAACAATGACTGGC
The DNA here is from genome assembly GCF_000004195.4 of Xenopus tropicalis. Taxonomy (NCBI): domain Eukaryota; kingdom Metazoa; phylum Chordata; class Amphibia; order Anura; family Pipidae; genus Xenopus; species Xenopus tropicalis. The sequence continues at coordinate 39,097,680 of NC_030684.2, read as the reverse complement.
CTGCCCGACTGATATCTGGCCTGAAATCATCCAGATATCGATCGGGCAGGTTAAAAAATTCAGTCGGATCAGGGACCACATCGGCTCGTTGATGAGGACCCCGAACACATTACAGTCATTATAATTCGATTGTTTGGCCCCAGAGCCAAACGACCGAATTAGCCTAAATTCCCCTGATATCGCCCACCCGTAGGTGGGGATATCGGGAGAAGATCTGCTCGCTTGGCGACCTCGCCAGACGAGCGGATGTTTACGTGTATGGCCACCTTAAGGTCTGATGATCTTAATAATGTTGTTTGTACGTGGATAAGAAACTGGCTATAGAGTGGTTGGCAATAGTACATTCTCTGCTTGGGCCCCCTTTATTTAACTTGCTTTTTAATGACATTGGGAGGGTATTATAAATAATGGGTCAGTGTTTGCAGATGACACAAAACTTTTCAGCCAAACTTATTCCATCCAGGATGTGGCATCTTTGCAGCAGGATCCTGACAAACTGGCAATCTGGGCAGCTAAGTGGCAGATGAGATTTAATGTAGATAAATGTAAGGTCATGCACCTGGGATGTAAAAATACGCAGCCACTTATACCATTATGCAAAGAACTTTGGAGTCCTTGTAGATAATAAACTTGGCTGTAGGAAGCAATGCCAGGCAGCAGCTGCAAGGGCAAACAAGGTTTTGGACTGTTTTAAAAGGGCCAGAGATTTGTGGGAGGATGCGGGTCATTTTCCTTTGCAAAGAACAGGTAATGCCCCATATAAAATATACCTAGCCTTTTTGGTCTCCTCTCTCCAGTGAAGACCTCTCAAGGTGCTCATGGGGTGATTTGATAACTATGTATAACTATACTTTCTTTACTTTACTATGCCCTTCCAGCAGACACAAGGGCATCCATTCGATTAGAAGAATGGAGGTTCCATCTTAAAGTGATACTTACATGAAAAAAATACTTTTCGTAATATTAATGTGCATAAAAAACTACCTATAGGTCGGTTTTCACTGATAGGGCTCCTTTTGTAAGTAATTGTTAACTGAAGTTCCTAAACCTGACAGTTTTGCCAACCTGACTGTCCCTTCTCAACCTGACAGTTATAGCGTCTAATGCTAATGGACATGGGGGATCAGATAATGTAAAAGCATTGGGCAAATACTTTTATGGAAAATTGTAAAGCTCATGCAAAGACAGTGTTATGATATATTTTAAAAAAAACAGTTTAATTTCTGATGTCAGTATCTCTTTAATCAAGACATAATTTTGACAGTGAGAGCTGTGAAGTTGTAGAATTCTCTTCCCGAAATGTACTGACACATACATTAGATAACTTTTAGAAAGTGAGAAAAATACAGAGTTACTGAAATTAGCTTTTAATACAAAAGTTTACCCAGGGACTGTTCCGATTGCCCCCTGGGAGTTAGGAAGGAGTTCTTCCCCCCCTAAGGCAAGTTATAAGAATTTCAGATGGGTTCTGTGGCACCGAGGGCCGGAATTTTTCTGGCCTACACGGTGGAGGGCCGATAATGGAAACCAGTTTTGACCACTACCCCTTTTTAAACCACACCCATGTTATCACAAGAGCTTTTAAGACCATACCCACATTAATGGTGGTAGCATAGCAAAAACCCAAATGGTTGGTGCTCACTGTAGGGATATCACCCTTCATTAATATGTGCTACAAATTTAATTTTGTTGATCGTTTCCCTTGATGGACATATGTCCATATTGCAACGCAGTCATGCTATCTGCTATCTGAAAACCTGTTAGGCTCCAGAATACAGCTACAACATTTCCTGTGGTGTTCTATTTAAACAAATAGTTCTTCATTTTAAATAATTCACTTTTTCTATGTAATAATAACACAAAATCTTGTTGATGGTAAAGCAATCCTATACAGGGCTGGATCTAGGGGCAGGCCTAGGGTGCATCAGTGGGGGAGGAGAGCAAGGCAAATACATCTTCTGTCTGTCTTTTTCCCTAGTTCAGGACCTGGTTGACCATGAGAATTGGCAGAAGGCTGTCAGAGCGATTGCCAGCTATTTTTACAAGTGTGGAGTGTTTGTATTGAATATCCCTAACTGCTCATCACTGTGCATGGGGGGCAGAGAGGTGCAATTGAGGGCCTTAAGCTCCATTCCAGCTTGGCCCAGTACTGATCCTATAGATTATTTAGTCTAAGTTTAGGCAAGGTTGGTCACATTTACTAAAGCAAATAAAGTGCTGTCTTGTATAAAAAAGGGCATTGACTCAAGGGATGAGAACATAATTTTGCCCCTTTATAGGTCCCTGGTAAGGCCTCACCTTGAGTATGCAGTGCAGTTTTGGGCTCCAGTCCTTAAGAAGGATATTAATGAGCTGGAGAGAGTGCAGAGACTGTAACTAAACTGGTAAAGGGGATGGAAGATTTAAACTATGAGGTGAGACTGTCGCGGTTGGGGTTGTTTTCTCTGGAAAAGAGGCGCTTGTGAGGGGACATGATTACTCTGTACAAGTACATTAGAGGGGATTATAGGCAGATGGGGGATGTTCTTTTTTCCCATAAAAACAATCAACGCACCAGAGGTCACCCCTATAGATTAGAGGAACGGAGCTTCCATTTGAAGCAGCGTAGGGGTTTTTTCACGGTGAGGGCAGTGAGGTTGGGGAATGCCCTTCCTAGTGATGTGGTAATGGCAGATTCTGTTAATGCCTATAAGAGGGGCCTGGATGAGTTCTTGAACAATCAGAATATCCAAGGCTATTGTGATACTAATATCTACAGTTAGTACTAGTGGTTGTATTTATAGTTTATGTGAGTGTATAGATTGGTAGGTGTGGGTTAGGTGTGCTGGGTTTACTTGGATGGGTTGAACTTGATGGACACTGGTCTTTTTTCAACCCTATGTAACTATGTAACTATGTAACATTATAGGCCAGGTGAGTTCATTGTCTGCAAAACCCCAGGTCCCAGGCATTGTGGAACTTGGAACTATGTTTAACTGCCTATGGAACATTTGTTGCACAGATACTAACAGCTATATAACAGCCTAGCACCTATGTTCAGTGTACCATGCTTTCCCATCACCTGCATATCAGACAGGAAAAAGGGGACTCACCTACACAAGTTTATTTTGTTTGAACCAAAACCTGCTACAAGCTATTCTGCCCAAAGATTCAACAAATTTGTATTTATTTACGGAAGCAGAAACTGCAATTGTAGCTCCGACTTCATCCAAAAAACTTTATGAGGCAGTGCCTCCAATGTCCACATAAATAATTAATGGAATGGCCCTGTACAGTTAACTTACAATCAAGGCACATCCCGGCTTATTGTAATGAGAAATGACAAAAGACAAAAAATGAGACCATAAGCAGCTGCTGCCAATAAGACAATGGCTTGTTAAACACCATTGAGTGAAGCATTTTCCTAACCATGATGTATTTGGATATATATTGGAACACTCCTAATGGTTTCCACATAAAAGTGAGAGTAAATAATGGGAGGCTTAAGCAGGTTGTGTGTGAACATGTAATTTGTACAGTACATTCAGTTTCTGATGGACCTGTATAATAAATTGTGTATGTGTTGCACTCTTAAATGATCAAGTCACTTTGCACATAGTTTGACTGAGCAAAATAGGAAACTGTGCTGACAAAAACCTGATTCAGTCTATGTACTTTGTCATCATCTGACTCCAAATACCTGCCAAGCAATCCAACCAATCAACCTTCTTGCCATGACCTGTGTATTGTGTATGGGAATGGGAGAGACTACTGATGAATGTATGCAGTGCAAGTGCAGGAAGAAATAAAACATAAATTATATTTATATATGTTTTATGCGGTAAGAAAAAAATATATAATTGCACTGCCCCAGTCCCAGTGGATCTTTGGAGTACTACTTACTACACTGCTTAAAAGGGTTTCTAGTGCTTGATTTCTTTTTCCCACCACATGGAACAGGAATAATTGAGGAGAGGCAGAGCCGCTTACTAGCCTCATGTTTATATTTTTCTAAAGGAACCAGGTCAGTACGGGTGGAAGAACTAACTGGATTTTTTAGAGAGTGATTTCCCATAAAATATAGATAGGCTGCTGGTTAAAATTTAATATCTGAGTGTCTGCTTAGTTCTAGAAATGATGCCATAATCCGCAGGGTGAGTGCAATTGAATAAAAGAATTTAGATATGGAATATTGCTAAAACCGTCTCATTAAGCGCGGTCTCATAAAGCATAAAGTGCTTCAGCTAATGGTGCACAACTGTTATTAGAGAAATTGGTTACCGGGTTTGAATTGATATAGGTATGGCATCTGTTGTCTGAAATGCCTGAGAGCTGGGGATCTATGGGAAATGAATCTCTCTGTGATATGAAGCTCCCTGTGTAGTTTGCTACAAAACAGTTAAAGATTAAAAAACCCAATAGGATTGTTTTGGCAACAATGTGGAATTATGCACAAAGGTACAGGTATGGGATCCGGTATCTGGAGAGTCATTACCCAGAAAGCTCCAAATTACGGGTCATCTCCTATAGACTTCATTTTAATAATAATTCAAAATGTTAAAATACATTTCCTTTTTCTCTTTACTAATAAAACAGTACCTGTACTTGATCCCAACTAAGATATAATTACCCCTTATTGGGGGCAGAACAATCCTATTGGGTTTATTTAATGGTTAAATGATTCCCTTTTCTCTGTAATAATAAAACAGTACCTGTACTTGATCCCAACTAAGATATAATTACCCCTTATTGGGGGCAGAACAGCCCTATTGGGTTTATTTAATGGTTAAATGATTCCCTTTTCTCTGCAATAATAAAACAGTACCTGTACTTGATCCCAACTAAGATATAATTACCCCTTATTGGGGGCAGAACAGCTCTATTGGGTTTATTTCATGGTTAAATGATTCCCTTTTCTCTGTAATAATAAAACAGTACCTGTACTTGATCCCAACTAAGATATAATTAATCCTTATTGGAGCCAAAACAATCCTATTGGGTTTATTTAATGTTTAAATTTCTTATAGATTTAATGTATGGTGATCCAAATTACAGAAAGATCCTTTATCTGGAAAGCCCCAGGCCCCAAGCATTCTGGATAACATGTCCAATTCCATGTACAGTTGTTTGTTTAGATAGAACCCTATGGCAATGAGCGAATCTCTCCAGTTTCACTCTTTCAAAAGATTTGGCAAATGGGGAAAAATTTGCGATACGGCAAAAATGCTGCGCGTAAAAAAAAATTGTTGCATGCAGTTTTTCAACGCACACGTCAAAATTGTTGCGAGTACAACAATTTTTTTGGCATGCACTCTTTTTTGCTGCAAACAACAAGTTTTGACGCGTACAATAGTTTTCCGGAGCGTCGAATTTTGTTTGTTTTGCAAAATAATCCGCCAATGGCAAAATGCATAAATTTGCCGCAAATCCATGCCTGCCAAATTATTTCACCCCTCATGAGAACCCTATGGGAAAAAAAGGCATTTCAGAGCTTTCTGGATAACAAAGTTCCATAAAATATTTAGTTTTCTATGCTTAAAGGAAAACTATACCCCGAACAATGTAGGTCTCTATAAAAATACATTGCATAAACCAGCTCATATGTAAAACCCTGCTTCATCTAAATAAACCATTTTCATAAAAATATACTTTTTTAGTAGTATGTGCTCCTGGGTAATCCTAAATAGAAAATTGCCATTTTAGAAATTAAAGGCCGCACCCTGGGATCATAGGATTCACAGTGCACACAAACAAGCCAAGGCACACATACATGCTAGGCCCCATTAGCCAATTAATGGACAGAGTTCTGCCTTTTGCTCCCACTTCCTGTTACAGTTAGAGCTGCATCACTTCCTGTCAGCTGATCTCTGAGGGAGCGCACAGCCCATCACTAAATGGTGGATCAAGGGAAAGGATGTAAAAGGGCAATATTTACTGATATATATGTTTGGTGAAATAATTTATATTATGTCAAGTGACCTATTAAAGTATCTGTTGGTTAAGTATTCATTCTGGGGGTATAGTTTTCCTTTAACATTTTTTATTCCAAAAACAGAAAGGTAGGCCACATCTAGAAACTGCAGCCTGCAATCTTTGCAGCCCAGGAACAGGAACTTATATGAAATGTCCCAGATCTGGTAACCTTAACATACTGACAAATGGTGAGTTTCCCAGTAAGAAGTCATGAACCCTTTAACTGTGAATGTGGAGATGACCCATTGGGTTGGTCAAAAGAAGTAGATTGGGTGAACCTGTCAGGCCAGTTAGAGTGAGTGGTTTGTATTTAATTTCTTATGTAACTAGGAAAGTCCACACTTACTGGGATAGGGTGTGCGGGTTGGCAGCTGGGTCAGCCTTGCACCAGTTAATATTTGTATTGGCTGGCATACCTAGTGGGAAAGACTGATGCTTAATCAGCTTTGGCTCTGAAATGCTACCTAGAAATGTTAATTTTAATGGCACACTGATGGGTATAATACATGGGGTAAGCTCCCATTTGCACTATATGTGCATGTAGCACCAATTTCAAATTCTTATGGATACTGGGGCATCATGTTATATTCCTAGGGAAATTAAATGTCATTGCAATACCTACAGTTTGGGAGGGGTAACTACTTATTTTTGTAACTGGCAAGTTGTCTTGAAAAGGCTGTTCCAAGGCTAACACGAGAAGCCACTGGCAAGGTTGGTACTGGAGGGTTCTATCTGGGAGAGGGGTGTATTGGAGTTCCCAGCCCCATGGACCTTGAGGCAAAACTTATTTTGAGTTTGGGATATTTTTTTACTTGCCTACATGTGTACAGTTTGTCATTGTGTTTACATAGTTAGAAAAACTTCAACATTTCTACCAGGTTGGGCTCCTGTGCCTTTCTTTGTAGTTCTTTATGTCAATGTCACACCTTATTTGGGAGTGAGTGGGACTGCTGTGGTAGCTAAAGTTACAATTATAATATGATAACTGATGATAATGTTTTATATAAGTATTTCACCATTTGTTATGAATTAAGATAAAAAAATATAAGTCCACAAACAGGGGCTTGAACCAAAAAAAGTCCAAAACCACTACAATCCACCAGTCCAAATATATTTAAATATAATTTTATTTCTTGTAAAGATGCCAGCTTCTTTCTATCCACCACAGCCAAACTATTATACAACATTGCAGGTTGCTTCTCAGAGTATGGCTTCATGCAAGGGCGATGATTTGGAGTGCTTTTGGAAATGATTATTTTGGTCATTTTATCTAGCAAACGCTTAAAAAGGCTTCTCAAACTAATACATTGATGGTAATCTCAATATCCAAGTTATAGTCTGTTGCTATTAAGTGAGACATTTAGGGTTCCTTCTTTAGGATGCCTATGACACAGTGTTACCAAGGTATGCTTTGGAAAAACAGATCTTGACATACATAGGTCTTATTGGTTCTTAAAGCACAACTGAAGACTATGGGGTACAGACAAGCTGTAATGTATGGGTATTCCTAGACTGACATGAGAAAGTCACGTTCCACTCGCTTGAGCATGGTAAACCAGTTCTACTCAAAGCTGGTATTTCCTGAGGAGATCGTTTTGCCAATTTCTTTTCTTGTTAGGGAATTCCACTGGGATTTTGATTTTACGAAATTCTTCAATACATTTATTCAGCTCTACCTCCAGAGTTTTCTTCTCTTCACTGGGCTTGCTTTCTTCTTGTGGGGTCTCCGGGGAATTCACAGTGCCATTTTCCTTCACCTCCTCTTGTATGTTGTTCCTGTCTGATGTGCCATTTTCCTTCACCTCCTCTTGTATTTTGTTCCTGTCTGATGTGCCATTTTCCTTTACTTCCTCTTGTATGTTGCTCCTGTCTGATGCTGTTACTTCACCTTCGTCCGCGGGGGACTGACTCAAGTCTAGTGTATTTACATTAGGAGGGCATTCTTTCTTTGGTGTTGAGTTGAAGACTTCTGTGGGAAGAATATCTATAGTTGGAACATCTGTGGAAATTGTTGCTGAGCACTGACTGTCCAAGCTGGAGCTGGAAAGATCATTTCCACTGTCCGAATCATGTTTTTCTTCTGCAAATAATGCTGGTTGGAAGTCAATTTCCTTCATTTCATCTGTGGCTTCTGTGTCTAGAGATATAATGAGAGATATCTGAGCTGGAGGAGCTGCAATAATGGATCAAACATTGTATACAGAGCAGAACAGAAAAACTATTGCTGTATTACAGTATGCGTGGAGACTAGAGAGTTAAAGGAGAAGGCAAGTTACAATCACTGAGGTGTTCCAAATGCTAGGCACCCCCCATTGATTGTAATCGCAATTGTACATGCAATCGAGTGATCATCTTCCTTCCCTTGTCTATCTTCGGGATCCCAGTGCAAGTGCATGCACAGTATAAGAGCCCAATTTGTTGTTTATATTCGACTTTTCGCTCTGCTGCGCAAAGGGAGAAGAAGGAAGAGGATTGCTTAACCACAGATTCCCAGGGCCCGTGTGGTTTTTATGGAAACAGGAGCACCAGCCCAGGGTATCAGTGATTGCAAACACTGGGGGTGTCTGACACCTTGTTTGTGGAAAGTGTTATATTTCTAGCATTAGCCATTGCCTATAGACTCATAATGTAGCGGTTTCACATTGTAATAAATTACACTTTTTTTGAAAAGGTAGTTCCCCAATATATATATACTATTGCTACTATGCAAAGAAAGAATCATCTATGCACAGAATAGGCTATGCACCCACACATGGCAGCACTATATAAACAAATGCTAAAAAATAATATAATCACTTTACTTAAAGTCTTAGGTATAGTGTTACATTTCATAGAGCACATAGCACAACCCTCATTACCAATGACTTTCAAAACCCCCATAATATTCTTTGCATTTGACAAAAGGCAAGGCATTTAAAAATGTCACTTGGTTGCACACCGCTGTGTCTGAAAGAAGAGCCCCGGGGAGCTTTGCAGATGGATCAGGACACCAGTGACACTGTGTGCGATAGGCAAAGTGACAGATGTCTTTGTTTATACCTTGCAGATGCAATACTAAGGACCACATGAATAAAGAAAATCAATTACTGCACACCAAGCCTTATTATTTAAAGGCAGAGCAGGGTTCCTGCAACATTGTAAAAAAATACAGTCATTTTATGGAAATGTTACATGTAGAATATATCAGGCCAACCTGCAGTTCCCATCAGCACTTAGCGGGCCCCTAGGGTCCAAAGACAAATAAAACAACAGTGGGGATCAGCTCATTTTTTAAGGGAAAGGTAAAAATTAATTCAGTAAAGCAGAGACAATCCTGCATTTGAAGTATTTCATATCAACAGGGGAACCTATCTGGCAATTTATTTGCCCAGCTGATAATAATAATTAGCTTGGCAGGGGGTACTTATAGCCATATGATACAGTGCGAGTGCATTCCCCACTAGACAGCTCGGTGGCAATGGGCATGTCTACTTCAGCATTTAGTGCAAACTAAGTGCACAGGGGTATATTTTCTATATAGACACACTAATGATTTGTGGGGGACAGACCTTGGGTTTTATATGTATAAATGTGCTGATCTGAATTGCATGTGTAGCTTCTTGTAAAAGACGACAGATACACCTGCTGAGCAGTAACTTGGTTGCTTTATAAAACTTGCAATAAAAAAGCATAACATGTCTGCAACAGAAACTTTTCACAGAGAAAAAAACACACACAGGAAGTGTGGAATAATCTCTGTTGTATTCCAACAGAATGTGGGAACCCTCCAATAAATATTTTGTCCTGGGCTCAGCTAATAGATTGTAAGATTTTTGGGACAGGGACCTCACCTGAATAGTGTATTGAAATCACCTAAGCACTTAAGCATTGATTTATTTATTCTTACTGTCTAATTTATTATAGCTATACCCCTGTTTTGTGTTAATGTTTTGTAAAGCATTGTGGTGCTATATATATATATAAATAAATACACCCATGTCTTAAACTGGTCCTGGAGAACTATCTGCCATATTACACACTCATTTCCGAGTGCACAACCATGGTATAAATATAAATAAATATAAATATTCATATTCAAATCCAAGCCCGTTACCTGGTACGACGGGAGACGTTAGTAGAAGCTCAGACATTGCTTCCACATCAGGCTGAGATCCTGCTGCACCTGCCATAGAGAAATACAAATATGAGGGTGGATTTATTTTTATTTACTTTCCTTGAAGTAAACTTCCTATGATAGATTTACAGCTGGTTCAGCACAATGACGCAGGGCTGATTCTGGAATAGAATAAACATGAGATTATTTGTATTTAACAGTTCACATTCTGCATTTCTATGGATGTCTCACTGAAAGAGGCACTCAGATAAGTAATATAAACATTTTCAAGACTGCTCAGCAAGTCCAATTGCTTTATCATTATCATTACTGGCCCCTTGTTTTGGCCCTGCAAAGGAACGCTATATTTGTCAGTGCAACTATAAATGTAGTAATGATCATACATCTAATGCTGCTTGTCTTCAATGTGTACATCCTCTCCCGTACATACATCACATACATTTAATTAGCCAAACTGTGCGAGTTAATATGCTGCAGCCAATACTTTTCACCAGTGATCTCCAACCAATGGCTCATGAGCAACATGTTGCTCCCCAACCCCTTGGATATTTCTCCCAGTGGCCTCAAAGCAGGTGCTTATTTTTGAATTCCTGGCATGGAGGCAGGTTTTGGTTGCATAAAAACCATGTGTACTGCCAAACAGAGCCTCATGTAGACTGCCAGGGGCTTATTGGCCTTATTTGAATGCTTGTGTTCCTCCCTTACTTTTTTTACATATAGATGTGGCTCGCAGGTTAAAAGGGTTGTGAATCCCTGCTTTACACAATGAAGGTGCTTCTCCTAACAGTTCCTTTGTAGTGTGACTTTTCTTTTTGCTTTCTGTACTATTGAATTCTTATCCTTTATTTATACAGTGCTGCTGGGTAATGCAGAGCTTTACAGAATTGGTTCAATTACTCACATCAGTTCCTGCCCTAGTGAAGCTAGCCACATTCACCCCAGGGTCATTTTCATCACAAGTCAATTAACCTGGCTGTATGTTTCTGAACAGTGGAAGGGAAAACTGGAATATACAGAATAAACCAGTACGGTCAGAAACACAGAATGGAAGTGGATAGTGCCCCATTAGGCCGTTATAACTCTAATTCTGTTGCTAATAGTGTATACTGATTTTTTTTCCTGAAAAACAAACATTAATGTTTCTGTTAATAAATGACGATAATAATTTGTCTGTACAGAAAAGTGTCACAGTAGGACATAAGACTCTTACTGGGTGGCACATTGCCGGATTCTAATACAAGCAGATGTGTGTGGTTGTTTATGCAGCAGCCATGTGAAATGCAGCTTTCAGTGTTGGAAGGGGGAGCAGCTGGAAGATTGGATGTGACTTGAAATAGCCGAGGACAAGCAGGAAATTGCCTTCCAGTATGTTCATTTCAAGTGTCATAATCTGTCATAATGTCTGCTAATGACAGTCACCTCCTATAACCTCCATCGTGTGCCACAACCTAATTGCGGGTGTGTAAATATATGTCGGGCTTGTGGGAGGGGACTGAGGGGGTTGAAGGCTGACCCTGCCTGATTGCTCCTGAGTCTGGGCTAATCTTTTATATAAATGTGTCTAGGTATGCAGTCAGGGATAGACTGAAGCGTGACAAAGTGGGCAAGGAGATTGGGGTCATGGACCCTTGTCTGGTATGTAGAGCAGAAAAGTGTGCTCTTTTGTTAAAGGAAGCTGCCAAGTCTATTGCACCAGGTGTCAGCACAGTGCTCTCATCTCTCTCTGTATGTACAGTATATATTTCGTAAAGTACACATTCATCTTTTTTGGGAGAACAAAACAGTCCAGACCTCCAACCACCAATATGTAGAGATAAACAAAGCATTAGGGAGGTTTAAACCTCCACAAAAAGAGACAGAGTGCTATGTATTTATATATAAGTACATATTCTCAAATGGAAAGCTTTCTGTTAGTAACCTTAACAAAAATATCACCTTGTCCCCTACTAAATGCTTTTGAATATGCAGAATAAAGTAAAATAACACTCTCTTTCCCACCAATTGCTTTTGAATATGCAGAATATGGATACACACACACATACAGAGACAGCAACACTTGTTACTTCCTATATGCATCACACCTAGAAAAATTGGGTTGTTATGAATTTGTTTTATGCCAAACAGTTAGGGTGGGCAGAGCTGGAATGAGGAATTTAAGGGTTAATGCCTCTGCTCTGGGCTTTTTCTATGTATATTTTGTGGGTGGCATAAACACTGGTACATTAGAGAAGGGGTTAAAAAAGGTCACATCATATTTATTTATAATATGTTATGTAGGTGGCAGAGGAGAAACTAAAGAGTGGATTCTAATTGTACTTTACTATATCACTTTTAAGTTCTCTGAATGCAGGGGAAAGGGGTTCAATAGTCCGCAAGTCACACATTCAGTTTTCTGTGGGTGCTGCTCAAGCCAACATTTGGTAAACCATTGCAAATCAAATCCTTTCAACTGCATTATTTAACTTCTTTCTGTAGTATGTTTAATGTTTAAAAGCAAAAATAAAAACTATAAAAATAAAACAAACCCTTTCTTTCAAACAGTTAATCAGTAAAGGCTATATGCAGATTGGTTGCTGTTGATTCCACATTTTGTGCTGTTTAATACACTGCCCCAAAAGTTTATTCTGAGGTATGTGCCCCCTTTAACCCATTGTTCCAGTTTTCCATAGAACCCCCTCCCTACTTCAAACATAGGACTTCCAGTAAGTCTCCAGCACTCACAAAAATAACAGTGCCATGTGATGTTTATACAGTTTATTTGCTCTTTTCATTTGTTTAAAAGAAAGGGATTTTCCTGAAGCAGGATTAATGAAGGATTTGCAATATTAGGGAGTCATTACACAGCCCCCACTGCCGCCTCCTTCCACCACATCATTTTGTAAATAGTTTTTTTCCTTACATGCCAGAGAAAGATGGCTCCAGTCCCACGCAGCGCGCTTGGAAAGGCAAACGAGTAAAGCAGATGGGAACCTACTGGCGAAGAGATGGCGGCCTACACAGCCTGGGCCAGCATTAGATTACACAGGAATTATAGGATCACCAAAACATGAGTGTTACAATAGAAGCCCCCTCCAGTTGTTGTTAAACTATACAGTTCCCAGCATCCCCAGATAGCTTTGGGAATATTTTATGTGTAAAGCGCTGCTATATAAAAAGGATGATGATGATACACTGTTAATATCTATAATATATAATGCAAGTAACCACTGTAAAAAATGACTTCTCTGCCCTGGGCTAAAACTTACTTTGTATTCAGCACAAGGACTATTTAGGCCAAGTATTTCCACCACACTCACTAATTTTACCCTTGTATGAAATCCCCATGCTACCTAGCAGATAAGCAATTATTTCTGCTTCATTGAAATGAATATTAGTGTAGTCTGCAGCATGCATTTAAGCTAATTACTAAGTGGACCTTGCACATGTGGATTTCCCATAAGGCTAGGGTTGCTAACTTTTTGCTAACTGAATATCGACATCAATGGGCAAAGTGGGGACATGGGAGGGGTGATGTTATTGGAGAGGGGTGACTGCTGGGATAGGGATAGGATGGGGCACAAGGTTTGGGTGGATTGGGGGCATGGACTTGGATAATGCTAAAACCTGGATGGCAAAATGAATCTAGAAACCATGGGGGAAGGGCTGTCCAAAACCAGATAAACCTATATTCAGTATATCTCTGAAATGCAAAAAGAAGAGAACACCCTCAAAAATAAACCAAATTCCTGGGTGCCAGTAACACATAGTTACTTTACAAAGTTCGGCACTCTACAAGTTTATTTAGTAGTTCAAATCCTGACAAGACATGGTATTCTTAAAAAAAGGTATAAAAAAGGCAAATCAGGAGTAGAAAGCCAGTGACACTAGGAGCTATGCAGTTGATGGCATTTTCCTCCATGAAAGTTAGTTACATGTTATAATTACATTTTATGCATTTACCTATGTTTATAGAAACTCTTTATCTCTAGGTCTACAGATGTTGTTGCACTGCAATTTGCGGTATATAAATTACTAATATACTAATAGTTACCTTATAGCCCAGGTTGGTGCCCCTGTAAGGAGAAAACTGCACCAGCCCAAGGTAGATGCGAGAGAGCAATACTGACATTTTGACTCCCCCCCCTTCTTTTCCTTCTCCTTAAAAGCACACTGGGGTTTTGAGTTCAGCAACATCTGGGGACCCAAGGTGTAGAAATATAGGCATAGCTAGTCTCCTCCAACAGTAGTGTAAATTCTTGGGGTGTGATTACTCCAGGACCCACACCCCCTTGAGGCCCGCAGAAGTGGAAATGGAGCTCGGTTGCACATTGTTTGGCCAAGGATAGTTACGTTACTGTTCCCCCGAAAAATAGAAGAATTATTATTTTTTACCCTCCTGCCTCCTGTACCACTACTACCACGATTATCCAATAATCCATTTATTTTACAGCTGCCGCAAAGTCAAAACCAGCAACTACAGCTACAGAACCACCACCTTCTGAGGCTTTTGAGGCCCCCAGCACTTCCTCAGCCCCACTGCTAGCGATCAGTGTCCATTTCACAAGTATCCAACCTAAAAAAATGATGTGAGAGAAACATCAGAATGAGGACAAGCAGGCGGCTAATTCCCCAGCATCCAGCTCAATTCTCTCCTATGTAATCCTCATCCCACAGGCAACAGCTCATTAATCTTATTCACTCCCTGTGTAAGGCTGCAAATTAGTGACAGTGTGTAATCCAGCCTCCCAGACACATTGGGGATAGTGCTGCTGCTCCGTGCTGGGATTATGTAGTTAATATATATATAGTGTTTATCCAAAATGTGAGAAACATATTTCCCAGCAGTACAAAACTGGGACAAAAAGCAGCATATCCATAGGCTAGGGGAATTTGAGCTGTGTATTCAGGTTTCCAAGGATCTCATTCTCAGGTAGAGTTAATGCATGCCCTTTGCTGCCTAGAAAGCTTTGATTCACAAAGCATCTCTCATAGTGGGTAAAATACAAAAGGGAAATATATCAGTAAATCCTCAGTAAAATATAGGTTACCCTGTACAAAAAGCTCAATTTCTCTATATCTTTGCAAGCCGTGATTTCTATGGGAGGTGTCATATGGCTTTAACTGCATAAGGGAACTGGACTAACAATGGAGCCAGAACTGACTGGTCATATGGGCTGCTACATATTGAAGGCAGCAGACTGACCATGTTCCTTTCATTTAACGATTAACCATACTGATCTTTTACCTTTTTTCAGCCTTAACTACTAAAAAAAAAAAATGAATAAATAAATAACAGGAAACAAAATGTTATAGCAATACACTGGTAACGGAATGGCTGATAAATACAATAGGCATTGAAAGGCATGGCTTTGGTAATGGTATGAGTATGGTTTAATTCATCTCATGTGAGACTGGGGGTCAGGAAGGAAGAGTGACAATAATTAACCTATTTTCCTATGTCAGTACATGTTAATTCCATGTCTTTGGTATAGCAGAAATAGTGGTATGTCCTGTCTCATTCAAATTCTCTAACCCCACAAGGGTAACATGTATGAATGATGAACTGTAAGCTACTATGCCTGATCTTTGCATCATTATTGTTAAACTGGCCTCACTTAATATATACACAGAGAACTTCTATAATGTATTATACTGCCCAGCCTATAATGATAACCCCTACTGACTTTAACTGCTTAGTGCCTGAGTGAGTTTTTCCCTGCTCGGCCTATTCTGCAGAACAGCCAGACGCTGCAAGGTAGGTGGGGACACTGCATTATATTATGTTTTCCCTGACACTACGGTATTATATAATATTATACAGTATTTGATGGAAGTACTTACCACAGAATGGTGAGAAGTGAGAAGGTGGGTGCATTTCCAGTAATGGGAACAGTGCCAAGGAAGGCTTATATGTGCGTTATTAAAAATTATTTATTTGTCTTGGATATCTTCTCTGTCTCCCAGCTAGCCACCAGCTTTATTTTTTATTTTGTTTATTGTGGTTCTAGATCTCCTAGACCAGTATCCACTATAGAGTAAGGTGCAAGCAAAGCCAGTTAAACCTTACCAATACAAATTCAGGGTAAAGACTTATTTATCATATTGTAAATACAATTCTTTTTCTCCTCTATAACATATCTCATCTTTTCTTTGCATTACATCCCTCCTCTTATTCTTCTAACTTACTTCATCCCATCCATCTTTGTTTGTCCTTTTATCCTTTCTGTCATCTCTCTTTTAATTGATTTTATCTTACATATTTTTTCTTCTCTCCTCTGCTGTATCACTCCTTCCTATCCACATAACCTTCCTCACTGGGCGCTGTTATTTCCAAGTATAAATTATGTGCTTCGCTGCAGGATCTTCTTGCATGTTAATCAGGGACCCTGTGACATTTGGCCCAGCTCCCAGTAATCTTGCATCCCCTTGTCAACAGCCTTGCGCTCCCAATGTCCTTATGTGTCTGTGCCTGCAGTTAAAGCTACCTGACTCTTCTCATACAGACATGCACATTTTTCTCTATTATTTGCACATCTATATAGAGAGATGAAACCCAAGATAGTGATTACTATATATAGGCAAGAGGCTGAACCAGCTGAATTTGTTTGGTTAAGTACAGGGCTTATATGAAACAGGGTTTATATGAAAGAGTTGCCATTTACCTCTGTAAAAATAGATACATTTAAAATTCCCATGCTGAATGGCCAATCAGAGAGTAAATTAAATGCATTCTCCACCTTACCACAGAAACCATCTTAGTCTGCAGCATGCATCTAAATGAATTGCTAATTAGACATGCAGAAAGTGTTAGGGCCGCGGTAGACGGGAGATTAGTTGCTGCACGACAAATCTCCCTTGTCGCGGGCGCCTAATCTCCCCTGAAATGCCATCCCACCGGCTAGAATGTAAATCGCTGGTGGGATGGCATAAGCGGCGCCGAAATTGCCGAAGTTTCCTCTCAAGGCAACTTCAGTGATTTCGGCAAATCGCCGCGCCACGTATGCCATCCCACTGGCGATTTACATTCTAGCCGGTGGGATGGCATTTCTGGGAGATTAGTCGCCTGCATTTTTGTCACTGCAGATTGCCTCTGATTGTCTACTGGCTCTGACACTACTTGCATACTATTAGTGACTCTTTGCTGCCTGCCCTGCCAGATTCTGACATTAGTATCTGTTAGGTGGTTTCTGAATTTTGCCCTAGGGTCTTCACTGCATATTGCTGATGGCATACTGCTAGTAACCCTTTAAAGCCTGCCCTGACCTCAGAATCCATTTGTTGACTTGGTCAGTTCCCTAAGCCTGGCCCCTGTTCTCCTGCTGATCTGGCTGACAACTTTGAGAATGTAGTAATCCACTGTCCTCAGCCTGCCTTCAGCCTGCATCTTCCAAATCCCACAATTCCCTGCAAACATGATGTCAATATGGAAAGGAACATCACAGGGCAATGCATTGTGGGCTATGTAGTTCCTGCATGCTGTCTGTAAGCTGTGGAGAAGTTATTACAATTTGTAACATCAATGTTTTAGTCCCTCCTCCCCAGCCAAGATTTCAAATGATGCAGAAAGAGAAGAACTGTTTTGCAGCTGGATTTCATCTTAAAAATTGTATTTATTGCTCTTTTTGAAGGAACAGATTACAGTCATAGGTATATTAGGGGTTTCTCTGTTGTGTGGGGCTCAAATTTTGTTTCGGAAGCCATAGTTCCCCTTTGAATTAAGGAGAGAGGACATACAGCTACAAAGGAAAGTCTAGGGCAAGTAATTAATCATGACATTGGCATTCTCTATATAGAAAAACATATAACTTTCTACATGTTTACTGGGGAGCGGTGCTTTTGCCCATTGCAGACATAGCGGCAGATTTATAAAAGGGCAGTGTCATTCCAACTTTTATGGTACTCAGTCAGTCAGTTCATTCGATTTGATGAATCAAGAATCAAATAATTTAGTTTTTTTTATAATAGGAGCAGTCTGTCACCCCCCTCACCCCCCCCCCAAATTTATGTAGTGTTTCCACAGATCTGAGCAAACATACATTTAGATGTTGTCAGTGAGGAATGCAAATGAGAGTCATTACTCCTGTTTAAGACTACAAATAAATCACACATGTGGAAACAGCTCTAAACCTTTCATCACTTGTCAACTGATCATTTTATAGTTCCAGATTTCCTGTCTGCACGGAATATAGTTTTCATTTCCTAGAACTGTATAGTGAAAGTAAAATAATCTGAAATACTTTGCTGGATAATAAATAAATGACTGCATAGCCCTTGATGCGTTGGCAGTTCAACCATTATCAGTGCCCATATAGAAGAGACAGGGGTACTCCTGGCAAGAGAGATCCTTGCCTCAGACAGCAGCACCCTGCAAGTTACCAGGGGCGGCTCGTTACACAAATTTGGCTCTTCCAATTCAAAAAGCACAATTGTACTCTCTGCACTAGCAATGCAGCCCCCCTGGACCACCAAACAAGCTGAAAAAGTAAGTACAGTGGGTGAGGGGGCAGTATTGTAAAAGCCACCATAGTGCGGCACACAGTGAAGGATTACCCCTAAGAACAGATTCTCCTTCATCTCATGCCCTGCAATGTCCCTACTTGATGGCTATTGTACTGGTCTCTTCCCTGCTAATTTTCTGGAGATAAAAAAAGTAAAATGTAAAAAATTCATCCAAACTAAAAAGAACAGTTGAGAAATGTAATAGAAGGTAAGCAGAGGAGACATGAAGGGTGAGGGTAATGCTGCACTGGGGCACCAAAGGCCCAACAGAGAACCTGATATTAAGGGCCCATCAGCTGAAGCCATAAAATTCTTTTTGCTAGAAAAACCCTGGTATACCCATGTTTGAAAGGTCAAATGTAACAGATTATCAAACCCAAGATGGCACTTTTTTGTTTTTTGAAACTACAATTTTGTAAAGGTGGCCATACACTGCCAGGTCCACTTGTTTGGCAACCTCAATCTGGGCCATACTTGGCCACCCAAATGCAGGACCAAATAGGGTTCATCTGATCATTGGTACCTGTGCCAACAGTCAGGCCATGCACTGTCATTCTACATTTGGCTTCTGTCTTTTCCCTGACGCCATCACAGGCTCCTTAACTCTTAAACTAACTCTTTCCTATGTTTCTCACTGCTGAGAATAAATGAAACACAAGCAGAACCTGGGACAGGTAGAAAAGAGTTAATGCTCTGTGCTTCAGAAAGGGCAAAGGGTCCACTGGGAAAAATACAAGTACCCCCGAGGGCCATTCAGACACTGTGTGCTTGCCCAGGGTGGCGCAGGAATGCCTGAGACACCAGAAAAAAAGTGGCAACATGGCACTCTCAGGAAATGTACCCTAGGCCTGTGTAAGTAATGGCTCACAATAAGTAGAAAGCGACTAGAATCGCAAATAACACAAAGCTAAATCAAACCTCATCTTTTAAATGAAATTCTTATATGAGAATTGAAGCTATATTACCTGGAAACATTATGAGAACATTATGATAACCAATTTATAGGAAATAATGATACTTTGTAGAGCCGATGGTAAAGGGGAAGCAATAACAAGGTGTATGGATTCCATCTAAAGAGTCATTGACATTCGATAGACCAAAGACTCAAAGAGAAGACAGGGAATTCTGAGAAACACTATCCATATTGTTGCTTGGAGTTGAAATTGCCATAATGCCACTTAATGATTATTATACCAGTCAATAATTCTTTTTTCAGTGATAATGGGTGGCAGAGTGGCTCCGTGGTTAACACTGCTGCTTTGTAGCACGGGGGGGGGGGGGGGTTTGAGGGGGGTGTTCTTGCATTCCTTTCCGATCAATGCATTTTCAATGTTCCCCCTGTGTCTGTGTAGATTTCATCTAAGTTTTCCCTGCACTCCATAAACATACAGGTTCATTTACTCCAGAAAATATTAACCCAACTATACATGAATATAATAGGGATCTTAGAGTGTAAGCTCCACTTAGGGAAGGGACTGATGTGAATATTGTGTAATATTTGTACACGTTAGCAATATACAGGATGCCAGCAGAAGCAATGCCTGCCCACAGGCACCATCTAATAATAATAATAATAATATATAGCCCAAAGAATTAAAGAATGATACTATCATTTTGCCTCTTTATTAATAGCTAGTAAGGACTCATCTTCAGTTCCCACAAAAAGTGACAAATGGAAAGGGTCTCCCAAAATAAAGATTTGCTAACTGTTAAGTTTCTAGGACATAACAGGCACATTTGTAAAGGGTCTCTGTATTTCTATTTGTGTGCATAGAGGTTAATATGATATATCTACTTTTGTGGCCTAGACCAATAGTATAATCATAAAAATAAAAGATATAAAAGATATGCTAAATTCAATTTTTCAGCAGTAGCTGAAAATAACAATGGACAGAACATGGGGAAATTGGATAAAATACTGGCTGTAAGTAACAAATAAAAGAAGTTGGTACAGTCCAGATAAAAACACAGGAATCTGCAACTGGAAAAAAACTAAACTAAAAAAAAGTATATTCTGTTTCTTCAAAGACATATTTGATTCAGACAGCTTTAAATGCTAACACTGACCCCCAGTCAAAGCAACTTTGTGCTGTTGGCAAATACTATCTAAATTAAGTGCAACCAATTTAACTGCACTGTACATTCCTGTGGATGAAATAATCCCAGAAAATAAACTTTTATATCTTCAAGCAACACTTTTTAAAAGATAATCCCAAAATGTGAATAATTTTCTATCCCAAAAATGACTGCCTGTTCATGGAAGGGTCATAGCAAGGGTTTCAAATGCTGAAAATACCTTGTACCAAGTCTGTCATTTATAGATCATGTACTGTTGACCTTTCTGGGGTTGCAGAGCCGGTTACCTACATCCTTCTCCATTTATTAATCATTTATATTTGTATAGTTGTGTATAATATGTATTTACTGTATATTTTCATTTCCCTGATAATATACAACATAGCTATTATTGGGGCCTCACAATGTACAGTTCCCCCTTTATCTCCCTGCAGATTAGAAGCAGTCTGTACAGAACTTCTTCCCTTGCAACTTTAAAGTAATAATTGAATAAATACCAGAGCCATTGCCCAAGGATTGTACCCTGAGGTGCTGTAATTTATACAAGTCCAAGTAGAAATTGTTGCATTAATCACATCTCTGCATTTCATCATGGAGCTGTTTTTCTCTTCAAGTGCAAATATTTGGCCCCAGAGCTACATTCTGTAATATACACAGCTCTCTTTTGTTCATCACCAGTTCAAACACAAACTCTAAGCACAGCAATGACCCCGCATTGCTTAACTCTTTACAAAAACCTGTTACTTTTACAGATATGGGATCAGTTACCCAGAATGCTTGAGACCTAATTTGGAACACCATTCTTTGTCTACAAAAACTTTTTAATCCAAACAGGATCTGTCACCACCAATAAGGATTTATGCAGCTTAGTTACCATCAAGTACAAAGTAATGTTTTATTATTACAGAAAAAAAGGGAAAGCATTATTTTAAAATTAGAATTATCTGCTTAAAATGGCCTCTATGCTCCTGTAATTCCGAGCTCTCTGTATTTTGGGTTTCTGGATAAAAGCTGCCAGACCTGTATTTAAATTGTACAGTACCTCCAGTTAACTAGGGTCGGACTGGGGGTGCAGGGCCCACCAGGGCTGCCGCCGCAGGGGCCTTGCACCCCCCAAGGTGCCCCCACCGGCCACATCCCCTGCATCCCCCCGCCCGACATTCTCTGCTGAACGCTCAAGTGAAACGCGTCAGGGGAGGACACTGGTGGCTGGGGGAGCAGTGACAGGGATCGAGTCAGGGCCACTGGGGCCCACTAGGGCTGGGGCCCACCAGTTTTTTTCCCAGTATCCCGGCAGCCCAGTCCGACCCTGCAGTTAACCATACATATAGCATGTTGTTGAGATTTATAGGGTCATTTACAGATGCAATAAGTGTGCAAAGTGCAAATCAAGTGCAAATTTGCATGTTTTTAACTCACAATGCAGAAGGCCTGGACTGGCAATCTGTGGGTCTGCGGGGAACCTGTAAGAAGCCATAGGCAGTCACTATTTATTGGGCTGGTGGGGGGCTGTTCAGCCCTCTGTGTACTCAAAATTCCTATTTTTTTTTTTTAAATTATATTTTTATTGAGTTTTGATCCAGGTACAAATATAGATCCATCAATACATATGGCTATGTACATACATGGTAAGGCATGAGGAAGGCATAACCAGTATTATTCATCATTACAGAGAAGTCAAAAGTACAATCGCTAGTTTCCTATGCGGTCAATTAACGGGGTCCAGCTGGTGGAGCCGTGGAGAGTCCTTACGTTACATGGACTGATTATTAGCCATATGATGGTGGATCATCCGGCAGAATAACTCGAACATTTTAACAGGGGGGTATAGTAAAGGGGGCCAGAGTTGGGAAATGGGAAGGTTCAAAGAGGGGTATAAAACCGGGATAGGGGAGTAGGTGAGGTGGGGGGGATAGAGGAGGTGGGGGGGGGGGGGTTGGGGAGTCCTGTCTGGAATAGTTACAATTTTACCGTGAGGGTGGAGCTCAAGAGCGCACAGGTAGGTGGTGGGTGAGTCATTGGGGGCTTTGATGGGCTAAAGGAAGGGAATGAATGGAATTCTGCTGGTTAAGAAGGTGCGCACGTAGGGTCGGGCAAAATTCCTATTTTGATAGCCAGTCTGGGACTGCAATGCAGAACCTTTTTCCCAGAATTCCTAATTCTAATTGGAAGAGTTGTGCCTGATGCAATTGTGGCCAATGCATTATCAACATTTGTTGCACATATGTTCCCAAATTGGGTACAAAAGTGGCTAAAATGTTCATAATGGGGATTATGTCATTTCTGGAGATCTGGGTTAAAAAGGCATTAGCATGTAATTGATTTGGCACATGCTAATGCTAAGGGTGAAAAAGCTTACTAATACCCTCCCACCAGAGGCTGCAGCAAAAATGCTGAGGTAAGGTTGAAGCCACCAAGTACTAAAGTAGCTAAATTGCTACAAACTGGCAAAAATACTGTGCCATGTTCTCCAATCTTAATGACACGGTAAAGTAATTGATATATATTACAAAGCTGCTTGAAATTGTGTTTACTTTTCAAAAAGCCCAAGTTGTGTTGGGGTGGAGTTCCCCTTTAGATCTGAAACATTTGATTCATGTTAGCTGAGGGGTAACCATCTATCTCTTATGTAGATATATTCGTTTTGTGGGGCACAAGCAGCAAAAAGATGCTGTACCTAGGCCAAGAGTATATGTACGTAGCCCACAAGTAAATATTCAGAAAAATAAATAGCTGCAGGCTTTAAGCTGCAGCTTTTTAAATCTTATGGAATTTTCCAGCCTGAGGATCCAGCAGTCGCTCAGTTGCTCAGTGTGTAAATAGCCATTCGGATGATGAATAAAAATACTGAGAGTTTTCTCTCCCATGAAAGTGGTACATTTCAGATAAAACATTGATGCGCCACAGGAACCCAGAAACAACTGTAAGACCATAAACCAGTGATGAATATTCTGCTTTTCCAAAAGCATCCTCAGTCCCTTTTAACGGCAACAAAATGACTGCTCGTCAAAGGAAATTTCATTGCGCTGTCAGCATCCAAAACATTCTGTCACTGAAGGTGAACGTGACTTTTATCTCTTTTATCTGGCTGTACTGTACATTACAGTGAATGGAATAATCCCTTAAATATCTCTCCCCATTCTCTTTCTATATCACCCACCGGCAACAATTTTTTCAAAAGATAATCCCCAAATTTCCATAATTTAATGTCCCCAAAGACTGCATGCACATGGAGGAGGGGGGTCTAAAAAGCATAAAAATCCTATATATCAAGGCTGTACACTTTATAGATTTACTGCTGTCCCTTTCAGGCATTATTATCCCGAATGGTGTTGCAGAATGAGTGACCTGACATAACCCCACATGTTTTCATTTATCAAATACAGTGGTGTGAAAAACTATTTGCCCCCTTCCTGATTTCTTATTCTTTTGCATGTTTGTCACACAAAATGTTTCTGATCATCAAACACATTTAACTATTAGTCAAAGATAACACAAGTAAACACAAAATGCAGTTTTTAAATGAGGGTTTTTATTATTTAGGGAGAAAAAAAATCCAAACCTACATGGCCCTGTGTGAAAAAGTAATTGCCCCCTGAACCTAATAACTGGTTGGGCCACCCTTAGCAGCAATAACTGCAATCAAGCGTTTGCGATAACTTGCAACAAGTCTTTTACAGCGCTCTGGAGGAATTTTGGCCCACTCATCTTTGCAGAATTGTTGTAATTCAGCTTTATTTGAGGGTTTTCTAGCATGAACCGCCTT
The DNA here is from genome assembly GCF_000004195.4 of Xenopus tropicalis. Classification (NCBI taxonomy): domain Eukaryota; kingdom Metazoa; phylum Chordata; class Amphibia; order Anura; family Pipidae; genus Xenopus; species Xenopus tropicalis. Next base: position 39,073,294 of record NC_030684.2, on the reverse strand, counting down.
TTTAAGGTCATGCCACAACATCTCAATAGGATTCAGGTCAGGACTTTGACTAGGCCACTCCAAAGTCTTCATTTTGTTTTTCTTCAGCCATTCAGAGGTGGATTTGCTGGTGTGTTTTGGGTCATTGTCCTGCTGCAGCACCCAAGATCGCTTCAGCTTGAGTTGACGAACAGATGGCCGGACATTCTCCTTCAGGATTTTTTGGTAGACAGTAGAATTCATGGTTCCATCTATCACAGCAAGCCTTCCAGGTCCTGAAGCAGCAAAACAACCCCAGACCATCACACTACCACCACCATATTTTACTGTTGGTATGATGTTCTTTTCTGAAATGCTGTGTTACTTTTACGCCAGATGTAACGGGACACGCACCTTCCAAAAAGTTCAACTTTTGTCTCGTCGGTCCACAAGGTATTTTCCCAAAAGTCTTGGCAATCATTGAGATGTTTTTTAGCAAAATTGAGACGAGCCATAATGTTCTTTTTGCTTAAAAGTGGTTTGCGCCTTGGAAATCTGCCATGCAGGCCGTTTTTGCCCAGTCTCTTTCTTATGGTGGAGTCGTGAACACTGACCTTAATTGAGGCAAGTGAGGCCTGCAGTTCTTTAGATGTTGTCCTGGGGTCTTTTGTGGCCTCTCGGATGAGTTGTCTCTGCGCTCTTGGGGTAATTTTGGTCGGCCGGCCACTCCTGGGAAGGTTCACCACTGTTCCATGTTTTTGCCATTTGTGGATAATGGCTCTCACTGTGGTTCGCTGGAGTCCCAAAGCTTTAGAAATGGCTTTATAACCTTTACCAGACGGATAGATCTCAATTACTTTTGTTCTCATTTGTTCCTGAATTTCTTTGGATCTTGGCATGATGTCTAGCTTTTGAGGTGCTTTTGGTCTACTTCTCTGTGTCAGGTAGCTCCTATTTAAGTGATTTCTTGATTGAAACAGGTATGGCAGTAATCAGGCCTGGGGGTGACTACAGAAATTGAACTAAGGTGTGATAAACTACAGTTACAGTAAGTTATTTTTTAACAATCACTTTTTCACACAGGGGCATGTAGATTTGGAGTTTTTTTTCTCCCTTAATAACGTAAACCTTCATTTAAAAACTGCATTTTGTGTTCAATTATGTTATCTTTGACTAATAGTTAACGGTTTTTGATGAGCAGAAACATTTAAGTGTGACAAACATGCAAAAGAATAAGAAATCAGGAAGGGGGCAAATACTTTTTCACACCACTGTAAATATAGCTAGGAACACTGTATTTTATTTACTGAACTTATTGTAGCTGCATTGTAACAAAAATGACCCATGTTTTTAAAGTTGTCCACAGGAGTTCATCATCTTGTGAGTGTCAGTGACACTGTACATGCTCAGTGTGCTCTGGGCTAACAATCCAACCTTAGGGGTTGTCAGAAATGAGGTTGATGTGTCAATAAAGTAGTTGTGACTTTTACATTATAAATTGTCAGTCAGTCCATAAGCTCAGATAACTGCCAGCAGCCCAAAGCATATGTTGTGGATGAACAGAAAAGAAACAGAGAAGCAAATCCAGATCCAAAGTATTTCAGGGGCATCTTAGCCATGCCTATTACACCCTGGCTCTGCCCTTGTTAGGCCCCTTGTTACTAGTTAAGTAGCAAATTGTTTTCGCCAGACAAAGATTTGCACCGAATTTCTGATTTTGGCATTGGCGAATTGTTTTGTGAAACTTCTGCCGCAAAATTCGTTGTGCATCCAAAAAAGTCCCAGGCGCCTCAAATTGGGTGCTGTCGCGTAAAAATGGGCGTGGTTGTCTCAAAATGGGTGTGTCCAAAAAAAGTCACACAACAAATGTGTTGTGTCTTTCGACGTTTCGTAATTTTTTCTATTGTTTTGCTAATTTTTCGGCAAAGCAAAATGGACAGATTCACTCATCACTAATAGGGTCTCATTAATGTTTAAATGATTTTTTTAGCAGACTTAATTTATGGAGACCAAAATTACGGAACCCAGGTCTCTTACATTTTGGATAATAGGTCCTGTACCTGTAGTAATAAAACAGTAGCTTGTACTTGACCCTTAATAAGCTGTATGAATCCATATTAGTGGCAAAACTAAATGATTTTTAGCAGACTTAGGATATGGAGATCCAAATTAGGTAAAGATCCCAGGTCCCAAACATTCCAAATAATAAATCCTAAACCTGTACTTATATTTTGTACAGTTCCCCCTTTATCTCCCTGTAGGTTAGAAGCAGTCTGTACAGAACTTCTTACCTTGCAACTTTAAAGTAATAACTAAATAAATGAAAGAGCCATTGCCCAAGGATTGTACCCTGAGGTGCTCTATTTAAACACTGGACGAAGAAGAAATTGTTGCATTAATCACATCTCTGCATTTCATCATGGAGCTGTTTTTCTATTAAGTACAAATAGTTGGCCCCGGAGCTACGTTTTTTAATTTACACAGTTGTCATTTGTTCTTTGCCAGGTCTAAGCACTGGAGTGACCCCGGACTGCTGAACTTTACTTCACAAAAAGCTGGTAATTGTACTTAACAATGTATACAGTACCTCCCAATACTGCTATGTTGTTGTCCAACAATAAATTGATCAATGATATCCATTGTATTATCATTCAAATTTTATATGCCAGGGTGGGGCTATATCCAGTTGGGTTAGACAAACCATATATGAAAACGATAGTAAAAGGCACAAATAACCAATAGTAAAGAGGCATCAGCCCCTGACTCTCAGCATGGGGTGTGTAATGCAAAAGTAGCAGCCAATGTGGTCATACAGACACTCAAGAATTTCCGCATGGGGCCACAAAGTAATAAAGTAATAAAGTCTTTATGCAAAGCTGCATTAAACCACGAGACATCTCCATAGACCCTACGCGTTTGGTGCCCGAGGGGCACTTAATTATGGGCTATATCCAGCTAGCTTAGACCAGCGGTCACCTAGGATCATCGGAAAACACATATTTCCGATGCTCTTAGGAATAATTTTATGGTTGGCATCACCACAACATGAGGAACTGTATTAAAGGGTTGTGGCATTAGGAAGGTTGAGAACCACTGGCTTAGGGCCGTGACAGATGGGGAGATTAGTCGCCCCGTGAGCGACTAATCGCACCACGATGTCACAGTCGGATGGCATACGCGCTGCAGCATTTTGCAGAAATCGCCAAAGTTGCCTTGAGAGGCAACTTTGGCGATTGCGCCGCCGGTGGGATGGCATTTCGGGGAGATTAGTCGGCTGAGACAAGGGAGATTTGTTGCGTGGTGATTAATCTCCCCGTGTGCCACAGCCCTTAGACAAACCCTAGCCTGTCTGTGCTGTCTCTACAGCATAGAGTGCCAATGTGTGAAATTGATCTGATACATCCAATGGCTACTATTTCCCTTCCTCTTACCAGTGCCAGATATCTGACAGCACGAGCAATTATGTAGGTGTGAGAGACTGATAGGTGGTAAACATTTCTTCAAAATAGAAACGCATTGTTCAGCCTTATTTCTACACCAAATTGCATTTCTCACTGCTAGTAAAGAAGAACGGGCCAAGTTTCCTTCACCATCTGGAAAGAAGTAGCAGATTTTAGATTTATTGCTGAGATTTCTAATTACCAGTCGAGTGGAGTAACTGGACACATTGTGTTTTGGAAAAATAATACAAACAATGTCATTCTAATGAAATGAACAGGAAGGAAGACAGAAACCAATAAAGGGCCACTATGTCCTTATTTTTATTTTGCCTTTTTATGTGTGTAATGGAAATATATTCCTAGGTGGAAGTATTATTGATTTGATTGAGCTGTCTATAAAAAGCTAGAAATGCATCCTGCTGCCTCCTATCCACATGAATAGGATAAGCCTGACAGCACCAGTACTGGAACTTTAAAACCCAGAAACACTGTACTGAGCATTTTGGGCTAAGCATTTGCTGTCAGGGAGTTTGAGCCCTTTTCAGCCATCCAGAAACAATGTTCTATCAGTCTTTAGTTTAAGAAACTGTTAGCAGATAACTTTGTTGCTGATTTAGGACTATGGAACATGGGACATTTTTTAATATTGTGTTTTGGAAACGTTTCCAATAAAAAAGAAAGAAAAGAAAAGAAGTAGCCGACAATTGCCACTTTGAAAATTAGAACTGCCAAAGACAACCCTCTGTGCTTTTCCACTTTCATTGCCATAGATTCTTTATTCTTCTTCTCCAGTATTATAGTCCCCTTGGCAGAAGAAGATGCAGTAGCCATGGCCCAACTCCCCTGGGGCATTGTCTGATGTTGTTAGAGAAATGGGCAGCTAAAAAATTGCCAATACTGGGATTCCAAATACCGCATTTTTCGCTATATAAGACGCACTTTTTCTTCCCCAAAACTGGGGGGGAAAAGTTGGTGCGTCTTATACGGCGAACTGCGTCTTCCTCTATGTGCCGCGGCCCTCTGCTACATCCTCGCTTTTATAAGGTTGCGCCCGTGCGTACTGACGTCACACGCACAGGGCGCAACCTTATAAAAGCACAGAAGCAGCTGGGAGAGCGGCACAGAGAGGAAGACATCACGGGAGCGGGAGGCCGCTGGGGGGCGGTTAGGGGGGAAATGGAAGGTGCTTGGGGGCCCTGGGGGAAGCTGAAGAATGCTGGGGGTGCCGTGGGGGAGTTGGAGGATGCTTGGAGGCCCTGGGGGACGCTGAAGGATACTTGGGGGGGGCCCTGGGGGAAGCTGAAGGATACTTGGGGGGGCCCTGGGGGAAGCTGAAGGATACTTGGGGGGCCCTGGGGGAAGCTGAAGGATACTTGGGGGGGGGCTGGGGAAAGCTGAAGGATACTTGGGGGGGCCCTGGGGGAAGCTGAAGGATGCTTGGGGGGGCCCTGGGGGAAGCTGAAGGATACTTGGGGGGGCCCTGGGGGAAGCTGAAGGATACTTGGGGGGGCCCTGGGGGAAGCTGAAGGATTCTTGGGGGGGCCCTGGGGGAAGCTGAAGGATACTTGGGGGGGCCTGGGGGAAGCTGAAGGATGCTTGGGGGGGGCCCTGGGGGAAGCCTCATTATGTGCGAGCCCAGAGACAATTAACTTTATACAGTTGATATAAAATATTTTACTACAGTATTTGGTTCAGAATCTTTTTTTTCTAGATTTTCCTCCTTTAAAATTGGGTGCGTCTTATATTCCGGAGCGTCTTATAGACACCCCAAAGAACTATGCCAACATAGGTATCCTACACCATTCAGCATGACTTAGGGCGTTAAATGATTTTTAAATCAGAATGAATTTTAAAAAAATATAGGGTAGGGTTAAAAACCCTGGCCAATAAGCCTTTCTAGCTCCTGGCAGTTGGAGTGGGAAATGCTCTTTCCACCTTGGTTAGTTTGGTAGGGTGCATTTCCAAGTCTCCAGTCTTTGCTGGGTAGGCTATACTGGAGATATACAAAAGCTAAACAGTAATCATGTATTTAATTTACAAATATTGTATAAATTTATATAGTTTGTCCCAGGAGGGTGAAAATCTCATCCCACTAGTTGGGAGGGCCATATGTCAATATTTAGATCTAGTCAATACTTCATTTCTGACCTCCATATCACCCGCTTTTAACGCACTTTAAATTCAAAAATGGTCTAAATGTCCCTTGTATGTTCCCAAGAAAGGCTTTGTTGAGTTGATGGGGTCTATATGAGAAGTCTGATGATACATTCATTTTACTCTGACTACAATGTCCTGGTTAAAAACCTGTCAGAAGTATCATAGGCATGTTGTATATATTAGTCAGTATATATATTAGTTAGGCAGTATTAACAATGTTGGCAAACTTTACAATTAAAGCCAACAGAACAGAATATTGGTCAGTAACAAAGATAGAAGTAGAAAGAAACCAGCAGCAGTTACAGTCAGCACTGTTGCCCTCTGTTGTAAACTCGGGAGAGGGAAGAACAAGTCTCTTATATAAATTACCTGCAGAGTTGGCAGTGAAGGTCATGCTTGCGCAACCATATCCTCAAGTAGCAATGAATAAGTGACTAGTTCAAACACAGGCAAGAGCCTAAGTAAGAAATGTCAAGAATTGGAAAGTCTATGGAGGAAAACTGCTAAATTAATGCAGGAGAAATGCTACTAAAGTAGTTCCGTATGAGAATGTTAGCTGGTTAGTTAGATGAGGAGATGAGATGCTAGACACTTCTTCATGGGGTAAGTGCTCATACATATTGATTATATAGATCTGATTGATTCAGGCAGAATCAGATATACTGGATACAAAAGTAAGTACTCACATCCATTCATTTACTCTCATCAATGTTACATCCTTGGCATCCTTGCAGCAGGATCCTGACAAACTGGCAATCTGGGCGGCTAAGTGGCAGATGAGATTTAATGTAGATAAATGTAAGGTCATGCACCTGGGATGTAAAAATATGCAGCCACTTATACCCTTAATGGGACTGCACTAGGCAAATCCATAATGGATAAGGACCTTGGAGTCAGTGGCATAACTCGGTCACGCTGGGTCCCCCTGCAAAGAAATCTTTTGAAGGGACCCGACATGAACAGTCCCTGCGCCCTCTCCAGGCCTGCACCAAGCTGAATCTCCCATCCCGTGCTGCTATTTTTTAAAAAAAGGTGGGAGAGGGGTTTGGGGAAGGGGGATTACAATAAAACAAGTAGTATAGGTAGTTACGCCACTGCTTGGAGGCCATGCCAGGCGGCAGCTGCAAGGGCAAACAAGGTTTTATGCTGTATTAAAAGGGGCATAGATTTACAAAACATTGTTCCCCTTTACAAAACACTGGTAAGGCTCCATCTAGAATAAGCGGCACATCTTTGGTCTCCAGTGCTCAAAGAATTGACTAATCTCCCCGTTTGTCACTGCCCTTACAGTTGTACGGGATAATACACATATACATGGGGAATCCACATATTCATGCCAGCAAAACATTAATACAATTTAACGTCAGTGCCTGAGAAGACTGTGATTATACGCCAGACCAGGGTTGGACTAGGCCACCAGGGCACTGGGTAAGTTTAAAGAGGAGGGGGTCAGATGGGTGGTGGGGGCACCTGTGGGGTGTGAAGACATGGGCGGGGGCCAATTGGGGGGAGCAGGGGCCCCTGAGGCAGTAGCCCCAGAGGCCCTGCACCCCCAGTCCGACCCTGCGCCAGACATATTGCCTCAGACTTTGCCAGAGCCTGACAAGGAGGCCATTTGCAGTGTAGTAAACATTGCTTTCTGTTGCAATTAAAGTAAATAAACTTTAAAACCACTAAAAATGTTGAATGAATGCATAATGGTAAGTTGCTTACAATTCCATGTATTTGTTATAAGAAACAGTACCAACAAAGTGATCTTACAGATTATTGCTGCTTCCTGTGCTCTTCTCAATAACTGTCTGAGCTGGGCATTATAACTCAAGCCCAGCTAATCCCTATGAATATCTCCCTCCACTCATTAACCCCACAGAGATTCTGGATAATGTGGAGTTACATTTGTAGCTGATAACTAAGCTGGTCAGTTTGTAACTATGAAAATATGATGTATGCAATAGGTCACGTCCAGCAAAAGGTTAATTATGCCTGAGACAAATGGCAACAATCGTTGGGTGCTGGGGGGGAGTACAGTGCTCTCTCTGTCCTTGTGCTAGTAGGGAAAGTGAGGATTAATTATTTATGGGGTAAAAACTAGGGATGCACTGAATTCATTATTTTTACATTCAGATGTATAGTGAATCCTCTACAGATAATTTGGTTTGGATACAGAATTAAATCCAAACCCTCATTTGCAGTGTCGGACTATCCTGCCACAGTATTATCAGCTCTTTCTTGTTTCTTCCATAGGCTTCTATAGATATTCACCCCTAACAACTGCCAATTAGTGTGAGACGGGGCCCTGAATGCCCTTAGCGGCCCAGTCTGACACTGAATATTCTGATAAATAATATGATTGGAAGATTCAGTTTGGCACAGAACGAAAGATTTAGCCAAATTATTGAAATGTTATGTATATATATAATGGTATAGGATCCATTACCTATTATCCAGAAAGCTCCAAATTACAGGAAGATAATAGAGATTTTTAAACATGATCTCCTTTTAAACATGATTTTTCTAATAATACAATATTTAGTACTTAATTCAAACTAACATATAATTAATCCTTATTGGAGGCAAAACAATGCTATCGGGATAACCCTGATAATATGATTTTACGTTTTCCTGCATTTTACAAAGTTTTTTATGGTCCCATGAAAATTATGAAATGGGAGTTCTACCCTGTATGTATATATATATAGTGCAGCCCCCTTTCCTAATTGTCAGAGCACCATTGTGCCAAAAGAATAGGTTGCCCACTTCACTCGCTTGCTGAACACCAGAAATTACACCAGACAGACTTCAACTGTAGTGATGAGCGAATCGGTCGTGTTTCACTTCGCATAAAATTTGCAAAACAGCAAGAAAATTAGTGAAATGGCAAAAAATTTGTGAAACGCATTTGTTGCACGTTGTTGCACGCATTTGTTGCACGTTCTATTTTTTGTCGGACGCACTTTTTTGCCGTGAAAAAAAATCCGGCGCTGCGAAATTTTCTGCAGCAAATTTTTCCGGAAGTTTCGCGAAACAATTCATCAATGACGACATGCGGAAATTCACTGTGGATCCATGCCTGCCGAAAAAATTCGCTCATCACTATTCAACTGCACCCAATTTGCCACGTATTGTAAGTGCAATTGTGTTTATATTGGCAAGTGTTGCTCAGCTGTGCCAGGCTCAGCACAATTGTGTTAGATTCACCCCGTTCACTCATAATTAAGCTGGAATTCTGGGGAAACTCAAAATTGCACTTTGCTCACCGCACTTGTAGATGATGTAGACCCTAAAGATTTTAAAAAACAAGAAACATGCAGAAAAAAAACAGATTTTGAATACAGGCCCTATTTATTGGGTTCATGTGGAACATGTATATTCTGCATACAGTATCCATAAACTGCATGAAGTCCTTTCTTGCTTTATGTCGTCCAATACCTGCCTCTAACAGCAATATCCAAAAGTTTGTGTATATCATGTGTGCTTTGGCCCATCTGTTAATACAGAAACTCACATGGTGCTCGAGGGATTAAAAATGGGTTATTCTTCAGAACTCATTTTTGTCAAGGTTGTCTGTTTTTTTAAGCATTTCTCTGGAGTGTAGTCCCAATTGTTGGGATATTTATAGCTGGTCAGTGCTGGAACACAAAGGATAATGACAGGTAGATTTGCAGAACGTAGTCAGTAGAAGAATAACAGAGAGTCGGACACAGTGCGCAGATTGATACAAGCAGGTAGAGAGGTGCCAGTGTGGCACTCACATAGTGTGGGAGGATTCTTACAGAAAGTCCTTCTCCCACATTAGTAGTTTATCCTTATCCCCAGGCCCTTTACACTGACCTGTAGCAAGCAGAAACTTCAGACATTGCTCTCACTATTGTTAAAGAAAACAAACACAAAGTGCATTAAGTCACAGTGCTCATAGATTCTCTCTCTTTTCACATCACTTATGTTGTAATTATAATGCTATAATATCAAACATAGAGTTGCCCAACACTGATCAAGCAGACAATACTGTTGGCTGTGACTGCACCAATGTGTACATTTTTGGGCCAAAATCCACCTCACTGCGATTAATGTGCCAGTATCTGTCTCTTGCTTTGGCTACCTGATAAGCTTACGGAACTAGCAGTAGCCAGAGGTATAGAAGGCCCAGTTAGGTAACTAAGTAAGTTAAAAAAGACTTTGCTGTGAAACCCACCATGTGGCTTCTGGTTATACTACTATTACTGTAGTCTTAATGACTGCATGGTGAGAGATAAGAAAGCCAGCCAAGGAGGACCCTTTTACCTGCAGTGCAGTCAGTAGCACCCGCGTGCGGTGAATGAAGGCTTCTTACATGTAATGTGAAGATGAACTGTGGTTGTACATCAGACAGCCAAGGTCCCTTACACTTATGCAAAGTCCATTTGCATCAACCATGGAATCCCAGCGCTGACCTGTGGCCATAATGCTTTGCTCATTATATATAAACAGCAGCTTCTCATGCTATCCCCTATATACGTATAGCCCTTATCTATGGATTTCCCATGGTCATTCAGTATATTTTAAAAAATGTGAATGATTAGTGTAATCTAGCACTGCCCAGAACTGGCCTTGAGTTAAGTGTTTTAATAACCCTCAGTGTCTGTGTAAGGTACATAATACTAAGAACCCCTCATATTACTAGGAACTGGCCAGCATACATGTGGGTATACCAGATAACCATCCCACTAAGACTAGCAGGTTTTATACTAAGCATTAATTAAGCATTTTATAACTTGATCACAAGCATGGTGGCCTAATTTTGTTTTTTGTGTAGTTGGCGGTATCTCACATGCAAAGCACGGCACTTACTATTAGTAAAGATATAAAGTATATTTAATATCTGACTGTGTATGTTGTATATGGTTTAGTGTATTTATTAGTCCTTACCTCAAAGCACTTTACGGGGGTTTTTTAACTGAAGTAATAATGTAGAGAAACACTCCAGCATGCTGATATGAGGGTTAGACGTGACTCTGTGCAAGCCTTTTATTTGGAGCCATGCTGCCACCAGTTACTGAAAGCATAGTATACACCATGTGGCGACACCCCTGCAGCCATGCCCTCTATAGCAATGTTCCTTTGCCTTTCTATATTTAAATATTGTCATATAGGAAAGCTCTCCTGGGGGATTAAATCCACAGAAAATCCACCCAAATATGACAAACTATCTATGAGCAAAAGCCCCCTAGGACTGCATTACCCTGCACCCTGCTGCCTGGATTTTCCAAGTGACACTTAGCAGTGGTACAGCCAGAACATGACAACAAACTGCCTATAAGTAGTATACTGACAGTTAGCTGGCCCATAATATAAAGCAATGACAGCCACGTGGCTTTGAACAAAAAGCCATCCTCACTTGAACAAAAATACATCAACAGTTTGCACAGTAATAGAGCAGTAAGTGACATACTTCAATGATCAACAAAAATATTTGTAACTACAAGTTAAAAAAGTGCCTCCTTGGGCCTGCCAGTGAATAGGGTTGCCATCTTTTCTTCATGGATGTAAGGGGCAAGGAAGGAGAGGGGGCAATGTTTCAGGGGCTGGGCCATGCCGCTTCAGGACAGGGCCCTGTCATAAATGGGGGAAGTGGGTCTATATTTGGTGAGTAGGAAGGACTTGGGGAGTTAGCAGAGAGAGAGGATGGGAGTAGTTTAGAGGCAGGTCAAGAGCAGAAAAACTAGGGTTTAAAACCTTACCAGTAAGCCTGATATAAAGGGCCCACTTTTACCATTATTAGATGTAGAAAGTTCTGAGTATAATATATGTTAATATATGGCATAAATAAATTGCCTGGCTGTGGCCCACCAGGAGATTGGCACCTTGGTACCCTGGCAGGCCATTCTGATCCAGTTTAATCTTTTATCTTAAAATAAACTTTTCTGTAAGTGGTCTTTATATTTTATTTTTGTGCATTAGTTTATTTTGTTATCATTTGGAACAATGTGTTGTCAATCCTGTGATTTTAGGGCTTATTTACCCTAGTAACAGGCACTAGTTAGGAAGGCAAAAGGTATGATAAATAGTAAAGGGCCAATTGTAAACAATAATTCTTACAAAAAAATGATAGAAATAACAGTGGCCATAAATGAATAGATCTTTCACCGATATGACCACCATGAGCTGGGTGATATTGGGTTGATAAAATGATTTGGCCCTTGGGCTAACAATCAGATCATAATGGTTGGCAAAGTAGGTTATTGGGAATGGACCACATCAATGCTTTGGTGAGATCTTCACCCCAACTGGAAAATCAAACCTTCCCTACTGACTAGATATCAGTAAGGCCCATCACATACACGGGCCAATAAGTCTGGAAGGATTGAAACGGCAGCTTTTATCGGCCCCTGTTAGGCCCATCACAGGACAGTGCAGGGGGCATTATAGTACCCCTTTTTTTAGACAACAGTATGAAAATGTTTTGTATCACAATACAGAACCCCATTCTCTGGCTTATCCTTGCATGGCAGTGGCCTGGACTAAGATTCATAACAGACTCTGGTATTTTAGGTGCAAAGAGGCCTAAAAACACCCAACGACATTTTTACGTAGGCACAAGAGATATTACATTTTTTCCCTACTTAGACCCCCCCAATGACAAAAATGATGCCACTGCATCAGCATGTCTCCTATCAAAGCCCTACAGTGCTAATATAAATTGTTAGCAGTACATAATGGAACATATTATGTAAGCACATCATATTTATTATTGGTGTATAATAACATTATAATAAAGTATAGGTTATTATATGCGATAGGTAATTGTTTTATAATGGTGTGTGTATAATATATCTTCTTTTACAGCAGTGCAGTTATCCAAAGCAACAAGATACAGGTATAGGATCTATTCCAGATTGCTTGGGACCTGGGGTTTTCCATATAAGATATCTTTCCATAATTTGCATCTCCATAGCTTAAATTTGCTACAAAATAATTTAAACATTTAATAAACCCAGTAGAATTGTTTGCCACCAATATGGATTAATGCAGCTTAGTTACCATCAATTACAAGCTACCACCCCCCATAATTTGGAGCTTTTTGGGTAATGAGTTTCCCTTACCTGTACTTAGTATTAATTTAGTTGACAGATTCAAACAAATGACTAATTGGCTGGAATGGATTGCTGAAATACCAACCGTGTTAGTAATGGAGCCCTAAACTTTGTATGGAATGAAATGTTAACGTTTATTTCAGATGTCTGACATCTAGATATTATCAGTTTAATATACTCTGTATACCGAATTCCATTCCATCCATTTTACTTAACATATCCCCAAAACTACATAATTAAACCCATTTTTGCTTTTGAGAATTGTGAAAATGTTAAACCTGCTGTATAGAAATGCAAAAAATCTTTTTTTAAAAAAACAAAACACTTGCAGTGTAATTGTGCAAAGTGAGGTTTTGGGATTCTGTGCAAGATATTAAAAGATATTGTGCATGTTTGAATGTTCCGCTTCTGAATCTAGTTTATAAATTGGCTTTTACTATGACATAGATAGCAGTATAAGAGCGCATAAGACAATATGTGCAGGGTGTTCATTTTTCATCTCTGTTTTTGTAGTTTTTTAAAAAAATATTTAAAAGTTGCTTTCTGCAACTCTCAGGCTTGAAATTTCAGCTGCAATCTGGTTTCTAAGGCTTAATTACCCTAACAACCAGGCAGTAGATTGCATACCAGAATGGAAAATGAATAGCAGAGGCAGTGACGTAACTATTCTGTGCTGTGCCCCCCTGCCCAGCAAAGAGTAGACTCACCTGGCCCCCCTGCCCAGCAAAGAGTAGACTCACCTGGCCCCCCTGCCCAGTAAAGAGTAGACTCATCCGCCCCCCTGCCCAGCAAAGAGTAGACTCACCTGGCCCCCCTGCCCAGCAAAGAGTAGACTCATCTGCCCCCCTGCCCAGGAAAGAGTAGACTCACCCGGCCCCCCCTGCCCAGCAAAGAGTAGACTCACCCGGCCCCCCTGCCCAGCAAAGAGTAGACCCACCCGGCCCCCCTGCCCAGCAAAGAGTAGACTCACCCGGCCCCCTGCCCAGCAAAGAGTAGACTCACCTGGCCCCCCTGCCCAGCAAAGAGTAGACTCACCCGGCCCCCCTGCCCAGCAAAGAGTAGACTCACCCGGCCCCCCTGCCCAGCAAAGAGTAGACCCACCCGGCCCCCCTGCCCAGCAAAGAGTAGACTCACCCGGCCCCCTGCCCAGCAAAGAGTAGACTCACCTGGCCCCCCTGCCCAGCAAAGAGTAGACTCACCTGGCCCCCCTGCCCAGCAAAGAGTAGACTCACCCGACCCCCTGCCCTGACTTGGCCACTGCACCTGCTTGAAAATAAATTCTTGCTCTCCTACCTGAGAGCCAGCGCAAAGCATAGATTTGTATGCAGTAAATGAGAAAGCAGTCCCCTGGGCCCCCTGCGACTCCAGGGTCAGTGACCCCATCAACCAGACATAATTTTCAGGCACAATAGAAATGCTAGTAATAAATAAAACATACAAAATAAATGCTAAAGACCAACTGTTGGTTGTTCAGAATAGGTGTATCTATAGCATACTTAAGTTTGTTCATATACAGGTGAACTTTCTGTTTAAAATAAATGTAGACTCTCTAGTGGGTCAAGTTGTAAGAAACCCCCAGTGATCCGACCCCAGCCTGGTAATCCCCTTTTTCAAACAATGCACTGGCCTGGGGTACTTTTCCACTTGAAGAAAGTAGATTTTGCTTAAATTATTAATTGATTTTTATAACTCCCTTTATTTTATTAATGAGCTGTGTGCTTTAATTATTGTGCTTCATGGCGAGTTTTTGTAGTATTGCCTTTGCCTCCCTCGGCTATAACAGGGTTGTCCAGCTGCAGGCCTTTAGGTGTTGTGAACAACAAGCAGCATCGGCAAAGGCTGACTAGAGGATGCTGGGAGTTGCAGTCAAAAACATGTGGGGGCCACAAGATGGACAATGGCTTGCTGCAGATAAAACATTATGTACATATACAATGCATTTCTACGTAAGAAACAGAAGGCAGTTCAACAACAACATGCCAGTTGTCAGAAAACAGCTTATACCAGAAAATGGTTCACAGTGGCTTAAGCGTAGGTCATACTTGGTTCCCATACACTGTAGCTGGTTAGCATTGCGCTGCTGAGAGGATTAAGTCTAGAGCAATAAATGCAGCGGAGCCTCATAACTGCTCACCAAGCTAGAGTATAAAATACCTGCTTTAGATAAGTATATGGCCATTTAGCAGATTTTTGTCATCAAAACCCCTTCTTACAGTGACAAAATTAGGAACATGTCTATATACATCTATTTCTCAAGAAAAAATAAGAGGGGCTGGAAAAAAGGTAATGGAAAGTCTGCAAGGTTGGTGGCATCTTCATCCGGTCAGTCCCGAGGGCATTATTCTACTGGACAGACAAAGGGTTGGAGTCTATAGGAAGGTTCTGCATGATTGTAATGGCAGGAGTTGCACGTCACAGAAGTTAGTATGCAGTCTACCTCTACACAAGGTTCAGCAGGAGACACGGGTGAGGAAAAGGTTGGGTAGGAGAGTGGATATTTAAGCAATTTGGGTCACTCACGGTAGAAAACATATTCAGTGTAAGATGTCCAGATCTTGTCATCTGTTTGGTCATGAGCAAAAGCGCAGGTTCCAGTGGAGTTACAAGCAACCATGTGAAATCCAGCATCTGCCAACCTATCAAAAGCCTGTTCTAGGAAGGTGAACTTCAGGTAGTACCTTGAAGTATATCTTTCAGGTGGTCGGTCTGGATCCCGGCTATCATTCAAAGTGTCCCCAAATACCTCTTTGGCCAAGGAAGTTTTGCCACAAACCATAATCCGTGCCACCCTTCTGAATTTGGCATCTGTTTGGCTGTCACGTCCTAGAGTATAAGAGCCTCTGTATCCAATGGTGATGAAGCCAGAGCGGCGGAGGTCAGACATGGTGGATTGGTTGCCGGCAGCAGCTGCAAGAGCTGCACTGACAGAAGCCAAATTTCGTGCCACCTCTACATTTGGCGACTGCTCCTCGGAGTCACTTTGAAAAGCATCGTCGCCGATGGAATTCTGCTTGCTGACTTTGGGTGCTAAGATCTTTACCAGTTCTGGAAGTCTGAAGAACTCTGCTTCTCTCTGCAACCTCAGCCTTTCTGGAAAGTGGTCAGGAAGTACCAGCTGCTGGTCCCTCATGTAATCCAAGACATATCTGAAGAGAAACCCATCACGATCTAAAAAGTAACGTCCTTTGCTGTCACGGGCTAGAGGACGAGAGTTTCTTTGAGAAAACATCTCGCTGAGGAGAGAGCCAGGCACACTGACCAATGTGGGATACCGAGTGATATAAACCTGCCCGCCAACATTGAGTTCTATAATGTCAGGGAATGGGGGCAGCTCTTCTCCTTGTCTAATGCAGCTTGTGTGGTCTGCAAGGGCCATGGTTTCTTCTGTTTGACCTGTTTTAGGAAAGAGAGAGAGAGAATGTAATTAATAAGAGGTAATGTTGCACGTTTTTGAGGTTTGTATTTTCTCTAATTAATTTACAGTTTAATCAAGCAGTCTGTGCTCTTCTGGCTTCTTTAACCATTTCATTAGGCATGTCTGGACTAAGATTCATAAAAGCCCTAGTATTTTAACTACACAGAAATCCAAATAGCTTCACAGGTCCAATAAAAAGTGCCAGTCTTTGGCACAATACATTACAGCAGCCCCTTGGCATTAGCAAGAGCTTCAAGATTGCCAAGGACATTGCCAAGGTCATTTACGGCTACCATGGACATTTTGTCACTTCAGAGACAAAGCCCTCCCTCTTACTCTGACTGGGACAGGGTGATGCGGAATTGCTAGTTTAGAGCATCTCTTCACTGTGCTGCACTCAATGAGCCAAGACTTCATTTCGGCTCTTAAATCTGCTGGTGACTTTTGCTGCCCCTGGAAAATGCCACTTGAGGCAGGGGGTTCACCTAACATTATGACAGAAGGTCCCCTGAATCTACAGATCAGCACCTTTTTCTACACTCAGCACATTTAGTGCTCAATGTAGAATATCTGTCCCTTTCTATTCCCTGCAATGCTAGCCCATTGAAACTATATAGTAGCAGTAATCTATCCTCAATCTCTTCTCCAATATTCCAATTCCCACAATTCCTTGAATGCCCCATGGATAACAGACCTGCGAAAAAGGAGAATCACAGAAGTGTGCAAGGCATTGTGGGAATTAATGCATGGAAAAATGCTACGTGAACTTCCCCCACCTTTTCAATTTATGTTTAATGGCTATATAAATTGATAGGATTAAAAGTGCCGGTGGGCTAAATCCCCCTGTGAATCAATTTTTCAATATGTAAATGAAAGAATCGTTCCTTCATATAATTGGAATGGTTTCCTTCTATACATATACAGTGATCACATCCCTGGAAGGCCATAGGCTGGACATCCTTGGTCCACAGAGAACTACAAGCAACTCAGTATTTATTTATGAGACGTAAGATTTGCTGCTGAAGTGTCCAGCCTCATTGGCCAGCCCTCTGCCTTGTGCTATTGGCCCAGAACCTGCTATTGTATAGTAATCCCCATTTATAGACACAGTGCATTGTGCAAAGTATCAATTCTAGATGCATATTTTTCCCCACAATCCAGTGTTTTTCCCAGAATTCCAGCATTACTGCCTCCACTAAGACTTGCATGCAGTGCACCAGCATGAAAGCAAATGGCCAAGTTGTGGAACATGCTATTTCCATAGACTTTGAGTGGCGTAGTGGGTACCCTGAAATTGCTCACAGCTTCAGGCTAACATTTTGACCTGAGTTCCATAGCATTAATGTATGCTCTTGCCTGCAGGGGGCATAGAATGACATATTTTATAAAAAAAAAAAAAGGTTTAAAAAAATTAAGATGAATAAGAACAGATAGTGTTTCTTGAGCACTATCCTTGATGGTTAGTGCCAGTATGTACATCAATCAAATGAGCGTTTGAAGTGCCATAATACTCAGCTCAACCGAGGGGTTGAAGAGTTCCATTAACATTGTTCACCTCCCCTGCCACCCCAGCAACTTGGACCAACGCTCCTAGTTTATCTATTCATGTGGCCCCAGTGTTGATGGGCTTAAAGCTGGGCATACACTCATTGATACATGCACCCTGTGGGCCATGAAAAATCATCCTGATCATTTTTATACCATGGTCGTTTAGTCAGACAGGTTAGGAAATTTCGGTTGGATAACGATAAAATCTGTGCATGGATTGTGTATCTGACGAGATCCTTGGGGGACCTACAGTGCATTCACTTTCATGCAATTGGTGTCTGCCAACTATTTAATATGCAGAGAATCCTACGATTTTTTTATTTTTAGGGCTTTATCCTACAATTTCAGTCAGAATGTTAGTTTTAGATTGTTGCATTTATACGTACGACCAATATCCGAACGTTCATTGGAAGAAGACTAAAATCTGAATGTGTATGGCCAGCTTTAGGCATGGTGCTCCCACTTACCAAAATATCCCTATCAGGAAAGCTTCCCAATAAAAACAAAAAGCAAAGACCATATGTAACATTGATACAGTATATCTAACGACACAAACATCTCAGAGATAACCAGTTTATAAAAGTTTTCTGAATCAGTGTCAGATGGCAGTTTTATTCTGCAGGCAGGGTTGCTAATGGGCTAAATCGATCTACAATCATGGCAGGATGGTTCTGCTACTCAAAGCATTTGATGTGCAGTCCCATGCATTTTATCTGGGTATAAATATTGTTGTATCTTCCAAAGAAAATACATTTTTGATTCCAAAAAAAATCCCTTCCCTTTATTTGGTGGCTAGATCTAACTGAAAAATGACATGGGGAATTAGCAGGCTGGGATTAGGATGTGAGCAGCAGAGATTAGCAGAATTGCTTTCTCTCTAATCCGTTTTGTTCACTCTAACGAGGGCTATAAATAGTTAAAAGGGAAATATGGTGCACAATAGAAAGGGGGAATGCTGAGTAAATGAATGGTAAGAGGGGTTGCAGCGGGGGAGAATATAATGAGAAATGTGCAGAAAAGAGCGAGAGATATAAAAGGATGAAGCGAAAGGATATGGATGGGTATCTGTACTGCAAGGGAACAAATAACATGTACAGGAATGATCAATCATTGGAGAGGCTGCCTCATGTAATCCAGTGCAGACTTAAATAGAGCTTTAGGGGGGAAGTTGGATGGAGTTGCACAAATAAATTGTACAGAGCATAAGAACATTACATGAAACTTCAAAAGGAATCTGATTTATAGAGAACATTCTCTATAGATGAACTTTTTGGGAGGAGGGGATTCATCATAGGGGATGCTGCTTTAGGATTGGAACTGGATTTTCTATCTCTGCTCCTAATCTAATTCTCAGGGTTTGTATTAAAAAAGGTTCCTGTCAATGCAACAAGGCTGAAGGTTGACAATTTCAAAATGATAAAAGTCCAACCTGCAACCTTCCAGCTGTTGTTGGGCTGCTATAGGGGTCTCTCTAATGTTGGGGGCTGACAGAGATGCCCTTCTGCTTTACCTTAATACCACTGCTGCTCTTTTTAGCCTTCATAACATAAGGTTGTTTCGGTAATGGAGGCAAAGTAACCGAACTCCCCATGCTGCATTGCAACACAGCCTGATCTCCTGAGAACTTGTCATAAAAGAATCCAAATTCTGCTGAATGCATAAGGTATAGCCGTATCCTCTTCCTGAGGCATTTGGCGCAACTCATGCGCTACCTGCTTTCTTCACTATCTGTCAACTGATGCACGTGTGAGTCCTACTCGCTGCACTACTGCGCCAGATGCTCCGCTTGCCATTGTCCTCTCTGCTCCACTCACCCAGCTGTCACCTTAGCACTCACACCTCTAGCTGAGAGAAGGCTAATGAACCAGCAGTTCCAGCTCTCCTCCTTTTATTCATCCATAATGACAGGTCACATCTCTCAGGAGACAGCACTTGTTATTTATACCTGCTATGAAATAATCTCACAATGATATAAATCCAGTAAGAAGTACTACCTGTGGGATGCTTGTGGTGGAGCCAGATATTCCCAGGACTGTGTCCTTTATGTATATTTCAACCTTCTTCCTCCTGCCTCCTTCCTCCTCCTCCTCCTCTCTCTCCCGGTGCCTGCACTGATGGTGCTTTAATTTGGCTGAGCACAGAGTGATGAAAGACACTCCCCCTTGTGTGTATGTGTGTGTGTCAATATGTGTGTGTGAGTGTGTGTGCGAACGTCATTTTCAATGCATGTCTGCTTTGCTTAAGGAATAATGAATTCAGCAGAGAGAAGGCTTGTGTGTTTATATCCCTGCCAGAGGAGCAACCGCAGATGATCAGCATCAGGCTCAATTATTGCTGGGATTTAATGCAATTAAGGGCTCGTTTACACTGGCGATTTTTGCCTGATGCACAAATCACTTACCAAGGGGATTCAAAAAGGACTCTTACCCACATGGTGTGTTTGTTTGATGCTTTTGATGGGTTTTTGAGAAGCAACTTTGAGCGCCACTAAGCACCAATATTATTCTACCTAGCTGCACCCATGAGTGTACAGATCTGTGGTTAAGCAGTCATGTTCCACACACGCTGTTATGAGTTTTATACATTTTCAGATTATAATTAAGGTCTACATCAGCGCGTTCAAGGGAGTAAAATGGCATTTTATTGCATTGGTTTAAAGGATTTTGCTGCATTGGTTTATAGCATAAAGTGCATGTCGTACCTTAACACATAAATACATTTGAAAATGATCTAAATACATACACAGATGAATGTAAAATTAGTGTTTAGAAGTACATACTGAAATGCATATAAAATTAATTCCTTTCAATGCACTCACCATACTCTAAAACCCTCTATGTTTACATATCCTAAGCTCTTGTTAGCAAAAATGGCGATTGCGGAAACTTTTGGTCAGGGCTGGTCTTATAGGATGGGGGCAAAATACCCTGTGCTGTTATTTTTTATAGGTCAACCTGCTCAGCTTAAGCTTGAACAAAAATTGGACAACCCAATGGGAAATGTTACTGTGGGACAGCTAGAATGCCCCCTGTAATGGACACCCCATATATAAATAGTTACTTTTGGACAATTGGGCATCACTTGTAACTGTGTTAAGGGGGCCATACACTGTAAGCTCCTCTTGTTTGGCAAGGTTGCCAAGTGAGCGGACCTGATCCCTATATGCCCACCTACGGATGGGCGATACTGGGTTAATTCTAAAGCCAAGCGATCAAATCAAAAGGTAGGCATAGGCACCATCGGATCAGGAACTGCATCAACGAGCCAATGCATACCCCAACAGAAAAATAAAACCTGCCCAATCAAGGTCTGGCTGATTTCAGACTAGAAGTCGGTCAGGGAAGCACATCGGTGGTGCTCATACACGGGGAGATAGGCTGCCAAGCCAGTCTAAGGGACATCGGCAGCTGAAATGGCTCATGTATGGGCACCTTTACTGCTCCCTTTTTACATTGGGGAGGTCTAAGTTTGCACCCCAGCTCTATTTTTATTTAAAAAACAGCGATTAATAAATGTAATGTCTCTCTTTTTCTTTATTATTCTTAAGGGGATGTTCAAATTCAAATTTTTTTCACAATTCAAATGGTTTTGTGCTGTGACAGACGGGGAGATTAGAGATTAGTCTGGTTCAAAAACTCAAATATTTGATATTTATTGAGTGTAAAAAATCTGAAACCTCTAATGTAAGACTTTGGTGTCTAAAAGCTTGCAAGTTTATGTAGAAGTCAATGGGAGTTGGCCTAGGCAGTAAAGCTATTTTTTCAACGTGAGATTTTTGAATTTTTTCATATTTTTTTCGAGTTTGTAAACAGGATGTTTTAATAAATAAACAAACATCTGAGTTTTTTTAAGATGCAAGTTTAATCGAAGCAGAATAAAACTGAAATTCACAAACTCGAAAATCGATACATAAGCCCATTAATGCCAAACACAATGATGCTAGTGAGCAATTACTGTACATACCCCTATCTATATCTGTGCAAATCATCTTTCCACTACTATAGAGAGAGGGGCTTATTAACACTTTATGGAACTACAGTGGTACTTGCATACCCACACATTAAGCCTCATTTACAAATGGAAGTATATGTTGCTCATATTGACACCATCCATTAAATCTGCTTGCCTCTAAAGATGCTCCTAGCACTGGACTGATCAGCATGCAGTACACAAGACTGGAAAGTATCTTTAATGCCCATGGCGCCCCAGTCTGACATTACTAAGTTCCAATGTGCCCACCCAGTCTGCTCTAATGAATGGTGTAAAAGTGCACCTATTGACAGTACATAAGCCTGATCTATTGCACCATTGGTTCAAAAGGCACAACAGACTTGCTCCAAATGAATCACACACTAAAGGTGTTTTAATGTGTACCAGAAATGATGCAATGCCGATTCATAAGAATTAGCACAAGCAGGCCATGCTCAGTCAGACCGCGTTCAGTCAGGATGTGTTCAGAACAAATAGTGTTTTTATTTACCATGGGAGTTAAATTGTGTATCTCATATTTTTGGAACAGTGTCAGAAAGGAATGTTGTTCTCTGTTCCCTAATGTATCTAATTCTAATCTGTTCTCAAGGGTAAAACTGCCATAGATTGTAAGCTCTACGGGGCAGGGACCTCCATCATCTTGTGTCTTTGACTCTTAACTTATTGCAACTGTATTTATCTTGTATCTATCTGTATTTATTGTTGTACTTTGTATTTATCTATTATTATCTTAATAATCCCCCGTTTGTATTAATGTATTCTTCTGTACAGCGCTGCGTACATTAGTAGCGCTTTATAAATAAAGTTATACATACATACATTTTCCATAATTTTCTATGGGAATCAAACTTAGATTACAGGGGGGTTAGTGGCAGAAGGGAATTAGGGTGCCTGCTTTCTCTCCCAATACTTTCTTAGAAAGAAGAAGTCATTCTGGGAATTTCCATTTATACAGAATACCCTATAGGCTGAAGCTTACCACAACCTCCCATAGCACAGAACAAGAAGTTACTGCTGTTGGTTCCAGGCTTTTGATCGCCACAGTTTTTTTACATAAAAGACAGCAACCAATAAAGCACCTTGGGCCTTATTTATTTATAAAAGTAATAACAACAAATATTTATATAGGTACATATTATTAATAGCAAAGAGAATAAGCAAAATGCATACATGCAAACTTGACACAGTGTAAAAACACATTTAACTTCCCAGCCCACTACTTAGCATTTTAATAGGTGTAGTAGTACCATGAAGGAAATAATAACTTATAAATAGCTAGATAATAATTATCAGTCAGACCAATCATTGTACAATTCATAAAGTTTATTGCTTCCAGAAATATCTTTTTAAATAATGCCACTTCTTTTGTAGTAAATCTGTAGTTATGTGTATATGCAAATAGTATTTGATTAATATATTTAAACCACTGGTATACAGGATCTCTTTATAATATTATATAGACAGAATGCCAATATATGCATAAGCCGGTGCTCCTGGTATAACCATTATCTTGGAAGTAATTCAACCAAACAACAATTGACATACATATATTTTCCTCTGTGCAAGAGGTTTATACCTACACATTTATGATCATAGAATTGCCAAGCCACCATACCATGTCAACTTAAATATCATATGGCGGTCCTGACAATTTACCTCTGGTCATATGATTTATGTGTTTTACTAAATGAAACAAAACCCCAAGGACTTGACAAATCCTGCATAAACTCAGGATGTAGCCTCATCCCAAACCAATATCTGTATTCTGTACATCTACTGTCTAATTAGCAACGGGCAATTTACTGTTACTGAATTTGCACAATGATAATATGACACATTGTAAAGCTCCTAATATAGGGCTTCCTTTGCATTGCAAAGCTTTCTGATCCCCAGTCACTGTAATTGCTCCGCTCAAGGTCCTATAGCAATGTAAACAATGGTTTACCAATAAGATCTTGCACCACTGTTGTTTGAATACAAACACAGCAAAATCCCCTCATTTGGTGCAGTTACCATACATGGTCCAATAAGCTGCCAAACATAGATTAAAGAGGCAGAGACACCAGTTAGAAATGGACAATATATGGGCAGCTGTAGTCAATAGTGATAAGGAATACATTCTGTGTGTGCAGATTCACTCACAGGCCCCTCTGACTTGGATGGATTGTGTTCTCAATCTAGCCTTAGTTACGTCAACTATAGCCTTGAAGACAGAACCATCTATTTGGCAAAATGACCTTATTTTCTGTGCTGTAAATAGATATTTCTATGAGCATACACTGGTCAACAGGTAACGCCTATGCTCATACGTTACTTATGACATATTCTACTGTCACAAAGTCTATATAAACCCTGTGCTGTCTTTGTTCTGACTATCTTTTGCTCAGGACCCACTTACGTGTCTAATAAACCTTACCTATTTACCTCAAACGACTTTCGGTATCTGACATTTCCATAACTATTGTTAGCTATTGCATACACATAGGGGCTGATTTACTAAGACACGAATTCGAATCCGAATTGGAAAAATTCCGATTGGAAAACGAACATTTTGCGACTTTTTCGTATTTTTTGCGATTTTTTCGGCGTCTTTACGATTTGCGCGAAAAAACGCGAGTTTTTCGTAGCCATTCCGAAAGTTGCGCAAAGTCGCGATTTTTTTGTAGCGTTAAAACTTGTGCGAAAAGTCGCGCCTTTTTTGTAGTGTTAAAACTTAAAAGGCGCGACTTTTCGCGCAAGTTTTAACGCTACGAAAAAATCGCGACTTTGCGCAACTTTCGGAATGGCTACGAAAAACTTGCGTTTTTTCGCAAAAATCGTATTGGTAACGAAAAAGTCGTGATAATTTCCGAAAAAAAAACCGCAAAATACCGATCATTACGAAAAAAACGCAATCGGACGCATTCGCCCAGTTCGTGGGTTAGTAAATGTGCCCCTAAGTTTTGGGGGTTTCAAGTCTCCCTATGTGCTAAATGTCACTTTTTGAGAAGATTATCACATGCCTTGACACCCCTGTGAGTGCACATTCTAGTGCTTCCCATAAAGGGTCAATGGAAGACAATATCAAGCTTTTTTGACCCTGTGTGTTTAGGTTAGTAAAAAATGTAGTGGGGAAAAATGCCAGCAATCAATTACCTATTGAATGATTAACCCACAAGGTTTGCCGTAGCAAGCACTGCAGAATAAATATTGTTATTATGACCTTCTATGAAGAAAGTTCTGTTAGTAGTAGAAAATATTTTCATGCTGGAAACAATAGCTGCAAATAACAGTAAATTTTAGACTTAATTCTACTAGATACAGTAAATAGCTAAATTTGTTGGGGGTGATTTGTAGCAACAACGGAGGAAGTTTCTTGATAAAATGGCTTCTACAAATATTAGTAAATAAGCCTTGCCATACTGCCATTTTCATGAGATGCTCATGATGAAATATTTCAATAATAATGCACAATTTTCCACACAATACAATTTTCCATAAAACCATGCTGATATTGCTGGTACCATACTGTATTTGCATTCCCCATGAGCAGTTGTTTGCTAGCAGAAAAGGCCACTGAAATGTAATCTGTTTAATGTAATCCACTGGCCCTGGCAACCATGTGGAGCAGCTGCCCTTTCCCAATTACATAAAAGGTTTATGGTGGCTAAAGCTACAGCAGTCCCTGAGAGAACAGCTGGCTGTCTTCATATGTAATGCACTCAGAGACATCAGCGGATGTATGGAACCATATGGGGGTTCACCTTTAAGTTAGCTTTTATTATGTTATAGATTGGCCAATTCTTGAACTTTTCAATTGGTCTTAATTATTTATCTTTTTTGAATTATTTGCCTTCTTCTTCTAACTCTTTGCAGCTCTCAAATGACCCCGGCAGCCAAAAAACAATTGCTCTTTAAGGCTACAATTTTATTGTTATTGTTAGTAACATAGTAAGTTAGGTTGTTCAACCATAATGCCTATATATAACCTGCCTAACTTCTAGTTGATCCAGAGGAAGGCAAAAACCCCATCTGAAGCCTCTCTAATTCGCTGCAGAGGGGAAAAAATTCCTTCCTGACTCCAAGATGGCAATCGGACCGGTCCCTGGATCAACTATCACTATCACTATCCAACCCCTTCTTAAAGCTATATAATGTATCTGCCAGTACGACTGATTCAGGGAGAGAATTCCACACCTTCACAGCTCTTTATATAACATAGTTTTCTATCCAGGTGCTCTCCTATAAATATATCAGTCTCTCATTTAAACCACTCCCTGGTTGCTAAGGTAATTTGAACCCTAGCAACAAGATAGCTGTTAAAACTCCAAGCTGGAAAGCTGCTGAACAAAAATGAAAATAATTAAAAAACTACAAATAATAAAAAAGACCAATTGCAAATTATCTCAGAATATTACTCTCTAAATCATACAAATAACTAAATCAAAGGTGGACAATCACTTAAGTTATAATATGGAGGCCAAATGTAACTATTTTGGGATTCAGTCTGGTTTTTGAATTCCATGCTAGGAGTAGGGTTTTCTATATCTGCAAATACATGAAGTAGCTAAGACCACCGGTTAAATTAAACCGTTCTACTTATTTTGCAAAAAATATCAATGACATCCTGAAATCCTCATGTCCAAATGCTCATTTGCACAGATACAATTGTAACTGCCACTGGATTCCAAAAATGCCATATTAACACAGCATAAATTGCCATAGCAGCACACAGTGTCAGCTGCCTCTTGTAGAACATAGGGACCTGACAGCTAGGACTAAAGGGCCAGACAAAACCTGAGCAGTAAGATGAATGTGCAGAAGAGGGAGCTGAACGTTGGAAGCAGAAGGTTAATTGGGCTTGTATGTCTGGAACGAACACCAGAAAGGCAACTGTGTAACACAATATTTCTGTAGTTCTGTATACTTTGTATATCTGATAAAGAATCCTCCAGGGAGTTATTAAATTAATGCTAAACTTCCAGCATTTTATTATAGTATTGAACAATTTTTTCTATTTCTTCCTTCTTTCTATTCTTGCAATACATGCTATTTAACACGTATCTCTGGTCAAAACTCTAACTTGTTGCCAATATTGTTGCCTACATTTTGGCAGTGTTGGCACATTCCCTCCTGCTTACATCTGTGTGGGTGCCTGGGTCCCTCCCACGGCAGAGCACTCCTTTAGGCTTATTTAACACAGTGCTACAGATTGATGCCTTTAACCAATATATGCCTCTTTTAGGCACTTGGGTTGTGGTAATTCAGTACAGCTAATGCCGGGGACTATGTCAGCCAGTTATAGAAGAAGAGGATTTATACCAATGCTGTCTGCTTGTGAGTAAATTTAGAGATTAAGATTAAACACACTGGAACCATTGTCTGAGTGGAGAGAGGCCAAAGCCAATATTTACTAAAATATCACATTGACCAAGTACTCCGTTTTTACAATGCTTTTAACCTGAACTTGTACCAGAACATATTAACTGTAAAAACCACAATTACAGAGCCCACCATTCCAATTATCATTAACTTCTGCCATAAATCCAGCCAGAACCCAAATTAATCTTTGACATCTGCCTTTATTAACTATGAATTCATAGGCTGTGACAGCTTTTTTTTTTTATTTAGTGGGTGGATGGGAAACTTGCCCTGCACTGAAATGACGCGGTATTAGAGGGGTTAGATATAGGCTACTATCTATGTGTCATCTAAAGGGGGGAGCATTTACCAATCAGGGTTAAGATCATGCCTAGTGTAACTCCTAATGTGGGGTTAATAGCTACTAAAGAACCAGTGTCCTACCACATCCCATGCCCAAGGGGTATCAGTTCTAACCCCCACTGTGTCAGAGAGCTCGGCCCTGAGAGTTTTCCCCGGCTGCATAGGAGAGCCTGAGGCACTCAGCCCTTTGCACAGCAGTCAGCAGTTAGGTGGACCTGACAGGGGACTGCATGAGTGAAGGCAGCAGAGCTGTGATTGGCTTCCCCTGCATCCTACTGTGTCTCTGAGCTTGGACTGTTAGGAGGTGCCCATTGCTCAATTATAAGAGACGCAGAGCAGGGAGTTTCTATAGGGAGCCCCAATAAATGTGTCATTTTTAAAGTTAACAGCCCTTTGTAGCTCCCATAAAAATCAGGCACCATATCTTATTCATTATTGCCTGTAAAATAACAGTGACAAGAGGCTACACATCCCCTTCATTCATCAGAAGAAGCAAGAGGGACACATTGGCAACCATGTAGAAGTGCAATAGGGTGTTTGGATGTCACTATAATCTGAACAAGTTGCATAACAATAAAATTGTCAAGGAGTAGATTGTAAAGGTCTGGCATCAACATTTGCAGGAAGGAGTCCCCTTTAATATTATAACAGGTGTGATGCTCAAAGTCCCCTGACCTGTATGACTCCACTAATAGCTGATTGTTGCTATGGGTTACTGCTGAGGTGCAAATGTACATAGTGTCAGTAAATAAACCCATGTGATATCCTTATAATCTACAGTGTAACCATATTCTAATGAGCCAAACTATAAACTAGATATTTATTTAAATAGAAGGAAAAGTAGATTCATGGGGAAGGGGGCAAGTAGCTAGGTACCCCCCAACAATTCCAGTTGCTTGTGTCTTGCCATGGGCTGTAGCTCCTCTTGCTTAAAAAGATGTACTGCTCTGGGGTATTTCCCCTGCATTGCCTTGGGTGAGTACAGTGTCAGACTGTCCTGTTAGGGTGCCAAGATTTTTCCCAGTGACCCTGAAGTACAGAGCATTAATTATTTTGTTATTTTTCCAAGTTCTGCTTGTGTTTTACTTATTCTTAGCTGTAAGGCTGATGCCACACGTGGCGTTTTTCCGCTGCGTATTTTCTAATTCTCTCGGTGGCTGAAAAACGCATAATATCATCATCCATAGAAATAGCTTGAAAAGACTCAAGGCAAACCACACAATGCGGAAATACGCTAGAAAACGCCTTAGCACAGATTTTTCAAGCGTAGGCCGAAATACGCCAGTATTTGCACAGCAAGCTATTCCTATGTATACGCAAAGGCAGCTGCCAGACCTAGCGGAAATACGCAGCGTTTTTTGCTAATTCGCACTATTAGCACCATGGAAACGGGATTTGATTACGTCACCAGTACTAGGCTGAAAAACGCCATAGTCAGGGGCTGTGTGGCTTGTGCAGTGTTTTTAGGCTGAGAAAATACGCAGTGGAAAAACGCCACGTGTGGCATCAGCCTAAGAAACATAGAGAGAGTTAGTTTAGAGTGTGTGATGGGGGTCAGGGAAGGAGGGAAGCATACCCCTGAAATGTTGTACATGCCACATGCAGTTTGGGCTGTATAACATCCAATAACATTACATATGTAATTCCATAATGAAATGTCAATGTGCTTGTCTCTGTTCATATGGATTTATGTATATCAAAATGGATGCAATTGCGCTTGAGTTTTGAATCATGTGCCATCTGTATCCCATCCACAGCATGTGTTTGATACAGTATTTGAGTCCAGTTCACTGGATACAAGTCTGATTAGCCTACTGCAATCCACTATGGGGGCCCGAAAGCTACAACCTTGTCCAGTCTGGTGCTTTAGGGTGCCCCAGCATCAATGGGTGCAAATGCCATGTAAGATGCCGTAGTCACTATTTATTGGGCTGTTGGGGGCTGTATGGGCCTCTATGTACATTAAAAGCCAGGGCCTATTTTGAAACCCAGTGCAGACCTGGGTACAACTGTGCACCATTCATCAGAGGTGGCAGGATGGACACACTGGCTGGAAGTACAGGAGCATTTTTAGATGCAAGTACATGTATGAATTGAATATGTTCTCTCCATTGCATTGCTTTCAGAGCACAGCATTTGTGGGTACATTTGTAAAGACCCCTACCGTGTTAAGCAGTAATAGGTGGAGCAAAACCCACTGTCTAGGGTTGTTACCCGATGGGGTACTGAAAGTAAGGGGGGGTCATGACTTTATAACCAGCAATATAAACTATGATAATGAGGCAAGTACTGACAAAAAGTTGTTACTATTCAAGCAATGACAAAAACATTAAATCTCAGTCTCATGAAACATACTATCCGATATTAACAAAAGTCATGTTTAGACAGTTGCAGTGCTAATGGTATCATATCATAAATAATAATAACATTTGTCCAGGGGGCCATATTTTCCAATACAATGGACTCTTGTTTTATATTATATATATGTTATCATCATCTACATTTGCTAAACATTCAGAATATGTAGAAGGGGATGTTGTTTTTCCAACCAGCCCCTGGCCGCACCCTTAAGCATTTGATTGACCCGATATTTACCCTTTCTGTTTTATTTCTTATTCCCCAAGACATCCATGAGCCCTGCCTCTCATTACACCTTCCCTTCTTCCCTTTTGTGCCCCCCCCCCCATTGCTATCTGGTATGTTTTTATATAAATGTGGCAACCCTACCACTGCCATGAGATAGATGGTAAATGCCAACAAATGCAAACCACAGGTCTTACTATGTTACTATGTAGGTTCCATCCATACCTTTACTTTTTTAAATTGACATGCTTACTGTGTGGCATGCACATATAGATTGTGTTATCAATGAGTGCCACCTGCTGGACAAGAATTAAAATACAATCTGAATATATTTTTTAGGACAAATTGTCCTTTGTAATTCTATGCCTCAAGCTTTCTGTAACTAAAGAAACCATAAATAATCATTATAATGTATTACATAATATAGTGTTAATATATTACATAGATGGTTTTGCAGGCATACCTTCCAAAATTACAACTAGAAGAATATGGAATATTGAAAAAGCTGACAATGATCTGATGAACTTATCAGGTTGTTGGGTTATTGAGGGCTGATGGGAAAAGGATATGATGGAATTCTGCACTATAAAAATAAGTGAAAACATGTAAAATGCAGCTGGCAAAATGTTCCGCAAATAACACAAAAAGACTGAAGGAAACAAGATTTAAATCAATAGTGTAAGTCGTTTATTATGATTGAGTAGCCCGATAGAAGAGAATTTGAAATTACAACTCCCAGCACTCTCTGCCAGCCCTTGCTGATGATGAGATGCCATAAATTGTTGCCCAACACCATCGGTAGGGCTTTGCTGCAGGTACTGCTGAATGCTTGTTGCAAGCAGTGACGCCATTAATTATAGGTACTTAGGTGCCCTAACCATAGAGCTATCACCCCCTTAAAGTTGGTGGTAATTCCACCTGGCAAACTTGTGCCAGGTGATTCATATGCAAACATCATTAATGCCAAATGCCCAAAACAAAGCAATCCTCACTTAGACTAAATTTGGACACAGTTGTGTTTGTTGTCAAAATGCGCTCCTGCAATTACATTTATTTTGATGCAATGGTGACAAAGAATGGTGAAATAAACCCTATATTGTAAAAAAAAATATGGTGAATTGTGTATGAAATAGCACTTTGCACACAGCGCTTGTCTTTGTAAATGAGCCCTGGGGAGCCTCCCCTATTTTAGAACTCAAATGGCAGCTAAATGTGCCCAGGCCGCTGTACCCACTGCTCCTCATGCAGTTCTGTCCCTGATCACTGAAACAAGAAAATGCAGAACTGTCACTGTCCTTTTAGTGTAATTTGCAGCGAGCGTATGCATACTAGTACTGAATGCCTGTTTACTCCCCTAATAATGAGAGCCTTGTTTTCAGGACAGTGAGCCATTGCCTGATATAATGCCCTGGCTACTCCAGCCTGGTACCACAGCTCTACAGCCATGCCAACCCTGCACACTGCTGCTTGGCTCACACTCTTTCTACTCCCTGGTTTCACAGGAGCCGCAAATGAATTTTCAGGTAGGAATTATTTTGGGATACAACTCATTCTATGGATATAATTGTCTGTCCTGAATAAACATAGCTTCGTAGGGTACTTATTCATTTATTAACTTTTTACCATTGAATACGCTGCACTGGCACATTCCAAAGAGTGATCAGCAGGATACAAATACAAATATACAGTACAGCAGGCTCCAGGGCAGGTCTGTTTGCTACTAGGGAATCAGGAAGGCATGTTTAGAGGCAGTTTACAGAACTAAACCTTAGATATGAATATGGCTAGAAATTCTATATTTAATATACTGAATATCCTGCAGCAGCCTAAAGTTTCAGCATCTCAAACTTGTCACAGGAGCTCCCCATCTTGAAAAATGTCTGCAACACTCACAGTGCTCTGTGCAGCTGTTGATAAGCTGAGCTTAGGGGCCTTAGCAAATTATTAAGCAGAAAATTAGGTTTAGGTTATATAAGCTACAGGGCTGATTATCACATTCTAATGGTAACTGCACTGGTTGCCATGTAGTAATACACTGTATGATTTACTAACAGCCTTATATCATGACATTTATATTCTCCATATACAGTATATTGTATATACTAAGCTCAGTAAGTGACAGCAGCACAGAGCATGGGCAGGGAAGCAGCAGAAAAGAAGATGGGGGGCTACTGCTAAAGGGCTATAGTTGCCTTGCCCTAAACATAATGTACAACACTTATAGCCTATTGCTTTAGTTCTTCTTTCATTTTACCTTGTCCACAGCTGAATCAATAGGAGATATCCAAAATAAATGAGCAGTTTGCCAGTGCATTTTTAACATCAGACCAGGGTTCACTATTGTGCTGTTGTGGGGTTAGTGCTGGGCTGTGACTCCTAGAGCCAGAAAACCTGGTGCCAGGGGCTCACTTTCAAAACAATTACACGGAGACAGTGATAAATTTAATATTAGTCATATAGGCCTATGATGGAATATAAAAAGACTGTTAAGAAATTGTCTTTGCTGAAGCCCAATGGGGCAAGGGGAAACCTGCTGGTACTTTAGCGGGGCAGTCTGACCCTATGTGTGGCTGAATCTGAGACAGGACCTATTGTGTGACAGACTGAAAATATGAATAGAAAATGAATAGAATGGTAGGTACAGGGAATTTTAACTCTATATAATAAATTAATATTTAGAAATCCCTCTAGTGACCAAAACAGGGTAATACATGTATCAAATATAAACTCTTGCATTAAAATATTAAAACATTAAAAAATATTTATTTCAATCCATTAAAAATTATTTCAACCCCATATGGATAGCCTAGCGCATTTCATGCTTACCTAGCACTTAATCATTGGATTGTCCAATTCACGCTTGTCTGCTAAGTCAAAGTCATCCTTTCCAGCTGCAGTCAGGTGATCCCAGAGGTGCCAATAAAAAAAGCAACAATTTGGGAGTTTTAACCTTGGAAAGCAGTAGAATTCTTAATGAATTAGATGAAAGTGAGTGTTGGACTGGCCAGAGGGGATGACTTTGATGCAGTTGGCCAGCTTGAAGTATATTGCAATACAAACAATCCCTGTCTTAATGTCCTATATATATTGATAATGGGTGAGTGCAGAGGGGCTCTTATTTCTATCTTTTCAAAGAAGAGGTGCACCAACCTAGAGTAAGATGTAAGCTTAAAGGAATATCTAACAAAATTGCACCCCAATTAAAACAAGTTTTCCTTGTCTACATAAAAAATTGTTCCTGTGACATTGTGTATATATAAATTTAAACATCATACAGATTTCATTTCTTGCTCAGAAATATCCACGGTGCTATTACAAAATGCACACCACATACGCACTTTGTAAGGAAAGTTCTTTGTTTAGAAAATGTCATACATGTGTTTTATTACCCTAGGCTACCTACAAAAGATCCTGAAGACCCACACCAGCCATGCCTGTGATGGGGATTCTGTCTCAGTGTCTTGTCCTCATAGGACATCAGTCAGTATCCTCTCTGCTTTTTATGGACGTAGGATCTCCAGTCAGAACCTTTGCCCTTCCATGTTTGGAGGCATGGAAGAGAATGTATTTTGTAGCTCACCCAATACACTTCAGGTACCGCCAACTGATTTTGCTAAAGAGTAATACATTATGATATTTTCTACTTGTATTAGGCTAAATATATATGTGCTTTTCCAAGAAAACCCAACTCATAGAGTAAAGCTATAAGCACTTATGTTTGTGCAGCCTTAGGGTGATACATTTATTAGAACTCGGGTTGAGTAACCAATAAAAAATAATCATTCAAAATGGCTTCATGGATTCCATTTCTGAAGCAGGGACACTAGTTGTCCTGAAAGCTTACATTTTACAAATAAGTAGGCCAATAAAAGGTATCACTTAGATATAAACACAGTAAAATATCTTTGAGGCTATTGGTACTTGTAGTTTTTTTTTAAGTGGCTGTAATAAGACCAAAAGCTTCAGAGTTTAAAACTCTTCTGTGGTCTTTTATGGTACTTGCGCTACCTAAAGCAAAAGTGTTTGAATTTTACGTAGAATGTTCCTATAAATCCCAGTAACAGGCAGATTGGGGACTATTGTCTGCTGTGTTTTCAGATTGATTCCAGCAGCCTCCAAATCTCCAATGTACCCTAGTCCTGAAGCATTTCCTGATGGAAATGGCTGTTCTGTACAATAACTGGATCTGTGAGCGAGACAGTCAGAGCACTGCAAATGTGTGGCTCCATATACAGTATATCCAAAGTAGGCCAGTTAGGGTTATTGGCCAACCAGATGAGTAATAGTGCATCAGTAGCTACAAAAAAAGTGAATGGCACTCAGGACTACAAACAAGGGTATAACCCTTAAAAGTTTATTGCGGAGGTGCAACGTTTCGGGGCAATGTGACCCCTTTATCAAGCATGATATCACATTGCCCCGAAACGTTGCACCTCCGCAATAAACTTTTAAGGGTTATACCCTTGTTTGTAGTCCTGAGTGCCATTCGCTTTTTTTGTAGCTACAGTGTTTTTGGAGGGTGCCGATCCCTTCAGCAGTGTGCACCGGACAAAAATCTTTTGGAGCGTTAGGGTGTGCGGATAAGGTCTCTGTGATCCAGTAATAGTGCATCAGTCTCAGGGTGCTCCAGTGCTTTGAAATTAAACTGCAGGGGCCTCACACATGGACTGATGGTCTGTCAGTTGGTTGAAAAGTATCAACTCATTTGGTCAATCAGAGCTCTTGGTAAATAAGCCACATGTGTCTTCAGTCATCAGAGTACTCAATGCTAAAGTGCCTTTCAATAAAGGGAGACTTATCCTTCTTGTCTTGTGGGATGCTTGGTCTGATCCTGAGTGTATATTCTGAATGACTTCAATAAGTTTTATTCTGACTTCAGAATCCTATTATTGACAAGTATTTGGTAACAATATGTAAGCAGCAGTGTGTTTGTAGACTTCAGTAATACTCTTAACAAATAATATTTCACCATATTGATTGGTTTTGGTAGAACCCTTTTTGCACTGTATATTCTGCTGCAGAAACATGGAATTACTGATAAGAGAAATTATTCCCCAGGCATGTATTTGTGGCAAATTTCCGTGTTTCACCATTGTTGTTGTTTTTGTGAAATGGCACAAATATTCGCTGCTGAAAAAATTGTGCCATCATTTTTTTGACACACGCAACAATTTTTTGTTATGCGTAATTTTTCGTCAAGTTTCGCAAATAAAATATATAATATAATAAATATATATATATTTGAACAGATTCGCTCATCATTACATAGGATATGTATTGAACCATTGCAATACAATCGGAGTATCTCTATCATTGTATATCTATCAAAGCCTTGGCAAGATACGAGTATTCACTGAGAAAACTATGTAACATACAAAATGCACAATACAAAATGTTCACTTCATTTGTGGGTGAGCTGCAAAACAACTGTAAAAAATTTCTTTATTTTCTTGTCAAGAAACTTCATGATGAATGCCAAGACAGGCGTTCCTGCCATTTCTTAGTCAACAGTCGAATTTTTGGATCAGATCCATGTCCTGGAACACATAAATACCTGCTGGTGTCATACAAGTGTAAGCCAGGTGGGTAGAACCAATCAGAACCAATGCAATTGCACATACCATGTCACCAATATCTGTTAAATGATAAAAGTTTAAGGACTTCAAGAAAAGGCATGTGAGGTGGAGAATGGTGCAGTAGTACATGGTGTCAATATTTATCCACAACTTTACAAAACCTGGGGGGCTGTGGTTTGGTAGAAGGATCTTCCCAAGTACCTCTTCTTATACAAGGCTTCCAGGGGCCCCATAGGCACTTTGGCACACTTGTTAGCAGGGCTGCCTTGTTTTTGTGCAGCAATGGGGAATACGTGAGCTAAATGGGTCTTGGGACCTGTGTTTGAGAGGCCTCTGTATCTGCATTCAGGTGCTAATAATGACTCCCACTGCCCAGTGCCTATTCCATTGCCAATATTACACTGCAGTGTTCTTTTATTTCTAAGATCATTACAAGGTGAGACGTGTCTGTGAGAATGAACAGCTTAATCTTACCTGCAAGAACAATTCTCTGTTGTCAATATACTCAACTCATTATGGAAGAACACAAAAAAGGAATATAGAATGTGAATTTGAAAACAGGACAATTCCAGATTATGGTAAGTATCTGCCTTGTGCAACCGGACAGATCCCAGTGCAAGCTGAGCTCACAGAAATCAAAGTAAAATAATGACTATAAAGCATCTCCATTTGTATTTTATTGGGAAACAACTACTGCCTGACTCCACAATGGAATTAAGTTCTGGATCAACTCAGTACAACATGTATTAACACTAGCAGTTTTACTTGTTCTGAATTATAATCAGTTCAGCGCAGGAAGTGCCCAGTTGTACAGTTTTCTCTATGAGAGGATACAAATCTCAGGAAAACCTTGAGGGCTCATTTGTGAACCCAGCTTGCAAAATGCAAAAAAAAAGGCTGCAGTCGGACATTATTTGGCACACATTACACACTGCACCTGGGTGTGTGCCAATAGCCACAGGCTTGTTTGACTAGTTCGGCCTGCGTTAGGCTATGCTAGAGAGTTTTTCTACAATATATATGCTTATTTACATGTTTCTTCTACCTTTAACAAATACCACCAAGCAGACATTTTTCAAGCCCCTTACACTGTCCTTGGGATAATATGGCGACTGAAAAAAATCTTTCTGCTGACCTTGTACCCCATATGCATACATGAGGCCCCTGGGTGCATTGGATGTTGGTCTTCTCTTGCAAACATATTCTGTGAGATAAGACAAAGATGTTTCTTTTAGGTGAATTATCCATTATTCCATTTTATTTTAAAAAGACCTTAACATGGGAGTGTGCCCTACATTATCTTTCACATTAGAACACATTTCCCTACAGACAGACATTCACTCATTTCTAGAAGTTTATTAAATCAGGTTTTGAAAGTGTTAAATCTGGGAAAGATGGGAAAAAATTTAACTTCCGTGTTTATGTGACAAAAAGTCACCTTGTGATCTTGGCTGAATCCCTCATCGAATCCTGGATTCGGTGCATCCCTAGTATCCAACAGTGGTGCATGTGGGTTTAATACATGTCCTCTAATCTCCAATCATCTGATAACCGCCCTGGTATGGTCTGGTAACACTACTAACCCACTGGTTTCAACAGTACATGGGGCAGCAAGGAGCACTGGTGCTCTAGAATAAAAGCAAATAAACCAAATGAGTAAATAACTACACACAATACCAGAACTGAGGTGGTACGGCCATAAATTCATACAGAAGTCTTAACTATTATCAAAGCTGAACAGACTCCATAACAACTAAAGAACCATTTAACTCTTTATCTCCCAGCCATATGGCCTTGGAAGCTAAAGAAACTAGTGACTAGTGGATCAGTGTGTTGGGACTGACCAATTGTTCCCTGCAGCTGGGCAGACAGCAGGCCATATTTGTTCCTAGACCCACTGTTTGCTTCACAGCATAACTAGTGCATCAGATTTTACTACTAATATGACACTGTCTAATCAATTATCTTTTGAAATTATTGATTAGCACAAGTTTATTTCATTTTTATTTTTGCATTGTTGATTATTTTTGTTTTTGGCCATAACATTTTAAAGGGTCAGTGTTAAAAGTAAATCATTTATGTTTGATTACTAATCACACTGTATGATTTCTTCTTTTAGTGGTCTAAGCAATGATTTTTATAGGGAAACTAGAATATAAGAACTTAACTAGAATGCCCACAGTGTGTCTGTTAGCGTATTTTTATCAGGGTGGACTGGCAATCTGTGGATTCAGCTAAATGCCTGTCAGGCTGCTATTTTATATCCGCCACTCACCCCCATGAATGCATTACTGACACATTACGGCACCACTGTACCCATAAGGGGCATGTGGGGAAGGCACACAGGTATAACTTCTCACACACCCGTCCCCTAACTTGCACAATATTCAGACTTACAAGTTAGGGGGCACCAGTGAGTGAAGAGCTTATTGAACAGGCACTAAGGGGTGTTAGTTTCCCCCTTTAGTTCTGTCATTGTAAAGGACCCCTTATATCTCAAACTTCCCCAGGTACCTAGCAGTTACGTCTAATATGTGTGCTCCCCATGTGAATACATAACTAGTTTTTATCATCTTTCTTTCAATCTCTTCAGAGTGTTCTGCTCACACAGCCTTAAGGAAAGTGTCCAGGAGATGTCACCGCAGGCCTAACTGCACCATCAGTGCTGACACTAGAACATTTGGTGACCCGTGCTTTCCAGGCGTGCCGAAATACCTAACTGTCTCTTATACATGCGGTGAGAACAAGTGAGCAGATGTTGTGGGATGGGGTCCCTGCAATGCTGAAACTAATGGCCATGGCATATACCTCGCAGATCTCAGAGCAACACTTAGGGGCCCATTCGAATTTCGGATTGTTCTAAGTACGACTGGCAAAAATTCATAATAATAATGATAATTTCTGATGTGCGTACATTGCACGAAAATTCATGTCGTGCTAGTACAAAAATACTGTGGTTACGATCCGAAAGTTACAAATTTTTTTGTATCCAAACGATCATAAACAACGCTAAAACCTTTCTGACTTTGAAACTTCAATGTATGATTTTGGAAGCTTTCCATATGACTCAATGGCACTCTGCAGCTCCAACCCGGCCCAAGGAAAGCCTCCCATAGGGCTCAATGGCACTCTGCAGCTCCAACCCGGCCCAAGGAAAGTCTCCCATAGGGCTCAATGGCACTCTGCAGCTCCAACCCGGCCCAAGGAAAGCCTCCCATAGGGCTCAATGGCACTCTGCAGCTCCAACCTGGCCCAAGGAAAGTCTCCCATAGGGCTCAATGGCACTCTGCAGCTCCAACCTGGCCCAAGGAAAGTCTCCCATAGGGCTCAATGGCACTCTGCAGCTCCAACCTGGCCCAAGGAAAGTCTCCCATAGGGCTCAATGGCACTCTGCAGCTCCAACCTGGCCCAAGGAAAGTCTCCCATAGGGCTCAATGGCACTCTGCAGCTCCAACCCAGCCCAAGGAAAGTCTCCGATAGGGCTCAATGGCACTCTGCAGCTCCAACCCGGCCCAAGGAAAGTCTCCCATAGGGCTCAATGGCACTCTGCAGCTCCAACCCGGCCCAAGGAAAGCCTCCCATAGGGCTCAATGGCACTCTGCAGCTCCAACCCGGCCCAAGGAAAGCCTCCCATAGGGCTCAATGGCACTCTGCAGCTCCAACCTGGCCCAAGGAAAGTCTCCCATAGGGCTCAATGGCACTCTGCAGCTCCAACCTGGCCCAAGGAAAGTCTCCCATAGGGCTCAATGGCACTCTGCAGCTCCAACCTGGCCCAAGGAAAGTCTCCCATAGGGCTCAATGGCACTCTGCAGCTCCAATCTGGCCAAAAGAAAGTCACGATACCAAAGCTTGAACGAATTCCGAAACTTTAGTTATCGTTGCGCAAAGTACAGAATGTACGACTTTTTCATGGAATAACGAGCATATCACGAAAAAGTCATACTTTTTTTAATGATATTATCGTTAGCAGTATGAACAGTTCTAAACTTTAGAAAAAATACAATTTTTTTGTAATCGTGGCCATCGTACTTTAATGAATGGGCCACTTACTGAAAATGTTCTCTGTGTCATTTTCCATAGGCTGCACACTATGTTGCACACAATAAATCAAGTACTTATGTATATTTAAGATATCAGCATGTTGTACATGTCTCCAAAAACACAGAGGGAGAAATGTAAAAGGTATCATTACCTAGAATGTCCATTTTGGGCAGTAATTCTTTCTGCATATGCATCATGGGCCAAACAAGGGCAGAAAAATGAAAATAAGGGGACTAGCAGAATAGATACAGGTTATTAGCAGTTATTGCCATATGATTTTTTAGCTGCATGGATTTATTGTTGTGTGATAGTTAGCTATATTTAATCACTATCTAGCACTATTCATACTAAAGTGAACCCCTTGCTCCTCTCCATTCTCCCCAGCACCTCATGTGACAGAGCCAAACACACCTTCTGCCACTGTTAATGAATCTGCTAGAAACATTATTTACTGTCTGTGACATACACCTGTAAACACAGGAGTGTCAGTAAAAAGTTAAGTTGGGATGAAAAAGATCAAAGCCCATCATGTTCAACCCCTCCAAATGAATCCCGGTGCACATATATATATACACATACTTATACTGACCTTAGTTGCACGTCTCTACACTCTCTCCAGCTAATTAATATGCTTCTTAAAGACAGGAGCCCAGTTATATTTTCATTCCTCAAATGAATGCCCTATTTTATGCAAGTACTTTGATTTAGTAGCAAAGATCAAAACCCTGTTTCAAGAATGTCTCATCACTGATGGAATTAATTGGGCTGCATAGTTTTGTGTCATCTGCAAACACTGATACATTACTTATATTAATGAACAAGTTAAACACAAGTGGACTTAATACAGAACCCTGTGGGACCCCACTAAGAACCTTACCCCAAGCAGGGAATGTACTAATATCCACTCTCTGTACCCAGTCCTGTAGCCAGTTTCCTATCCATGTACAAACATCTTTATTAAGAACAACTTAGAGATCAGTTGTTTGTGGGGCAACATATCTCTCGGTACCCGAGGGTGTATTCCTTCTGACCCTTGTGCCTTGATCACATTAATTTTGAGTAAACCTTTATGTAAAATATCATGTGTCATCCACTGACTAGGCTGAGCTGATGGGCTGCAATCATCTAAATGACAGGGGGAACAGAATGGTACTAATTTGGTGTTTTCTCACCTACTGAAATGCGATGACAGACACAGATTACTTGTACCATTGACCTAACTGCCTGTAGAAGTCATACATGTGTAGCATTATCACTCTGTTGTCTCTATCATTGGCTACAGTTCCTAGACGACTTCTGGAAGAGTTTGGTACCATCTCCCAAGATCCATTTGCACTGTCTGATTATACTCATGGTGAGTACTTGGGGTCTGTT
Organism: Xenopus tropicalis; assembly: GCF_000004195.4. NCBI lineage: Eukaryota > Metazoa > Chordata > Amphibia > Anura > Pipidae > Xenopus > Xenopus tropicalis. The sequence continues at coordinate 39,032,439 of NC_030684.2, read as the reverse complement.
TCCTTAGCAATCAGTAGGGCACACCATTACCTACCTGCGTATTTACTGATCAGTAGTGATGGGCGAAATGTTTCGGCAGGCATGGATTTGCGGCAAATTTCCACGTTTCGCCATTGGCGGATTGTTTTGCGAAATGGATGGAAAAATTCGCCGTGTGTCCAAAAATTGTTGCGGGCGTCAAAAGAATAGCCGTGCAACAAAATAATAGCCGAGCGACAAAAGAATAGCCGAGCAACAAAAGAATAGCCGCGGACGACGAAAGAATAGGCATGCGACAAAAGAATAGCCGCAGGCGACAATTTTTTTTGACGCGCGACATTTTCACCGTTTTGCAAACTTTTCCGCCGTTTCGTGAATCTTTTTAAAGATTTGCAAATTTTTTGGCGAGAAGAAAACAGATTTGCTCAGCACTACTGATCAGTATTCAGAGATTCTGGGGCTGATTTCCTAACATAGGAACAATAATTTTATCAGTAACATTACCCATACTTACCAATCAGCAATTTAGTTTGACATTGACTCCTTAACGCAGTCATTGTCAGAGGGGTCCTTTACTTCAGCACTATGATCCAATAGTTGCCCATCTGCCCAACTTGTCCCAGCGTCCATGTAGCCAAAAATAGTGCTCCATGTGTATGGCCAGCTTTAAAATATATCAGCAAAGATCTAGTGAGTTTCTGTGGGTTACTGCACTTGTCCAATTTATCAACTATGTTAGTAAATCAGCCTCACTATCTTTATCACTATCTTTTCTGCTGAGTAACACAGTCCCCCAATAATACTACTAATATCCTGTGTATAAGTCTTGTAATATGCTCTCTCTCTGCTACATGTGATTTCAGCTCCTTGCTATATAGCTATTTAGTAAAACTGCTTTCTGCAACCGACAGAGCACATGCAATCTCAAATCCCCATTTGCAGCTATTGACTTGTCACCACAGGTGGTTGGTACACTGGCCCTAGACTGTCCAGGCTCACCGAGGATGTGATGATACTTACTGGTTGTCTGGAAATCTTTGCCCTCATTCAGGGTAGGTGCAAACTAGTATTGAAACAAATGGGGACAAAATAAAAAAAATAAAAAGACTGATATCATTTTCAGAGTTTTAACATAGGAACACCACACAAAACAAAACATCTACAACAAAAACAATAATTTATATTTACAAAACCTACACACAATGTCATAAACTGCTTGTGTACAACTTTGTCCTTCCTATACATCACTCATTCCACTCTTTACTTATATATATATATATCCAGGCTATGTTAGAGCTAGCCATTGCAACACAGGGAAATCTGAAGTGTCAAACACTCACTATTGACTGCTTTACTCTTTTAAACTGAAGTTCACTGTTGCTGGAGCCTCCTGTGCGTATTCTGCTGAAGGTGAGCCCTTTGGTACTAGGGAGGGCAAATGTGCTCCCAGGACAGACCTGACCTTTGTAAGACAAGCCCTAATCCTGAGAATAGGATATAATATATTATGAAGCAGAAGAAACATCTCCCCTTCCAAGCATTACACCTTAGTGAGTTACACAGTAAGGGAGACATGAGTCTCTTATAGCCAATACAAGCCAGCTTAACCTCACAACAGGGGCATTGCTAACCCTCAAAAACAACTTGTTATTATCGATATTATTCATTTCTAATTATAAACTGTTTCAATGTACAGTGCTATGTATACAAGCAGCTACAACTTAAAATATAGATAAATCCATTATGTTACATTCATACGTATCACTAACATTTGATATCTTTCTTAAAAAGCTACTGACCTTGCAATATTGCTTGAAATGGTCATTTTCGTTTATAAGATCTTTTAAAAATCTACATGTGTATGTGTTTTTATGTTGACTGAATATACTGTATATACCAGTATATATATCTTAACCCTATATTTTACAATATATCATTAATGTTTGATATCATTAATGCTAGATTCTACATTACCAGTATTATGTTCCTTAATTAAAATGATATATTGGTTTATGCTATAAACCACCCTGTATAAGTGAGGGGGATGATGCCCCACTACTATTGCAAATGGAGGAGGCTTCACAACTAGGTCAAGTTGTTATTATGGGGGACTTTAATTATCCGGACATTGACTGGAGTATGGAACCTACTATGAAAGATTCTTTTTTAGACCTGGTGATATCTAATAATACTGAACTTATCTCTAACATTTGTGTGGGTGAGCATTTGGGGAACAGTGATCACAACATGGTCTCCTTTGAGATAATGCTGCAGAGACAGCTCTATAAAGGGAGTAACTAAAACGCTTCATTTTAGACGTGCAGACTTTGCCAGTATAAGGGCATCTCTGCAATGTTTCAACTGGGAAAGGCTTTTCATGGGGTTAGACACAGAAGGAAAATGGAACATCTTTAAATCATTGCTTTGCAGGTATACACAACAGTATATTCCCCTTGTAAGCAAGGAGAGGCATCGCAAAGCAAAACCTTTATGGCTGAATAAAAGTGTTAGTGTCAAGGTTGGTAAGAAAAAACATGCTTTTAAAGCATTCAAGTTAGCTGGGAAAAAGCTTAAATTCTGAAATTTTCATCTGTCTATACAGCTAATGAAGGCTTCCCTTTTAATAGTAATTTAGCTACTGACGAATGGCAGTGGATGTCATCTACTTAGATTTTGCTAAAGCGTTTGATACAGTACCTCACAGAAGGCTAATGATCAAATTGAGGAATATTGGCCTAAAACATAATATTTGTAATTGGATAGAGAACTGGCTGAAGGATAGATTACAAAGAGTGGTGGTAAATGGAACATTTTCTAATTGGACCAGTGTGGTTAGTGGAGTACCGCAGGGGTCAGTCCTTGGTCCATTGCTTTTTAACTTGTTTATTAATGACCTGGAGGTGGGCATAGACAGTACTGTTTCTGCTTTTGCTGATGATACTAAATTGTTATGCACTTTGGTAGAAATAATAAAAATGCGAGTGTGTTGGGGGTTTCCTTAATGGAGAAGGATCTGGGGGTTTTTTGTTGATAACAAGTTGTCTAATTCCAGGCTGTGTCATTCTGTGGCTACTAAAGCAAATAAAGTGCTGTCTTGTATAAAAAAGGGCATTGACTCAAGGGCTGAAAACAAAATTTTGCCCCTTTATAGGTCCCTGGTAAGGCCTCACCTTGAGTATGCAGTGCAGTTTTGCGCTCCAGTCCTTAAGAAGGATATTAATGAGCTGGAGAGAGTGCAGAGACTGCAACTAAACTGGTAAAGGGGATGGAAGATTTAAGCTATGAGGTTAGACTGTCGAGGTTGGGGTTGTTTTCTCTGGAAAAGAGGTGCTTGCGAGGGGACATGATTCTTAGATAGGGGTAGAACATATGTATGTTCTTTTTCCCATAAAAGCAACAGGCGCACCCTTTAGATCATTAGAGGAACAGAACTTTCAGGTGGTTTTTCACCTTGAGGGCGGTGAGTTTGGGGAATGCCCTTCCTAGTGACGTTGCGATGGCAGATTCTGTTAATGCCTATAAGTGGGGCCTGGATGAGTTCTTGAACAAGCATAGTATCCAAGGCTATTGTGATACTAAAATCTACACTAAGTAATGATGTTGGTATATATGGTTTATGTATGTGAGTGTATAGATAGGTCAGTATGGGTTTATGTATGTGAGTGTATAGACAGGTCAGTATGGGTCTGTATGTGAGTATATAGATACAGTGGCTTGCAAAAGTATTCGCCCCCCTTGAACTTTTCCACATTTTGTCACATTACAGCCACAAACATGAATCAATTTTATTGGAATTCCACGTGAAAGACCAATACAAAGTGGTGTACACGTGAGAAGTGGAACGGAAATCATACATGATTCCAAACATTTTTTACAAATAAATAACTGCAAAGTGGGGTGTGCGTAATTATTCAGCCCCCTTTGGTCTGAGTGCAGTCAGTTGCCCATAGACATTGCCTGATGAGTGTTAATGACTAAATAGAGTGCACCTGTGTGTAATCTAATGTCAGTACAAATACAGCTGCTCTGTGACGGCCTCAGAGGTTGTCTAAGAGAATATTGGGAGCAACAACACCATGAAGTCCAAAGAACACACCAGACAGGTCAGGGATAAAGTTATTGAGAAAAGCAGGCTTAGGCTACAAAAAGATTTCCAAAGCCTTGAACATCCCACAGAGCACTGTTCAAGCGAATGGAAGGAGTATGGCACAACTGTAAACCTACCAAGACAAGGCCGTCCACCTAAACTCACAGGCCGAACAAGGAGAGCGCTGATCAGAAATGCAGCCAAGAGGCCCATGGTGACTCTGGGGGAGCTGCAGAGATCTACAGCTCAGGTGGGGGAATCTGTCCATAGGACAACTATTAGTCGTGCACTGCACAATGTTGGCCTTTATGGAAGAGTGGCAAGAAGAAAGCCATTGTTAACAGAAAACCATAAGAAGTCCCGTTTGCAGTTTGCCACAAGCCATGTGGGGGACACAGCAAACATGTGCTCTGGTCAGATGAGACCAAAATGGAACTTTTTGGCCAAAATGCAAAACGCTATGTGTGGCGGAAAACTAACACTGCACGTCACTCTGAACACACCATCCCCACTGTCAAATATGGTGGTGGCAGCATCATGCTCTGGGGGTGCTTCTCTTCAGCAGGGACAGGGAAGCTGGTCAGAGTTGATGGGAAGATGGATGGAGCCAAATACAGGGCAATCTTGGAAGAAAACCTCTTGGAGTCTGCAAAAGACTTGAGACTGGGGCGGAGGTTCACCTTCCAGCAGGACAACGACCCTAAACATAAAGCCAGGGAAACAATGGAATGGTTTAAAACAAAACATATCCATGTGTTACAATGGCCCAGTCAAAGTCCAGATCTAAATCCAATCGAGAATCTGTGGCAAGATCTGAAAACTGCTGTTCACAAACGCTGTCCATCTAATCTGACTGAGCTGGAGCTGTTTTGCAAAGAAGAATGGGCAAGGATTTCAGTCTGTAGATGTGCAAAGCTGGTAGAGACATACCCTAAAAGCCTGGCAGCTGTTATTGCAGCAAAAGGTGGTTCTACAAAGTATTGACTCAGGGGGCTGAATAATTATGCACACCCCACTTTGCAGTTATTTATTTGTAAAAAATGTTTGGAATCATGTATGATTTTCGTTCCACTTCTCACATGTACACCACTTTGTATTGGTCTTTCACGTGGAATTCCAATAAAATTGATTCATGTTTGTGGCTGTAATGTGACAAAATGTGGAAAAGTTCAAGGGGGCCGAATACTTTTGCAAGCCACTGTAGGTCAGTATGGGTCTGTATGTGAGTGGATAGATAGGGCAGTATGGGTCTGTATGTGAGTGGATAGATAGGGCAGTATGGGTCAGTGTGTGAGTGTAAAGATAGGGCAGTATGGGTCTGTGTGTGAGTGGATAGATAGGTCAGTATGGGTCTGTGTGTGAGTGGATAGATAGGTCAGTATGGGTCTGTATGTGAGTGGATAGATAGGTCAGTATGGGTCTGTATGTGAGTGGATAGATAGGTCAGTGTGGGTCTGTATGTGAGTGGATAGATAGGTCAGTGTGGGTCTGTATGTGAGTGGATAGATAGGTCAGTGTGGGTCTGTATGTGAGTGGATAGATAGGTCAGTGTGGGTCTGTATGTGAGTGGATAGATAGGTCAGTGTGGGTCTGTATGTGAGTGGATAGATAGGTCAGTATGGGTTTGTGTGTTCTGAGTTCACTTGGAAGGGCTAAACTTGACTCTGGTCTATGTAACTATGTGACAATAGGGGTACTTTATTCACTATATATTCTTCTATCCATTTGCAGATGTGCCAGAGAAGGTGGCTCTCTACTTTCTTTGTGGAGTATGTGCAGGTTTAGTGATGCTCCTCTGTATCATTACACCAAAAATAATATTTTTTAAGGACATGAGAAAAGCTTTCTGGAAACCGCAAAAGACAGATGAGCCAATGTTGGGGGGAATAAAGTTGGTGGTACGGAGAGTTGGGGAGAGCAGGGACAATGATGACAGCTCTTCTGAATCTTCTTTTCGCCGACTCAGCCGATCCTTTCTGTTCCCTAATAACGTATTCACGCCGGAAGTCACGACTCCCCTGGGTGAAGGAAATGAGATAAGGAGCCAGAATGCAGATGAGATGTGGAAACCCAAAGAAGCCAGTCCCTACGCCATCCAGAGTATTGAAGAATCAACAAAATAAACTTTAGAATCATTTCACCACTTGTGTGTCTCATGCTACTTACAGTTTCCATGGAATGGCTCCCACCCTACGTATCCTTCCTCGTTATCATTTCCACCTCGACATACTGGTTCCCACAACTGATATTATTATTTCTGTTACCATTAACCTGTATAAGTCTTCAGCTTTGTCCTATTCATCAAGCAAGTATTATCTCAGTAATATAACATTAGAGTTTAACAAAGCTAGATAGCTGAGAAGACAATAGAGAAAAAGCACTAATGCCCAACACTGGTTCTCGCTACCAAAATGGCTGATCCCCTTTTATCAAAGTTCCTCTCTTTACAGGCTGAAAGTGAAACTACTTTGTGTAACTATACTTTACAATTCGTATTTACTGAAATATAATAAAATTATTGGACATGCATTTATCTGTGTGTATTCTAGGTCTTTGTTGCAAATGTTGGATACTGTGGGGGTAGTTTGTCTGGAGTGGGGCCCAGAGTTCAAAGCTGCTAAACTGCTCTGTACCTATTTAAGGGGTAGTTGTCTTCATTCAGTTGTCTTGACCTTAAATATGAACATAACCAAAGAAAAAGTAAAACATGGTGTGATCTTTCCACACATCGTAGAACCCCACCTGGTGCATTCAGATCCAACTGTCAGCGGCTATTCTGGGGCTGCTGCCGCCCCTCTCTCCCACTCCGCACTTACAACGTTAATATCAGAGCGGGTCCAGAGGGGGATGCATCGCTAGTGCATAGAGAACTCTCTGCACTAGCAGAGCTGAATTTTCATTTTACCTGAGGTCGATTTTGCCACCCCGGTTAACTGGCCGCTCCCTGCCACCTGAGACAATGTTCTTACCTTGCTCATGGTAGGATTTTCCCTGCCAACTGTGCACCTAAAATGCCAACTTCCGCAAATAAACCACACAGCATGCACTTCTGGAGAGCCAGATATTTCCATGCACAGTAGGAAAGGTACAGTGCAGCTGCCCTGCCAAACTATTGGCAAATAAGTTATAGAGGTGCAGAGCTGCATCTGCATTGTACATTGAGATCTGCTTTTATAATATCAATCAGGCCTGAGGGGCAAAGTAATTATATCTTAGTTGGGATCAAGTACAAGGTTCTGTTTTATTATTACATAGAAAAAGGAAATCATTTTCAAAAATTAGAATTATTTACGTATAATGTCTATGGCAGATGGCCTTTCCATAATTCAGACCTTTCTGGATAACAGGTTTCAGAATAACAGATCCCATACCTGTATATACACTATGTTCCCAATTTAGCGGATAGCTTCTAGAGGCAGTAGAGTACATTTAGCAGTCACATCACATTGTGCACAGCCGTTCCCTAACCCCAATTCGCTGCCCTACAGCTTGCTAACCCTCCCACCAGGCTGTTTGCACACGTAAGTGACTTGCAAAATGATATTAGTTGATTGTAGAGCGGAAAAGCCTGCGAGGAGAGTCACTCTTCTAAGAAAGAATGCTTCACACATTGTTTTATACACAGCTAGTATTGGTTACTTGTGTTAGGGTATTAGCCACTTTTGGATTTCATTCCGTCAGTACCAGCAATACCAATTGAGTGGTTTAAATATTTGTGTACCATATATGAATTGTGAAGTGACTAACTGAGGTTTGGTTAAAGAGGTGTGGTATCCCTATGGCGGGTTTTCTATTTACACCAATTAATTTGGAAGAATGGCAAAAAGAGGCAGATGGAGCTTTTCAAGCTAATCTAACATCCTCACATTCTGATTCTTCTTCAGACACAAAAGGTATCTTCTATAAACTTACAAAAACATATAAGCAACAAATTAGGAATTGGTGGGAGGTGGTTAGCTTGAAGAATTACTTACAACACGACATGATCCCCAGAGGACTAAGAATACATATTTCCCTGGCGTCACACATTACTTGTGAGACCTTTTGGCAATGGGAAAGTATATTAACTAAATGTTCCTTGGAACCAATGGGGATTCTCCTAGAATATGAAACAGGAAGTCTAGATAAGTCTAATGAAAAATTGGAAGCCAGTATAAAGTAAGCACAACTGTTCTGTGGGTATTATACATGGAATTGCCACTGCAGTCATCCTGCTAAAAGTTCTGGAAGTATTATACATAGAATTACCATTGCATTCATTTATATTTTTTTTGAGGATTTATCGGTGAATTGGGGAGTGGTTTATTGGGAGTTGTGTTTACCAAAGTGGGCATGGCCTGAAAAATTGCCGCTACTTCCCAACCGAGCCCTGACCCCATACAGGGTCTCTAAGAGCAGGAGTTGAGGGATAGTAAAAAGATACAGTTGTGTCCCAATGGTTGCAAGAAGTCACAAAAGTAGTATATTACTGTATATAAGGGCTGTCCAACATGCAGCCGTCATTGAGAGCTGCTTTCTTATTGGACATGATGCAGTAGCAAAACCTCCTGGCCAAGCCCAAACTGGCAATCTAGAGATTTTGGCAAATGCCAAAGGGGCTGCTGTAAGATGCCATACACAGTCACTATTTAGTGGGCTTGTGGGGGCTGTTTGGGCCTCCAGTCCATATCCCAGTCCAGGCCTGTTTCTGGCCAATCACATAGCAGTTGTACATATAGAGACAATATTTACAATGTATTGTTAACATTACCAGGTCAATGTCAGTGCTTATCACAGCCCATTATTTCTGGGCCCTTCCATCAGGCAGAACCTAGACTTAGGTGCCTTGTTCACCTAATGTGTAATCCAGCCCTGCAACAGTGCAACTAATGAGTGCCCTGCTATGCCAAACCACTGCTTGAATCCCATGATATGTTGGAGACTGGGCAGACAAGGGGAGACTTTAATTAAACCTTTCTCATTTTTCATTGATGTGAATGGCTGTAAGGTTGCGGTGAAGCTAATCCATTGGCTCCATATTGTGTCTTAGTCATTAGAAAATATCCCACCTTTAAAAGTAAAGACCGATGAAATAACCACAGCTAATCAACTAAATATTTTTCTGTTTATTTAAGCAAAACTTGGAGACACAAGGGAGCTGGAAAATTACATTGCCGATCTGGATAAAGTCCTGGATGGTACGTTATCTCAAAATATGTCCGAAATTAATTGCATTCAAAACTGCCTTCAGTTCGGGTTCAGTAACCTGTGGTAAATATCTGTGTTGAGTTTCTAGAGATGAGTTACTAGCCAAGCCCACCAGAGAATCTGACATCCAGGGCCCATTCTCACAGTAATTAGATGGACACAGTGCAAATGGTATAGTGGTAGTAGAGGCCTATAGTGGATATAAAAAGGATTGGATGGCAATTTTTACAGACTGGGGCCCATCAGGAGATCCCCTGGTCCTCTTGCACGCCAATTTAGCCCTAAAGTTTATGAAAAAGTTGCCTATAGAGACCAAAAATGTTTAATATTTTCTTGTTTAGAACCTGGCATACCTATTTAAGCCCTGATCTGCCTTACACCTTATATTCTCTTATCTATCCAGGATCCACACACAGCTCACCCAGTCACCACTCTGCCTCCCAAGTGTCAAATTTTGTATATATACGTGCAAGCAAGATCTGCAATACTGCTGTATAGCGGAGGCACTGGTTAACTCACTACTTCATTGGCCAGACTAAGAGTGATAGAAGAGTGGTAGAACTCTTGCTTAGACTGCTAACCTTTGATTGCAGACCCTCTCTGATATGGCCCCTCTTGCTTATTATAATGAATAAGATATAGTGCCTACATTTTATGGGAGCTACAAAGGGCTGTTAACTTTAAAAATGACACATTTATTGGGGCTTCATATAGAAACTCCCTGCTCTGCAATCTCTTATAATTGAGCAATAGGCACCTCCTAACGGCCCAAGCTCAGAGACACAGTAGGATGCAGGGGAAGCCAATCACAGCTCTGCTGCCTTCACCCAGGGAAAGATAAACTGCAGTTCCCTGTCAGGTACACCTGCTGATTGCTGTGCAAAGTGCCTCAGGCTCTCCTATGAAGCCGGGGAAAGCAAATACATAATGAGAGATATCTTGTCAAGTTAGGGGACCTTTTGGCAATTGGCCCACTTTTACAAAAGAAATGGCGAGTACTGACAGAGACAAGCTATAGGTTTGAACTGGACATGGGCACCTAACGGTTTCTGCTGGCCCAGCCAATCAGAATGCAGCAGAGGTGACTTAATGAGTAACGGATGACCAGTACCAACAGTCTTATGAGACAGTTGGAGAGGAGAGACAGAGAGAGAGAGAGATAGAGAATATGGAGACTTCAAAAGAGAGAAAGCGAAGACGACGGAGCAACGGAGAAGAACATATATCTGATGCCCCTGAGTGCAGCCATGATCCTAAAAGGGTCAAGCACCAGGGTGATCGACGTGGGACCCGCAGACCATCAGCTGGGAAGCCAGCACCTAGAAATGAGCCATGGTACACCTTGGCTCACATGGGCAATGCCCTACAGACCTTCAAGGAGTATGGGAAAGACAGCTACCTATACAGCAGGGGCCTTGAAGAGAAGTTTATGGCGGTGAACTTCCTACAACATCAGCCAGAAATCACCTCGGCATCATGGTATGAGTTCACCAGCCGTCTTATTTGTATCCACAGACACCTGCGGTTGGACTTTCGCTCCCTGTGCCTGACCGCCAACCTTCTGGAGCGGTTTCTTGCCTGCGCTGATCCCATCAAGACCACCGACCTGAATAGAGTGGGAGCCACTTGCTTCAATATAGCCTGCAAGTTAGCGGAGAAAAGGAACCAAAGAAGACCGAAGCACCAAAAGCTGTTTGATGACACCTTAACACTGAAGGAAATGTCCCGGCTAGAGAGAAACATCATCCGGAAATTGAAGTTTCGACTGGAGGCGCCCACCATGGACTACTTTATGGAGCACTTCACCCTCCTGAGAGTAGCCAGTCAGAAGGACTCACCAAAAGCAGCCATTGCACTGACGGCAGCTAGAGGCATTGCAGCACTGAGCCTGACACACCATCAGGACTTTTACACTTATGCACCATCTGTTATGGCTCTGTGCTGCCTCAAAGTAGCCGACAAATTCCATCCTTCAGGCAAAGCTGTCAAGGTGGATCCTGCTGACTACCCGGACCATCTAATAGAAGAGTGCGTCAAAAAGATCATCACTCTGATTTCCTCCAAGCCGGGCTATTTACATGGACTGCTTCCAGAAGTGTTTCCGAAGACACTGCCAGCATTAACTGGAGATAACAGAACTGTAAGTGTGACAGCTTTAGCAGGGAATTCTCTAAAGGTTTGGCAAAAGATCAGCTTTTGTCACTGAAACTGGCTCCATCATTAGCACGGTTTTATCAGGGCCTAGTCACGTCAGACAAATGTACTGTATAATTGGCTGCTACACTTAACTGTAAATAGGTTCATTTCATCATTGCAATATTATTCTCCTCCTGCCTGTGCTATTTATGTATTACAAAAATGTACAGAGCTGCTGCTGCTTGTATACACAGGGATGTACATTGTTTTCATTTGTTGGTGCTGGTTCCCAAGGGGAAGGGCTACAAATTCTACACTTACTCTGTAACTATGCCACTATCTCTGCCCTCCATATAGCGTCCAGTGAGCCATGGGGTCGAGACATCACCCAGAAGAAGCAGAACATCGCAGCAGGAGACTGACGCAAGCGCCTCCCAGCAACAACCCGAAGGCGGCGAGCCAGCAGCATCCAGGCAGGCAACGGCTTCCAACCACTTGGAAACTGCACAGGGATCCGGCGACTCCAGCTACCATCAAGGAGTAATTTACAATCCTTCATACCCCTACTGGCCGGCATACATGCACCCACACATTCCCACATACCCATACATGCACCCATACATGCACCCATACATGCAACCTTACATGGCCACACACCCACACATGCAACCTTACATGCACCCACACATTCCCACATACCCATACATGCACCCATACATGGCCACACACCCATACATGCAGCCTTACATGTACCCATACATGCAGCCATACATGCACAACACAGACCTTCATGCACCCAGCACAGACACACATACACTTACTGACAGTCATACATGAACACAAACATGCTAATCTTCCCCTGCTACATACACACAGAACCCCATTTCCAATGTATTTTGGTAAAGCTCCATAGGGCGCATTGATCCTGGGAGTAATTCCGATTGCCGTTTAGGAGTCAGGAAGGAATTTTTCCTTTAGTGAAGCAGATTGGCCCAAGCTTCTCTTCAGGTTTTTGCCTTCCTTGGGACCAAACAGCCCTATGTGGTGGGGTTACCAGGCCCTCTGGTGATGGGAGGACACGTATAGAAGGTGCATTTATGCTGCAGCGTGCAGCTCTTTCTATATGTGCCCTCTGATTTCCAGTGATCTGGTAACCCTGGAGCTCATGTCATCGATAGGGTTCTGTTAAGAACCCTCATTACAGGAAAACAATAAAGCTGTGATCATCACACATTCACCTCAAAAGAGTTGTCCGTGTCTTTTTTCATGGTTTGGGGACTGGGGGAAAAGCTCTGTCTAATTAAAGAGGACTCATTGTGTTAAAGACAAGTATTTGCCCTTTAAAGTTAAAAGTAAACTCTTTATGAAAGTTGTGTTTTGTACACCTGTAACCATAGGTGGAGGGTGATCATTTGATTTGGGGAGGGTTACGGTGGCATATGAGGTATTGCCATGGGCCTGAATGCTTAAAGGTGGCTTTTTAATACAGAATATTTGCTTTTCTCACTGGAAAAGTTGTTTTTCTTCCATTAACTTTGCAGCTCAGGTGCCACATTTTCCCAACCATCCAGCAGTGAATGCAGTGCACTTAAATGTCTCATTTATCATCACTCAGTGCTCAAATAGCTGTCATACCAGGCAACTGAGTTTGTGAGAAATTGTGACAAATTCTATATATTATGGGAGGGGTAGATTCCCCAGCTTGAGGAAAGGTTTGTACGGGCTGGTACTATCTGTGCTATCCTCTGCAGTGACCTGCACCCTGTTTGAGGTATTTACAAACTCTTGCTCTTCCATTTGCACAGAGCAAAATCTTCCTTAGAACCCCCTCTTGTAAGTTGCTTGGCCCCATCTTAACTCGTTCAGGTTCTGCTTGTGTTTAATTTGTACAGGCAATGATAATCATAGGTATAAGGCCCTGTGCTTCAGAAAGGGCAACAAGCCGACTTAGGTCAGGGCCCGCTGGGAACATTTCTGGCAGACTAGTCCAATCCTATATGTTTCAGATTGTAATTAAAGAGTGGGGGCTCAGCAAATGTTCTAATAGGTCAGGTGAAAACGCCAAGCTTTTTGGATGGTGAGGCCCATTTACTAAGAGAGGGCCAACAGAACACAATCCGTAACCAATAGCAACTGTATACATTTACACAATATGTCCTGGCTACAGGATCGGGATCGGGTACAGAGGGTGGTTGTTAATGGCACATTCTCTACTTGGAGTAAGGTTCTCAGTGGGGTCCCTCAGGGTTCTGTACTGGGTCCACTTTTGTTTAATTTGTTCATAAATGACTTAGGGGAGGGTATTATGAGTAATGTATCAGTGTTTGCAGATGACACAAAACTCTGCAGACCAGTCAATTCTATCCAGGATGTGACATCCCTGCAGCAGGATCTTGACCAACTGGCAATCTGGGCAGCTAAGTGGCAGATGAGATTTAATGTGGATAAATGTAAGGTCATGCACCTGGGATGTAAAAATATGCAAGCCCCGTATAACCTTAATGGGACTGCACTAGGCAAATCCATAATGGAGAAGGATCTTGGAGTCCTTGTAGATAATAAACTTGGCTGTAGCAAGCAATGCCAGGCAGCAGCTGCAAGGGCAAACAAGGTTCTGAGCTGTATTAAAAGGGGTATAGATTCACGGGAGGAGGGGGTTATTCTTCCCCTTTACAGAGCACTGGTAAGGCCCCATCTAGAATATGCTGTTCAGTTTTGGTCTCCAGTGCTCAAACGGGACATTATTGAGCTAGAGAGGGTCCAGAGAAGGGCAACTAAGCTGGTAAAGGGTATGGAAAGTCTCGGTTATGAAGAAAGACTGGCCAAGTTGGGTCTGTTTACACTGGAGAAGAGGCGCTTAAGAGGTGACATGATAACTATGTATAAATATATAAGGGGATCATATAATAACCTCTCTAATGTTTTATTTACCAGTAGGTCCTTCCAACGGACACGAGGGCACCCACTCCGTTTAGAAGAAGGGAGGTTCCATTTAAATATTCGGAAAGGATTTTTTACAGTGAGAGCTGTGAAGTTGTGGAATTCCCTCCCCGAATCAGTCGTACTGGCTGATACATTATATAGCTTTAAGAAGGGGCTGGATGGATTCTTAGCAAGTGAGGGAATACACGGTTATGGGAGATAGCTCTTAGTACAAGTTGATACAGGGACTGGTCCGATTGCCATCTTGGAGTCAGGAAGGAATTTTTTCCCCTCTGAGGCAAATTAGAGAGGCTTCAGATGGGGTTTTTTGCCTTCCTCTGGATCAACTTGTAGTTAGGCAGGTTAGGTATAGGCATTATGGTTGAACTTGATGGACGTATGTCTTTTTTCAACCCAACTTACTATGTTACTATGTTACTATGTTACTATGTGTACTATAGCAAATGGGCCGCTCCAGTACAAGTAAGACAAATATCCACTTGGTTGCTGTGCATCGCTTTAGTGCCCTATAGCGGTGGCTTTTTCACATACAGAGTGGGGAGAGAGTTTTTCAGTCCAAAAAATGCATAATGGTTAATCTGCTGCCAGTGCAGCCAGCATCAGGCCAGGTATGAGCCCTTTGCATAGCTCTTAAAGCATCTTAGTGGGAGGGGCACAATCCTCTTGTTTGTTATAGGGGAAAGAATTGCCAAGCCTGTTTTAATTGCATGGTGTGAGAAAAACCATACAGGTAAAATTCCAAATGAGGGAAAATGGTTATATACAGGTATGGGACCTATTATCCAGAATGCTGGGGACCTGGGGTTTTCCGGGTAAGGGATCTTTCTGTAATTTTGATCTCCATAACTTAAGTCTGCTAAAAATCATTGAAATATTGAATAAACCCAATAGGATTGTTTTGCCTCCAATAAGGATTAATCATATTTTTTTTCTATATCGATTTTGGTACTTTACATTAAAAAAGTGTATTTTTCTAATTATTTAAGGGCCTAGATTTGTTATTATTGATAAGCTATGTATCCAGACCTTTATATGGTGGAACATGTGAGGGAACATGAAGCCTTTTGTCACCCTCACTGTGTAATGATGAATGGTTCTGTAGGTGAGCTACAAGGGGCCGCTAACTTTAAAAATGACACATTTATTGGGGCTCCCTATAGAAACTCCCTGCTCCACGTCTCTTATAATTGAGCAATGGGCACCTCCTAACGGTCCAAGCTCAGAGACACAGTAGGATGCAGGGGAAGCCAATCACAGCTCTGCTGCCTTCACTCAGGGAAAGATATACTGCAGTCCCCTGTCAGGTCCATCTAACTGCTGACTGCTGTGCAAAGGGCTGAGTGCCTCAGGCTCTCCTATGCAGCCGGGGAAAGCAGCGGAGATGCTGGATAGCTCTAGTGAGGTTTTGGGCGAAATGTTTATCAAAGCAGCATAAAATTAATGTTTTATTTATTTTTTAGTAGACTTAAGGTATGGAGATCTAAATTAAGGAAAGACCCCTTATCCGGAATACCCTTGGTCCCAAACATTCTGGATAACAGGTCCTATACCTGTACTTTGATCTTTAGAAATGTATAATGCAATGGCATGCAGGCCCGGATTTGTGGCGAGGCTACAAAGGCCCGGGCCTAGGGCGGCACAAATTTAGGGGCAGCATGCCGCCCACGCCGCACCGAAGTTTTGAAATTTTGCTCCCATGCGCAACAATGGGGACCTCTCCTCACTGCTACGTACGAGTTTAAATTTCTGTGCATGCGCACGCTCGCGGGTGTTGCGAATGTGCTCACGGCACGTGTGTGGGGGGGGCTCGGGGCGCCCGGATGAGAAATCCGGCGCTGATGGCATGTAGGTGTCCATGACAGTATAGGTCAGGGATAGACCGAGATAAGGCAAGGAGCAGAGACTGCCAATGTCCTAAAATAGGTACAGGATTGGGCAGCAAATGTGTGTCAGTGAGCTCAGCCCCGAGCTTTCCATGCTACAGTGGTGCTTCCAATTTCACTTCAGCAAAACAAGATGTTTTTGGAAACTACATTTTCACAAGAATTCAAAGTGGGTAACTCTACATTTGCATTTCAAACTACTGTACCAAACGACAGATGTTTCCTAAAATTTCCTAAAACAAGTTTGTATTTTACAGCACCTTTCTAGACGCAATATTTGAAAATCTCGAACGTATAGTTTCAGCCTCCATCTTGCAAATTCATGTAGAAGTCGATGCGAGTTGTCCTTTGCAAAATGTATGCAGTTTTTTCAGTTCTTCAAATTTTCTACATATTTTTCAGAGATTGAAGACCTATTGAAAATGATAAGAAGAATATGGATTCTGTGCATTCAAGTTTTTTTGTTCATGGTTTAATTAGATCAAATTATGTTAATTCAGATTTACATAAACGATAAATAAGCTAAATTTCAAGCTTAATCAAATTGAAAAAAAAAAATTCTTAAATTGACAAATTAGAAAACTCTAAGGAATCCCTGGCAAACTTTAATCCTCCCAACAATGTGACAAGAATATGAAAATAGATTTAAAGGGACAGGGGAAGCTTCTGCATTGCTATTTCTGCATAATGAAAGAAACTGTAATTCTTAGCAGTTTTGAAGTTATTTGTAAAATTTATTCTCTGCACTCACTCTTCTGACACTGAAACAATGCGGGTCAATTCTCCTCCAGGTCCGTTAATCACCTGGCTTCCACTACATTAGTTCAGGAGTCGTATCTTGCTGTACACAGAAATAAACAGCTTTCCGTAGCAATTGCGTTAACAAAAAACTTGAAAAACATAGAATATGTTTAATAAATGCAGATTATATATTCACAGTAAATGGGCTTTTTAAGTCTTGCTATGGATCACAGAATCTGCAAAAGGGACACAGAAATGATTGGAAACGCAGAACCTTCAGTGCTGGCACGCAAGGCTCTATGGCCCTGATACAAATATATCCCCATGGCACAGAAAGGGTAAAGGCACTGAAGACATTGATCAATTAACAAAAAGTCTTATTTGTTTTTTTTTCCGCTATAGCTCTCGAGTTTAGAATTTAAACAGTTGTTAGGATTCCACTTACCCTAGCAACCAGTCAGTGGTTTGAATGGACAGAAAGCTAATAAATATAATTTTTGTTTGCCTGATGTTTCTGACCCATACATCCAGGTATCACTGTTATACCAGAAAAAAACAAGACCAAATGCAAACTGTCACTGAAAATCAATGTTTACCTCATACTATAGGCTAATTCTAAGGTGAACAAAAGCCGTAGTTCATTATACAGTAATGCCCATAAATCTTATAACAGAGTTAAATTGCTTTTTCTTTATTGAATATCTGAGCCTTCGTTTTTTAATGCATGTACACGTCTTACGTCGCGCCATTCCTCATACAATATTAGCCATTGCCTAGAAACAGTCGGGACTGAAATGCAATGCAAAATTGCTTCTCCCTAAAAGTTGCTATTATGGAAAAGGCTAGTAAGAAAAAACAGATTATAATAATCTGGGGGGCAGTGTTTCAGTGCATTTGTTGCAGTACGCTCTGGGGGATAAAAGCAAGCTGCATTGTTTCTGAAGATGTTCTAGTTGGCGACTACATTGTGCCTTGTTCACATATCAGAGAGCATGTTGTGACAAACTGCTGTACAACAATGTGAGGGCAAACTTTCAGTGGCACCACATAAATCATAAAGGGGAAAGCCGGCCAAGATAAAATTGGTACAATTAGTCTTAACAAGTTATGGAAACTTTTACAAATACACCAAAGAATTTCACAACATTGTGTGGGTCAGTTATACATGGCAGCACATATGCAAATACACTTTATATGCGCTGTTGCCAGGTATACACTGCATTATCCTGTGCCACTGCAGGACTCTGCATTGGGGTCAGGGCAGCAAACGTGGGGTAACACTGGCGCAGCGAAGTAAGTTAGGGAATCTAAGTACTGCTGCTTGACCACTCAAAATGTTACTGGGCTACAAATCCCAGCACAACTAGAAGAAAACAAATAGCATAAGTGACCCCCTCCCCCCCCCCTAATTTTCTAGCCAATAATTAGGTTTCACACTGGGGTAAAAATGATTAATATCTTTACAAAATGGCCCCTTCATTGGCGCTCCCTATAAATCCTCTCTGGTCTCAGTTTTCCTGTTTTAAGGATGTGTGCATTCTCTAACGGTCCCTGCCAGAAGCACAGTAAGATGGAGATGGCCAATCGCAGCCCTGCAGTCACACAAGCACAGACAGGCTTCAGTTCCCTATCAGGTCAGCCTAGCTGCTGATTGGTTCCTACAGTGCAATGTGCTGAATGTGGCTGGCTCACCTGCACAGCCTGGGAAAGGAGACAGCAGGAAGTGGAACAAATGGGTGCTACTTACTTAGCCAGACTCCCGCTATGTAGTTAACATATTTATTAATTGTTTATATCCAGCAAGTGAATGCTTATTCTGATCAGCAGCAGTTGGTGTATATAGCAGAGGACTTTCTCATTCGAGGAGGCCAGTATTATCTATTTTGTGAGGCAGTGAACCCCTCCCCCTTGGTTACCTGCTGTGTCTAGCCAATGCAGCCAGTTCCCTCCTTTTCAGGGAGCACTGTCTCTTTAAGAGGGAGCAAGATGGAGACTTACGTAGGATCAAGCCCAGATCCTATACAAATTATAAGGAGTGGGGGGCACCTCTGCCTGTACCAATGCACCAGGGAGGGGGGGGGTGTTGCACTAAAGCCCCTCGCTCGGTCTCCCCGCATACTCACTGACTATGAGGGCAGTGCGAGTGGACGGGCTCAAATATTGGGGAGAGGGGGGTGAAAGGGTTTGGGTTCTTTGCAGGTGATGGTACTTACCGAGTGGGTCTCTGTATGCATCCCCGCGCTCTATTCGCGGGCAGGGTATATAGTGCGGGCAGGTTCCTGTAGTCTCTCTCCGCAGCAGCAGCACCCACAGGGTGTGTTCTTGGGCTGGGCCCCTCAGCATACACAGTACGTAGTGTATATGGGCTAGCGCCGGCACTAGCTTCCTATGTGGTGCCTGGTATAGGGAATGTGTGTATGCTCTGGCGCCCCCGCCTTCTCTGGGTGTGTTGTGGGTGGGGTCTTCCGCCCCCGGTAGTCCCTGTTATGCGCTATATAGCATCTCGTCAGCCCGCTCGGCTCTACCTGCTCTCCACCCCGCTCCCTGATGGCTGTCAGCGCCGCGCTGCTGGGGCCACCTCTCGGGCTGTGTGGGGAGCAGTCGGGGGCGGAAGGCATCGAACCGGTTTATGGCTCTGGGATGTGCAACCTGCCGCTTATTAAGGCCATAGCTCAATTACAGTTCCCTGCATCCCCGCAATCCCCAGCGCGGTTGTGGGTTAGCAGAAAGTTGTCCATCAGCAAGCAGGGAGCCTTACATGGGCCAAAGCCTGGCTAAGGGGGCTCCAAACGTTCTGTGGCCCCGGCAGTTTTAGGTGGGAATCCTTAGTAGTATATAATGGTACTGGGTTATCATGGGGGCAATGAAAAATGCTTGGCCCCTCTGAGAATAGTCACATGATGCCAGTGCCTAACTAGAACTTACTGGGCCCCAAACTTTAGGATTAACGTTTAATAACTTCTAAAGAAGACATATTGGATAAATGGGAAAAATCCTAATTTTGTAGGCAATTATGAATAATATACGGTGCTGGTTTCACTTTGTGCTAAAAATTAATCCTATCTGTAAAAAAAGGCCCCTTTATTGGAGCTCCCTATAGATCCTCTCAGTTCTCTGATCATGTTTGAAGTGAAGGGTGGGCGTGTCCTAACGGTCTGTGCCAGAAGATAGCCAATCACAGCCCTGCAGTCACACAAGCCCAGACAGGCTTCAGTTCCCTATCAGGTCAGCCTACGTGCTGATTGGTTCCTATCCTACAGTGCAGTGTACTGAGATCTGCTGGCCCCCCTGCACATCACTTATTGCTCAGAAGGAGTGGGAAGAATAAAACTGCAGTTAATGGGTCCTTGTTTGAGCCACTTAGCTGCTCTTGCCTGCAAAAATAAGTCCCCATGTTACAATGTGGGTCTGAGTTCACCATTAAAACTGATGCCCTGGGCCCACTCTTACAGCAACTATATACAGTATATACAGTATATATATATATATATATATATATATATATATATATATATATATATAATGCCAAATAGTATAGGTATTAATAAAGTCCTACAGTGGAAATAAGGTTGGGCTGCCTAAGGCAGTAGCCCCAATGGTGCCTTCTCATCTGCTCCGATCATAATCTTTGGCCTTGTGGTGTGTTTTTAAAAAAATGTGGCTCTTAAAGTTACCAGCTTTTTGCTGGGTAATTGGCCACTCATTGGCAGGAGTGACCCTGATGGGAATTGTCATAGTCTAAGGTCTTGGCCCACCGGGAGATCTTCTCGTACTAGTAGCTTGTCCCTGTCATGCTGTGGGTCACTATTATTCCACTAAATACAGTGGAAATTGCTCATACTTGTGAAAAGCAGTCATAAATGAGGTTAAAGGGTTGTTCACCTTAGAGTTAACTTTTAGTATGATGTAGAATATTTTCAGACAATTTTCAGTTGGTGTTCATTTTTTGTTTGTAGTTTCAGCCATTTCAGCAGTTATCTGGTTGCTAGGATCCAAATTACCTTAGCAACCAGGGAGTGCTTTGAATGAAAGATTGGTATATGAATAAGAGAGGAACTGAACAGAAAAATATGTTCTAAAAAGTAACAGTAACAATAAAATTGTAACCTCACAATAAATGTCCCTCAGTCTGGGACCAGATACTAAAAATAAATATAGCAAGTGGCAGGTATTGGCTATAAACCTACGCTTTTTACCATTTGTTTACTAGTGCCCGACCAATGGATCTCTTGTTGAAGTACAGCTCCTACCACCCCAAGCGGTTACAAGCAGAGGCTGCCATCAGGGGGATACAGTCAGTACTGCCGTCAGGGGCCCCAAGTGTGTGGGTTATGGGCAGGTGGGTCAGGGGCTTGGTCATGTTTGCACATTTGTTTTTTCTACTTATTGGCAGAGTCCTCCACTACAGGGGCTTAGGTGAACCCATGACTCCTGATGACTGCCGTGGGCCCAACCCAAAAAAAACAGTGGTTATAGGTAGGAATATTGGAGAAAATATCAGTGACCTTCATTGGTCCCTGCTCCAGCAAGACCTCACATTCACACTGTATTTACCCTGTTTTATTATCTTTATTTTTTTACCCTAGTAATAGTTTGCTATTGGTGGGGGGCACTTGTCCTGCCACCAGTAATGAAACATGCTATTTATTGGCCATATTCTTACAAGAAAATGGTTTAATGGGTAATGCTTACTGGGATTTACAAAGGAATAACGCATAAATAGTCATAAAAAACATTTATTCTTATTTAGCATATACATGTGGATCTGTAATGTATGTATATTATTATTTATATATTGCAACTTATGTATGCAGTGCTGTACAGAACAATAAATTACTACAACAAACAGGGGGACGTTACATTACCTAAGCTGATCAGAAAACCCTGCACTACACTGATGAGCCCCAAGAAGGGCGCAACAGGTCTGTAGTTGGGAATCTGATCAGCTATTATCCTGGCTTTTGCTTTAAAAACCCAGCGGGTAAACATTAGTCTATAGGATAAACCCATGTAAATGGGACTTTTCTAAGAGCCTTAAGGAATTTATTCCCAGAATCCCTTTTGACTTAATTGCATACGTATGAGGCGGTCTCAACTCTTTTAGCTCGTCCATTAAAAAATAAACACAAAGTACAAAAATGAATACAAATAAATAAAAAGTACAGTTGCTTTAAAGATTCCACTGAGCTAAAAGACAAGAGGATGAAGGTCCCTGCCCTGTAGAGCTTCCATGATGTACTGTGCTGACATTTATTATTATTATATGCAAAATGTCTTTTCCTGTACATCTTAAAGATACAGATACAGTTTTTTTAGGCCATAAGCAACACCAGCTTAGTGTACTGGCCACTGGGTAAGTGAATAACAGTAACTGTGTTTGAATACATACAATAGCATCAACCCTTTTCTCACAGAGTGTCTGTAAAGTGGTTAAATCAACACTACGGGGCACATTCATGAAAACACGAGTTCGAATCCCGAACGGCAGAAATTCGGATTGGATACAATAATTTCTGAAGATCGCTAATATCACGAAAATGCTTACGAAAAAATCGTATTAGTCACGATAATATCATATTGGCCATCCGAAAGCCATTCTTCTGTTTTATTCTCTTTTAGATCTCTGAAAAGAGAAGTCAAAAGAGTCATCAGAAATGAAAGTAGCACTTCCTGTTTATTGTCAGGCTCCGAGTAGCAATTCCTCTTGTGCTGCTGCTGCTGCTGAGTATCTCTCTGTACATCTACTTCATACACATCCCCTCTGTTTAATATGCTCCTGGCTTTCTGTGCATTGAGCCACTGGCGGGTTTATCAGCAATACCATTTCATGGTTCTTTTTTTCTTTTAAACACAATTAAAGCAAACACAAACCCTGAAAATAAATTTAGACCAGAAGACTTTAGAATTTGATAAAAACAGCACCAGCTAGTGTTCATTTCAACTCATGCTACTGTCAGCTGAAAATTAATTTCCTGACAAAACCAATGTCTTCTGATGTTGCTCAGGATAGAATTGACCAGAGAAACGTCAGCTGACTCTTCCCTGCTCACTTTATTTTCTAAGGATAACATCATCACCAGACGTTCCTTTTCTCCCTAGCTTGTTGTTTCCGACTGTGGCTAGTTGGCTGAAATGAGCATCAGGTGGCCCTGTTGTTACAAGTGGATTACATTAGTAGTTTAAAGGGCCCTGCGTTGGCCTAAAAATCCAAACTAAGTTGCAGGGTGCAATGCTGTCAGATGCAAGGGAACCTTAAACCTAATACTTTAGTGGACACCCCAGCATCTTGCATCCCCTGGAGCTCCTCAGCTCCCGAGTTCTGAATGACACACAAGCAAGGGTATCTGTGTGCAGACAGAGAGGCGCAACTCATTGAGCTCCATTCTGCTAATTCATTCAGAGATGGTGCAAGTGTTAAAAAAATGTCACTTTGTGCTTTTTGTAAAAAAGCCCCTTTAATATCTCTTATCTATTGTAGAACTTACTAGAGAATGTGTGTAATAATCTTGCTGTTGTATGGATTGTATAATAATAGTACTACAGAAAGAATGTACAATGTATATATTTTTCTTTAAATAAAAACTAAACTCTGGTCGTTGGGCTTTGACTGCTCTTTGCATTTAATGTGTTTTCATCTAATAAATACTGAATGGCCAAAATTACAAATATGACCCTATAAAATGCGAAAATTGATTTGCTTGAGAATGTGGTTTCTCTTCCTAAAATGTTCAATGAGCTACAAAGGGCTGTTAACTTTAAAAATGACACATTTATTGGGGCTCCCTATAGAAACTCCCTGCTCTGCAATCTCTTATAATTGAGCAATGGGCACCTCCTAACGGTCCAAGCTCAAAGACACAGTAGGATGCAGGGGAAGCCAATCACAGCTCTGCTGCCTTCACCCAGGGAAAGATATACTGCAGTCCCCTGGCTCTCCTATGCAGCCAGGGAAAGCAAATACAAATACATAATGAGAGATATCTTGTCAAGTTTTGGCAATTGGCCCAGTTGTATCATTTTCTGTATCTCACAAAACACTTTTACAAAAGAAATGGTGAGTACTGACAGAGACAAGCTATAGGTTTGAACTGGACATGGGCACCTAACGGTTTCTGCTGGCTCAGCCAATCAGAATGCAGCAGAGGTGACTTAATGAGTAACGGATGACCAGTACCAACAGTCTTATGAGACAGTTGGAGAGGAGAGAGAAAGAGAGAGAGAGAGAATATGGAGACTTCAAAAGAGAGAAAGCGAAGACGACGAAGCGACGGAGAAGAACATCTATTTGATGCCCCTGAGTGCAGCCGTGATCCTAAAAGGGTCAAGCACCAGGGCGATCGACGTGGGACCCGCAGACCATCAGCTGGGAAGCCAGCACCTAGAAATGAGCCATGGTACACCTTGGCTCACATGGGCAATGCCCTACAGACCTTCAAGGAGTATGGGAAAGACAGCTACCTATACAGCAGGGGCCTTGAAGAGAAGTTTATGGCGGTGAACTTCCTACAACATCAGCCAGAAATCACCTCGGCATCATGGTATGAGTTCACCAGCCGTCTTATTTGTATCCACAGACACCTGCGGTTGGACTTTCGCTCCCTGTGCCTGACCGCCAACCTTCTGGAGCGGTTTCTTGCCTGCGCTGATCCCATCAAGACCACCGACCTGAATAGAGTGGGAGCCACTTGCTTCAATATAGCCTGCAAGTTAGCGGAGAAAAGGAACCATAGAAGACCGAAGCACCAAAAGCTGTTTGATGACACCTTAACACTGAAGGAAATGTCCCGGCTAGAGAGAAACATCATCCGGAAATTGAAGTTTCGACTGGAGGCGCCCACCATGGACTACTTTATGGAGCACTTCACCCTCCTGAGAGTAGCCAGTCAGAAGGTCTCACCAAAAGCAGCCATTGCACTGACGGCAGCTAGAGGCATTGCAGCACTGAGCCTGACACACCATCAGGACTTTTACACTTACGCACCATCTGTTATGGCTCTGTGCTGCCTCAAAGTAGCCGACAAATTCCATCCTTCAGGCAAAGCTGTCAAGGTGGATCCTGCTGACTACCCGGACCATCTAATAGAAGAGTGCGTCAAAAAGATCATCACTCTGATTTCCTCCAAGCCGGGCTATTTACATGGACTGCTTCCAGAAGTGTTTCCGAAGACACTGCCAGCATTAACTGGAGATAACAGAACTGTAAGTGTGACAGCTTTAGCAGGGAATTCTCTGTAGGTTTGGCAAAAGATCAGCTTTTGTCATTCAAACTGGCACCATCATTAGCACGGTTTTATCAGGGCCTAGTCACGTCAGACAAATGTACTGTATAATTGGCTGCTACACTTAACTGTAAATAGGTTCATTTAATCATTGCAATTTTGTTCCCCTCCTGCCTGTGCTATTTATGTATTACAAAAATGTACAGTGCTGCTGCTGCTGCTTGTATACACAGGGATGTACATTGTTTTCATTTGTTGGTGCTGGTTCCCAAGGGGAAGGGCTACAAATTCTACACTTACTCTGTAACTATGCCACTATCTCTGCCCTCCATATAGCGTCCAGTGAGCCATGGGGTCGAGACATCACCCAGAAGCAGCAGAACATCGCAGCAGGAGACCGACGCAAGCGCCTCCCAGCAACAACCCGACGGCAGCGAGCCAGCAGCATCCAGGCAGGCACAGGCTTCCAACCACTTGGAAACTGCGCAGGGATCCGGCGACTCCAGCTACCATCAAGGGGTCATTTACAATCCCTCATACCCCTACTGGCCGGCATACATGCACCCACACATTCCCACATACCCATACATGCACCCATACATGGCCACACACCCATACATGCAGCCTTACATGCACCCACACATTCCTACATACCCATACCTGCAGCCTTACATGCACCCATACATGCAGCCATACATGGCCCCATACATGCAGCCTTACATGCAGCCATACATGCACAACACAGACCTTCATGCACCCAGCACAGACACACATACACTTACTGACAGTCATACATGAACACAAACATGCTAATCTTCCCCTGCTACATACACACATCCACACAGAACCCCATTTCCAATGTATTTTGGTAAAGCTCCATAGGGCGCATTGATCCTGGGAGTAATTCCGATTGCCGTTTAGGAGTCAGGAAGGAATTTTTGCCTCTAGTGAAGCAGATTGGCCCAAGCTTCTCTTCAGGTTTTTTGCCTTCCTTGGGATCAAACAGCCCTATGTGGTGGGGTTACCAGGCCCTCTGGTGATGGGAGGACACGTATAGAGGGTGCATTTATGCTGCAGCGTGCAGCTCTTTCTATATGTGCCCTCTGATTTCCAGTGATCTGGTAACCCTAGAGCTCGTGTCATCGATAGGGTTCTGTTAAGAACCCTCATTACAGGAAAACAATAAAGCTGTGACCATCACACATTCACCTCAAAAGAGTTGTCCGTGTCTTTTTTCATGGTTTGGGGACTGGGGGAACAGCTCTGTCTAATTAAAGAGGACTCCTTGTGTTAAAGACAAGTATTTGCCTTTTAAAATTAAAAGTAAACTCTTTATGAAAGTTGTGTTTTGTACAACTGTAACCATAGGTGGAGGGTGATCATTTGACTTGGGGAGGGTAACAGTGGCATATGTGGTATTGCCATGGGCCAGACAGCTGAATGCTCAAAGGTGGCTTTTTAATACAGAATATTTGCTTTTCTCACTGGAAAAGTTGTTTTTCTTCCATTAACTTTGCAGCTCAGGTGCCACATTTTCCCAACCATCCAGCAGTGAATGCAGTGCACTTAAATGTCTCATTTATCATCACTCAGTGCTCAAATAGCTGTCATACAAGGCAACTGAGTTTGTGAGAAATTGTGACAAATTCTATATATTATGGGAGGGGTAGATTCCCCAGCTTCTGGGGAAAGGTTTGTGCGGGCTGGTACTGTCTGTGCTATCCTCTGCAATGACCTGCACCCTGTTTGAGGTATTTACAAACTCTTGCTCTTCCATTTACACGGAGCAAAATCTTCCTTAGAACCCCCTCTTGTAAGTTGCTTGGCCCCATCTTAACTCTTTCAGGTTCTGCTTGTGTTTAATTTGTACAGGCAATGATAATCATAGGTATAAGGCCCTGTGCTTCAGAAAGGGCATCAAGCCGACTTAGGTCAGGGCCCGCTGGGAACATTTCTGGCAGACTAGTCCAATCCTATATGTTTCAGATTGTAATTAAAGAGTGGGGGCTCAGCAAATGTTCTAATAGGTCAGGTGAAAACACCAAGCTTTTTGGATGGTGAGGCCCATTTACTAAGAGAGGGCCAACAGAACACAATCACCATAACCAATAGCAACTGTATACATTTACACAATATGTGTACTATAGCAAATGGGCCGCTCCAGTACAAGTAAGACAAATATCCACTTGGTTGCTGTGCATCGCTTTAGTGCCCTATAGCGGTGGCTTTTTCACATACAGAGTGGGGAGAGAGTTTTTCAGTCCAAAAAATGCATAATGGTTAATCATCAGGCCAGGTATGAGCCCTTTGCATAGCTCTTAAAGCATCTTAGTGGGAGGGGCACAATCCTCTTGTTTGTTATAGGGGAAAGAATTGCCAAGCCTGTTTTAATTGCATGGTGTGAGAAAAACCATACAGGTAAAATTCCAAAGGGGGGAAAATGGTTAGGGCTATGTATCTACATATATACAGGTATGGGACCTTATATCCAGAATGCTGGGGACCTGGGGTTTTCCGGGTAAGGGATCTTTCTGTAATTTTGATCTCCATAACTTAAGTCTGCTAAAAATCATTTAAATATTGAATAAACCCAATAGGATTGTTTTGCCTCCAATAAGGATTAATTATATCTTAGTTGGGATCAAGTACAAGGTGCTGTTTTATTATTACAGGGAAAAAGGAAATTTTTTTAAAATCACAATTATTTGCTCATAATAGAGTCTATGGGAGATGGCCTTTCCGTAATTTGGAACTTTCTGGATAACGGGTTTCCGTTATTTTTTTTATAGCGATTTTGGTACTTGAAATGAAAAAAGTGTATTTTTCTAATCATTTAAGGGCCTAGATTTGTTATTATTGATCAGCTGTGTATCCAGACCTTTATATGGTGGAACATGTGAGGGGACATGAAGCCTTTTGTCACCCTCACTGTGTAATGATGAATGGTTCTGTAGATGAGCTACAAGGGGCCGCTAACTTTAAAAATGACACATTTATTGGGGCTCCCTATAGAAACTCCCTGCTCCACGTCTCTTATAATTGAGCAATAGGCACCTCCTAACAGTCCAAGCTCAGAGACACAGTAGGATGCAGGGGAAGCCAATCACAGCTCTGCTGCCTTCACTCAGGGAAAGATATACTGCAGTCCCCTGTCAGGTCCACCTAACTGCTGACTGCTGTGCAAAGGGCTGAGTGCCTCAGGCTCTCCTATGCAGCCGGGGAAAGCAGCTGAGATGCTGGATGGCTCTAGTGAGGTTTTGGGTGAAATGTTTATTAAAGCAGTATAAAATGCACGTTTAAAAGAATAATACAAATATGGGATCCCTTATCCGGAAACCCATTATCCAGAGAGCTCCGAATTACGGAAAGCCCGTCTCCCATAGACTCCATTATAATCAAATAATTCAGAATTTTACAACGCATTTCCTTTTTTTCTGTAATAATAAAACAGTACCTTGAAATTGATCTCAACTAAGATATAAATAATCCCTATTCAATGCAAAACAATCCTGTTGGGTTTAATTAATGTTTTATTTATTTTTTAGTAGACTTAAGGCATGGAGATCTAAATTACGGGAAGACCCCTTATCCAGAATACCCTTGGTCCCAAACATTCTGGATAACAGGTCCTATACCTTGATCCTGTGCTTTGATCTTTAGAGATGTATAATGCAATGGCATGCACACCCGGATTTGTGGCGAGGCCACAAAGGCCCGGGCCTAGGGCGGCACAAATTTAGGGGCGGCATGCCGCCCACGCCGCACCAAAGTTTTGAAATTTTGCTCCCATGCGGAGCAATGGGGACCTCTCCTCACTGCTACGTACGTGAATTTAAATTTCTGTGCATGCGCGTGCTCGCGGGTGTTCGCGAATGTGCTCACGGCATGTGTGGGGGGGGGGGCTCGGGCGCCCGGATGAGAAATCCGCCGCTGATGGCATGTAGGTGTCCATGACACTATAGGTCAGGGATAGACTGAGATAAGGCAAGGAGCAGAGACTGCCAATGTCCTAAAATAGGTACAGGATTGGGCAGCAAATGTGTGTCAGTGAGCTCAGTGATGTTTTTGGAAACTACATTTTCACAAGAATTCAAAGTGGGTAACTCTACCTTTGCATTTCAAACTACTGTACCAAACGACAGATGTTTCCTAAAATTTCCTAAAACAAGTTTGTATTTTACAGCACCTTTCTAGACGCAATATTTGAAAATCTCGAACGTATAGTTTCAGCCTCCATCTTGAAAATTCATGTAGAAGTCGATGCGAGTTGTCCTTTGCAAAATGTATGCAGTTTTTCCAGTTCTTCAAATTTTCCACATATTTTTCAGAGATTGAAGACCTATTGAAAATGATAAGAAGAATATGGATTCTGTGCATTCAAGTTTTTTTGTTCATGGTTTAATTAGATCAAGTTTTGTTAATTCAGATTTACATAAATGATAAATAAGCAAACATTGGAGTTTAACAAAATTTCAAACTTATTCAAACTGAAAAAAAAAAAAAAAAAAAGGATTCTGACAAATTAGAAATAAAAAAGCCTGTAAGGAATCCCTGGCAAACTTTAATCCTCCCAACAATGTGACAAGAATAGGAAAATAGATTTAAAGGGACAGGGGAAGCTTTGCTGTCACACTGACCCACAGATAAATAGATAGAGCTCTCTACGTACAGAGGTAACACAGTCTCCAACTGGGGGCTACTTATTCCCTCTCAGCCCAGCTATGAGCAATTTATAGCTTACCCTCAGTATGCCTTTAATGCACCTTAAAAAACAACTGCCTCTGTGCAAGCAGACTGACAAAAACTTTAGCCAACATCCTCTCTCCAACTAGCGGGGTGCAGCGTGTGCAACTGAGCCAACACCCCACTGGGCCTGCCAAGACATTCTCATGAAGCTACAGCAGTGATCCCCAACCAGTGGCTCAGGGGCAACATGTTGCTCCCCAACCCCTTGGATGTTGCTCTCAGTGCCCCCAAACCAGGGAGTTATTTTTGAATTCCTGACTTGGGGGCAAGTTTTGGATGAATAAAAACAAGATTTCCTACCAAATAAAGCCCCTGTAAGCTGATAGGGCGCATAGAGGCTGCCTAATAGCCAATCACAGCCCTTATTTGGCACCTCCATGAACTTTTATGGTGCTTGTGTTGCTCCCCAAGCCTTTTTACATTTGGCTGTGGCTCACGAGTAAGAAAGGTTGGGGACCCCTGAGCTACAGCGTAGCAATTAGGACCAATTGATTTAAACAGCTGTGAATTATCTTGTGTATTTCCTACCAGTCAATCCTGCCACCTTGTGGCCATTTACCATATCAATCTATGGGTCCCCAGTGCATGCAGCCATGTTTGGGACGGAGTATTAGAGTCCTAGCTTTCTCATTATGCCCACGTGTGCTATAGAAAGGAGACTTGCTCTTATGTGCGTGTGTCTCCTTGCTACCTGCATTTTTTGATAAAAATAGTATTACTTCCCCAAACTACAGGAAAAGTCTATTAGTTCCGTACCTCTGGTAGAGGAAAGAATTTTCATATAATTGGAGTCTTTTAATTGTTACCAGTGCAAAACTGATGCCATCACTCCTTGGGCACAATCAAACTGGTACACTAGCACAGCTTTGCTTCCTCCTAAACGTCTATAGAGGCAATGCCCTAAGCCAAGAATAGATTACTGTATTTTACACTGTACGTACTTAAAGCGAAAGTCCTAATGGGTTGGGTGGCAACCCTTACAATAAGGCTAAAAAAGGAAACAGTCAGAGCAGCACCCTAAAGCTCCGAGCCACATGCAGCCATATTAAAAATAAGAAGCCCAGTTTATGGACTTTACCAAAAGCGTTTTTTATTTCTGCATAGTGAAAAACTGTAATTCTTAGCAGTTTTGAAGTTTTTGTAAAAGTAATTGAGCTGAACTTTATTCTCTGCACTCACTCACTCACACTGAAACAATGCGGGTCAATTCTCCTCCAGGTCTGCTAGTCACCTGGCTTCCGCTACATTAGTTCAGGAGTCGTATCTTGGTGTACACAGAAATAAACAGCTTTCCGTAGCAATTGCGTTAACAAAAAACTTGAAAAACATAGAATATGTTTAATAAATGCAGATTATATATTCCCAGTAAATGGGCTGTTAATTTTAAGTCTTGCTATGGATCACAGAATCTGCAAAGGGGACACAGAAATGATTGCAAACGCAGAACCTACAGTGCTGGCACGCAAGGCTCTATGGCCCTGATACAAATATATCCCCATGGCACAGAAAGGGTAAAGGCACTGAAGACACTGATCAATTAACAAAAAGTCTTATTTGGGTTTTTTCCGCTATAGCTCTCGAGTTTAGAATTTAAACAGTTGTTAGGGTTCCACTTACCCTAGCAACCAGTCAGTGGTTTGAATGGACAGAAAGCTAATAAATATAATTTTTGTTTGCCTGATGTTTCTGACCCACACATCCAGGTATCACTGTTATACCCAGGGCTGTGGAGTCGGAGTCAATTTTGGGTACCTGGAGTCGGCAAAAAATGAACCGACTCCGACTCCTACTAAATTTTAATGGGAATAAAAAAAAAAAATAAAGCAAGTTTAAATGTCCCAATTCACAAACATTCATAATTAATTACTTCTCTGCTATAAGAATAAAGCCCAATGCACGCTGTGCATAAACCAACACGTTGAGTGACCATGAAGCTTTTCATTGACTGTATGCTTCACTAAATGGGACGTAACGCAGTTACGGTGCGGCAGCTCCACTGTGTCCTGTTCCTCTGTTACAGGGAACACAATGCCCACAGGGAACCCAGCCTAACTCTCACTGATAACTAATTAAGTAAAAAAAAAATTGCAGGACTAGAAATACTTGTATACGGGTATGGGAATAGATAGTCAATAGTTTAAAGGAACAGTAACACCAAAAAATGAAAGTGTATAAAAGTAACTAAAATATAATGTGCTGCTGCCCTGCACTGTGTGTTTACTTCAGAAAATCTACTATAATTTATATAAATAAGCTGCTGTGTAGTATGGGGGCAGCCATTCCTGCACTGGTACAGCTGGGGTGTTTGCTACAGAAACCCTACTATAGTTTATATAAATACCCCGCTGTGTAGCCCCGGGGGCAGCCATTCCTGCACTGGTACAGCTGGGGTGTTTGCTACAGAAACCCTACTATAGTTTATATAAATACCCCGCTGTGTAGCCCCGGGGGCAGCCATTCCTGCACTGGTACAGCTGGGGTGTTTGCTACAGAAACCCTACTATAGTTTATATAAATACCCCGCTGTGTAGCCCCGGGGGCAGCCATTCCTGCACTGGTACAGCTGGGGTGTTTGCTACAGAAACCCTACTATAGTTTATATAAATAAGCTGCTGTGTAGCCCCGGGGGAAGCCATTCAAAGGAGAAAAGGCACAGGCACATAGCAGATAACAGATAAAACACTATTGTATTTTACAGAACTTGTCTGTTATCTGCTATGTAACCTGTGCCTTTTCTCCTTTTTTCCAGCTTGAATGGCTGCCCCCGTGGCTACACAGCAGCTTATTATATAAATTATAGTAGTTTTACTGTAGCAAACACACCAGTTTTACCAGTGCAGGGCAACAGTGCATTATATTTTTATTACTTTAAAGCTCTTATTTTTTGGTGTTACTGTTCCTTTAAGACTGAAGCTTTAAAACATTTGAAAAACTGCTGTAATTCAGCTGTAATGTTAGCTTAAACTTTAAACATGACTATGGGATTCTAGGGAAATCATTAGAAGTAGGAGTATAGATAAAATTGTCAGTTTATTATCAGTTCAGTTGTGTTTTAAGTGCCCCTTCCCCTTCCTGGATGTATAAAATACATTAGCATATTAAAAACAGAGGAGTCGGAAGTATCAGAAACTGAGGAGTCGGAGAATTTATCTACCGACTCCACAGCCCTGGTTATATCAGAAAAATACAAGACCAAATGCAAACTGTCACTGAAAATCAATGCTTACCTCATACTATAGGCTAATTCTAAGAACAAAAGCCATAGTTCATTATACAGTAATGCCCATAAATCTTATAACAGAGTTAAATTGCTTTTTCTAATTCTTTTTGAATTTCTGAGCCTCGTTTTTTAATGCATGTACACGTCTTACGTCACGCCATTCCTCAGACAATATTAGCCATTGCCTAGAAACAGTCGGGACTGAAATGCAATGCAAAATTGCTTCTCCCTAAAAGTTGCTATTATGGAAAAGGCTAGAAAGAAAAAACAGATTATAATAATCTGGGGGGCAGTGTTTCAGTGCATTTGTTGCAGTACGCTCTGGGGGATAAAAGCAAGCTGCATTGTTTCTGAAGATGTTCTAGTTGGCGAGTACATTGTGCCTTGTTCACATATCAGAGAGCATGTTGTGACAAACTGCTGTACAACAATGTGAGGGCAAACTTTCAGTGGCACCACATAAATCATAAAGGGGAAAGCCTGCCAAGATAAAATTGGTACAATTAGTCTTAACAAGTTATGGAAACTTTTACAAATACACCAAAGAATTTCACAACATTGTGTGGGTCAGTTATACATGGCAGCACATATGCAAATACACTTTATATGCGCTGTTGCCAGGTATACACTGCATTATCCTGTGCCACTGCAGGACTCTGCATTGGGGTCAGGGCAGCAAACGTGGGGTAACACTGGCGCAGCGAAGTAAGTTAGGGAATCTAAGTACTGCTGCTTGACCACTCAAAATGTTACTGGGCTACAAATCCCAGCACAACTAGAAGAAAACAAATAGAATAAGTGACCCCCCCCCCTAATTTTGTAGCCAATAATTAGGTTTCACACTGGGGTATGATTAATATCTTTACAAAATGGCCCCTTTGGCCCCCATTGGCACTCCCTATAAATCCTCTCTGGTCTCAGTTTCCCTGTTTAACCCTTTTACTGCCAGCCATTTTGATCAAAGCGGAACTTGTATTGCCAGACAGTTTTTGAACATTTTGCACTGTTTCACTTTAGGGGCCTTTCCTCGGGGGGACTTTTAGTTTACCAAGGAAAACAATATATCATTTTTTTCAGAACAACCTAAGCTTTCAAAATATGGTAGAATTTTTGTGTAATTCCAATTCTGTAACAAGATATAGGCTTCTAAATGTCTAAAAATGCAAAAAAAATCAAATTTTCCATAATATAATCACACATACTAGAAACAAAAATGATTTTATGCACGAATATACAACTGATTTGGAAAGTCCCATGTCTCCTGAACGTGCCAATACCAAATATATATAGTTTTATGGAGATTTCTCACTTGTATAGGTCAAAAACTCCCAGCAGTACATTACCAAATTCCCAAAGCACTGCTCCAAAAAAACTGCATACTTTGGATTTCAAGGCCAAAATTCCACTAACAGAAGGTTTATCCCAGAAAATTGTACATTTTTGGAAAGAACAGATTCTGGGGAATACAGAATAGGCACAACTGTGTGTCTACTCCAAACTATCAAGTCGCAATGCTTTCCTAAAGTTATTGGTTTTTATCAAAATTTGTGATTTTTTTTAAAAAATCGCTTCAAAGCTTCCAGTCTATAGTATCTTATCTCCTACAGGTCATAAAGTAACCAAATAAAACACCCTAAATATGAATGCCTGGGGTCCACTGAACAGTTTGATGCCCAATATGTATAGGTTTACCTAAGTATGTGGCATGTAGGGGCCCCAATGTGAACATACCCCCATATATACTGTCATTTCTGTCATTTCAGCTCCTGCAAAATCAACACATTTACATCATTATATGTGGGATAAAGCTACAAAAAAGTATGCTCACCCCAGAAAGTCATATATTTTTGGAAAGTACACATTCCCCCGAATCTAAAATGGGTACCCATGTCTTTCTACTCCAAAGTACCAAGCCGCACAGCTTTTCTAAAGTTAGCAATTTTGATGACATTTCCAAAAATCCCCTCAAAGCTTCCACTTTGCAGCATCTTATCTCCCACATAGCATTAGGTACCAAGATAAAACACCCTGAATTTGAACACCAGGGGTCCACTGAACAGTTTGATGCCCAATATATATAGGTTTACCTAAGTATGTGGCATGTAGGGGCCCCAATGTGAACATACCCCCATATATACTGTCATTTCTGTCATTTCAGCTCCTGCAAAATCAACACATTTACATCATTATATGTGGGATAAAGCTACAAAAAAGTACGCTCACCCCAGAAAGTCATATATTTTTGGAAAGTACACATTCCCCCGAATCTAAAATGGGTACCCATGTCTTTCTACTCCAAAGTACCAAGCCGCACAGCTTTTCAAAAGTTAGCAATTTTGATGACATTTCCAAAAATCCCCTCAAAGCTTCCATTTTGAAGCATCTTATCTCCCACATAGCATTAGGTACCAAGATAAAACACCCTGAATTTGAACGCCAGGGGTCCACTGAACAGTTTGATGCCCAATATGTATAGGTTTACCTAAGTATGTGGCATGTAGGGGCCCCAATGTGAACATACCCCCATATATACTGTCATTTCTGTCATTTCAGCTTCTGCAAAATCAACACATTTACATCATTATATGTGGGATAAAGCTACAAAAAAGTACGCTCACCCCAGAAAGTCATATATTTTTGGAAAGTACACATTCCCCCGAATCTAAAATGGGTACCCATGTCTTTCTACTCCAAAGTACCAAGCCGCACAGCTTTTCTAAAGTTAGCAATTTTGATGACATTTCCAAAAATCCCCTCAAAGCTTCCACTTTGCAGCATCTTATCTCCCACATAGTGTTAGGTACCAAGATAAAACACCCTAAATTTGAACGCCAGGGGTCCACTGAACAGTTTGATGCCCAATATGTATAGGTTTACCTAAGTATGTGGCATGTAGGGGCCCCAATGGGAACATACCCCCATATGATCTATCATTTCAGCTCCTGCAAAATCAACACATTTACATCCTTTATGTGGGATAATGCTACAAAAAAAGTACATTCACCCCAGAAAGCCATATATTTTTGGAAAGTACATATCCCCCCGAATCTATAATGGGTAATCATTTCTTCTTGCTTCAAAGTACCAAGCTGTAAAGCTTTCCTAAGTTTGCAGATTTATATGACATTTCGAAAATCGCATAAAAATGTTGCAATTTGCCGCATTTATCTCTCACAATTTCTTGATAAAGATCAGATAAAGACAAATCACCCCAAAAAGGAACACCAGAGGCCTACTGAACAGTTTGATGCCCAATATGCATAGATATACCAAAGTCTGCGGTATGTACTGAACCCAAAATGAAAATAGCGCATAAGGATTTCTCGCCTACCAGCTCAACTTTTGCACACAGAGCCCCCTGTCAGTGTATTATGTGCCAAAACTTCCCCTAACTATACAGTGACCCCCACAAAACCATATATTTTTGGAAAGTACACATTCTGACAAATCCAACAAGGGTAAAGAGTGCTTTCTACACCAAAGTACCAATCTGCAGAGCTTTCCTAAAGTTAGAGGTTTTTATGACATTTCAGAAAATCGACTAAAAATGTTGCAATTTGCCGCATTTATCTCTCACAATTTCTTGCGTACAAAGGCAAGTCACCCAAAATAGGAACACCAGAGGCCTACTGAACAGTTTGATGCCCAATATGCATAGATATACCAAAGTCTGCGGTATGTACTGAACCCAAAATGAAAATAGCGCATAAGGATTTCTCGCCTGCCAGCTCAGCTTTTGCACACAGAGCCCCCTGTCAGTGTATTATGTGCCAAAACTTCCCCTAACTATACAGTGACCCCCACAAAACCATATATTTTTGGAAAGTACACATTCTGACAAATCCAACAAGGGTAAAGAGTCCTTTCTACACCAAAGTACCAATCTGCAGAGCTTTCCTAAAGTTATTGGTTTTTATGACATTTCAGAAAATCGACTAAAAATGTTGCAATTTGCCGCGTTTATCTCTCACAATTTCTTGCGTACAAAGGCAAGTCACCCCAAATAGGAACACCAGAGGTCTACTGAACAGTTTGATGCCCAATATGCATAGATATACCAAAGTCTGCGGTATGTACTGAACCCAAAATGAAAATAGCGCATAAGGATTTCTCGCCTGCCAGCTCAGCTTTTGCACACAGAGCCCCCTGTCAGTGTATTATGTGCCAAAACTTCCCCTAACTATACAGTGACCCCCACAAAACCATATATTTTTGGAAAGTACACATTCTGACAAATCCAACAAGGGTAAAGAGTCCTTTCTACACCAAAGTACCAATCTGCAGAGCTTTCCTAAAGTTATTGGTTTTTATGACATTTCAGAAAATCGACTAAAAATGTTGCAATTTGCCGCGTTTATCTCTCACAATTTCTTGCGTACAAAGGCAAGTCACCCCAAATAGGAACACCAGAGGTCTACTGAACAGTTTGATGCCCAATATGCATAGATATACCAAAGTCTGCGGTATGTACTGAACCCAAAATGAAAATAGCGCATAAGGATTTCTCGCCTGCCAGCTCAGCTTTTGCACACAGAGCCCCCTGTCAGTGTATTATGTGCCAAAACTTCCCCTTACTATACAGTGACCCCCACAAAACCATATATTTTTGGAAAGTACACATTCTGACAAATCCAACAAGGGTAAAGAGTCCTTTCTACACCAAAGTACCAATCTGCAGAGCTTTCCTAAAGTTATTGGTTTTTATGACATTTCAGAAAATCGCCTAAAAATGTTGCAATTTGCCGCATTTATCTCTCACAATTTCTTACGTACAAAGGCAAGTCACCCCAAATAGGAACACCAGAGGCCTACTGAACAGTTTGATGCCCAATATGCATAGATATACCAAAGTCTTCAGTATGTACTGAACCCAAAATGAAAATAGCGCATAAGGATTTCTCGCCTGCCAGCTCAGCTTTTGCACACAGAGCCCCCTGTCAGTGTATTATGTACAGTAACCCCCCCTAACTATGCAGTGACCCCCAGAAAACCATATATTTTTGGAAAGTACACATTCTGATGAATTCAAAATAGGCAAAATTATTTTTGTACACCAAAGTTACACCTGGCAAAGCTACGCTAAAAACAGATCAGGAACACTTATAGAGGGATAAAATGTGATAAAACCACAAAAATTGTGCAAATCAGTGAAACAACAAAATAAGTTACATGACAGTGTAATTAGTGGCCAGAATATCTGATCCAATAGTTACGCTGTCAAAATAAACAGTTTTTAGGTAAAAGAAAATAAAAACAAAGTGGTAAAATGAAAAACAAAAAAACAAAAAGCAAAACAAAAAAAAACCCCAAAGTGTTTGTGTATACATGTGTGTACATGTGTAAAAGTTGTGTGATAGTGTGTAAGTGTGTATATGAGTGTAAATAAGTGTATAAAAGTGTGAAAAATGAAAAAAAAAAAAAAAAACCAAAAAAAAAAAACTGCTAAAATGTGTGCTGTAAGTGTGTGTAAATGTATGTAAGTGTGTATAAATGTATGTAAATGTGTGTATAAGTGTGTAAATGGTGTGTAAATGCAAGAAAATAAAAAGTCCTTACCTGTCCTGAAGACCCGATCGCTCCTTGTTCAGTTGGGCCGGCGCTGGGGGGGAAGTAGGAAGCAGGAAGCAGCAGATGCGATGCGATCGCATCTGCTGCTTCCTGGAGGGTCCTGCGACCTGATCGATCGCAGGACCCTCATGACAGCCCCCCTGGCACATTGCCCAGGGGGGCTGTCATTGTTAGAAGCTCTCTGCAGCGGCGGCACATGCCGCCGCTGCAGAGAGCAGCGCTTAAACGCCAACGACGTATGAGACACGTCGTTGGCGTTTAAGCCCTTTTACTGCCAGCACGTATGAGATACGTGCTTGGCAGTAAAAGAGTTAAAGGATGTGTGCATTCTCTAACGGTCCCTGCCAGAAGCACAGTAAGATGGAGATGGCCAATCCCAGCCCTGCAGTCACACAAGCACAGACAGGCTTCAGTTCCCTATCAGGTCAGCCTAGCTGCTGATTGGTTCCTACAGTACAATGTGCTGAATGCGGCTGGCTCACCTGCACGGCCTGGGAAAGGAGGCAGCAGGAAGTGGAACAAATGGGTGCTACTTACTTAGCCAGACTCCCGCTATGTAGTTCCTCCCCCTTCTCTGGGTGTGTCGGCAGCACACGCCTATGCATTGCAGCACCCATCCTGTGTGGGTGCCCTAGGTGCAAGCTGCAAAACTGCAGTTTCGGTGCATGTGTGCGCATTTTCACATAAGAGGAGGCGCTACACACCTGGGGTTCAGTGATCTGTAAGAACAAGCCTGGAGGGGCTTTGGCAGAACTGTGTACAAGTGAACCATAGGCTATCCCACTGCAATAGGTGCATCTAGGGATAGGCTTAGCCTTAAGCTGGCCTTTAACACTTTATTTATCAATATTCTATACACACTAGCCCTTTTTCGCTTCACCACTGTTGCAATAAATACACGCACATATCTACAAATATATTGGGGCTTAACATTCATTGCCAA
Organism: Xenopus tropicalis; assembly: GCF_000004195.4. Classification (NCBI taxonomy): domain Eukaryota; kingdom Metazoa; phylum Chordata; class Amphibia; order Anura; family Pipidae; genus Xenopus; species Xenopus tropicalis. Next base: position 38,992,787 of record NC_030684.2, on the reverse strand, counting down.
ACACATGAGTCTATGTGAATATAATTCAGTGAGCAATAACATACTTATTGTTTATATCCAGAAAGTGAATGCTTATTCTGATCAGCAGCAGTTGGTGTATATAGCAGAGGACTTTCTCATTCGAGGAGGCCAGTATTATCTATTTTGTGAGGCAGTGAACCCCTCCCCCTTAGTTACCTGCTGTGTCTAGCCAATGCAGCCAGTTCCCTCCTTTTCAGGGAGCACTGTCTCTTTAAGAGGGAGCAAGATGGAGACTTACGTAGGATCAAGCCCAGATCCTATACAAATTATAAGGAGTGGGGGGCACCGCTGCCTGTACCAATGCACCAGGGAGGGGGGGGGGTGTTGCACTAAAGCCCCTCGCTCGGTCTCCCCGCATACTCACTGACTATGAGGGCAGTGCGAGTGGACGGGCTCAAGTACTGGGGAGAGGGGGGTGAAAGGGTTTGGGTTCTTTGCAGGTGATGGTACTTACCGAGTGGGTCTCTGTATGCATCCCCGCGCTCTATTCGCGGGCAGGGTATATAGTGCGGGCAGGGTATATAGTGCGGGCAGGTTCCTGTAGTCTCTCTCCGCAGCAGCAGCACCCACAGGGTGTGTTCTTGGGCTGGGCCCCTCAGCATACACAGTACGTAGTGTATATGGGCTAGCGCCGGCACTAGCTTCCTATGTGGTGCCTGGTATAGGGAATGTGTGTATGCTCTGGCGGCCCCGCCTTCTCTGGGTGTGTTGTGGGTGGGGCCTTCCGCCCCCGGTAGTCCCTGTTAGGCGCTATATAGCATCTCATCAGCCCGCTCGGCTCTACCTGCTCTCCACCCCGCTCCCTGATGGCTGTCAGCGCCGCGCTGCTGGGGCCACCTCTCGGGCTGTGTGGGGAGCAGTCGGGGGCGGAAGGCATCGAACCGGTTTATGGCTCTGGGATGTGCAACCTGCCGCTTATTAAGGCCATAGCTCAATTACAGTTCCCTGCATCCCCGCAATCCCCAGCGCGGTTGTGGGTTAGCAGAAAGTTGTCCATCAGCAAGCAGGGAGCCTTACATGGGCCAAAGCCTGGCTAAGGGGGCTCCAAACGTTCTGTGGCCCCGGCAGTTTTAGGTGGGAATCCTTAGTAGTATATAATGGTACTGGGTTATCATGGGGGCAATGAAAAATGCTTGGCCCCTCTGAGAATAGTCACATGATGCCAGTGCCTAACTAGAGCTTACTGGGCCCCAAACTTTAGGATTAACTTCTAAAGAAGACATATTGGATAAATGGGAAAAACGCTAATTTTGTAGGCAATTATGAATAATATACGGTGCTGGTTTCACTTTGTGCTAAAAATTAATCCTATCTAAAAAAAAGTCCCTTTATTGGAGCTCCCTATAGATCCTCTCAGTTCTCTGATCATGAAATGAAGGGTGGGCGTGTCCTAACGGTCCCTGCCTGAAGCGCAGCAGGAGGGGGAGAGCCAATCACAGCCCTGCAGTCACACAAGCACAGACAGGCTTCAGTTCCCTATCAGGTCAGCCTACCTGCTGATTGGTTCCTATCCTACAGTGCAGTGTACTGAGATCTGCTGGCCCCCCTGCACATCACTTATTGCTCAGAAGGAGTGGGAAGAATAAAACTGCAGTTTATGGGTCCTTGTTTGAGCCACTTAGCTGCTCTTGCCTGCAAAAAATAAGTCCCCATGTTACAATGTGGGTCTGAGTTCACCATTAAAACTGATGCCCTGGGCCCACTCTTACAGCAACTATATACAGTATATATATAATGCCAAATAGTATAGGTATTAATAAAGTCCTACAGTGGAAATAAGGTTGGGCTGCCTAAGGCAGTAGCCCCAATGGTGCCTTCTCATCTGCTCCGATCATAATCTTTGGCCTTGTGGTGTGTTTTTAAAAAAATGTGGCTCTTAAAGTTACCAGCTTTTTGCTGGGTAATTGGCCGCTCATTGGCAGGAGTGACCCTGATGGGAATTGTCATAGTCTAAGGTCTTGGCCCACCGGGAGATCTTCTCGTACTCTAGTAGCTTGTCCCTGTCATGCTGTGGGTCACTATTATTCCACTAAATACAGTGGAAATTGCTCATACTTGTGAAAAGCAGTCATAAATGAGGTTAAAGGGTTGTTCACCTTAGAGTTAACTTTTAGTATGATGTAGAGCAGGGGTGTCAAACTCAATTGCACAGGGGGCCAAAATTCAAAACACACTTTAGGTCGCGGGCCGAACAGGATAAACATTTATTGAACACACTAAAATTCAGTTGTCTTTGCTTATATCATTTTATCAGAGCTGGAGTGCCAGCAGCCATATTATTGGCCCATGTACCTGTGCCAGCAGCCATATTATTGGTCCATGTACCTGTGCCAGCAGCCATATTATTGGCCCATTTACCTGTGCCAGCAGCCATATTATTGCCCCATGTACCTGTGCCAGCAGCCATATTATTGCCCCATGTACCTGTGCCAGCAGCCATATTATTGGCCCATTTACCGGTGCCAGCAACCATATTATTGGCCCATTTACCTGTGCCAGCAGCAATATTATTGCCCCATGTACCTGTGCCAGCAGCCATATTATTGCCCCATGTACCTGTGCCAGCAGCAGTATTATTGGCCCGTGTACCTGTGCCAGCAGCCATATTATTGGCCCGTGTACCCGTGCCAGCAGCCATATTATTGCCCGTGTACCCGTGCAAGCAGCCATATTATTGCCCCGTGTACCCGTGCAAGCAGCCATATTATTGCCCCGTGTACCCGTGCAAGCAGCCATATTATTGCCCCATGTACCTGTGCCAGCTGCCATATTATTGCCCCATGTACCCGTGCCAGCAGCCATATTATTGCCCCATGTACCCGTGCCAGCAGCCATATTATTGCCCCATGTACCCGTGCCAGCAGCCATATTATTGGCCCATGTACCTGTGCCAGCAGCCATATTATTGGCCCATTTACCTGTGCCAGCAGCCATATTATTGGCCCATTTACCTGTGCCAGCAGCCATATTATTGCCCCATGTACCTGTGCCAGCAGCCATATTATTGCCCCATGTACCTGTGCCAGCAGCCATATTATTGGCCCATTTACCTGTGCCAGCAACCATATTATTGGCCCATTTACCTGTGCCAGCAGCAATATTATTGCCCCATGTACCTGTGCCAGCAGCCATATTATTGCCCCATGTACCTGTGCCAGCAGCAGTATTATTGGCCCGTGTACCTGTGCCAGCAGCAATATTATTGCCCCATGTACCTGTGCCAGCAGCCATATTATTGCCCCATGTACCTGTGCCAGCAGCAGTATTATTGGCCTGTGTACCTGTGCCAGCAGCCATATTATTGGCCCGTGTACCTGTGCAAGCAGCCATATTATTGCCCCGTGTACCCGTGCCAGCAGCCATATTATTGTTCTGTGTACCCGTGCCAGCAGCCATATTATTGCCCCGTGTACCCGTGCCAGCCAAAAAATCAAGCGCCAGAACTCCAGTTTCTCCCGCCAGCTCTCTCTTGAATGACAGCGAATGCGTGCGCCAACCCCACGGGCCGGATATAATTACATGCCGTGCCGGATGTGGCCCGCGGGCCGCCAGTTTGACACATATGATGTAGAGAGTAATATTTTGAGACAATTTTCAGTTGGTGTTCATTTTTTATTTGTAGTTTCAGCCATTTCAGCAGTTATCTGGTTGCTAGGATCCAAATTACCTTAGCAACCAGGGAGTGCTTTGAATGAGAGATTGGTATATGAATAAGAGAGGAACTGAACAGAAAAATATGTTCTAAAAAGTAACAGTAACAATAAAATTGTAACCTCACAATAAATGTCCCTCAGTCTGGGACCAGATACTAAAAATAAATATAGCAAGTGGCAGGTATTGGCTATAAACCTATGCTTTTCACTAGTGCCTGACCAATGGATCTCTTGTTGAAGTACAGCTCCTACCACCCCAAGAGGTTACAAGCAGAGGCTGCCATCAGGGGGATACAGTCAGTACTGCCGTCAGGGGCCCCAAGTGTGTGGGTTATGGGCATAGCTAAGGTGGGTCAGGGGCTTGGTCATGTTTGCACATTTGTTTTTTCTACTTATTGGCAGAGTCCTCCACTACAGGGGCTTAGGTGACCCCATGACTCCTGATGACTGCCGTGGGCCCAACCCAAAAAACAGTGGTTATAGGTAGGAATATTGGAGAAAATATCAGTGACCTTCACCACAAGTTCATCTCTCGTCTGTGCAAATATGGCAAGTTCTGGAAAGAGACTCTTTCTGCGGTATTGTATCACTACGTTAATATATAATTTTCATATTTGGATATTTAATATGATATGCTCAGTGGACATATGTTTATGTACCGTATATACTCGAGTATAATCCGAGTTTTTCAGCACCAATAATGTGCGGAAAAAGGCACCCTCGGCCCGTTGCTGTATGCATGGCCGCGCCAAGTGTGTGTGCTTGTTGGGCGGCGCACGGGGGGGGGGGGGGACAGGATGCGTGCCGAGTTTGTTTGCTGGGGCGGCGCACGGGGGGGGGCAGGATGCGTGCCAAGTTTGTTTGCTGGGGCGGCGCACGGGGGGGGGGTGGGCAGGATGCGTGCCGAGTTTGTTTGCTGGGGCGGCGCATGGGGGGGGACAGGATGCGCCCTGTAATTTGTACCCAAATAAATGTAGACTCACCACTGAAAATGCCTAAAATGCACCTCACATGGGCAGTGTTCTATATAGACCCGGGGTTGCTCAGCCAAAGAGCTGTGTCTACACATCTGCCTTCCTCACAGGATACCGTTGCATGCTATGGATTTCTTGTCCTGCTTCAGGACTATGTTATATATGAAGGCCAGCAGAACGCCACCTTAAGGTGAGATCCTGGGGAGCAATACCAACAAAATTACTGTCTTTTAGGTTATCTCCCCTGGGCAATTTAAGGTCCATAGTTACTACTTAGTACTTGGGAAAGATGCATTATAGATATGTGAGTCCCCTATATCTGGAGTATCAAGTACCGAGACACCTAGAAACAAAAAATAAGGAAACATGCAGAAAGGTGCAGACATTTGATGTTATCAACACCAAAGTATTTTACTGGCCTGGCTGATAAAATACCAGTAGGCTGATATCACAAATATACTAGCAATGTTCCTTTTAATCACCAGTCAGCAAACGTAAATTCCCTCTCCATCTTCCCCTGAGCACTCTATAACCCTTCCGACTCACCCAGTCTCCCCAAATTTTCCCCCAAATTTTCTTTATTGCATTTTTTAGTTTACAGAAATCAAACATTGTAGGGAAAGGTAAGGAGAAGAAGAGGAGGAATAGTATGGATGTGGGGGGGGCGTGTTTGGGCTTCAGTATTATCGAGTGCTTTCCTGACTTTGTCTCATATTTGTCCCATGGCCCTATTTTGTGTTTTTAATAAAGAAGCTTAAAATTTAAACTGCTAGTCCAGCGTCCGTTCTTTGTGTCCATTTGTTATACACCTCTGTCTTAAGTCCGTGCTTCTGTATCTCTGTTGTGACCAGTGTGTGGCTTGTGGCGGCATTCAAGGTTGATGTATGTCCTTAATCCAGTTGTCCCATATCTTGTTAATTTTATCTGGGCATCCCCTAGCCAGGTATGTCAGTTTTTGTCAGGGAAGCATGTCGTTAATCAGTTTTTTTCCAAAAGCCCAGGGATGGGCGAACTGTTGCCTTCCAGGTCATTAGGATTGCTTTTTTGGCAAAATGTAGAATTTGAAAGAGACATAGTTCATCATATTTGTTAAGTTGCGTTGTGGTGCTAACAGCCGCATGTATTATCATAACGTATCTCTTAGGTCTGAATGTAAACTTAAATGAGATATTAACTGTACAACCTTGCATATGGTTATCTTATGTTGGATGTGCCTCATTTTCCAGCCCATACCTTGTGTTTATTAATATGGTAGTCATGTAAGCACTTGTGAGTGTCCTTTTATTAAATAATTTGATTATTGAAACTTAGCAGAAGCGGCTGCATTTCCCACCCTAGGCTTATACTTGAGTCAATAAGTTTTTCCAGTTTTCTTAGGTAAAATTAGGTACCTCGGCTTATACTCGGATCGGCTTATACTCGAGTATATACGGTAATTATCATGCATATCATTAGTGACAATGGGGAATTTAAGAGAGCTCACAACAGTTCACCCAAGTGGGTCCTTCTAGCTGCAAAACTAGATTTTTCAGTGGAATGCAAGATCTTATTGTCTAGCCCAGTGGCGTAGCGAGGGGGGTGCCGAGGGGGCCATGGCCCCGGGCGGCGTATCAGAAGGGGCGGCGGCAATCACCATGATATTTAAATTTAAAAAAATATAGGTATATTTTAGGGATGCACCAAATCCCGGATTCGGGCCGAAACCAGCGTTTTTTCAAGGTATTCGGTTTCGGCCGAATCCGTGCTCTGAGCCGAACCGAATCCGAACCCGGAAGTGCACCCAATTTACCCACAGCAAGTACCACCCCCCCATAGAAAGAAACCCCAATAGACCCAACAATCCCATCCCCATCAACGTACCCCCAACAGACCATCGGCGGCGGTTCCTTCTCTCTTATGGCGCGGCAACAGGCGCTTTTATAAGGTTGCGCCCGTGCGTATGACGTCAGCGATGAGGCGCAACCTTATAGAAGCGCCTGTTGCCTGTAAGAGAGAAGGAGCCGCCGCCGATGGTCTGTTGGGGGTATGTACTATGGGGGAAATTGGGGGCACTGTGTGGGGGCTACTGTCTATGGGGCACTTTCCATGGGGGGGCCAGGTCTTTGTGGGGTATTGTGTATGGGGGCACTTCCTATTGGGGGCACTGTGTAAAAAATTTAATGCTGCTTTTTTTATTTTGTCTATTTTTTTTTAAGAATAACTAGAGGGGCGGCAAATTTCCGGTCGGCCCCAGGCGACGAAAGCCCACGCTACGCCACTGGTCTAGCCTACCCTTTTATCCACCCTGTGCCTAGCATCAGCTTACTGGGAACTGCAAAGAGGGTTCCAATACCGGAGCCTTTCCCACTTTTCTGTTAATGGCTTAATCCCTTTGGTTCTCCCCCTAGCGGTGACATACTGGGGAGGGTCCCAGCTCACCTAACCCAAGTGACTTTAATCGCTTACCTTGTACCCCGGGCTGGTGCCCCTGTTAGGAGAGAACAGCACCAGCCCGGGGTAGCTGCAGCGCTTCCTCCTTCCTTCCTCGCGTGCGCATGCGCCATATTCTTACAAGGAAATGGTTTAATGGGTAATGCTTACTGGGATTTACCAAGGAATAACTCATAAATGAGAGTCATAAAGAACATTTATTCTTATGTAGCATATACATGTGGATACACATCTGTAATGTATGTATATTGTTATTTATATATTGCAACTTATGTATGCAGTGCTGTACAGAACAATAAATTACTACAACAAACAGAGGGACGTTACATTACAAAATAAATAAACACAGAGTACAATAATGAATACAAATACCGTATATACTCAAGTGTAAGCCGAGTTTTTCAGCACTAAAAATGTGCTGAAAAAGTAACCCTCGATTTATACTCGAGTATATGGATTTCCTGACTCTCTCTGCCTCCCTCCCTTCCTCCCTCCCATGTGTCCGTGCATACCTGGCGACTCTGGCTCATTGTGCAGATCGATCTGCTGATGTAACGCGCCCTCTCAATATTTGCTATCATAATCACAACATACAGTTTGCTTCTCAGTGTAACCAACTTGCTTTGTGTAATGTTAGCGCTTTGAGCGCGCTTGTTGCACGCACCCCCCAGGCAGGGTGCGCGCAACGAGCACGTCACATCTGCACATCCATCTGCACAACGAGCCAGAGTAAATAAGTGGTACAATAACTTATTATTTACAAAAATTAAATTTGTACTAAGTCCAACATCAAGAATAATTTTGCCCTTGTAACTACTATTGTAGTACTGTGGTGGGACTTGTACACTGGGGTCCAAGTACTTGATAATTAGTATGGCAGCTTCTTTAGCCTTCCCAAACTTGCTTTTGTCTGCTGCTGTAGCATTTTTCTTTCCCTAAAGTTATCTATTATTTATTTATCTGTTATTTATTTGATTATTGAAACTTGGCAGTAGCGGTTGCATTTCCCACCCTAGGCTTATACTCGAGTCAATACGTTTTTCCAGTTTTCTTAGGTAAAATTAGGTACCTCGGCTTATATTCGGATCGGCTTATATGCTAGTATATACGGTAGATTTCTTCCATCTGCATTATGCAAACGGGTAATAAAAAGGATCTTTGAATTCGTCTGCTAACTAAAACATAGCAATACTGCCACCATTATCAGCTTCTTAACTATGCAGTGTTAATGCATAGTTAATGGAGTTAATGGAGCTCATTCTTACTTATGTGGCCTATACCCACAGCACCACACTGATATTTAGGCAGATATCTGTTTGGAAGGCAGTTGGACGGGACCCTTACGTGAGCAGACAAGCTGCCGACTCTTTTGGAAAAGCCAGATTGGCAGTTTAAACCTGTGTATGGCCAGCTTTAATCACTACTACACCAGCCGATGTCAGGGAAGCTGAGATCTGTAGTTCAGTAAGTGCTGGGGAACCCCACTGATGAGTTCCTGTTGTTTTGTGTGCTAAGAAATTAAAGGGGTGCCGCTGCTGCTGAGTATCTCTCTGTACATCTACTTCATACACATCCCCTCTGTTTAATATGCTCCTGGCTTTCTGTGCATTGAGCCACTGGCGGGTTTAAAGACTTTTGCAATTTATATTTTTTTTCAGCAGTTTTAGAAAAGAAGACTTTAGAATTTGATAAAAACAGCACCACCTAGTGTTCATTTCAACTCATGCTACTGTCAGCTGAAAATTAATTTCCTGACAAAACCAATGTCTTGTGATGTTGCTCAGGATAGAATTGACCAGAGAAACGTCAGCTGCCTCTTCCCTGCTCACTTTATGTTCTAAGGATAACATCATCACCAGATGTTCCTTTTCTCCCTAGCTTGTTGTTTCTGACTGTGGCTAGTTGGCTGAAATGAGCATCAGGCCCTGTTGTTACAAGTGGATTACATTAGTAGTTTAAAGGGCCTGCATTGGCCTAAAAATCCATAGTAAGTTGCAGGGTGCAATGCTGTCAGATGCAAGGGAACCTTAAACCTAATACTTTAGTGGACACCCCAGCACCTTGCATCCCCTGGAGCTCCTCAGCTCCCGAGTTCTGAATGACACACAAGCTACGGGTGTCGGTGTGCAGACAGAGGCGCAACTCATTGAGCTCCATTCTGCTAATTCATTCAGAGATGGTGCAAGTGTTAAAAAAATGTCACTTTGTGCTTTTTGTAAATAAGCCCCTTTAATATCTCTTATCTATTGTAGAACTTACTAGAGAATGTGTGTAATAATCTTGCTGCTGTATGGATTGTATAATAACAGTACTACAGAAAGAATGTACAATTTAGTTTTTAAATAAAAACTAAACTCTGGTCGTTGGGCTTTGACTGCTCTTTGCATTTAATGTGTTTTCATCTAATAAATACTGAATGGCCAAAATTACAAATATGACCCTATAAAATGCGAAAATTGATTTGCTTGAGAATGATGTTTCTCTTCCTGAAATGTTCAATGAGTAGAAGCAGTAGAATACATGTGTGTGCCATCAGCCTCCAACTCTCTTTTGTTTCACACCACGGTACTTCCCAGTGGTTATGAAATGAATCACAGGCTAAAATTTTGACTGCAAGAGTTTTACTTGGCAGCACAACCCCTAATAAAGTTCTTATGCCTCTCTCTTACACTTGTACCCCACTTGCCCAGCACTTCACTGCACGGAGTCCCCCCTCAAATACAGAGGAGCACTATTAGGGGCCAATCCCCTGCTGGGCAGATTCTCCCCAGGAACATCAGTGCCCAAGCCAAAACGCTTGTGAGTAAGAACACTAATGGCACATGGGGATATCTGTCGCCTCATGAGGAAACTTCAGAAAAGTCTCATTGCCCTCTCCTTATAGTTGAGGCACTGGATAATTATAAAGTCACTTATTCGGTTGAAAAGGAAGTAAGCGTCTAGAACTGTGGGGGGGGGGGGGGGGGGGGGGCATCTACAAACTTGACACCCTCCAGTGATTGTATTCTTTCCTTCTCTTTTAATAAAGATATAGTTTTCAGTTTGCCTAATGAAAAAAATGGCCATTCTGTAGCAAAGGATATCAAATGGGCTTATTTACTAACACTGGCACATTTGCCCCTCGGCAGTAACCCATAGCAACAATCAGCGACTAACCACATCAAGTTAGATTGTTTGCCATAGGCTACTGCACTGGTGCAGGTTTACCCACTGTTAATAAATGAGCCTTACTGAGATTTTCTGTGGCCATATAAAGGCAAAAGGCTGCAGGTCATACAGGGCAGGGAACACTGAGCAGCACTGTGATTAAAGCTTTCCCCAGTACTGTAAATTATATAAGATATTAGCTGTCACAGAGCAGCCGTGGGCTTTACATTTCAGTGAACAGGGGACTTCCTGTGTAAAATCACTGGCAAATAAAGGAGGAGCCACTCAAACCCTTACATGGCGGAACACTGAAGGGCACATATAACCTTTTGTCACCCTCACCATGTAGGCAATAATGAATGAGATATAGTGCCTGATTTTTATAAGAGCTACAAAGGGCTGTTAACTTTAAAAATGACACATTTATTGGGGCTCCCTATAGAAACTCCCTGCTCTGCAATCTCTTATAATTGAGCAATGGGCACCTCCTAACGGTCCAAGCTCAAAGACACAGTAGGATGCAGGGGAAGCCAATCACAGCTCTGCTGCCTTCACCCAGGGAAATATATACTGCAGTCCCCTGGCTCTCCTATGCAGCCAGGGAAAGCAAATACAAATACATAATGAGAGATATCTTGTCAAGTTTTGGCAATTGGCCCAGTTGTATCATTTTCTGTATCTCACAAAACACTTTTACAAAAGAAATGGTGAGTACTGACAGAGACAAGCTATAGGTTTGAACTGGACATGGGCACCTAACGGTTTCTACTGGCTCAGCCAATCAGAATGCAGCAGAGGTGACTTAATGAGTAACGGATGACCAGTACCAACAGTCTTACGAGACAGTTGGAGAGGAGAGACAGTTGGAGAGGAGAGAGAGAGAGATAGATAAAGAATATGGAGACTTCAAAAGAGAGAAAGCGAAGACGACGGAGCGACGGAGAAGAACATCTATTTGATGCCCCTGAGTGCAGCCGTGATCCTAAAAGGGTCAAGCACCAGGGCGATCGACGTGGGACCCGCAGACCATCAGCTGGGAAGCCAGCACCTAGAAATGAGCCATGGTACACCTTGGCTCACATGGGCAATGCCCTACAGACCTTCAAGGAGTATGGGAAAGACAGCTACCTATACAGCAGGGGCCTTGAAGAGAAATTTATGGCGGTGAACTTCCTACAACATCAGCCAGAAATCACCTCGGCATCATGGTATGAGTTCACCAGCCGTCTTATTTGTATCCACAGACACCTGCGGTTGGACTTTCGCTCCCTGTGCCTGACCGCCAACCTTCTGGAGCGGTTTCTTGCCTGCGCTGATCCCATCAAGACCACCGACCTGAATAGAGTGGGAGCCACTTGCTTCAATATAGCCTGCAAGTTAGCGGAGAAAAGGAACCAAAGAAGACCGAAGCACCAAAAGCTGTTTGATGACACCTTAACACTGAAGGAAATGTCCCGGCTAGAGAAAAAAATCATCCGGAAACTGAAGTTTCGACTGGAGGCGCCCACCATGGACTACTTTATGGAGCACTTCACCCTCCTGAGAGTAGCCAGTCAGAAGGACTCACCAAAAGCAGCCATTGCACTGACGGCAGCTAGAGGCATTGCAGCACTGAGCCTGACACACCATCAGGACTTTTACACTTATGCACCATCTGTTATGGCTCTGTGCTGCCTCAAAGTAGCCGACAAATTCCATCCTTCAGGCAAAGCTGTAAAGGTGGATCCTGCTGACTATCCAGACCATCTAATAGAAGAGTGCGTCAAAAAGATCATCACTCTGATTTCCTCCAAGCCGGGCTATTTACACGGACTGCTTCCAGAAGTGTTTCCGAAGACACTGCCAGCATTAACTGGAGATAACAGAACTGTAAGTCTGACAGCTTTAGCAGGGAATTCTCTGTAGGTTTGGCAAAAGATCAGCTTTTGTCATTCAAACTGGCACCATCATTAGCACGGTTTTATCAGGGCCTAGTCACGTCAGACAAATGTACTGTATAATTGGCTGCTACACTTAACTGTAAATAGGTTCATTTCATCATTGCAATATTGTTCCCCTCCTGCCTGTGCTATTTATGTATCACAAAAATGTACAGTGCTGCTGCTTGTATACACAGGGATGTACATTGTTTTCATTTGTTGGTGCTGGTTCCCAAGGGGAAGGGCTGCAAATTCTACACTTACTCTGTAACTATGCCACTATCTCTGCCCTCCATATAGCGTCCAGTGAGCCATGGGGTCGAGACATCACCCAGAAGCAGCAGAACATCGCAGCAGGAGACCAACGCAAGCGACTCCCAGCAACAACCCGAAGGCGGCAAGCCAGCAGCATCCAGGCAGGCAACGGCTTCCAACCACTTGGAAACTGCGCAGGGATCCGGCGACTCCAGCTACCATCCAGGAGTAATTTACAATCCCTCATACCCCTACTGGCCGGCATACATGCACCCACACATTCCCACATACCAATACATGCACCCATACATGGCCACACACCCATACATGCACCCACACATTCCCACATACCCATACCTGCAGCCTTACATGCACCCATACATGGCCCCATACATGCAGCCATACATGGCCCCATACATGCAGCCTTACATGCAGCCATACATGCACAACACAGACCTTCATGCACCCAGCACAGACACACATACACTTACTGACAGTCATACATGAACACAAACATGCTAATCTTCCCCTGCTACATACACACAGAACCCCATTTCCAATGTATTTTGGTAAAGCTCCATAGGGCGCATTGATCCTGGGAGTAATTCCGATTGCCGTTTAGGAGTCAGGAAGGAATTTTTGCCTCTAGTGAAGCAGATTGGCCCAAGCTTCTCTTCAGGTTTTTTGCCTTCCTTGGGATCAAACAGCCCTATGTGGTGGGGTTACCAGGCCCTCTGGTGATGGGAGGACACGTATAGAAGGTGCATTTATGCTGCAGCGTGCAGCTCTTTCTATATGTGCCCTCTGATTTCCAGTGATCTGGTAACCCTAGAGCTCGTGTCATCGATAGGGTTCTGTTAAGAACCCTCATTACAGGAAAACAATAAAGCTGTGATCATCACACATTCACCTCAAAAGAGTTGTCCGTGTCTTTTTTCATGGTTTGGGGACTGGGGGAACAGCTCTGTCTAATTAAAGAGGACTCATTGTGTTAAAGACAAGTATTTGCCTTTTAAAATTAAAAGTAAACTCTTTATGAAAGTTGTGTTTTGTACAACTGTAACCATAGGTGGAGGGTGATCATTTGACTTGGGGAGGGTAACGGTGGCATATGTGGTATTGCCATGGGCCAGACAGCTGAATGCTCAAAGGTGGCTTTTTAATACAGAATATTTGCTTTTCTCACTGGAAAAGTTGTTTTTCTTCCATTAACTTTGCAGCTCAGGTGCCACCTTTTCCCAACCATCCAGCAGTGAATGCAGTGCACTTAAATGTCTCATTTATCATCACTCAGTGCTCAAATAGCTGTCATACAAGGCAACTGAGTTTGTGAGAAATTGTGACAAATTCTATATATTATGGGAGGGGTAGATTCCCCAGCTTCTGGGGAAAGGTTTGTGCGGGCTGGTACTATCTGTGCTATCCTCTGCAATGACCTGCACCCTGTTTGAGGTATTTACAAACTCTTGCTCTTCCATTTACACGAAGCAAAATCTTCCTTAGAACCCCCTCTTGTAAGTTGCTTGGCCCCATCTTAACTCTTTCAGGTTCTGCTTGTGTTTAATTTGTACAGGCAATGATAATCTTAGGTATAAGGCCCTGTGCTTCAGAAAGGGCATCAAGCTGACTTAGGTCAGGGCCCGCTGGGAACATTTCTGGCAGACTAGTCCAATCCTATATGTTTCAGATTGTAATTAAAGAGTGGGGGCTCAGCAAATGTTCTAATAGGTCAGGTGAAAAAACCAAGCTTTTTGGATGGTGAGGCCCATTTACTAAGAGAGGGCCAACAGAACACAAACACCATAACCAATAGCAACTGTATACATTTACACAATATGTGTACTATAGCAAATGGGCCGCTCCAGTACAAGTAAGACAAATATCCACTTGGTTGCTGTGCATCACTTTAGTGCCCTATAGCGGTGGCTTTTTCACATACAGAGTGGGGGGAGAGTTTTTCAGTCCAAAAAATGCATAATGGTTAATCTGCTGCCAGTGCAGCCAGCATCAGGCCAGGTATGAGCCCTTTGCATAGCTCTTAAAGCATCTTAGTGGGAGGGGCACAATCCTCTTGTTTGTTATAGGGGAAAGAATTGCCAAGCCTGTTTTAATTGCATGGTGTGAGAAAAACCATACAGGTAAAATTCCAAAGGGGGGAAAATGGTTAGGGCTATGTATCTACATATATACAGGTATGGGACCTATTATCCAGAATGCTGGGGACCTGGGGTTTTCCGGATAAGGGATCTTTTTGTAATTTCGATCTCCATAACTTAAGTCTGCTAAAAATCATTTAAATATTGAATAAACCCAATAGGATTGTTTTGCCTCCAATAAGGATTAATTATATCTTAGTAGGGATCAAGTACAAGGTACTGTTTTATTATTACAGGGAAAAAGGAATTTTTTTTAAAATCACAATTATTTGCTCATAATAGAGTCTATGGGAGATGGCCTTTCCGTAATTCGGAACCTTCTGGATAACGGGTTTCCGTTATTTTTTTTATAGCGATTTTGGTACTTGAAATGAAAAAAGTGTATTTTTCTAATCATTTAAGGGCCTAGATTTGTTATTATTGATAAGCTGTGTATCCAGACCTTTATATGGTGGAACATGTGAGGGGACATGAAGCCTTTTGTCACCCTCACTGTGTAATGATGAATGGTTCTGTAGATGAGCTACAAGGGGCCGCTAACTTTAAAAATGACACATTTATTGGGGCTCCCTATAGAAACTCCCTGCTCCACGTCTCTTATAATTGAGCAATGGGCACCTCCTAACAGTCCAAGCTCAGAGACACAGTAGGATGCAGGGGAAGCCAATCACAGCTCTGCTGCCTTCACTCAGGGAAAGATATACTGCAGTCCCCTGTCAGGTCCACCTAACTGCTGACTGCTGTGCAAAGGGCTGAGTGCCTCAGGCTCTCCTATGCAGCCGGGGAAAGCAGCGGAGATGCTGGATGGCTCTAGTGAGGTTTTGGGTGAAATGTTTATTAAAGCAGTATAAAATGCACGTTTAAAAGCATAATACAAATATGGGATCCCTTATCCGGAAACCCATTATCTAGGGAGCTCCGAATTACGGAAAACTCGTCTCCCGTAGACTCCATTTTAATCAAATAATTCAGAATTTTACAACGCATTTCTTTTTTTTCTGTAGTAATAAAACAGTACCTTGAAATTGATCTCAACTAAGATATAAATAATCCCTATTCAATGCAAAACAATCCTGTTGGGTTTAATTAATGTTTTATTTATTTTTTAGTAGACTTAAGGCATGGAGATCTAAATTACGGGAAGACCCCTTATCCAGAATACCCTTGGTCCCAAACATTCTGGATAACAGGTCCTATACCTTGATCCTGTACTTTGATCTTTAGAGATGTATAATGCAATGGCATGCAGGCCTGGATTTGTGGCGAGGCTACAAAGGCCCGGGCCTAGGGCGGCACAAATTTAGGGGCGGCATGCCGCCCACGCCGCATCGAAGTTTTGAAATTTTGCTCCCATGCGGAGCAATGGGGACCTCTCCTCACTGCTACGTACGTGAATTTAAATTTCTGTGCATGCGCGCGCTCGCGGGTGTTCGCGAATGTGCTCACGGCGTGTGTGGGGGGGGGGGCTCGGGCGCCCGGATGAGAAATCCGGCGCTGATGGCATGTAGGTGTCCATGACAGTATAGGTCAGGGATAGACCGAGATAAGGCAAGGAGCAGAGACTGCCAATGTCCTAAAATAGGTACAGGATTGGGCAGCAAATGTGTGTCAGTGAGCTCAGCCCCGAGCTTTCCATGCTACAGTGGTGCTTCCAATTTCACTTCAGCAAAACAAGATGTTTTTGGAAACTACATTTTCACAAGAATTCAAAGTGGGTAACTCTACCTTTGCATTTCAAACTACTGTACCAAACGACAGATGTTTCCTAAAATTTCCTAAAACAAGTTTGTATTTTACAGCACCTTTCTAGACGCAATATTTGAAAATCTCGAACGTATACTTTCAGCCTCCATCTTGCAAATTCATGTAGAAGTCGATGCGAGTTGTCCTTTGCAAAATGTATGCAGTTTTTCCAGTTCTTCAAATTTGAAGACCTATTGAAAATGATAAGAAGAATATGGATTCTGTGCATTCAGTTTTTTTTGTTCATGGTTTAATTAGATCAAGTTTTGTTAATTCAGATTTACATAAATGATAAATAAGCAAACATTGGAGTTTAGCAAAATTTCAAAAGTGCAACTGGGCCCACACCCCACTGGGCCTGCCAAGACATTCTCACGAAGCTACAGCGTAGCAAGCAGTCGCACTGGCCGGTGAAATTTAGGACCAATTTCCAATGTAACTCCTTCCTATAACAGATCTATTGCGCTGACACTTTTTCAGTTTCCATAAAAATGAATACACGCTTGTCTCAAAGAACAAGAACCTTTAATAAATGGTTTTAGTTTGCACAACTGTGTCTGTAAATGGGCTCTCTAAAGTCCAAAAAGAAATAAAGATAAAAAAATAGGATTGTTGCACACTTTAACAGATTTCTAAGTGACCGAACTTTCTAGGGGCAATCCTGGATAATTTCCCCAGTCCACACAGTCCCCAAAACTTCCACAATGTCACACAGTGAGAAACTATATACCCATTGGGGATTCCCTTATCTTTCCATCTAATGTTAGTCATATAAGGGTGATTTAAGCTGCCGATTCGGCCCTTCAGACCAATTTGGCAGCTTATCTGCCCATGTTCAGGCTCTCTGAAAGGCCCGGCTCACTGATATCTGGGCAAAAATCAGCCAGATGTCGGGCAGGTTTTATTTCCTCATCAGATCAAGGACCATATTTCCTAATTAATGTAGTCCTCTCTCTTCCGACTCCTGTCACTGCAATGCAATCGTTTGGCCCACCTTTGGTAGGCACACACAGTATCTTATAGTGTATATATCTTATGTTCAGCTTATTTCTATCGGAGGGAAACACCCATCCTATACATAGTGCTTCCTTCCCATTCCTCACTGGCCTGGACATAAGCCTAGGGTAACTCCCTCGTAAAAATGTACATTTTACTGAATCCCTACATTCATTTAAACACAAGACTTATTGTACAGCGCTGCAGAATATGTTGGCGCTTTATAAATAAATGTTAATGTAATGTAATGTAAAGAATTATTATGTTCCATCGCAGAATTATCTTGTGTATTTCCTACCAGTCAATCCTGCCACCTTGTGGCCATTTACCATATCAATCTATGGATCCCCAGTGCATGCAGCCATGTTTGGGACGGAGTATTAGAGTCCTAGCTTTCTCATTAAGCCCATGCATGCTATATGCATATAATGAGTAGAAAGGAGACTTGCTCTTATGTGCGTGTGTGTCCCTTGCTACCTGCATTTTTTGATAAAAATAGTATTACTTCCCCAAACTACAGGGCAAATAATATTCCAAATATTTCATTGCATTTTTTTTATTGTAAATACTTTATTGCACACTTTTATTATATTTAATATTTGTATTTTTTTTTATTGTCTATGTAAAGTTTGGAGGAACACGGGTCAAAAAATTTAATTACGGTAATGATGCTTCATTGTTATTTGTATATGACAATAAAACTTGAAACTTGAACTTGGCAGGTTTATTAGTTCCGCACCTCTGGTAGAGGAAACAATTTTCATATGATTGGAGTCTTTTAATTGTTACCAGTGCAAAACCGAAGAAGAGGAGCCTTTGTAAAGTCTAAAGATGCCAAGTGGCAAAATGTGCAAGGGAGGAAATATTTCATTCAGGGTACGTATGCATCTGTGTAGTGTGCTACCAGTCGGTGGGGTAACTTAATGGGGCCGCCGCCGCCCCCCCCCCCCAGCTGCTTTTCCTACCTGAAACGCCCCACCAACCCACTCCCTGCCCCCCACCAGCATCCCCCGCTCACCTGCTTCCCCCGCTGGATAGGAGAGCGGCTGGGGAAGGGGGAGTTCTATTGCCTTACACAGCTATAGAGAAAGCAAACCTCATGCTTCAGAAAACCAGAGACTCAGTTTTCTACTCCAGCAATGGGCCAGATATGATTCCACAAAAAAATGTTACTTATGGGTGAGATTTAACAATAAAACCTGTGCACGTATTGTGCATCTGACGATATCCCTGGGGGACCTACAAAAGAAGTCACTTTCTTATGATTGGTGTCTGCCAACTATTTCATGTTCAGAACATCCTCTGATTTCTATTTCAAGGGCTTTATCCTACAATTTCAGGCTGAATGTTCCAGATCGTTGTATTTAAACGCACAACCTATATCGGAACGCTCGTCAGAAGAAGACCTCAAGTTGAACATGTAAGATACAGGGGCATAACAACAGTGAGAGAAGACCTTGCAGTTGTTCATATGATAGAGGCCATGTTCTCAGGATTATAGGACCCAAAAAAATATTTTGCTTTAAGGCCACTGTTGCTCCTCACTAAGCACATGATTAATTGTACCTATTCAGTGGCTTAACTATATAGTGCCAGGCCCCCTAGCAAAAAATATGTTCGGAGGAGTCCAACATGCCCCACATGCTCGCCCAGTACTGGCTCCATACACAGTCACATCCCCTTTCCCTGCCTGCTTGCTCTCAGGTAAGGGAAAGGCTGGGGAGTGTGGCCTCTATAGTTACGCCACTATACTTATGGTTGCCACCTGGCTGATATTTTTCCAGCCTGGCTAGTGTAAATAATGCTTGATGTCAATGTTATTAATACAGAAAAAAGATAAAAATATGGGAAAACATTTTTTTTCTCCTAATTATACCATCCCTAATTGCACCATTTGGATTTTTTCAACCTTACAACACAGAATAGGGTCTTTGCCAATGCAGATGATCAGGGCAAGTCTTTCTACCCTTGACCCAGAGCAAATAATAATAGGTGTAATAATAATTAGGCCTCTTTATCACTGGCTCAACCCCACTTGGTAACATTTTTTTTCCAAAAACACATACTTAAATTCAGGATGCAAATGCAACTTACAAATCTGCTCCTGCATTTAAAGTTTAGCAATTCCAATGCTTTTGGTTCTGCTGTACAAGGCGGCACTGTTTCAGTTGCTAACTGGTCTCACTTTAGAGAAGTTTTTCTTTCTACCTTATTTGCCTGTTCTCTATGGTTTTGTACCACTTCCTGTATTGTATATAGTAAGCCAGTGTGGTGTCTCTCTAACAAAGTTGATTAGGCATTAGCTGTTAGGGTTGCCATCCGGCCGATAAACACCTGCCAAGGCCAGCAAGTGATACCCCTATAATAGGCTTGCCCACTTAAGCCCCTGATCTGCCCATGTAATATCTGGATCCACCCCCAAATTTGCCTTTTCTCTTCCTTAAAGGAGAAGGAAAGGCAAAGTCACTTGGGGGTGCCAAAATGTTAGGCACCCCTCAAGTGACTTAATCGCCTACCTTGTACCCCGGGCTGGTGCCCCTGTTAGGGAGAAAACAGCACCAGCCCGGGGTACCTGGACGTAGCGCTTCCTCCTTCCTGCTTCGTTTTCTGGCAAATTCCAGTGGCCGGCGCATGCGCAGTAGAGTGAAAAGCTGACTTTTCTGTTAAAGTTCGGCTGTTCACTCTACTGCGCATGCGCGCGTGAGCGAAGTAGGAAGCGCTGCAGGTACCCCGGGCTGGTGCTGTTCTCTCTGAGCAGGGGCACCAGCCCGGGGTACAAGGTAGGCGATTTAAGTCACTTGGGGGTGCCTAACATTTTGGCACCCCCAAGTGACTTTGCCTTTCCTTCTCCTTTAAATCTGCCCTGGACCCCTTTGTGGTGCCCCTTTTGGCACTGTCCTGCCCCTTGCACCACGGCCCTGACTCATTTATGTAACGGCCTGTGCACCTTATATTACCAATCCCCAGCTAGCCAGTAAGAACATTTTATAAAGGTAGGAAACCTACCTGTTGTACTGCAAAACGTACACAGTAATATCAGGATAGAAAAGCCCAGTGGAAAAGCCAATCTGCTTTGTTGCAAACTCTGTACATCAACATATTAAAGGAAAACTAAACCTCACCCTAAACCCCAGCCCCCCTCAACTGGCCTCCACTGCACCCCCCCCCCCCCACCAACTCCCTGCACAGTATATTACATGCAAAAGTGTTCCAACTTGTGAAGCTGTCATAAACATGCAGGGTGCGCAGGAGCCATCTTCTGCCTGTTCCTCTTCATTCACTCCACTTACATAGTATGTATGTATGTGTGTGTGTGTATTTATGTATGTGCAGCTGGGCTTGTGCAGTATGGGCTTCAACTGGGCATGCTCCTGAAGGCTACATGTTGGCGAACTGTCAGAAGAGGATGCAAACAGGCAGAAGATGGCACCTGTGAACTCCTCTGCATCTCTGTATTACATCCTATTGGACACTCACATTGGGGTGTCTGTAAAACAGCACATTGGACATTCTGTATATAATGTGGCAATTCTAACAACAGGCAAATCATGCCACGTGAGCCACTGATCTCCCAGGGAATCTGTTTCCAAAGCTGGCATCACTACAATACTTAGAAAGCTACACAGCAAGCATAAAGCAACTAGGGTTGCCACCTGGCTGGTATTGTACCGGGCAAGTTGGTAAAAGTGTTGCTTGATGCCAATGTGATTAATAGAGAAAATACAAAAATATATAGGAAGGATGGTGCTTTTTCCAGAAAAGATGGCAACCAAACAGCAAAGAATTTTCTGAAAGTTACAAAGAGCTTTATATAAGAGTAGAGGATGAAGTACAAGGCAAGGCACTAGAAAAGGAGAAGTTAACTGACAGAGCAACTCAGGGATTTGTACTTCAGATTCAGCCAATCAGCTGTTTACATGCCCAGCCAATCAGGGAAGAGCAGAGGTGACTTGTGGATAACTGATCCTTGGTCCCAACAGTCTTTTGTGACAGTTGGTGAGAGAGGAGCAAAATGATGGAGATTCTGAGCGTTGGCATGCGAAAAAGAAGAAGAGAAGAAGAAGAAGAGAAAGAAGAGGAGATCATTTCCCCTGGGTGCAGCCCTGAATTCAAAAGGGCCAAGCCCCAGGGTGATCTGCGTGGGACCAGCACCCCTACAGCTGAGGAACCGGTGCCAGAGGGGGAGCCATGGAACACCCTGACCAACCTGGCTGATGCCCTGCAGACCTTCAGGGAGTATGGAGAGGAGTGTTACCTCTATAAAAAAGGCCTGGAGGGAGGTTATCAGCTGGAAAATTTCCTAGAAAATCAAAAGGAAATAAATCCTGCATCCTGGAACCACATCACCACCCTAATGATTAATGTGCACAGGTACCTGAGATTGGACTTTCAGACCCTGTGCCTGGGTATCAACTTCCTGGAGCGGTATGTGTCCTGCACTCCTACTGACCCCGACACCCTAACAAGAGTGGGAGCCACTTGCCTCTATATGGCTTACAAAGTGGCTGAATTACGGTACCCCCTCCCCCCCAAGCTCTTCCTACCTCTGTTTGACTACAGAATGACACCAGCTGAAATGCGTCACCTGGAGAGAACCATCCTAAGGAAGTTGCTGTTTCGCCTGGGGGTACCAACCATCGATTTCTTTTTGGAGCACTTCTCCCTGTTGAGACTGACCAACCAGGAGGAGTGTTCCCCTGCCCAGCTCACAAGAGCAGCCAAAGCTCTAACAGCTGCCCGAGGCATCGCAGCACTGTGCCTGAACCAACATCATGAGTTCTACATGCACCAACCATCTCTCATGGCACTGTGCTGCCTCAATGTGGCAGATAAAATCTATTGTTATAACAACCCTGTCAAAGTGGCCCCCACTGACTACCCAGAACACCAAATTGAGGAGTGCATGGAAAAGATCTGCCATCTAGTTACTATAGGCCACTACTTTTTACATCCGCTGCTGCCAGGAGTTTATCCAGAAATATTTCCAGCTTTTAATCCTCCCACCACAAGGCCTGCAGCAACACCTAAGGATATAAATTCTCCTGGAGTAAGAACACCAGAACAGGAGAGGGGCCAACATCTACCTGAAGGCAGAGAGAGAACACCAGAGGTGGCAACAACATCCAGGGACACAGCAGGTTCCCAGCATGTAGAGATGGCAGAAAGATCCAGCCATTCTCAGGACATGGAAGGGGCCGGTTATGTGCTACACAACACATACTGGCCCACTGATCCATATGGGCAAGTATATATGCACCCCTACGTGCCAACACCTCCATACTGGCACCCATACATGCCCCCAGTTCCCTACTGGCATCCCTACATGCCCCCAGTTGCCTACTGGCACCCATACATTGCCCCAGTTCCCTACTGGCACCCACATTTCCAGGACACATTGCCACACAGGTAAACATACAAACTCACATACATGCTAGCAGTTTATTATAGAGTGCTTGTGTACATCTGGGTGAGAGTTAATGGGTTGATTTTGATGAGAGAATACACACATATTTTTTGTAAGAGTGCCAATGTTTTTTGATTTGTGGGAGTGCTTTTGGAAATGATGGATTTCTGCACTTCATATACTTTTATACCAATCGACACAAGTGCCAGTATTGGGGATAACTATTTCTGGTAAGACCATGGGGGGGGGTGACATTGCCAGGGCACCCAGTACCTTCATCAAGCAGAGCTGTCACTTTCCATACACTCTTAATTACCTATGAACACATTTCCCTACAGACAAACAGAGAGACCCATTTCTGCACGGTTTGGGCGCATTGATCCTGGGAATAATTCCGATTGCCATTTAGGAGTCAGGAAGGAATTTTTGCCTCTAGTGAAGCAGATTGGCCCAAGCTTCTCTCTAGGTTTTTCGCCTTCCTTGGGATCAAACAGCCCTATGTGGTGGGGTTACCAGACCCTCTGGTGATGGGAGGACACGTATAGAAGGTGCATTTATATTGCAGTGTGCAGCTCTTTCTATATGTGCCCTCTGATTTCCAGTGATCTGATAACCCTACAGTCAGCATCACATTTCATAAATTATATATTTAATAAAGCTGTCATCTTCACAGATTTAACATAAAGTCATTGTCTGTGTCATTATTTATGGTAAAAACACACAGGGAGAGGAGTAACAGTTACTGGTCTTTACCTTTAAGGGAAAGACTGGGTGTAGGAGAATTCTGTATGGCAAGACCCACATCCATGGAATTGTCAGCTAGTAATGACATTTGTACAGTCCAAGCAGAGATAGAAGCTGGACCCTAAAAAGGAAAAATGTGGATGCAGTAGATTAGCGTGAGGCAAATTGGGCTCCAGTTTGGAGGAATGATATAAAGTAAAGTGGGAAAACTGCATAAAAATGAATTAATGGATCTGTTATAAGGAAAGTGTGTGAGAAATGGTAAAGTTCATACAGAAATGTTATGGTTCAAAAGGAAAATGATTTTTAAATTCAAAATCTGAGAACAGGGAAATACTGTAATAAAATTCCCTGCCAGGTGAGGTTGTGATACCAGCTCAGATACTGTATTCTAAACAGGCTTTAGGATAACCTAACTATCTTAAATTATGATTGTGTACTACAGTGAAGGTGCTGGGAGATGGACTTTAGGATATAAGTGCTACCGAAAGCCGGGCGGGGAGGTGGGCAGTGATGTCATGGGGCAGGGACAGTGACATCACAGGGGCGTGAAGATTATGAGTTAAAGCAGCCATAGAAAGACTTGATTATACATGATTTTAGCATGGCTGTCATTGCAGTCCTCAGATGCATATAACAAATTTGCTGGTTTGGTAAATGGTTGTTAAATAATAAAAACCATATATGCTGATATAAAGGAGGCTGTGACTGTACCTGAGAAATGCCTAATGATGAAATTGAAGAATAGCCTATTCTCACAAAGGACCTATAAGAAAAACAAAGTAAGGGGAATTAGGAAAATACTTTAAAGGAAATATTTTCCCTGCTTATACCAGAAATATACATACTCTAATTTAGTGCTTTGTGCCCCACCCTGCTCCTAGGTCCAGCCTGGGGGGGTAAAGAACTGTTGTAGAATTTTAGAAATATCCAGCAGATGGACATACCCAATGTGGACAATAGAAGAGTAGCAATTGGCATTTTAGATAACAAAAAATACTCAAAACAATTGTTTGCAGTTTGTTTCCTTGTAAGCAAATCACTGTAAAGGGGAAATTAAATGTAACTTTTAGTATGGTAGAAATATACATAGTCTACACAACTTTGTACCTGGCCTTCATTTTTATTCTTTTTATGATTTTTACATAATTAGCCTGCCTATTTTACATCTGTCTCAGCAAAAAAATGTCACTTGTATAAAATACCCCCCAAAATATAGAAAATGAAGACCAGTTGCATAATGTCTTACAATACCACTGATTACAACAAACTCGGAGTTAAAATGTGAATTTACCCCTTTAAGATTATGGTGGTAGTAGCCTCATGTACATGGAAGATCTTTGCTCTTGCCACGCCATGTTTTGCCGGTAAACAAAAAGCATCTTGAAGATCAAGGAAGTACCTGGAAAAGTAAATTCAATGTCATCAGCAGTCTGCAGCGTAGAATTTACATCAAATGGCATTTTGCAATAAATTTGTTTTATAAATAGCCTTTATTTCTATATTATGTTTGAGTGAGTGATAGAACCCCATCTAACTCATTTCAGACCCAAACCAACCATCACTCTGTTCACTCTTAGGTATCGGTTCATTAGAAGGGAGCAGTCTCAACACAAGTGAAGAGAACCTAAACCAGGGATCCCCAACTTTTTTTACCTGTGAGCCACATTCAAATGTAGTTGGGGAGCAACAAAAGCATGACAAATGTACTTGGGGTACCAAATAAGGGCTGTGACTAGTTATTTGGTAACCCATATGTTGACTGGAAACCTACAGGAGGCTTTGTTTGTCAGCACACATGGCTTTTATTCAACCAAAGCTTGCCTTTTAACCAAGAATTCAAAAATAAGCACCTGCTTTGAGACCCCTGGGAGCAACATCCAAGGGGCTGGTGAGCATCATGTTGCCCACGAGCCACTGGTTGGGGATCACTGACCTAAACCAATCAATGGCCAGTGCGACACAGCACACTAATGTTGAGACCGATGCACTCACATGTCACTCACTTATGCATTTAGCAAAGGTCATACTGTACATGCATTGTTAAACTCAAAACAATATCCCTTTTTTGTTACCTGCTTGTAATCAGAAATCCAAAGGTATTCAGCACAAGAGTATAGAGCCAGATTAATGCTAAATGGGGCCCTTAATAAAGGTAGTGCTTCAGGACCCCCTTTCTTCACACTCAATGAAATGCAAATCAGTTGCTATCTTTTATTTAAAGTTATTTTTTCGATTTTCCTTTTGATGTGCTATCTGCCACTGTTAAAATAAACCTACCATTGAAATGATACTGTTCTGAGACTTTTCATTTCTTTGTCATTGGACAAACTTACAAAATCAGTGAGGGGTCAAATAATTATTTCCTCCACTGTATAATCAACAGTGCAGGTATTACTGTCAGTACCTCAGGAGTTACTATCAGCAGTGTTAACATTTCTTTCAGTAGCTCAGATGTTACAATCTGCAGTGTAGGTATTATTGACAGCAATTCCTGCACTGTTGATTGTAATTCCTGTGCTACTAACATAAATACAGTGGCTTGCAAAAGTATTTGGCCCCCTTGAACTTTTCCACATTTTGTTACATTACAGCCACAAACATGAATCAATTTTATTGGAATTCCACGTGAAAGACCAATACAAAGTGGTGTACACGTGATAAGTGGAACGAAAATCATACATGATTCCAAACATTTTTTACAAATAAATAACTGCAAAGTGGGGTGTGCGTAATTATTCAGCCCCCTGAGGCAATACTTTGTAGAACCACCTTTTGCTGCAATTACAGCTGCCAGGCTTTTAGGGTATGTCTCTACCAGCTTTGCACATCTACAGACTGAAATCCTTGCCCATTCTTCTTTGCAAAACAGCTCCAGCTCAGTCAGATTAGATGGACAGCGTTTGTGAACAGCAGTTTTCAGATCTTGCCACAGATTCTCGATTGGATTTAGATCTGGACTTTGACTGGGCCATTCTAACACATCGATATGTTTTGTTTTAAACCATTCCATTGTTGCCCTGGCTTTATGTTTAGGGTCGTTGTCCTGCTGGAAGGTGAACCTCCGCCCCAGTCTCAAGTCTTTTGCAGACTCCAAGAGGTTTTCTTCCAAGATTGCCCTGTATTTGGCTCCATCCATCTTCCCATCAACTCTGACCAGCTTCCCTGTCCCTGCTGAAGAGAAGCACCCCCAGAGCATGATGCTGCCACTACCATATGTGACAGTGGGGATGGTGTGTTCAGAGTGATGTGCAGTGTTAGTTTTCCGCCACACATAGCGTTTTGCATTTTGGCCAAAAAGTTCCATTTTGGTCTCATCTGACCAGAGCACCTTCTTCCACATGTTTGCTGTGTCCCCCACATGGCTTGTGGCAAACTGCAAACGGGACTTCTTATGGTTTTCTGTTAACAATGGCATTCTTTTTTCCACTTTGTGCAGTGCACGACTAATAGTTGTCCTATGGACAGATTCCCCCACCTGAGCTGTATATCTCTGCAGCTCCCCCAGAGTCACCATGGGCCTCTTGGCTGCATTTCTGATCAGCGCTCTCCTTGTTCGGCCTGTGAGTTTAGGTGGACGGCCTTGTCTTGGTAGGTTTATAGTTGTGCCATACTCCTTCCATTTCTGAATGATCGCTTGAACAGTGCTCCGTGGCATGTTCAAGGCTTTGGAAATCTTTTTGTAGCCTAAGCCTGCTTTAAATTTCTCAATAACTTTATCCCTGACCTGTCTGGTGTGTTCTTCGGACTTCATGGTGTTGTTGCTCCCAATATTCCCTTAGACAACCTCTGAGGCCATCACAGAGCAGCTGTATTTGTACTGACATTAGATTACACACAGGTGCACTCTATTTAGTCATTAGCACTCATCAGGCAATGTCTATGGGCAATTGACTGCACTCAGACCAAAGGGGGCTGAATAATTACGCACACCCCACTTTGCAGTTATTTATTTGTAAAAAATGTTTGGAATCATGTATGATTTTCGTTCCACTTCTCACGTGTACACCACTTTGTATTGGTCTTTCACGTGGAATTCCAATAAAATTGATTCATGTTTGTGGCTGTAATGTGACAAAATGTGGAAAAGTCCAAGGGGGCCGAATACTTTTGCAAGCCACTGTATGTGCACTGCTGATTGTAACTCCTAAGCTACTGACAGTCACACTTGCACTGCTAATTGTAACTCCTGAGCTATTGACTTTAACACTTGCACTGCTAATTGCAACTTCTGAGCTACTGACAGAAATTCCTGCACTGCTGATTGTAACTTCTAAGCTACTGACACAAATACCTGCACTACTAATTGAAACTCCTGCGCTACTTCCAGTAACAGCTGCACTGCTGATTTTAACTCCTGGGCTACTGACATAAATACCTGCACTGTTCTTTATAACTACTGAGCTACTAACAGTCATATCTGCACTGCTGACTCCTGAGCTAATGACTGTAATATCTGCACTGCTCATTGTAACTCCCGAACTGCTGATATTAATTGATATTTATGCCTGCACTTCTGATTCTAATTCCTGAGCTACTGACAGAAATACCTGCACTGCTGATTGTAACTCCTGAGAAACTGACATAAATACCTGAACTGCTGATTGTAATTCCTGAGCTGAGAGAAATTCCTGCACTGCTGATTGTAACTCCTGAGCTATTGACTTTAAAACCTGTACTGCTGATTGTAACTCCTCATCTATTAACTTTAAAACCTGTACTGCTGATTGTAACTCCTCAGCTATTGAGTGTAACACCCGCACTGCCCATTTTAATTCTTGAGCTACATTAAAATATGATTGGTAATGTGTTCATTTGTGGACAATAAAGCGTTAAACTGTGTTGCATATTTTGACTGCTTTACTAGTGAAGGACCTGTAAAGCAGTAAAAACTAGTAAAGTTCGACATCAAACAAAAAATTAAAAACTAAATCAATGTTCTGGAGAATTATGAGCAGTATTCAGCATTGCTTTATGAAGGGCAGGTCATATCAGGCCAATTTGATTGCTTTTTTATGATAAGGTTAGTAAGAAGCTGGACAGAGGGGTTGCAGTAAATGTGATCTATTTGGATTTTGCCAAAGCAATCGGTACAGTGCCCAGAAACACAGGTCTAAGTAATGTTTTTTGTATAGGATAGGAATAAGTGCAGAGGGTGGTTGTTAAAAGAATATTGAGTAAGAGAAGGGCACCTAAGCTGGTAAAAGGTAAGGAGGTTCTGTCTAAATATTCGGAAAGGATTTTATACTGCGAGAGCTGTAAAGTTGTGGAATTCTCTCCCTGAATCAGTCATACAGGGAATAAAGGGTTATGGCGACAAGTTGATCCAGGAACTCGTCCGACTGGCATCATGGAGTCAGGAAGAAATTTTTTCCCCCTTCTGCAACAAATCAGAGAGGCTTCAGATGTTTTGTTTTGCCTTCCTCTGGATTATCTAGATATAAGGCAGGTTATATGTAGGCATTAAAGGTTGAACTTGAGAGACGTGTGTCTTTTTTCAATCTAGTTATGTTACTATGTTACAGGGTTATGTAATAAAAGGTGCAACGTTTACCCAGCTTTAGATACCCATAGCAACCAAATTGCTTACACTAATAGGTCACTAGAGCAGTAACATGCTTTACTTTAATTACATTACTCATATAGGCAAAACCACTGGACCACAAAAAAACTGGTGTGGTGATGTCTTTATATAGAACCAATACATTAGAGAGGTTACACATCATTCACATCAGTCCCTGCTCCTCTGGAGCTTACAGTCTAAAGTCCCTATCACATTCACACACACTGTGGGCAATTTTATCAGTAGCCTATTTTTTTGGAGTGTGGGAAGAAACCTGGAGTACCTGGACAAAACTACCAAGCAGATAATATAAACCTCAGACATTAGCGTTATATAAAAATGTTTCTAAAGATGTTGTATAATTATTCTAGAATTCAACATTTCAATATACTAATGCCAGTTTTTTATAACTCATAAGATACTTACTGTCAGTTGCGGGATCACTGTGCCTGCTTCCTGCCTGGTTAATTGCTTTGACCAGGAAGATGTATCATGTGCCACTCTGGAGCCCATGCACAGTGTAATGGTTCTGCTTGATGTTAGGTACAATCATCCAGCTGTCCATGGAACTTTACAGACCTGAGAATTGGGAGAAAAGAAAGATGGGATTTGTGAAAAAATTACCTTTGTTTTCTAGCTGCAGAATTAGGAAATCTACCATCTCTGGGCCAAGAATATTCCAGAACTGTTTCTTGTATAAGTAGCCATACATAGGTAGCACATAGCTTGCAACGTCCTTGGAAAGCAAATCCATTTACAGTACCACTTGATCTGTTCCTGCCATATGACAGTGTTTCATGTAATAAAGACTTCACAGAGACAGAATATCTGAAATGTCTTCATTATTATTATTACACTTTATTAATACCGTGCCAACTAATTACACTTACAGAGAATGTTCATCATTCACAATGATTCCTCAAGTAGATATGGCAATAGCATTGCTGACTTAAAGTCAACTGACTTTAAATATACAACATACTATAAATACACAAGCTGGAAGAAAATAGGCCAGTAAAATGTTGAACCTAAGCTCTCCATTTACAGTGCCAAGTAAGGGTTAATTGGGGGCTGTAGAATCCTAAAGTTTAGTTAAGCAGATTTTGGTTTCACTATGAAACTACTGTTTATCAAAGGCAACATATTAAAGATCTTTATAGATCTGCTTTATTTCAATCACTAAAGTGGTTGTATAATAGGTTGCACAATAATTTGCTTATAAACAGTGGTATATGGCAAGACCACACCATACTTTTTAATGCAGAGTTGTTGCTCAAAGCAAAATATATCATTTTTTTTTTTTTTTAAAAGGTTTTTATTTTGCTTTTGTAAACACAGAAAACAAACATACATACAAAACTAATAAACATCATGTGGTTTTACATCATGTTGCCTTGGTCTTGTTTATACAATTCGCCTATATGGCAGTATTGTCACCTGATAAGCTTAGTTTGGAGGGCCCGACGGTATAGTTAGGCCCTATAGTACAGGAAGCGGGGCAGTTTACGTGGTGGCATCTATCCAGCTTCTCCAGACTTTTTCGTATTTTTGTGGGCATCCCCGTGCAATATATGTGATTTGGAATAGTGGCAGCAAGGTTTTGATTAGATTTAGCCATCTATCTATTGTGGGGGCGATTGGGCCATCCAGTGTAGGAGTATACATTTCCTGGCATAGAACAATAGGCTGCGATAAAGGGTTCTCATGTGGGCTGCCGGAGTGAGGTCATCAATTACCCCTAGTAGGCAGACCTTAGGTGTCAAGAGGTTTGGGAGGGAGGTTTTTTCCTCTATGTAGGTTGTTACTTGTGCCCAGTATGACTGGATTGACTGGCATTTCCAAAGAAGATGTATATAGTTTGCCTCTGGGGCATTGCATTTGGGGCACTGGGGTGGATTGCGCCTATTCATACGGTGTAACCTCAGAGGGGTTAGGTGGAGCCTATGGATAATCTTGAATTGTATCAGTCTGTCCCTAGTTGAGACAAGATAATCGTAAGCTCTATCCGTAGCTTCATCCCAGTCGTCATCGTCTATCTCTGGGAAATCTCTCTTCCACATTACATGGGCTGTTTTGAATGGGGACTTTACTGTCGAGAGGAGGAGCGCATATAAAACTGTAGTGAGTTTTTTATTTGAGGGGTTTTGCAGGGTTAGCTCTATATTGGATGTGATCAGTTGTGGTACTGATCCTCCAAATTGTGCCCGAAGGGCATGGGAGAGTTGGAAGTAGGAATACCATGGAAGTATTGTTTGGGATTGCAAGTGCCTGAATTGATCTCTAGGTGCCAAGGTCCCTCCTGGTAGTATATCTCCTAATGTTTGGATTCCCCAGTTGGGCCAAATTCTGTATGGTGCTATTTGCTTGAAGTGGGGAAGGTGTGAGTTTGCCCAGAGTGGGAGTCCAGGGGAGAGGAGGGGAAGTTTTGTGTGGGATAGTTTTAGAGCAGCCAGCCAGGTTTTGTATGGCGTAAGTATGACTGGATGTGTTATTTGGAAGTCTGTTGGCTTACAGTATAGTATGTATGCTAGTGACTCTGGTGAGGTTGCTATTGTAGCCTGAAGGGGGAAGTTAGGATTTGTGGGGTCTGGGATTAGCCACCACTGAATGTAGTATATTTGTGATGCGAGGTAGTATAGATACCAGTGTGGCAGACCCAGCCCTCCTTCGGTGACTGGTGCCCTTAGCTTGTTTCTGGCAAACCTGGGTGTTTTGTTTGCCCATAAGAATGCTGTTTGTGCAGCATCTAGGGTGGTAAAGAAGCGTTTGGGGATTGGGGTTGGGGAATTATGAAATATATATAGAAATTTGGGGAGGAAAACCATTTTTATTAGGTTTATTCTGCCCCAAATGGTGAGAGGTAAATTGGCCCATATTGCCATTCTTTCTTTCATGGATTTTAGTATTGGGTCAAGGTTGTTTGGGAGGAAGGCTTCTAGTCTCCTGTGGACCATCACTCCCAGATACTTAAAGGAGTTTACCCAAGTGAGGGGTGTGGGGGGGAATTTGTTGGGGTCAATGCCCTCCTCTATCGGGAATACACTGGACTTTTCCCAGTTTATTTTTAGACCAGAAAAGATTCCGAACTGGTTTACCACCTGTAGTACGTTTTGAAGGGAGTTCCCTGGGCTGTCTAGGTATAGCAGTACATCGTCTGCGTAGAGAGATATGCGCTCCTCCACTTCACCTAACTTTAGTCCTGTTATGTTCTGGGATTGTCTTATTTTGATGGCCAGGGGTTCTATGGCCAGGGCGAACAGTAACGGTGAAAGGGGGCAGCCTTGTCGCGTGCCTCTGGTTAAGCTGAATTCTGGTGATGTATAACCGTTGACTCTGACTTTCGCTGCTGGTGATTGATACAGTAGTTTCACCCATTGTATGAACTGTTCGCCCAGGCCATACCCCCCCAGGACCTCCCAGAGGTATGACCACTCCACTGAATCAAAGGCTTTCGCCGCGTCTAGTGAGACCACAATACGTGAGCCTTTGTTACGATGGTCTGCATGTATATTTGTAAATAACCTTCTAATATTTATGTTTGTGGCTTTGTTCGGCATAAATCCAGTCTGGTCTGGATGGATTAGTTCCTCAATTACTTGTTTAAGCCTATTAGATAGAATTTTAGCAAAGATTTTTGCATCCGTATTGAGGAGAGATATAGGCCTATATGACCCGCAGTTGAGGGGGTCTTTACCCTCTTTTGGGAGGACAACTATTAGTGCATTACTGAAGGAGGGGGGGAGTTGGTTCTGGTCCAGCGCATTTATTATGGTTTTGTGGAGCCAGGGGGTTAGTAACTCCGAGGAGGTTTTGTACCAGTCTGAGGGTAACCCGTCTGGTCCTGGAGTTTTCTGGGGTTGGAGGGAAGCTATAGCTTCTCTGACTTCTTCCAGGGTTATAGGACTATTTAACTGTACCATACTGTGTGGGGCTAATTTTGGTAATGGTATGTCTCCTATGTATTTGGAGAGTTGGTCTGGTGTGTAGGTAGTTTTGGTGGCATATAATTGCTGATAGAATTGGGCAAACGTGTGTGCTATTTGGGAGGGATCGGTGGTGGGCACTCCTGTAGTGGAGTTAATGCTAGGGATAGTGTTAGGGGGAGTTTGTGCCCTGGATAGGTAGGCTAGCAGTTTCCCATTTTTTTCCCCTTTGTCGAATGTTTTTTGGGTGGCGTAGAGTAGTTTTTTTTTGGTCATTTTGGTTCTAGTTTCTTCCAGGGCGGTTTGGGCCGCCTTGAAATTGTGAAGGGTGTCTGTCCCAGGGCTGGAGATGTATATTTCTTCTGTTTCTCTAAGCTTGAGTTGCCTTTCTTCTAACTCTTGGGCTGTTGCTTTCCTAGCTCCACTAATGGCTGATATTAGGGTACCCCTCATTGTTGCCTTGCATGCTTCCCATACCACAGTTGGTGTTGCTGTGTCTGGGTTAGTTGCCCAGAACTCTGTTAAGGAGGTGTCGTTCTGTTAAAATATATCATTTTTAATTAATTTTATTTCTATTGTTTTTATGATCTAAATCCAGAAGTTCCTGTCTGCAGTTTGAACCCTGAAGTGTTAGAGCAGCAAATAACTAGTTCTGCTTTAGTTCTCGCCATCTTCAGCCTACCAGTTCATTCATCTCCCCAAGTTACTGCAAGTTCTGTAAGTTTTCTAATGTTAGAACTTTTGGGTTAATAAAAGGAATATAGCCCCTTACATTACTACTTTACCAGTCCACATTTTTCATTTTATAATGTTTTCAGGAGTAAAGTATACATCTTACCATATGTATTAGCAGCTGGTTGTTCCTGGTATAACAAATTCCTCACTGTATGGTCCCAAAACAATTTTGCATGCATTTATACTTTGTAGCCTGTGCCAGTTAAAGAAACAAATACACCAGATAAGTACCAGAGGGGAAAGAACGGGGTCTATATCTGAAAGTCTCTATATCTGAAAGTCTCATATTTGTTATAAAGGTATGGGATCTTTATACATCTTATCCAGAAAGCTCTGAAAGCTTAGACCTGAAGGTCTCCCATAGAGTCCATTTTTAGCCAATAATTTTAACTTTTCCTTTTCTCTGTAATAATAAAACAGTTCCATGTACTTGATGGTAACTAAGCTGCATTGTTTGGTGGCAAACAATTATACTGAGTTTATTTACTAATAGAGCCAATACCTGTAATTGTAAAGTGATGCATAACTTATTGGCCCTCTAAAATGATGAAGATATCCCTATAACACTGAAACCACTAACAAGCTGATCAATTCCCCCCTCCCCAGGTTATGTGGCCCCATCTCTTGACCAATATGCAGAACAAGTTAACAAGTGTAAAAAAATAAGATTTGGGTTTAAATTTAGTCAGTTGTAAGGTTGTGAGGTTTGTGCATATACAGGTATGGGATCCATTACCAGAAAGTAAGGTTTAATTAATGTTTAAATGATTTCTATTAGACTTAAGGTATGGAGATCCAAATGGCAGAAAGACCCCTCATCCGAAAAACCACAGGTCCCAAGCATTCTGAATAAAAGGTGCCATACTATTAGATTAGTAAAACAAACTTTCCCAAAATAATCATTAAAGTTTCACAGTTTTTCAAAAACAAAGAACAAAACCTATAATATATGGCAGTGCTGTCCAACTGGTGGCCCGCGACCCCCCTCTGTGTGGCCCCCACCTGTCTGTCTGCTTTGATGGCTTACCTTTGTGTAAGCTTTAAATGGTATCAGTACTGAGATTAGTTGCCCCCCTGCATTGTTCTCACCTCAGATTTAGGCTGTAATCCCTCTGTATTGTTTAAAGTTGTAATCCCCTGTGTTGTTCACACTTTTTAATCCCTGCATTGTTCACCCCCTGCAGTGTTCACACCTCAGGCTCAGGCTGTAATCACCCACATTGTTCTCCTGTTCACACCTCAGACATTGTATGTAATGCCTGGTCTATGCTGCCTGTGTGTATGGCACACACAGGTAGAGTAGGCAGAGTATGGCACACACTGGTTGCATAGGGCAGGGAGGGTATGGCACACACAGACAGGGTAGGGCAGGCAGAGCATGGCACACACAGACAGCATAGGGCAGGTAGAGTATGGCACCCACAGGCAGCATAGGGCAGGGAGGGTATGGCACACACAGGCAGGGTAAGGCAGGCAGAGCATGACACATAGGCAGCTAAAGGCAGGCAGAGTATGGCACACACAGGCAGCATAGAGCAGGCAGAGTATGGCACACACAGGCAGCATAGGACAGGCAGAGTATGGCACACACTGGCAGCATAGGACAGGCAGAGTATGGCACACACAGGCAGCATAGGACAGGCAGAGTGCTGCCTGTGTGTGTGCCATACTCTGACTGCCTTATGCTACCTGTGGGAGGTGAACCTGGCAGGGGTTTGTTCTGCGAGTTTATTAGCAGTCGGAAATAGCCAATAAATGGTCCCTAAGGTGTGTAATTATGTGCTGGGGGTTGCTGTGCTATACACAGGGGAGGAGGAGGCATATGGATTTAAGGGTATGTCTTAATATGACATAATATAATTCTTTCACAAATGAATGACAGTTGATATCCCCACAGTAAGGACCATGTATTTGGGTTCTTGCTGCACTACCACCATTGTGATAAAATGGGTGTGGTTTGAAGTAGGCATGGTTTAAAAGGGGAGTGGTCAAAACTGGATTCCATTGGCTCCAACATGTATGCTAGAGAAATTCCGGCCCTCGGCACCGCAGAAGTTGGACAGCACTGATATATGGTATCCTTCTACTTCCACAGCCACAGAAGCTCTAATTAGTCAGACACATCAGGTTTTATGCTTCTATATACCAATGCATAATATATCAGCAGGAAAGGATGTGCTGAACAGAAGAGGAAATATGCAGTGACAGGAAACTAACAACATAAAACATTGATTTCATAGTAAAAAATCAGAATTACACAATATATTATTATTACCACAATGTAAACCATTTCTAGCTTCAAACTTACTGTGCATGGATTTTGTTTGATGGGCTCCGTTATAGCCGATATCATATCCTTTCTAATGTCTTCCAACTCCTCCTTTAAAGCCGCGGTCACCTCCTGGGGCATATATTTCATATCAGCTTTGAAAGGTAAGTTGGCCAAGTAGATTTGTATGTCCATATCCTCCTCAGTTTTCACTCTCCTTATTAGAGGTATCCTGTTGGGAATCAGTTGGACTTTTTAACGGTGTTAAAAAAGTAACCAAAATGCATACCATGTGGCAGAGATATTTAACTGTTCCTTCCTGCTGAACTATTTTTTTAGCCATTATTGTCAGAAGAAAAGTATAATTATTGTATTCAGAGGCAATCCTGGCTGCTGGCAGGGGATTCTGAGAGTTTTGGTTTTGCAACATTTGTAATAAATGTTGTTTTATGCTGAGAGGCCTATGAGCCTATGATTAAGTGCTGGATTAGCATGGAACTCGTCAGGCTTTGTACATGGGGTTTGTTTTAATGGATTATAATAAAGATGTTTCTTTTTATTGTATTGCTTCCCTCTTTTGGTCACTAGAGGGCTGAGTTGGCATTTTTAAATTTAAATCTACTTTATAGCCTTTTTTGACTTTTTTTCTATTCTGGCTATATTGCAATATTCATGTAAGAATTTGCCTGAATTGCAGGAGGTAAGAGTTACTCCGTAGGGGGAGGCCCGGGGACATGTTAGGGGGTTGTATTCTACATAGTTGCAGTGTGCTTTTCCATGTTCTCAACAGCGTGGTGATGACTGGGTGCTTTGCACGATCACTCCATTGGGGTATAACTTCTATTTATGCGTACGGCCCTACCTGTCAGTGCAGGACGACTGGGTTAAGTTCTCCTCTCTGGAGGCAGGACAAACTCTAATGAATGAATGAAGCTCCTCCTCTTCCTGTGTCTCCCTCTCTGATCAGTTTTTAGTTTGTCCTGCTCGGAGATAGGACACGTTTTCAACCTCCTCACAAGAATCAACCTTATTAATATCACACAGAAGGATTTCCAAGGTGAGCCCTGTATATAAGCGTGCTCCCTAAGAAACCACCTCTATACTTATTTTTTTGCACTGTTTATACATATTGGGATACCAATTACTCCCAAATTGAAGCATCTATGATGGCCTAAACGTGAGCCCCCACGGGTGTGTGCTCCGTTAACCATCAGACCAGGTTACACCTGCAAGTGTGAGCCCCCATAAGAAGCGTGTTGCTCCACTACCAACTCCAGCGCGTCTGACAGGTAAGACAGCGCTAGCAGCGTGAGCCCCCCTCCTTCCCCCCTACTCTCCTACCGGGCGCGTTGCTCCGCTGCATTCTCTGCCTTAATTGCAGTTCCCCTACGTGAGCCCCTTCGTGGCGCGCTCCGCACTAGGACTACCAGCCGCTTCTGAGATCCCCGGTCCTTTGAATAAGGCACTCGCTCACTACCTGGCGCGTCTCTCGGCGGGCGCAGGGAGGTGACGTCATCAGACCGCGCGACTGTTCTTCGCGCGCTCTGCTGGAAGGGGACGCAACGGCAGGTAGTACAGCAAGCAGAAGGTTTACTCTGCACACTGTTTATGCACATATTCCTACTATATAATATCTGATGATATATTTTACATCCACAGCTTCCCAATATAATGGCATCCAAAGAGCTGTTAGATCTTATAGAGGACCTGTCCTCTCAGAAAGAGTCTGATAACCCACCTAAGCATAAACTGGCCAAAGCCCCTAAAAAGAGACTCAGGAAGAGAGACCCATCTCCTCCTAAATTACCAAAAATATCAAGGCTGCAGCAAACTATTGAGTCTGATACAGACACAGCCATGGCTCACTCACTCACCACTACCGCCTTAATTCATGCCACACAGGACTCCCCTAGTCCTCACCAAAATTCTCCAGGCCCATCTAGTCCTGCTACTAGCCCTAGGCCTGAAGCACACTCAATTCCACCTAATCCAGATACTGCACCAGTAAAGGACTTTTCCCAATTTATGGATTGGCTGAAAATTCATATAAATACCTCGGTACAGCAGGCAGTTTCTGCTCAAACCCAATCCAGACACCACAGACCTAAGGTACAGCCAAGTACTAGTGCCCAAACCACTTCAGCCACCATATCTTCCCAATCCGATACAGCATCTGACTCAGAGTCTAGCGATACTGCCTCTTCGCAATACAGTGACTCACAATCAGACAAAGAATCGGCTATCAGACAACCAGACGATATTAAAAATATATTAAGACACCTCTATGACACACTCGAAATTAAACAGGTTAATCCACCTCTATCTAAGATAGACAAGGTGTTGGGCAACGCCCCAAAAAAATCTAGATCATTCCCGACTAGCAAATCTATCCTACAGTCAATCACGGAAGAATGGTCAGAACCAGATAAACGCAACACCATTTCCAAAAAGCTAATGTGCAAATTTCCAGTAGCAGACGAACTCGCTCAAGTCTGGGACAAGTCACCTAAAGTAGATTCTGCCATTGTACGCCTCTCTAGGAATACCACACTTCCGTCAGAGGATGCGGGTTCCTTTCGGGACCCCATGGATAGAAAAATAGAATCAGCACTAAAAAGAGACTTCCTACATTCAACAGCTATATTACGCCCAGCCTCAGCAGCTCTCAGCGTCGCCCGCACAGCTCAATTCTGGTGCCAAGAATTAAAAAGATCCCAAGATTCCGCGGAATTAGACAGATTAGGACTGGCCTTCTCGTTTCTAGGAGAAGCATCCCTAGAAATGGCAAAACTAGCAACCAAAGCGTCAGCAGCGGCAATCGCGGCTAGGAGAGCCTTGTGGCTCCGTCAGTGGTCAGGAGACACCGCCTCCAAGAACAGACTAGTCTCCCTAAAGTTCGAGGGCACCCAGCTATTCGGGCCAGAACTAAAAAAGATTATTTCGGATGTGACCGGGGGAAAAGGCTCCTTCCTACCTCAAAACAAAAAGAACAGAAGGGAAACACACAAACGGAACTATCATCACCGTTCCTGGAACCAATCCTACAACAGACAATCCAATAGAGGTAGACAGAACTCCAACCAGTTCAACTCGAGACGACAGAAAAATTGGCAACCTCACACCAAAACCACCAGGAAAGGTGGACCACCTAAACCACAGGATTCCTGACTAACAACTCACCAACCAAATCCAGCGGTAGGGGGCAGACTCAATCAATTTACAACAGCCTGGCAAGAGTCCATAAAAGACCCTTGGGTTCTCAGAATCATATCAGAAGGACTAAAAATTTACTTCAACAAATACCCTCCGATCACAAGAGTAGTCCCATCCAAATTACCCACAGACACCGCAAAAGCGTCAGCAACACTACTCATACTGCAGGATCTCCTGCTCAAAAACGTCATCACTCCAGTACCCACAGAGGAACACTTCCAAGGATTCTATTCGAATCTGTTCTTGGTACCAAAAAAGGACGGGGGGTATCGCCCCGTACTCAACCTTCATCCACTCAACAAATTTGTCAAATATCAGAGATTCAAAATGGAAACCATACGATCCATAACAGCAGCATTACCAAAAGCAGCCTACATGACGAAGGTAGATCTCAAAGACGCATACCTGCACATACCCATTCATTCGGACCACCAGAAATTCCTCAGATTCTACCTAAATCATACACACTACCAATTCCAGGCCATGCCATTCGGACTGACTTCAGCACCCAGAATCTTTACCAAAGTCCTGGGAGCCCTAGTGGCAAAAATCCGGTCCCACGGGGTACACATCTACCCTTATTTAGACGACATTCTCATTTATGCGGACTCGGCAACCAAAGCAGCGAGAGACACAGAGTTATGCATCCAACAACTGACATCGCACGGCTGGCTAATAAACCACCAAAAGAGCATTCTGATTCCGCAACAGGTCATGCCCTTCCTGGGGATGATCGTGGACACGATACAACAACAAATTTTCCTACCACAGGAAAAGATATCAAAGATTCAGTCACTTTCCAATCAGGTTCAACAGCGACCGTCCACGGCATTCCAGATACTACAGCTATTAGGACTGATGGCCGCAGCCCTAGACGCAGTACCCTTCGCGAGGTACCACATGAGACCATTACAGAGGGAATTTCTAAGGTTATGGAACAAAGACCACAAGGACCTGTCTCAACAAATTCCCCTTTCCAATCGGGTTCACATCAGCCTTCAGTGGTGGTCCCTGCAATCCAACTTAGCACGGGGCAAACCGTGGCGCCTATCGGACCCGGAAGTGATCTCTACAGACGCGAGCCTGAAAGGCTGGGGAGCAGCCTGGAAGCATCTAACGTGTCAGGGCCTCTGGTCCTCACAGGAGAAGAAACTACACATAAATGTCCTGGAAATTCGGGCCATCTACAGAGCGATCACTTATTGGTCAGCAGCCCTACGGAGTTCTCACATCAGAATACAGACGGACAACAGCACAGCAGTAGCTTATCTCAACAAGCAAGGCGGTACTCGAAGCACTGCAGCCATGCGGGAGATCTCCCACATCATCCAATGGGCAGAAACCAGAGCTACTCACATCTCAGCCATATACATCCCAGGCCTATTGAACTGGCAGGCGGATTACCTGAGCCGCAATACACTAAACCCAGGAGAATGGCATCTCCAGACAGCGGTATTTCACAGCCTAACAAACAGGTGGGGCACCCCATCAGTGGACGTCATGGCATCCCGACTGAACACACAACTACCACGCTTCTTCTCCAGGATCAGGGACCCGAAGGCAGAAGCTGTCGACGCCTTGGCTACTCCCTGGTCGTTTCCAATGGCATATGCATTCCCACCAATACCGATGATCCAGAGACTTCTCAACAAAGTCCGCCAGGAAGGAGTCCTCACAATCCTGATAGCACCAAGATGGCCAAATCGTACCTGGTTTGCAGACATAATGACAATGTCAGTGGATCACATCACATTACCGATGTCACCAGACCTACTCACACAAGGTCCAGCCTGGTTTCCAGACCTCCACAAACTACATTGACGGCATTTCTCTTGAAACCGACATTTGGAAGCAGAAAGGATTCCACCCATCAGTGATCACAACTCTCCTAGCAGCCAGGAGACCTTCCACAAACAGAGCATACTACAGAGTATGGCGAACATTCCTATCATGGTGTACCTCCAACAACCTTAATTGGAATACTTGCACCTCTCCACACATTCTCCATTTCCTTCAAAACGGATTTGACATGAACCTCAGCATCACATCTCTTAAGGTTCAAACTTCGGCTCTAGCAGCCCTCTTCCACAAACAGTGGGCAATGATGCCAGAAGTCAGACTCTTCTTCCAGGCATTACAACGGATCAAACCCCCAATAAGGGATCCTACTCCGTCTTGGGATCTAAACCTAGTCCTAGCCCACTTGCAACACAAACCATTCGAACCATTAGAATCCGCGAACCTTAAAGACCTCACACTAAAGACAGTATTTCTGATGGCAATAGCTTCCGCTAGACGTGTTTCAGAGCTCGCAGCACTCTCTAGCAAACTCCCTTGGCTAAAATTCCATCAAGATAAAGCGGTACTCCGTACCAACCCATCATTTATTCCCAAAATGGCAACTACTTTCCACCTGAACCAGGAAATAGTAATTCCAGTACTCACAGTAGATCACAAAAACAACGAGGATACTACAGCAAACAGCCTGGACCCAGTCCGAGCCCTGAAAGAATATATCCTCAGAACTAAAAGTATAAGACAGTCAGAGTCTCTATTCCTGCTCTTCGGAGGACCAAAAGCCGGGCTTCCAGCCTCGAAACGTTCAATAGCCAGATGGATAGTGTTACTCATATCAGAGGCTTATAACAAGGCGGGTAGACCTACCCCTATATCAATAAGAGCACACGCAACCAGGAAAGTCAGTACCTCCTGGGCGCTTCATCACGAAGCATCCCTAGAGACTATCTGTCAGGCGGCCACTTGGTCGTCTCCGCACACTTTTACAAAATTCTACAAATTTGACGTATTCAGCGCTGCACCTGCGGAATTTGGTAGGAAAGTACTACAATCTGCAGAGGCACCTACCTAACTACCCACCCTTTATTAAGACGGCTTTGGGACATCCCCAGTCGTCCTGCACTGACAGGTAGGGCCGTACGCATAAAAGGAGATTTTCTTACCTGATAAATCCCTTTTGCGTAGGCCCGTACTGTCAGTGCAGCATCCCACCCTAGTGGCGGTGCCATGTTAACAAAGTTTAAAAAAAGTTGACTGTTAATACA
The DNA here is from genome assembly GCF_000004195.4 of Xenopus tropicalis. Classification (NCBI taxonomy): domain Eukaryota; kingdom Metazoa; phylum Chordata; class Amphibia; order Anura; family Pipidae; genus Xenopus; species Xenopus tropicalis. Next base: position 38,950,580 of record NC_030684.2, on the reverse strand, counting down.
CAAGTTCAGTAGAAGTTAAAATTGTTCATGCACCAGTGTCTCCAGCACAGACGTTACAACAAAACTGATCAGAGAGGGAGACACAGGAAGAGGAGGAGCTTCAGTCATTCATTAGAGTTTGTCCTGCCTCCAGAGAGGAGAACTTAACCCAGTCGTCCTGCACTGACAGTACGGGCCTACGCAAAAGGGATTTATCAGGTAAGAAAATCTCCTTTTATGTTACTCCTAACAAAGTGCATGACCATGCAATTATCATTGAACCTCATTTTGCCAGTTTTCCAGTTTAGTCAAATTGCTCTGCAAAGTGGCAGTATCCTGCGCGGCACTTATAGTTTTGCAAATACTTTCTATGCCCACCTCCAGGTCATTAATAAACAGGTTAAAAAGCAAAGGGCAAGAAGCACCCCTCTTTGTAATCTATCTTTCAGTCAGTTTTCTATCCTCACAATATTATGATCCAGACCACTACTCCTTTATTTTAACCAGTAACCTTCTGTTAGTTCAAAGTGTGAGTTACCACCATGCAAACAAAAAGGAGACAAGAGAAGCTACAGAGAAACCCACTGAGAAGGAGCTCCAATATTCAGCTGAGAACTGAGTAAAAGTGCAAGTCAGGCATATGAAGCAATTTTTATAATATTGAGGGGCGAGTATTTAATCCAAAAAACCTTCTGAACTTGCAGAAGCACATCTGCCTAAATATCTCCCAAGCAGTGTGCCCTACTGGTACATATTAACATGGAAAGGCGTAAGTCTATTATTGCAGCAGCTCTATGAAATAATAAAGTGATGCCATTGAATACACGTGCACTCTGCATATTTCATTGTTTTTATTGAATCAATTCATCGTTCAAAAGGCCCTCATATCATTTTTTTGTGTTTTTACTTCTCCTCTGGGCTGTATTATCTACAGAGGAACCTGATGGGTGCATGGGCAGAATCTCCTAGGAGAGAGAGCGGGTGAGGAAGACTAGGGTTTGGGGCATTGCTGAAAATTATGCATCTTATGCATCTTCTGTTGGATTGCTTTCTAGCATTTCCCAGTATGCCATACTTTGCTCAGAACACTTATGAACTGACAAACAAATTACAGAGTGCAGGAGTTAACAATACTTCACACTATTGTACAGGTATGGGACCCCTTATCCGGAAACCCATTATCCAGAAAGTTCCATGTTACGGAAAGGCCATCCCCCATAGACTCCATTTTAATGACATAATTCTGATTTGTAAAAATGATTTCCTTTTTCTCTGTAATAATAAAACAGTACCTTGTACTTGATCCCAAATACGATACAATTAATCCTTATTGGAACCAAAACAATCCTATTGGGTTTAATTACGGTTTGTCATTTTTTTAGTAGACTTAAGGTAGGAGATCCGAATTACGAAAAGACCCCTTATCCGGAATACCCCAGGTCCCGAGCATTCTGGATAACGGGTCCCATACCTGTACTTTCGCTGATGAGATGCCAATAGCCCCTCAGAGTCAGTTTTCTCAATGCGGTAGCATGTGGATCAATGTATTCCATACATTTTATTTCCAATACGCAAGACGTACGAGCCATACCTTACTAGGAAGTGCTGACTATCAGTAAGAGAAAGTGAAGAGCACTAGAATTTTATCTCCCTGGAGACGAAGCTTTTTTTTTTCAGGCAGAGAGCAAATGCGTAGTGGCGGCAGCAAGCTATGGCGGCCGCAAGTTGATGGATTCTCCCGCTCAAATGGTAGCAACAGGTAGGAAGAATGGTGATTGGCGGAATGGTTGGCGGGATTTGGGGTAAGCGCCAATGGGTAGAATTAGGCAGCGCAGAGGAGGAGGGGCATGTTTAGGGAGGCGGGCTTACTACTGTGTGGCAGACAGGGAAGTGGAGGAAGTGGCAGGGCGAGTGGTGAATGTTGACGGTCACATATTAATTGCTCCTTCAATTATGAAAGTAGTCAGGGTATGTTGAAAAGAAGCGACATAGGACCTTGGAATTGGCAATTGTCCCACGATGGGGAAGGCCTGAAAGAGCAGCCTGTACTGCTAAGAGCATCCTCTGGAGATCTTATTGGTACTGTTGTGGTAAGGTAATCATAGAAATTGAAGATCAGTCCCGCCACCTAGTGGCTCTGGCTGTGCCCTACTGTTCCTGTTCGATAAAACTTTGTGAAAGTAAGGTTATCTTTAAGTTAACTTTTTGTAGGTTGTAGAATGGCAGATTCTAAGCAACTTTTCAAATTGGTCTTCATGATTTATAGTTTTTTTAAAATTTATTTCGCCTTTTTCTCTTCAGCTTTCAAATGAGCGTCACTGATCCCAGTAGGCAAAAAACCTATTGCTCTATGATTCTACAATTTAATTGTTATTGTTACTTTTTATAACTTATTTTTCTACTTAGGTCCTCTTTTATTTCTAGATCAGTCTCTCATTCAAACCACTGCCTGGTTGCTAAGGTAATTTGGACCCTAGCAACCAGACAGCTGTTGATTATCTCAGAATATTAATCTCTACATTATACAAAAAGTTAACTTATTAGTAACAAATCCTTTAATGAATCAGAGGTTTCACAGATCACCCACACAGCCATGGTATGTCACTCTTGGTTTTGGGAGACAAGGGAGCAAAAACCTTAGCTTCATTAACAACAGTTGTAACATATACAGTTGAAGGGATCAAAGTGCTGAAATATTATAAAAGAATGAACGTGTAAAAATGAGGATACAAATAAAAAGTAACAAATTCACAGATCAAAAGTAGCTTAAGGAATTTATTTTAGAGTAAAGAGATGCTGTACAACTTGATAGATATAGCAGCCCTATGTAACAAAAGACATTTAAAAGCTATTTAAGTTTCATAAAAGTTTTGGAAGAGCCCTAAAGTAATTTCCCATTCATCAAAAGTACTTTACGGCACTTGAATAAAACTATTTCTCATACAACTGTACAGTAAAAGCTTTCTTAAAACAGAAAGCATTCATGTGGCCCTTGATAACAAATAGCTCTTAAAGGGACAGAATACCCCGTTGTTCAACATAAATTCAATTAATGGTGCTTGTACTGAACATCGCTTTTTGCCTATTGTTTTATTTATGAAAAACAGATATTTTGTAATGAAAAAACAGTATGTTCAGAACAAGCACTATTGATTGAATTAAAACTATAATAGGAAAAAATGTGCATTCTCGCTTAATGATAAGGAGACATAGAGATTGCTGCTTTAAGTCCCTGTGGTTTACTCTGCATACAGAACCAGGTGTGCAAGAAGTAGATGAAAGTAGATTTATCAGTGATATCTCTGCCCATACCCGTTTTTTTAAACGTAGCTATCAGGCATTACAGAAGTTTTCTCTTTGTAAAACCTTGGCAGGAAATCTCCTAAGGACCAGTGGTGTTCCCTAGTAGGCAAAAATTAGGTAATTGTTAATACTAACCTAAAGGTGGCCATACACAGACAATAAAATCAGATATTGATTGGTCAGGTTTAAACATTGGGGCAAGGACAGCATCAGCTAATTGACCCCATGGCCTGCACTTACCATTGCTGTGATTTAATTGTTTGGCCCTTATCCCGACATTGTCCACTTCAAGAAGGGCATATCGGGGAAAGATATGCTTGGCATATGTTTGGCAACTTTCCCAAATGAGCAGACCTTTAAGTGATGGCCAACTTAACATCAGAACTACTTTCTTTCGCAACGTGATATATATTCCTCATGGATGTATTTTAGTGCTGGGAAATCCTTAAATGCTATTTATTTAGAAGTACTAATCCACTCAACCTATCAAACAATTTTACAAATGTATTGTATATATACACGAGTACTTGCAAAAATTCATGCTACTTATATGAAATATATAATAAATACAACGGTCAGCCTGGATTTTCTTCAGTACTATTGTACTTTAGGTTTTATATTTTTAGAAAAGGAGTGCTATACCTTTTAATTATTGCTAACTAAAGCAGTGGGAAATAAAATAATTTATATAATTTCCAGCATTGTTTATGTGCAGTTTCAAATTCTATCTGTAGGCAACAGAAACAAACCATTCCTGGGAAAACTGAGGAGAGGTGGTATTATCAATATTAGCTGAAGTATTTGGATGCATTCAGTGTAAAGCTCACATAGCAGTTTGGACAAGGCCATTGTTCTCATGTTAAATCACAGAAAGGATCCTCACTGGAGTTACAGTTGGAGGAAATAGTCCACAATAAACTATCAAAAAACAAAACGAGAGCAGGACACCCTCCATGATCTTCTCTCTTTAATGCATATGCCTGTGCCCCATTATACAGTCTTTGTGAACTCAGCCAAGAGCCTTCAGCTCCTGCAGAAGCTGCTCCTTCTCACTCTGCAGCTCCTGAGCCCGCTGTTGGTTCTGTTCTAGACGGTCCTCCAGCCACTGGAGCAGTGGTCCACTAATTGCCGACATCTGCCCACATAGGTTCTTGGTGAAAACTGCAAAACCACAGAGGAAGAAAAAAAATGTCCGTTACACATGTAGATGCTACTTTTACTTTGTGCACATAGAACAATATAATATAAGGAGATGCACTGAAGATTACGCTGAAAGGAAAACTAAAGCCCAGAATAAATAAGGCCAACCTTTACAGTTGTGTTCTTCTTAAGTTGATCTATACCACTGCAGTTAGGGTTGCTATGCAAGTATAACTTTTTCTGTTTACTTTGGCAGTCATCTTGCTATTTGTCCATGGCATAGCCAAGCACAGCCCTGCATTTTATTATGGTGAACAATACGTGCTGAAATGTTGGAAAACAATGGAAGGGCAGCCATGCCATTTATGGCAGTCTTAAATGGAATGTATCATGTATTTAATGCTGTACAGCACAGAAGGGTTAAAGAAAACAATTTTTTAACTTCCATGCTTATGTGACAAACAAACGTGATTTTAAGGATTTGGGTTCGGTTGGGCCAGGCATGTGGATTTGGCCGAATCCTAAAAAAGGATGAATCTTGGCTGAATCCTGAACCAAATGCTGGATTTGGTGCATCCGTACTTATGGCAACCGGATTGTGCCACTGTTATATTTATTTATTTTAAGTATTTAACTTGGAAATCAGGGAAGGGGGGATAAAATGACAGTGATAGTACAGATGGATAATGGCACGTAAAACAACAGAGTTTAAAACGTTAATGTTAATGTTTAGTATGATGTAGAGAGATAATTTGCAATTGGTCTTTATTTTTTATTATTTGTAGTTTTTTAATTAATTCACTTTTTGTTCAGCAGCTCTGCAGTTTGGAGTTTCAGCAGCTGTCTGGTTGCTAGGGTCCAAATTACCTTAGTGACCAGGCAGCAGTTTGAATGAGAGGATGGTAAATAAATAGGAGAGGACCTGAATAGAAAAACATAGTAAAGTAATAGCAAAGTAACAATAATAATAAAACTGTAGCCTCACAGAGCAATAGTTTTTTGGCAGCATTTGAAAGATGCAAAGAGTTAGAAAAAAAGAGGCAAATAGACAAAGAAATAAATAATGAAGACCAATTGAAAAGTTGCTTTGAATAGGTAATTCTATAACATACTGAAAATTAACTTAAAGGTGAACCACTTTTAAGCTTAACCGCTTTTTCTATGACTAACAAAGTAGAGAAGGTGTCAGTGCCGAATATTTGCTGCAACCTTCCGCATAGCATTCTGGATTGTTCTACTCTACACACTCAGGGAGCCCAAACAGCTGGAGATTGTCCTGGTGAAGCCGGTTTTCAAGATCATTAACTTTCACAGTGAAGTCAGAGAGTTGCTTTGCCATTTCTTCCAGGCTAGACACGCGGTGTTCGACCTTCGTCATCCTGTCCAGCAAATTGTGGATGTCCTGGTGGAAGCTGGTTATATCACTTTTTATGGTGTCTACCTGGGACGTCATGCTGGCATGAAAGCCGGTAATTGCTTGGAGGAGCTCTTTGTTTAAGGCTCAGGTAGTGCCTCTCCCTGCACTGGCAGTGAGGCAGGGGTGGCCCAGTCTCTGTCCACGCTAGGCTCGACTGGGAAAGATATTTGTCCAGTTTTGCAGCGTACACCTTGGCCCCGTGCTTGCCCATCATGTAGAGACGTTTTGAGGCGACGATGATGCTTGTAGTGTGGTCTACTGCACAGGATTACCTGCAGGATAGCTGCATAGGTGTGCCTCCTCAGGCTGCCATCTTGACTCCACCCCTCACTGTTATATTTATACACTATCCATACATTAATGTTATGTAGAAGCCCCTCATTACTGCCGCTGACAAACACCAGTACGCATTCTTTCAGGTGATTACTATTTTACTCTATAGATATAGGTCAATCACACTTGTACTCTATAGTATTACTCACCAGAGCCATTGTGAATCTTCGTGATAGAATCCAAGTGACCAAGACTAGAGGGGAAGATAAAAGGTTTATAAGAAAGTTACAATTAATTTACAATTTTTGGTTCACCCCTTATATTTTCTTTTTCTAAGCATTTTATATATATATATATATATATATATAAACACTTTTCAACTTTTTTTTTTTTTAAATAAATACATTTTAAAACTCGCTAGTTACCAAAGTCATGTTTGAGTTCTGTAGGCTAGCCTAAGCCTTATAAATAAGGGCACCATTGTGCTCAGTTGTTTCTGCTTCAGATGTTATGAGATAACTTTTTTTTTTATCCACTGGGGGTGTGGGCTAACAGAGGCTGCACTCCAGAAGCAGGAAACAATAGTCTATTTTGCAGAAAAGCCCCTCAGCCTGTACTGGGTCTTCTGCTGCAGAAGCAAGCTCATGTAGGGGCACATGCATGTGCATAATGAGTGTATGTTCTGTTAGCCTGCATCTCTGATGAAGAAAATATTCTTTTTATACTGGTAGTGCAAGGCTTAAAATTATATTTACTGGTATGGTTCCATTTAAGACTTGGCCAAAGCAGTAACTGAAACATTGTTTTGCCTCTGCACACTTTCATTTGGTATAACTATTGTAAAGTGCCCTCTATGACATTAATTTTGTAATATTCATCTTTACCAGCATTCTCTTTACCTATGTATCCTGCGATAGGCATCTTGCTCCTCCTGACAAAGGATTCTAGGGAGTTCCACAGCTGACTCAAGGCAAACTTTCCTAATTGTATTGTGTGGGACCACATGTAAAGGCACCTCAATCCGTTCATATCTAGAATAAATCAGAAAGAGGTATAAAATATCAAAAAAATTTACACTAATAAAAGTGAGAGCACAACAGAGCTGGCCCTCATATAAATAAGAATAAATAAAATTAAAGTGCAGAAAAAATATGGAGAAGTTAAAAAAGAATGTTTTCGATAAAGTGAATCACATTTAGAAACAGTAGAACTTGCTACCTCCTATGCTTTCAAATACTTACTCTGAACTCTTCTGTGCTTGAACTGACTGGAAACAGGTGTACAGGATACGGCCAGTCTGCAAGGAAGCATTTTATAAGGTGACACATGGCAAGAAAACCAGAATTGTTTTTAAACAACTTAAGAAAAGAACACCAAGTATCATGGATGATTTTTAATCTTAAATCATCATTAGGTGCTGCAAAATTGCACTATTCTATGGATGCACTATTCTATGGACTTTCTTTTACGTGCTACTTATCTAAAGTAAAATACCAGAAATGCACAGGAAAATGTGCATCAGAACACTGACAAAGCTCTTAGTGTGACAAGCTTGAGTAACAGTTTACTGTTCCCTCTTACTTACCTTGGTGTTCTTGTCCTCAATGAAGCATGAGAAAATTAGACCAACAAATCCAACATCCATCATTTGATACATAGCCTGAGTGCGCACATCTGTAAGAAGATAAACATATAACATTGTCCCTGCCACTTCCTACCCACTCATCTTTTTGTGTCTCTGTCAGATTTACTCTCCCCCCTGAAATATTTTCCAGCTGACTTACCCACATGGGAGGGCCATACAGTGATGTGAGGGTGGGAGTGATACCACCCAACCACTCTCATAGGACGTCCAGTGATCTCAGCCAGTCTGTGTGTATTCTGTTAAGGTTATAGTTGGGTGGCTTAACTTTTATACCTGTTTGCAAGACCGTAATTATTCCATTACCATATACAGTATAGGCTCAGCTTTGAACCCTTCACCAGAATACAAATCTTACCAAATATTTAAAAATGGGGCATACAGAGAAGAAAAACAATAGCATGGTTATAAGTTAAAATGCAAAATCAAGAAAGGTTAAACAAGCTAGTTGCCCTAAGTCTTTAGCTTCCACTTAATTTCAAGTTAACAAGACAGTAGTGTGGAACAGTGAAGAGACTTCACTGGAACATCAATTTTAATCAGCTCTGCCAAAACTGCTGGATTAATGTCATCCGTTTAAAGCTGTAGCCCCAAGTAATCCTCTTTGGATAGCTTGAAGTTGCCAGAATTTGCTTTTTAACGACTAGAAAAAGTGAATGATAGATAATATAGCTAGCTAGATAATATAGGGCATCTTCAATAAATCACTTTAATATGACTGGATGAAAGAACAACCTATCATCAACATATTAGCAACATTCTATAAAATGAACAAAAAAAACGTGTATATATATATATATATACACACACAGACACGGAATATGCAAACACAAATAACAAAACTATGATCATGATAATCCTATCGTTTTCCGCATACCCCAGACAGTAAATAAACAATCACCCTTAAATTTCACCTAACTGGCCTTCATGTTGGGCCTCTCTTACATACATGTTGCTGATGTTTATAAGCAGTTTTGGTGAATCAAACAAAGAAAGCTTGTTAGTCTAAATAAAGACAATAGCACATACTTATTAGCAAAAGGATATATCAGCCTCTGTAGTTGCTGCAGAAAGTTGCTCAGGTGAAATCTCTACTCGATCCTTCCTTTTATCAGAACGCCGCAGGATAATAACTGAGTGAATGTGCACAACTTTCTGAGTGTCCACCTATCAATGTGACATTTACAGTTAGGAGTAACAAAGTATTTTTGTAGCATCACTGAATAAAAGATTAAGCAGTCAATTAATGACTTATATTTTTTTAACTAAGCATTGCAAATATAGCATGTCGCTGAAATAGGAGGAAAATCTAAACTTTTAACTCTAAGTACTAGCCAGGATAGTCTCAAGGGTTTCCTAGGAAGAGAAACAAGATGGCAGTGCGACACTAGTACCGAGGCTGGCACTTCTTTTCGGGAAAAAGGATTGCAGAGACGAGTAACCCTTTCCTTGTCCTTTAAAGGAGAAAGAAAGGCAAAAACTAAGTAAGCCTTTATCAGAAAGGTCTATGAAAATACAGCCATAAGCACTCACAGAAACGCTGCACTGACTTCTCTGAAAAAAAGATTAGTTGTGTCTGTAATTCCTGTGCCAGAGACACACAGCTTTCTGTTTTCTGCTCTTTCCTGCTCCCCCTTCCCTCAAGAATGCTAAGAACTCACTCCCCCCCTTAGGAATGCGGATCTGAGCCAATCAGCAGGAAGCTGACTCATAGTCTTACTAACTGAGCATGTTCACTTGGTCTCGGTGTCTGTGCAGGAGTGAGGCATTATGGGAACTTTCTTTTCACAGCTCAGTGTTTTTTTTTCCTGTTTGGCTTCTGATCATCTGAACAGGTGAAATATGGGGAGACTTAAGGGCACTATTGAGACAACTGAAGGTATGCCTGCAGCTTGGGATTAACTCTTTACTAGCCTTTCCTTCTCCTTTAAAGCAGGAAACTCTTTAGAAATGTACAAATTTGTTTATCTGCAAAAAAAAAAAAAAATCACCATCTTCTTGCAATAAACTATAGGCTAAAGCTCACTTCCTGGGTTTTAAACACAGCCAGCGCAGTTACTGACAAGATCACAAACTCAGGCCATTATCACTGAGGCTTATCAGTGTAAGGCCGAGTTTTACTGGTAGTGGTACTGGTAGTGGTACTGGTAGTGGTACTGGTAGTGGTACTGGTAGTGGTACTGGTAGTGGTACTGGTAGTGCCACGAAGTAGGTCCACATGTAAAGCATTCTGAGTGAGAAGACCTTCCTTACAAGAGGATTTCTCCCTTTCTGTATACAATGATTCTGCGTACAACTGAGACGAACAATACATAACACCCACTGGTGAATAATAGCTTTATTAACATTTACCTCTCCTATGCACAACCCCATAACCTCTTCTCTTTCCGTACTCAGCGAATGGGTGACACAGACCAAAAAGGCATCCCCCTGAATATGAACTGCTTGTACTGCCATCTCTGCACGGCGTCAATTCCTGCGCGACTTCCCCTCTGTGCGTAATGACGTAATCACGCGCAGTTCCCTGAGGCTGCCGAATGAGAAAACGGAAAGGAGCGGAAGTTGTTGTGCGTCACTTCCTGGCAGTAACTCGAGTGAACGCAATGAAGTGAGTTAACTATAAGTGGTTTCTTATGGGCCTATTAATAGTAGCATTCATACTGATTGTAACGATAAGCATCATTAAATGTAGTTCTGAATATTAGGGTGATGGTTTTGAAATCCTGACACAATGTCTAATAACTAATTTTTCCTGCAAGGTTGCTGTAGGGGTGTCAATGATATTTTCTGTGGCTGTTTTTGTAAGTGATAACGTTAGGGGTATCCAGAAACACCCTAAGACCTTTGGTGGAATTCCAAATGTGTAATATTTCAGTCAAATGTGACTATGTATGTGAGGGTTCTATCTGGTGCTGTTTTCATACAAATCTTTGTTGAAGAATTTTGTATTTAGCCAGTATTCCTGTATGTAAGGGGTTGTGCTTGTCATCTGTTCCCCTTACTCTGTGAGGAATTTGTTTTATTTAATCTCTGCACAGAAAATGACTTCTTTGTCTTTTGTTTGTATACTTTTTTAAATTAATTTTCACAATGCTGTTACTTGAAAATATATATTTTTTTTACTTATAAATATTGAAAAAAGCTGCTGAAAGTGTTCTTTGTTTAGGCAATATACCACAAGGGTATAAATTATTGTGTGCAGAAAACATACATTCTCTGCATACATGTATAGATATGGGTGGGAACTGCCAAATTGTTCCCCTTAGAACAGTATGAAGAAATAATATATTGTGTGCACGTGTAATGCCAAATCCCATTTTCATACAGGATATATATATAGTCCTGTATGAAAATGGGATTTGGCATTACACGTGCACACAATATATTATTATATACACACAGATTTGGGATCTGTTATCCGGAAACTCATTATCCAGAAAGTTCCGAATTACGGAAAGGCCATCTCCCACAGACTCCATTATAAGCAAATAATTCTAATTTTTGAAAATGATTTCCTTTTTCTCTGTAATAATAAAACAGTACCTGTACTTGATCCCAACTAAGATATAATTACCCCTTATTGGGGGCAGAACAGCCCTATTGGGTTTATTTAATGGTTAAATGATTCCCTTTTCTCTGTAATAATAAAACAGTACCTTGTACTTGATCCCAACTAAGATATAATTAATCCTTATTGGATGCAGAACAATCCTATTGGGTTTATTTAATATTGAAATAATGTTTAGCAGACTTAAAGGAGAAGGAAAGGCAAAGTCACTTGGGGGTGACAAAATGTTAGGCACCCCCAAGTGACTTAAATCGCCTACCTTGTACCCCGGGCTGGTGCCCCTGTTAGGAGAAAATAGCACCAGCCCGTGGTACCTGGACGTAGCGCTTCCGCCTTCGCTTTTGGAAGGACTAACGACAGGCGCATGCGCAGTAGAGTGAAACGCCGACTTCTCTGTTAAAGTTCAGCTTTTCACTCTACTGCACATGCGTGCACAGCGAGACAGGAACGAGTAAGCGCTGCAGCTACCCCGGGCTGGTGCTGTTTTCTCCTAACAGGGGCACCAGCCCGGGGTAAAAGGTAGGCGATTGAAGTCACTCGGGGGTGCCTAACATTTTGGCACCCCTAAGTGACTTTGCCTTTCCTTCTCCTTTAAGGTATGGAGATCCATATAACGGAAAGATCCCTTATCCGAAAAAACCCAGGTCCCAAGAATTCTCGATAACAGGTCCCATACCTGTACCGTTATCTTCTTAAAGTCTTAATTTCTGTTAGGGCATCAAATCCCTTGGAATTTATATACCCAAAACTAAACTTTTGTATGTAGAAAAGGTAAGTCTAGCCAGCATCCTATTGATAGCTGTGGCTTTACCGAGTTATGTATAATCACCAGTGTAACCCCAGATAAGTTATAACTCCTAGGTAAAATCATAATGGATATAAGAACTCCCCAACATTTCCAGAATATTCTGTAACACTTCATAGTTAGGCAGCTGGGGCATTGAGATTGCTGCTTGTTCCTTGAGAGTACATATGATTTTCTGTGTAGTACAAGTACGTATGTTTACAATGTTGTGTAATTATTGTATATTTGTGAATGTAACCCCATTCTCCTTTTGCAGTCCTTTAACTAAGGTGAAGCTGATTAATGAGCTAAATGCCCGTGAAGCAAGTTTGGGTGTCAAAGATTCTGTATCCTGGCACCAAGACTACAAAGACAGTGCATGGTTATTTATAGGTAAATTTTTGTTTTTTCCAAAATGGCAAAAAAAACGACAACATACTTATTAGTTTATCTTATATCTTAGTATATTTGTGTACATATAATGTACAGTACACTAGGAGCTAAGCTTTTGTGGATTTCTTTTGAATTTTGTTTCTATTTCTTCCTCCCATAGGAGGTCTTCCCTATGAGTTATCAGAAGGAGACATTATATGTGTGTTCTCACAGTAAGTTTTCTTTTTCGTGTTCTAGACAATGGTATGTGTTTTCAAAATGTATTAGTGGAGATATAAAATGTAAGCAGGTTCTCATTTATATATCTGATGTATGCTATTGCTTAATTTTAGTCTTAGTAAATTTCTATTTGTTGTGTCCTTGCAGGCAGTATTTCCTGCAGTAGGTTCTAGAAGTCTGGGTTTAGATGAGTACCATAGGTAGTCTGACAGGCAGAGTGTTTGGAAAGGGATCCCGTGATCCTCCTTTACAGTCTATAGAGGGGGTCAGAAGAATTAAAGAGGTGCAGCTAACATCCAGAGCTCTAAAGAGGAGCAGGTACTGACTGGGAGAAGCTTTCATCTTGTGTGGCCTTGCTGCAGTTTAGTAAGTATAGGGTATGAGCCATATATAAAGAGAGGCACTAGCACTAGACCAGGCACTAGGGAAAGCCCATTTAATGTCTTGTTGAATCAACAAGAACTAAACAAACTAGTATAACATGATAAAGTACAGGGGCACACCCTCTGCCCCACCTTCTTGAGACAGGACAATCAACAAACTGAATTGTAGGGGGATTTCAGACTCTGTCTCCCAAGATTGGAGCCTGAAGAGTTTCACTGTTTGTTCTGCTTTGAGCAGTGGCTCATCTAAACCTAGATGTTTGCATTGACATCGTGAATGGTAAGAAGTTCACTTTTCTGTTCTCTAGATTGGAGTCACAGGCACCATGGGATGATAAAGATCCTGAAAGCATTAAAAGTGACTCCTTTTTCTGCTCTAGGCTCTGTCTCCTCTCTTTCCTCAGATCCTTAGTTTCATTTTAGTAGTGATGCATCAAATCCATAAATGCAAAATCCTTTACAAAAGGCTCAACAGAACAACAAACCAAATACCATACTGTATCATAATATGCATATACAAATTTGTAAAAGATCACCATTTGTGAACAAAAAAAAAACATCATGACTTTCAGGATTTGGATTTTTTTTGACTACAGACTTGAGATTTGACTGTATGCTTTGTAAAGTTATAGGATTTGGTCACTTCCTAAAACGAATCAGGTTTTGGGAAACAGGCCATTCCTCTGGTTTCTTGTTCAGTGTTAGTTGCCTATACTTTTAGGCATGTTCTCTATTTTAGGTTTTACTGTTGTTGTTGGGTTTTATTTTGGGTAGAGGTAAAACATTTGACTCTGTGTAGGGTCTCCCCTTGTTCAGTCCAGGAAACTGAAGATCTGAGGGTAGCATGCTGGGGATAAAGCCTAGAGGAAGCGGAGTAGTAGCTACTTTTTAGTGTCTTTTTTTTCCATCTGCAGGCATGGTGCCTATCCTCCCAAATTTAAGAGAAGAGAAAATAATTTGTTATGATATTTTAAAAGTTTTTCCTACATTTTGTTTAAATTTACCAATGGCTGTGTCCTAATTGTTGAATATTCTTCAGGTATGGTGAGGTGGTAAATATTAATCTGGTCCGTGATAAATCTTCAGGCCGTTCCCGTGGCTTTTGCTTCTTGTGTTTTGAGGATCAGAGAAGCACTGTACTGGCCGTGGATAATCTTAATGGCATCAAGGTAACAAATAACATGTTACAATACTCATAGGGCTAAAGTTTATCCAGATGACTGCATAACCCATTATGTATTTTTATGCATGTGAGGTCCCTCTTTATTGTTTATTAGAATACAATATCATTGAGGACTCAGAGATACACATAGATGTAAGGGATTCCATTCGTGTTTACAATATTTTCTTCGCTTTTAGCAGCCACCTAAAGATCATTCAATAGGCTCACTAGAAAGAGTTCTTCCTATTATTGTTTATTCCATGTTTTTTTCTGTATTGTCCATCTCTTGCTTATGCTTTTGCTTCTGTGGTCCAGGTTCTTTGGGGTAACCTGTGCCTATGGTACTTCCCCCCCCCATAAAGATTGTTTTATATAAAATACAGGGACAGCTTCAAGGTCTGCTGCCGTTTCCCAGCATCCTGACATTTCACTACCTGTATTTTAATGATTTTGGCTACAATTTGAGAAAAACCCTGCAAAGAAGACCTGATAACCTTATATTACCACTCCCCAACCATGCCACTTATTCAACAGTGTTTTTGTCCTAAACATTTTTTTGCCTGTTACCAGAAAAGTGGATTTTAGTTATTCTTACTTTGGGAATACCATTCTGTTTATTCAGGTAAAGGGGCGCACAATCCGTGTAGATCATGTTGCCAATTATCGTCCTCCCAAGGATGCAGAAGACATTGATGAAATTACACAATCTCTTAGAGAAAAGGGATGTGGGGCACGAACGCCATCCCCAGTGTCATCCTCACAGGACGAAGACGAAGAGCCACCAAGGAAAAAGAAAGGTGTTTTATCAGTAGTTTTCTAATAGTGTGAACTCGTTACAAGTAGCAAGGGATGGATTGCTTATACCCCCCCCCCAAAAAAAAATACAATCACTGTTATGTTTTCATTAAACAGGAGAAGTATCCTAGAATACAATATTTTAATTTACCTAAGCACATTTAACCTTTCAAATTGGGGCCTTTTTTTTACCTATCATGCTGTTGCCTTATTCACAGCATTAACTAGTGATGGTAGCAGGAAAAATTATCATATTTTATTACAATTTCCAATTTTACATTTGCCATTATTATTATAGTCCTGCTGGTTGTTTACAGCTGATCTGTGTATTTAATTCTTCTGCTAAACTAAATTGATAGTTTTTTGTTTTTTCATGTTAGATAAGAAGAAAAAAAAAGACAAAAGCAGGAGGAAAGAGGAAGAGGGTGGCAACAGCAGGCATAACAAACAAGAACGTTTGGATTCCCCTTATGACAGATCCAGGACAATTGAGAAGTTTTCCAGGGTGGGAAGTGAGAGCTCAAGGGCCATGGAAGAAAACCGTGGCTCTCACAAAAAGAGTAACAGCAAAGGTGATTCCCATGATAAGTACAAAGAACAGCACAAGGAAAAAGAGGAACGCAAAGAGCGAGAACAACAAATGCCAAGAGATAAGTACAGAGAGCAGCAAGAGCAAAGATCAAAAGACAAGACAGAAAGAGGCAGAAGGTAGCAGAAGAGTATGCTTTATGGGGACAATAAGAGGTGGAACGTCTGTGCAGTGTTTAAGCCCAAGTTGTTATTAAATACATACTAAGGACCCTTGGTGTACAGTGTATGGAATGATGCATGGGAGAAGGATTTTAAGAAGTAAAAGGCAATTGTGATGTACTGGCCACTTTGAAATGGCAGGAGCTGAACCTTGCTATAATTGTTTGTCTGTCAAAAAACTAAATTAGAAATACAACTGCTGAGCAGTGATAAAAAATATTTGAAAAACTGGTAGACAAAGTAAAGTGACATCAGTTCATGAGGTATTAAAATAGAGTAATCTGGCGTAATATAGTAGAGCTTTACCTGCAGAATGAGATTTTCCATCTTTAAAATCACCAAGATCAAATGTATTTTTTTTACTTTTTAACAATACAAGTTTTATTGAACAGATTATAATAGATTTAGTTCACAAGCAGAATTAAAATATAGTATAGCTGGTACATCAAGGCATATGCAAATAGTACACACATTTTACAAAACTGGAGCAATGGCCTGTTGTGACTGCACAAATAGCAGTGTGTATCATTTAGGGCATTACATACAGTCATTGTATATGAAGAGGAAAGAAAAAACAGTATAATAAGGGTTACATTATATGCACCCATGCTGCCAGAGGGGGTGATCACTATTGTAGCCTTTAGAAGTGAATCAGCACTGGAATGACAAGTTATTGGCATCAGTGTAAAGCAGTGCCCTGCAGAAGCATTAACTTAAATCATGTTAATTTCAGTGTACACCTAAGGGGTCGTACAGTATTCCAAATTTGTCGGGCATCCCAGCATAAATAACTTTGTGCAGCGCAAACACCATATTGATGTGCTTTTTTCCAATGGGCTTTCTGCTTTTCAGTGTATTACAATGATGAGTATTGCTACTAGTTTTCTCACGGCTCCTGGTAGGGGCTAGTGGATCTGGCTGTATCAGCACATTATTTATGACCATCTAACTGGTATTATCAAACTTCCGAACCTTTGTATCCTGTGACAGGACCAAATGACATTTTAGGGCATTTACCAGAGATACATTCTTTGTAGACATTTACATTCTTATTTGTCTTTAGCTCTGACCAGATATTAATATTGGGAGTCTACAATATCAGGGCAACCTAAACTTAATGCATTTAATATTATTTGGTCCACAGATGGAGTTCTGGAACAGAAAAAATTCAGAGCATTATGCCAGACCTACACTACTTCTTGTATTAGTGGGGTTGGTTTGGAACCTCTGTATAGAAGGTTTTTAAGCTCTTCATATGTACCTATAATACAGACTCCTAGGGGGTGATTTATCACTTTGAGTTTTTTTCACCCCTTTGAGGGGGAAGCCCACCACCAGGCTACTGGCCACTGGATAATATAAAAAGCTATTGGATGCCACTAACCCACCACTCTCTTGTCAAATGTATGTTTATTAGATTTATTTGGTGGTCATAATGTTTTTGTTTTTTTTTTGACAAATAAAGCAAGATTTGTGTATTCATTTCCGCTATTACATGAATGTATTTAACTAGCTGTATTATTCCATCAAAATAAAATTGCACATCCATGATAGCCCAGTTTTCTTTATGTATTCATAGAAAGGAATAGACCACAAAGCAAAAGATGAGAAGAATTTTGTTCGTCCAATTGCAGCATACACTATATACAGTTCAGTTTGGACATAAATTAGAACCCATCCTGAAAGCTTGTGTACATTCGCCTTTAAATAAAGTATGTAGGGTGGTTGCCCACAACTTTAGCCCATATGCTTTGTCTGTTATTTAAATGATAATAAAAAGGCAGTTTGGCATTTTATTGCCAATAGATTAACCACAATAGTGCAAGCTAGAATGCTGTATTTATTCTGCAAAATGCTTTGCCATACCTGAGTAAACGGTCATAGAAGCTCTCTCCGTTTATTTAAAATAGAAGCTGCCATTTTAGACTGATGTCCCATTGAGAGATTTATCCACAATAGATCTTTGCTACAAGGGGCAAGTAATCTCTCTAAAATGCCTTCCCACTGGCAACAATACAATTTGGCAGTAAAAAGGCCTACACATCGCTTCTGTTTTCCAAAGTTTCCTCCTGCAGTCAACTTAGAGTGACTTTTGAAACCAGAAGCAATGCGTAGACCTTTTTACTGCCAATCTGTATTGCTGCGCATTTTGCAGAATAAATACATCAAGTGGAAATACAGTGGAAAGGCACTTTGGAGAGATTAGTTAGTTGCCCCTGGTAGCAGAGATCTATCGCTGGCAACAAAATCTCTCCATGGAGAGTTCAGATCTCAGCAGAGAGGGGAGGAGGTCAAATGCATTGGTGTGGGCTCCCTTTGCCTAAAAGGATGATACAGAAGGATAACTTATATTTATAAAGTTCCTTATTTCCATAAGGTCAAGCTTACACTATATTTTCAGATAGTTCCACTTTAATAATTTTTTAGTGGGTTTTAAAGTTGTCAAATGTAATTTTAGTTGAAAGCAGTATTTGTCACTTCACACACTGCTAGTTATAATGCCTAAACAGAAGCCATCTCTCCAGCAGTTCTGGTAATCATTGTCCCACTGATTCGGAGAAGATTATCTCCCGGTTCATCCAATCATCTATATTCCAGAGAGGATTTTTATTCCCTCCGGTAGTGAACAGAGAAGCAAAATTTATCACCATTTATTTTTTCACCAATTCACATTATTTAAATGTGATTGCAGATGCCAGCAGGAGGGGATGAGGGGCTCAGTAGGGGAGGAGTTTGTGGAATATGCACCAGAATAAAACAAAGAACTTTCCTGATGAAGTTAGCATGGAAGCTACTTCTTTGTGCAGAGAGAAATCTTGTCAGTAACAGCTGTTTTTACCCCAGGGAAATATGCGGCAGATTCTTTGAGTGGGCAGATGTTACATGTGAGTATGGGCCTTTAAACTGCAAAATATTTCAGAAAATCAATAGCTATGGATCTGGTGGCAATGTCGCCCAATTCTCAGCTTCCTTGATTTTGTTCCATGACATTCAATCCACAAACTCATGTTCATTTAGTCAATGCGTTTCCTCCAGTGCCCATGATTGTGAGGTTGAGGTGGCTCTGATTCCCACATTTACTTCAGATGTTGATATCCAAACCATGGAAACTACAAATGATGCCTGAATTGCCGAACCAGGGGCCAGTTTACCATTTATTGTGGTATAAGTACAGTTTATACCACAGCATGCAGTTTCAGATTCATTATTTCAGATTCACATTTAGCTGCAATATTTCAGGCTGGCACCTATGGCAAAAAGGCACACAAATGCCCTGTGGCAACTAATCTAAAGAAATTAAAGGATTTAATCTTCTACTACAGTGCTGTCCAACTTCCGTGGTGCCGAGGGCCGCTAATGGAAGACCGTTTTGACCACTCCTTTTTTTAAACCACACCCATGTTATCACAATCATGGTAGCGCAGCAAAAACCCAAATGCTTGGTCCTCACTGCAGGCTTATCAACTGTTATTTATATGTGAAAGAACGATATCATATAAAGACATCCTTAAATCCATATGCCTCCTCCCCTGTGGATAGTACAGCAACCCCCAGCACATAATTACACACCTTAGGGTCCATTTAATGGCTATTTTCAACTACTAACAAACTCTCAGAACAAACCCCTGCCAGGTTCACCTCCCACAGGACAGCTAAGGGCAGGGAGAGTATGACACACAGGCAGTACTCTGCCTGCCCTACCCTGCCTGTGTGTGCCATACCCTCCCTGCCCTATGCTGCCTGTGTGCCATACTCTGCCCACTCTATGCTACTTGTGTGCGTGCCATACCCTGCCTGCCCTATGCTGCCTGTGTGTGCCATACTGTCTGCCCTATGCTGCCTGTGTATGCACAGGGTTGCCAGTTGGACAGCACTGTTCTACTAGATCAGCGTTTTTCAACCACTGTTCCGCGGCACACTAGTGTGCCGCGAGATGTTGCCTGGTGTGCCGTAGGCAGGGCACCAATGTACTAGGGGGGCACTGCTCTTGGCACCAATGTACTAGGGGGGCACTGCTGCTGGGCACCAATGTACTAGGGGGGCACTGCTCTTGGCACCAATGTACTAGGGGGGCACTGCTGCTGGGCACCAATGTACTAGGGGGCACTGCTGCTGGGCACAGAGTTAAATTTTTTAACATTTTCTAATGGTGGTGTGCCTCGTGATTTTTTTCATGAAACAAGTGTGCCTTTGCCCAAAAAAGGTTGAAAAACACTGTACTAGATCACAGACAGGATGTTGGAATAGCCAAACAAATGTTGATACCATGCACAATAGTTTAGCAAATTAATGTTAAAAGAATTGTTGCAAGTTGTTTTCATAGTATGAATACTTGGGGGGGGGGGGGTTACATAATAGAAGACACTAAGTTTAACCAGGAGCAGTAACCCATAGCAAACAAAAAGCTAGAATTTTCTAGGCGCCTGTTTTAAAGCCAACATCTTAGTTTGTATTGGTTTGCTTGGAAGAGTTGAATTTGATGGAGCTTGGTTTTTTTCTCAAACTATGAACATAGGCACACGGACTTGATGATATTAAATTTATCAGATATAAACATCTTCAGTTTAGGCCTACAGAATGCTTTTGACCAAGCTATAATTAAGTGGAAGGGAGCTAAAGTTGGTTCTTCATAGAACTCTGCTTTGGCATGGAGGTGGTTATTAGCCATTAGCCTTTTTCAACATAAAATCAGTTTTTAGTTTAAGTTTTTTTTTGTACTTCTGCGGCTGATGATATTTGCTTTGGCATTGATCTCAACTGATAAGTAATGATTGTGGCTCTTGAATTATTTGTATGCTAAATATTTCATGCTCTGACATTTTAGCATTCTAAAACTAAGCTTTCTAAGGACAAAAATTTAAACTCTGCAACCATTTAAATAAATTCAAGAGCTTAAAATGCTTTGCTGCACTTCCCTTTGTTAAAGATGCTAGAAGTCAAATGTACCATGTGTGCATTTGAGTGTGTGTGCTGGGGAATTAAGGTTTCCAGGTCACCATCTCATCTACACTACATTGTCTTAAATGGTAACATGAAGCACAGAAAGCTAAAGGTGTTTGGGATCACAGCATTAAAAAATTTAAGTCGGTTTGACACAAGCTACACAAAAGGTTAAGACCAAGACATTTAAAAGAAAGAAATGTTTATTCAAAAAGGAAAAGAGGCTGGCTTTTCAAGTGGCCAAGCATTTATATACACAGGAACTCAAAGCTTTTACATTGCCCTTAAAACAGGACAGACTGCTGTATATGAAAGACCAGTTTTATCAGTCACTGAACAGGACCATGTTGTATGTTGCTTTTCCTCCCTATAGTAGAGAGGGCACTAATCAGCAGTTTCCTTTTTCTTCTTTTTCTTCTTTTTGACACTTTCAGATGCCTGGAGAAAAAAAAAAAAAAAAGTAAGTAGATGGGAAAACTGGTACAGGTATGGCATCCCTTATCCAGAAACCCATTATACAGAAAGCTCTGAATTACAGAAAGGCCATCTCCCATAGACTCCATTATAAGCAAATAATTTTTAAAAAGGATTTCCTTTTTCTCTAATTAAACAGTACCTTGTACTTGATCCCAACTGAGATATAATTAATCCTTATTGGCGGCAAAACAAGCCTATTGGGTTTATTCAATATTTATACGATTTTTAGCAGACTTAAGTTACGGAGATCCAAATTACAGAAAGATCCCTTATCCAGAATGCTCAGGACCTGGGTTTTTCCGGATAACAGGTCCCATACATGTAGTAAGTTTCATGCAAAGACCATTACAAACTAAAATCTGTACCTGCTCAGTCTCTTCTGCAGGAGATTCCCTTTCTTCAGTTTTGTCTTTTTTCTTCTTCTTCTTTGTTTTTAGAACGGTCTCTCCCTCATCAGAACCTGCAGTCTCCTGCATTGACCACAAACAAACACTATAAGAACATGTTTAATCACTTAACTAAGTTTTAGCACAAATGCATTTCCCTTACCATTTCTT
Source organism: Xenopus tropicalis (assembly GCF_000004195.4). Lineage (NCBI taxonomy): Eukaryota > Metazoa > Chordata > Amphibia > Anura > Pipidae > Xenopus > Xenopus tropicalis. The sequence continues at coordinate 38,928,797 of NC_030684.2, read as the reverse complement.
TGCTTTTTTCTGAGTGTGCAGCCGTTTCATTCTCTGTGTCGCCACCTTTGTCCTTCTGGTAAACAAAGTTTGAGATACTTTTAGTCCACTGAACTACAAATTTAGCTGTGTGCTGGAGCTTTATACCAAATTTTTTAAAGGTAAAGGCAGAGCTTGCCACAGAAATTCTGCCACTGTATAGGATTTTTAGGGATATATCAAAGTGAAAGGCAGATCAATCTGATATTCAATAGTGATGTCCGAGGCATAGCCAGCAACAGATCTGGCCCCAACTATACACCTTACGCTACCAACATTTAGAGGAGAACCCTACAGCAGCAAAAATCAGTTAACACCCTTGCCCCTAAAACATGGTTTAAAATGCAGTCTGATGTTTGCTGTAAGACAATTTGACACTGTTCACATATGACCCTTGCCAGCAAGGGTGGTGTGGGACATTTGTCATGATATTCCTACAGTTACATTTATAATTACTATAGGGCAATCTCAACATATTTAAAGCCTAACCATTCTAAAATGCCAAATTGTGGTTAAGTGTGTAATTGTGTATATTACAAAGCTTATCAGCTGCAGTAGTTTTGATGACCACTATAGGACTTAAGATCCACTTACTTTTTTCTTCTTCTTGCTGGATTTGACAGGAGTTGCAGCATCACTGTCTGCATTATCTACATGTTCTTCCTAAAAAAAAGTAGGGGGAAAAAAAAAAACTGATGTTAACTTCTTAGTACAGCATAAACCATAACAGTCAACTGGACTACTACAATTGAGGAAAGTGTTGCAATGGACAACATTTGAAATCCACTTTTATATTTTACACAGACAGCAGATTTACTTCGATTACAATTTGCCTACATTTAGTTCTGTTTTTGGGGTAGGTGGTATACTTTTACAAGTTACTTGCCTTGTCTTCACTTTCAAGCTTTTTCTGTAACAAAAATAAAAAGTTGAAAGGTTAAATATATGTTCCTCCCCAGAACCATCAAACTATAATAATATACATGTTGCAATTATAAGGGATTGCAGTTTAATTTTAATTAAACTAGTCTGTTCAGCCCTGCTGGCTGGATTTTCTAGACGTACAATACTTAAAATTGAGGAGAGCACTCATTAAGCAAAATGACTGCTGGAAGTAACCTTTATTATTAGACTTATAATATTCTATAATAAAGCTTACTCATAGCAGTGATTTTGCTTAATGAGTGCTCTCACCAAATCTGTGAGTAAGCTTTATTATAGACTATTACACAATGTAATGGTGAAGGACTGCTGCGAGTAACCTTTATTATAGACTGAGTGCTCTCCTCTATTCCAAGCTCTTCATTGTAAATCAGGATAGTGGTACACCTACCCGGGCATTGCAGCACTCCTTTGTTTTAACTTAAGGAGTGTGTGCTAGAACTTTGTATTTTACTGGATTTCTAGACATGTCCTTCAAATGTAAGTGATCTGCCAACCCTACTTTAGTTTTCTCCAGTAGGAAGTAGCAAATAGTCATGGATACCATTAAGGGGTTATGTGTTGAAACAAGCTAGGGCTGGCAAACCATAAACCCACGTAAGCTTTCATTGCATCGTTTCTGGACACTCACCTTTTTTTTCTTTAGTGTAGAAGGTTCTGCAGAATCGCTATCTGTTTCACTTACATGCTTCCTCTGCAAAAAAAAAAAAAAAAAAAAAAAAAAAAAGTGGCTATAGAAAGGTTGTATACACAAAAGGCAAAACATTTCAGCAACAGTGACCACAACACAAACAACTGTCCAGCTAGGATAAGGTAAACTGGCACCCTATGCAAAACTGATCTAACATATGTTTTGACAATTGTGTATAATATTCCAGGACTTCTCTGCTTTGCAAACTGTTGTGTCATGCGTTATGCATTAGAAGCCCCTCCATTTTTGGTAAATGCAGTTTCCACCTCCAGTTTGTTAAATGACCTACATATACCACAACTACAGTGCTATACCATGGGTTTGGATGCTTAGCTATAAACCAGTCTTTAAGAACTGTGGGTTCTGTGTGAGCCAAAAGATGACAGAAGCATCACCAAAGATGGTCCCAGTATCCATGGCTGTATTATCTAGCAGGATGACTCCCTCTAAGTGCCATGGATGGACAAGTAAGGGATAACTTCCTGCAACAAGAAATGTTATAAGTATTACCTTTGGAGCATCTGCTGCTTGCTGGATTTTTGGTGTAGCACTGCAAATGAAAGAAGAGTTAGAACAAAATACCCGAGCTTAATCAAAAAACGGTCAGCTCATTTCTAATACGGATTGCTGTAGCCTCAGAATATAGATTACACTTTCCTGGCTAATGGTATAAAGGAGTTTCTAAGATGAAAAAGCAAGGGAAGCCAGTGCAAAAGATAAGTAACAAGTCAAACCTGTAATCAACATATTCCTGCTTCCAACCTGAAGGTGTGCTCTCATTAGGTTTGCCATGCTTGTCTAACAAGCCTTTCTGAATCATCATCTTCTTCTGACTAGCCTGCAATGAACAAAAAAAAAAAAAACTTCAATAATGCAGCATTTTGAAAGGCAGCAGCTGGTGTGTCAAATAAATATTTAGAATAAAAAAAAAAAGCCATCAGTTATTGGGTGATAGATAGGAGTCAACATCACACATTGTGCTACTGACTTATCAAGATATCATCATGTGGCTTGCAAGAAGTACTACAGCTAAATACCAACCCCACCAGTTCTTGGCAATTAGAAGAGAATAGTCAACTTACTTTAGGACCAAGTCCCCATTTGCGTGGATAAGTATCCCTCTCCATAATGACACGTTTAATCTTTGCCACAACTCCATGATCACATGTAGATATCACTGCAGTTGTCATAAGGGCTACGGCTGAAGAGAGAAAGACAAGGTCAGCTGATTGTTTCACACTAGTAATTTGAAAGATATTTAAGGCAGTAGTGATCAGTAAGTTTTCTCTCGTCTTGCCCTTTGGCCACATCCCTTGCTCCCAACACACCTCTGCGTGAAGGTCACACTGCAGGACGCAGCATCACCAACACTAAGAGGGGAAGAGACTCACAGACAACATTAGGAGTCTGTGAGCTGCAATGGCTGGCTGCAGGCTCAGAGAATGGATAAACTGTGTCATCATTTCACAACAAGAGTTCAAGCCTCATTAACACTGCCTGATCAGATAAGCTAGTCTTCCTAGTCATGGGCAGTTATATGGAGAGAAATAGTAATCAGCCAAAGTGATATTTTGAAAGCTATACTTTGGTCACTGGGGCTGGTCAGGAATGAATAGTACTAAAGACAAGTCAAAAAAAAAAAAAAAAAAAAAATTATGGTAACACACTAAATCTAAATAGTGCATTAGGTTCAATGTGACATGTTTATATAAATAACCACTTCTTTAGAATGGCAAAAAGCCCTTCCCATTTCAGATATATCCTCATTTTAATATTTGTCAACATACACAAGCCAAACTAATTTGTGGCTCTACCAATATACAACTGCAAATCTTTGTAACCGACAATCTGAGCATAGAGTGGTTTTCAGTGTTACTGGCCCTAGTCAGTGACCACCATATAAAGTTCCAAAGACTTACCAATACAGATTGCTTCTCCTTTTGTAGTTATCACCACAATCTCTTGATTTAGTTCTATCCCATCCTCATATCTGAGCAGCCCCGGCAGCATGATTTTTGCACCGTAACAAATAGCATTGACCTTTTGAGAGAAAGCAGGTAATAAGACTTGTTCAGACCCCAGCTTTAGACTAAAGTTGCAACAGCAATTCTATATGCACAAAAAAGGTACTTACTGCACTATCCTTCATGACAAGTCTTTTGTGAGACACTAGAAGTTTCTCTAGTGGAAAGATGACTCTGCGTAAGTAACTTTCATCCTTATTGTTATCAAACTGCCACTGCGCGTCCAGAACATCATGCATTGTGACAAGGTTATCCTGTGAAACAGAGGCATTATATAGAGAAGCAATTTAGGAGTCATAGTTAGCTAGGATATTCATACTGAACTGTTGGCAACAGGATAGAGAGTCCTGTTACTCTTCATTTCCTGTAAGCTCATTAATGTTCCAAAGCTTATTACCAGTATGAGACAGACAACTCATACTGAACTCAACGCTTTTGGGTGCAGCAGGTGATGCCACCTAGAAAATTTTATCTATCGATATGGTACCTACCTTCTCTCCTAGGACACCAGAGCGAACACGACGTAGCTCCTGCATTTGACCTCCAACCCCCAGCAGCAAGCCAATGTGAACACACAGAGTCCGGATATATGTACCAGCCTCACAGCTTACCCAAAATATACCTAAAGAGCAGGAAGGGGGACAAAGGAATTAGTACCACATAAAAGGTTTGTTAGACTCTTTTATACATCAGAAGACCAACACCAACATACCCATCTAAAGCAGTAAAGCTGTTCCAATGAACATGAGCCCACCTTTCATTTGTTAAAGTGGCTTTGCTGCCTTTAAATAAAAAGATATCATCATCTGTTTATGCACAGGGCATGGTCTATTTTGTATTTAGACATCAGAGCAGTCATGTACCTTGCATTCTACATAGCCCAAGCATGTACATAAAGCTTTTGCAAGCATAAGCAATATTATAGCTCTTGACACCTTGAGCAATTCCACACCAGTATCAAAAGTATCCGTATCAGAGCAAAAATAGTGTTCATACATTCTAAAATTTCAATGGCCCACAACAGGTGCCTCAAATACAGACTGAACACAGTATATCTTCCCAGTACACCTCCAGAAGGCATTTCAACATCTCATTTTAAATTTAACAAACCATAATACACCTTATAAGCCATTACACCTTGTATTAACTGCTTAAACGCACATGAAATACCTACTTTTATAGCATTTAAAGTCTGAGGACAACCTGACCAGTAACTCACCTAGCCGACGTTCAGGGTCATATTCTATTAGTTTGCTCTCGTAGATTGTTCTTACACGCAACTGCCTCTTAACAGCAGCTATTAAAGGTGGACGCTGGAATAATGCACCAGTGAGTGTCTCCAAAGCCTGAGGACAGTAAGAATAAAAGTTGGCCGAGCATTAAACATAGGAAACTTGCATAGTGCACCTTTGCTAGGAGGCTGGTTTGTTTACTGATTTGCCACTAGCAAAAAGGAGACATAAGTTAACAGAAATCTATAGCCACCATCTTGCTTTAGATAAAGTAATGGGGAAAATTGATGTTCAAACTTGTCTTGTGCTCATGCTGCATTGATTGTGTGGCAAACATGAAATCTCATATATTGGGACATAATTTGGGAATAGGTCTGGCAGCCAATTTAAGGTAGACCATTACCTTACCCGTGAAAGTTGTAGTTCGTTCTCCAACGCATTGTGCAACCGTACAATTCCCACATACTCTTTCCCTAGAGGGGACAGAGCAAAATGGGGGCAGCCAGTTAATATGAACAGCAGAGGGCGAATGACACATGAATAGGTGTCAACGCAAAGTAAGATGCCATCTTCAGTCCCTACTAGTGACATTTTAAGAGTCACTACTTAATATCCCTTCATATTTATCTAATTTAGGTTTTTGGTCTCAAAAACTTCTATAAATGTCACCCTTAGTTTGCACTTCTAACCTGACTCTATACTGAAGCAGTTATATCAGTAAATGTGCCAATGGTTTATGTTTCAACTATACATCACATGTTCAGCCATTACCTACAGAAAAAATCAACCATAGTCCTGCTGTATTATTAAAAGCCAGGAGTATGAGTAAGTTTCTTCTAAAGTTTGCTTTCAGCAACAGTAGACCAATAAATACATCCTGCCTACTTGTTGAAATATACCAGAACTGGTAATTAAAAAATTTAAGCAATACAATTTAAAATCCTACTCCTACTAGCCAAGAGCATTTCTCAAGAGAATTTGCATGGCCCAATTTGGTTTTCTTTGGACCATCAGTCCCTGTGCATGCCGTGTACAGTACATCTTTGAAATAAGCAAGTCTCTTCATCTTAACATAAGGTGTAATTTATATCTTGTTTCAGGACGGGACTCACCTGCACTCTGTTGCGACTTTACAAGTCGTGTTGCGCGATCAATGCAGACAATCAAACAGCCTGTTACTTTCGGATCCAGGGTCCCACTGTGACCAGTTTTCTCCGATCTTAAAATACGCCTTATCCATGCTACAACCTCATGTGATGAAGGATTAGCAGGTTTATCCAAGTTAATAAACCCTGTTCTGAGAGAGAATAAATGACTGTGGAAGCAATACCTACACCTTATCCAAGCAGGTACTGAAATTATAAAGTATAAAAAAACAAACAAAAACCACACACTATTCAGGCTGATGTTTATAACCTATTAGCATATATATTATTCCATAGAGATTTGTATTAGAGAATATTTGAAGTGGTGTCCTTCTATGACACCACCTCCAGATTGCCGAAAGAAAAAGGACTACTAACTGGCTTTTTACATGCCTTACCAAGGCATGGAATTTGCTAGACAATGAGCAGTAAATAAAAATGATTCACTCTTAAACCCCAATAGCACTGTAAGCAAACAGTATGTTGATTGAAAAAACACCCTTGACTTACTTAATATATTCAGAAATCTCTCTTTTCAGTGGGTTGGAACCAGATGGAATAGGAGTGTAATGAGCTGTTCGGATGTTTAATTTATCAAAGTTCTAAGGGAAAGAACAAACATATTGATAAAGTATGGTATAAGCTTAACTCTAGCTAATGTAAATTTTATGTGCATAGCAGTAGGGGGATGTAGTATGATTGGGGTAAATATTTCTAGCACTGTAAAAGATATCACTGAAGAAACAGGGTTATTCATTAACACATTTATAAAGATCATATGCCACAAGTCTAAAAAGAAATGCAAAAACATACAACATATTGATACAGAGTGCCATGTCTCCAATTAATTTCCAATAAATATTGATAGCTTCATCCTTGCCACATACAGACCTTGAGAAGTAAAGGCCATTGAGATGTGTCTAGCTGAGCCACTTTAGATTCAGGTTTGATTAGAAAGTCTCCCTCATGTTGAATATCCTGCAAGAGGAGGAAAGGAGTTAATATGAGATTCCCGTATTATCTTAATTCATCAATGACATCATAGGAGATGCTCTATTAAGTGGACCAACCAACCTAGTACACTTTCTGCTGTTAATCCCTTGTTACATGGTACTAACACTTCAGCAAAAGGATAGTTCCATCAAGCACAGAGAAGCAATACACTATTGTCAGACCCCTGAAAAGTTTCCTTGGTTTTTATTTTGCATTACCTGGCCAAATGGAATCTTAATAATCTGCACCTTTCATACACTGTTTTGTTAAATAACTGCATTATTAAGCAATACCCATGTCCGTAACAGAGTGGCCAGTGCCTGTTGCAGCTTCCTCAATGCCTGTTGCAGCTGCCGCAAATATTTGAGACTGTGTACCAACTGCCCTTAGAGGGCAAGGAAGCCACACCTACATTTTTTTTTTTAAACACGTGTTGCCCCCTTGATGCTGTTAAAAAGGAAGGATTTTTTAAGTGTTCTCCCACTGACTGCCTCCTTGTTCTATAAATGGGTTGAAAATCTAGAAGAACAGGGCTGGCAGCCACTATGACCAGCCACATTACTTCTGGTGTGCAGGCTCTGCATTACCGATTTCTGTTCACTGGAAAACAGGACCAGAGCAGCTTCCAGTGCAAATTCTCCTCCACATTTAACCTGAGGGACACTTGCACAATGAATATGGCATGGCTGTCCCTAACCCTTCAACACTACTCTGCATTCTAATGGGAAAACTGGGCAAATGATGAAGGGGCACTTAATATAGTTGGAGGGGTAATTGAGTAATTTATAAAAGAGGCATCTGTGCATTTCATTGCCCTTTAACACTCCACACTTTTGGTCACATTTGCACCAAAGACAGCTTATTTCATTGGTTGAAACCACTAGGTTTTTTCAGACAACTCCCTTATAAAAGTAGGGGTCCACAGACCATAGGATTTGTCCAAGACCTAACTGCCAACCCACATCAGAGGCCTCCAACTCTTAGGACTTTGAAACTCGTGTAAAACTTTATTTTCCCTCAACTTTCAATCCCCAAATTAAGGTTCAGATTCAATACGTGGCATTTCTAATTGAAGGGCCCCCCTCAGATAAATGTAGCAAAACAGCCAGGATCAAAATAAAGAAGTTGCCATTAAATTGCCTCTTTCACATGGTGTTATTTCTGCGTTTTCTAAAGTTATCGCTTTCTATATTGCAATCCCGTATTTAATGGCGGCCAGTGTTGGCCATGCTTTGCAAGCCTTCCGCCTATGGGCCAGTACAGGAAATCAGAACCGACCCAGACAGACCTGCTCAGTGCGCATACAGAACCTCCCTGAATAACCATTGCACAGTATTACTATTTATTATATTAGAGGGGGGACTCACTGCCACGTCCTCTGCTCCGAGAATCTGACTGCGACGCTTTTTCGCCTTCTTTTTGGAACCTAAAAGTGAGAAAAAGCAAAATTAAAAACAAGGCAACGAAATGAAATGTGCAGCTACGGCGCTGGGCACATTCAAACTGCAAACTGCATGGAAGTCATCTGCAGAAACTGCTCACCCTCCCCGTCCGCCATGTCCTCTCTCTCTCCTGTAACACGCGGTGAGTGAGGCCGAATAGTGAGAGCACTAACCGGATATAGCACATGGGAGGAGCTACCCCTGGGGCGCCCGCCCCTTCCTGCTAGGGGCGCATCACATGGCACTGACCGACAGCCTATGGCATCTCTCTCTGTTACGTCTCTGCCACTTGTGTGGGGGAGGCCGCCTGTTAATGCGCCATGTTCAAAATGCGAAGAGCGTGTGTGCTTATTTGGTTTAGCTGGCTGTTCTTCGAATATAAAACATTCCGCAGCAGGGAATCATAGGGCAGATACACTTATAATAAATATGTGGCTGCGGGCAGTGTTTGGATGTTACAGAGGGTATTTGCGCTGATAGATAGCCCTTAGAGAGGGAACAGTGGGACAGGACAAGCAACACGTGTACAGACACACAGTCTTATTCTCTTTACCTATCAGGGATGTGAAGCCAACAACCCCGACTTGCAGCGCTGGGCTCCTCAGTTTGATTCCAGCCTGACTACTATACTATTTCATATAGCGATCTGTTAGAAACAGTAGCAGAAGCTTTATGTTTTAATATATGAAATCAACAGACCTGATCCTGTGTACTACATATATCCTGATAAAATGTAATTGGATTTGCTTCAATCTATATAGAGAGAGAGCTCAACCCCCTTATTACCTGTGAAGGTGTCAGGTACTAGTACTGAAAGACCCTGGCCAACTGGGTCACTCTTAATGCACAGAGGAATTTTAGTAGCTTACTGAGATTGTACCACAACCATTTCTCTTCTGTGTAATTAGCAGCAAACATAATGCCCCAATCTAGGTTCTGAAATCCTGCCCTTGAGTATATTTGTGGTTTTTGCAACAAACTTTAAATACCATTATGGTCACTGTTACCCAGAGGTTCAACCAACTGTTTAGGGTCATTCAAGACCACTAGATCCAGTACAGCATAATTTCTGGTTGGCTCAACAAACTTTGACATAAATCTTCATGCAACAAGTTCATAAACTTGGTCCTATTCAGGGTTGGACTGGGCAACAGGAAATTCCCAGTGGGCCTAGTAAGCCCCTGCAGCCCAGACCCGACCCTTGCCGGCGCTCCCCGGCCGACTGTTCCTCCCCTGACGCATTAAATTTATGCGCGCTCGGGGAGGACGTCGGGTGGGGGACCCTGCGGGCGGTTAGGGGACATGGCCGGCCCTGCAACCCCCAGTCCGACACTGGTCCTATTATCTGTCCCTGGCAGTATTCCACCATGCGTTTTGTGTCCTTGTAAGGAATGTTTCAAACTTAACTCATTTTCTTCAGTAAATGTATTCAAGGTTCGAATAAACATCTTTAATATGAGATTGTTTGCATAGTGTGACAACAACTGTAACAATTTTTCATGATCCAACCTAAGGTGTTTGTGGCTACTGGGAGCTCTGCAGTGTGGATGGGTTAAAAAGCTGTAATGCAGTGAATTGAGGGTTAAAGTACTGCTTCTATTTTTAAGCCACATTTGTCCTTATTTTGGAATCACTACCCTAATTTTCTGGACTTTAGTTACAATGGCACATTTGACTGATGCCCACTAATACAGTTAAAAGTGGGATGTTAGACACAACACTTACACTAATTTAGATACTAACTTACATTATTTGACAGCTTTTGTGGATGCTTGTGGAGGTATTCAGTGGTACTCTTAAACTAAGAGATCCACAATTTACCCCACCACCATGATTTAGTTTTTTTTCTAATTGATTTTAATGGTCATCCCTTTGTGGTTAATTAATTTATTTTAAAATGATTATTAAAAGTTAAGTTTTAGAATTTAGTGCACAAAACTTCTCTAACTTTAGTAAGATTCAACTTTAATAAATGTGCCCCTTAGTAACTAATCCACCAGACAAAATAAGTGTACTAAACTAATTTATCCACAAGCAGCGGTGTAACTATATTTACAGCAGATTGCAGAGTCAGCTGTGCAGTAGTCCCCCCTTCCCGGCCCCTCTCCTCACATTTAAAATAGTAGAGTGGTGGAGGAGGCATGGCACCAGTGAGCCGTGAGGGGAGGAGGGACTTTTTATTGCAGGGGGACCTAGTGCAACCAAGTTACGCTACTTTCTCACTTCACACACAAAGGAAAAAAGCAGTTTACCTCAGTCAGCCAGGTAACCTCAGAAAACACCCAGTAGTCAGTAATTGCTTCTTACTCCATCATTTCACCCAGCACTCCCAGCAATTTCTGTCATTAGCCACCTTTTGCAGCAGAGTTTACATCTTGCACCTGGCGCTTTAAAAGCTGCAAAGTATGTGCAGTGCAGCACTGATCTCTTTCATTAAGAATTCATTCAGTCATGCTGAGGTGACATGTTTTCAATTGATGTAAATACTTTCTAAAAAAGAGATTTTGAATTTGCAGCTTAACTTGCTTTAGAATTTTATTTATCCATGTCATTGTTTTGTTTTACATCCATTATTACAGTCTGCTTCCTGTGCGGTCTTCTGGACTAACTGGTCTTCAGATGTTGAAGCCCCTTCATGCTGGAATCCAGAACAACACACTGAGCGATGGGCTGTGTACTTGGAACAACAATCACGCATGGCTTTGAATTCAGGCTCACACATTTTCTCCAGGTATCTGTGCGCTATGGACACATGAAGATTTTGCAATATGAGCCCATTTGGGAAAGCTTGCACAGGATGGAGGACAGCATAGCATATAGGAAGAGAAATAACAAAACCTCCAAGAGCAGAAACTATTTGGAGGGCGGTTAGAGAGTTATTTAAAATACCACTCAAGAAATAACAAAACAAAAATAATGTGAGGGAGGATTTGGAATTTTAACGCTTTCACTGCCATCCAAATTTCACAATGCATTTCCATAGAATGCCAGGTGTTAGCATAACAAGAATCTTCAGAGGGTCCTGGTGTGTACAGCTGCTTACCCGCCGCCTTCTCTGATAGTTTGCAGGGGGTGCGCACACTTTCCTGGGAAAAGAGAGGCTATAGAGGAAGCAGACCCCATGGTCTGTCCCCCCCCCCCATCTGGTGGGTCTGCTTCCTCAATAGTTACTCCACTGGCTAGATTATATTGGAGCATTTAGGGGCCCATTCATTAAAGCATTAATTTAACTGGAAAAAATTTGGAGTAACCATGATCATTTCTGATGTTCAAAAATGTGACAAATTATTTTCCTGGTCATAAGAAAACAATGTGGTTGCAATCCGAAAGTAACAAGATTTTCGGATTGAACGATTGTAAATGGCGCAAAAACCTTTCTAGCTTTTAAACTTCAATGCATGATTTTGAAAGCCTTCCATAGGACTTAATGGCACTCAGGGCCGCAATCAGAAATCACAGGGCCCCTCACAACAAAATTTTCTGGGCCCCCTCCTCCCACGCCCTGCCCCCAATGGCCCCTCCCATCAGTACAAAGGACACACAGACATTGGTAGCCAGGGCCCCCTAAAACATTGGTAACCAGGGCCCCCCTAAAACATTGTTAGCCAGGGTCCCCCAGCATCCTCCAGTTACCCCCCTCCCCGGTCCTCCAGCTCCCCCCCCACAGCATTCTCCAGCTCTCCCCCAGAGTCCTTCCCAGCATCCTACACCTCCCACCCCCCAAGCTCCCACCAGAATCCTCCAGCTCCCCCTCAAATTCCTTCCCAGCATCCTACAGCTCCCACCCCCCCCACAAGCATCCTCCGCTCCCCCCCCAGAGTCCTTCCCAGCATCCTCTAGCTCCCACCCCCCCCAAGCATCCTCCGGCTTCCCCCAGCTCCCACCATAATCCTCCAGCTCACCCCCAGCGACTTCCTCCAGCTCCCCCCCCCAGCTACTTCCTCCGGCTCCCCTCAGCTTCCCTCATCCCAGCTACTTCCTCCGGCTCCCCTCAGCTTCCCCCATCCCAGCTACTTCCTCTGGCTCCCCTCAGCTTCCCCCATCCCAGCTACTTCCTCCGGCTCCCCTCAGCTTCCCCATCCCAGCGATTGCCTCCGGCTCCCCTCAGCTTCCCCCATCCCAGCTACTTCCTCCGGCTCCCCTGCGGCATCCTCCAGCTCCCCGTATGCGTCTTCTTCCGTATGCATCCTCTTGTTATGTGCCGGCTCCCCACTGCAGCTGAACATTTTATAAGGTTGCGCCGCGTGCGTACGTACGTACGCACGGGGCGCAACCAATCAAATTTCCCACTGACCACCAATGACAGGGCCCTAAGTTCTTTAAAAGGGGCCCGAGGTAAAAAAAAAACTGTATCATGGTCGGGCCCGGGACAACTGTCCCCCCTGTGCCCCCCTGATGGTGGCCCTGATGGCACAGTACAGATCCAACCTGGCCAAAAGAAAGTCACGATATATATATGAATATATGTAATTCTTAGTCATATTTTTTTTGCTATTTAGGCATTATTTCTTTTGGGCTGGGTACCTTGGAGGCATTTCTGGATGGCACAGGCTGCTTTCTGACATGGATCCTTAATCTGAGACATAAAACTCCTGAAAGAGAACAGCAATAAATTACATTATTTATTTTTTACACTAATTACAAGCTGTATGGGTACTATATAAATTAGTGAGAACTGCAATCTATCCATACATACATTGGATCAGTAACCTGTATTTATATAATAACATTGAGCAGCAGACTACTGTTCTCTAAGATCTGTATAGGCATTAATAGCTATAGCACCTCTGAACAAACAAGTGTCCTATATATTGAATCCTTCACCCACCTAAAGTGATCTAAATTAAGAAAGTACAGGATTTAGATATCGTCGTACGGAGGGTAAAGCGGCCCTCTATAACCAAACAGCGCCCGTTCAGCCATTGGCATCTGAAACGGAGTTTGACAGCTTGGAGATTGAATTGATTCGCCGTGCGCCATGGGACTTCCGGATTGGAGGAGGCGGGAACCGAGCGCCATTGGATTAGGGCTGTGGGAGCGGCGGGGCCAGAGTCGACGCTGCGTAGAAATGGCAGCGGCATTAAAAGCGTGCTTTGGTAGTTTGTCACATAATATTTCACATGTTTGCCATTAGTTGTTAGACATTGAAAGGTTTCGATATCTCGAAAATGTGCTGCTTTTAGCCGGACAGTGCAGATTTATGCAACAAGTCCCAGCAAGTGGCACTTAGAACTCGCCAGACTGTCACATGGCAGATACTCAGCGCTGCTCGGTTTAGTGATAACTTTCAGACTTGGGGCCTTTCTGCTCCCCTAGCCTCTCTTGTGCTGCAGTCCCCCCCACATTCCCTTTTTAATGCTCTAAACGGGGAGCCCAATGAGCAGAGCTGAGAGAAATGAGGTCTGATAGAAAGTTGAAGGGACATTTATATTATTGAAGGAGCAGGGAGAAGCCATGTAACATTTAAGGAGTATGGAAGCACCCACATGGAGAGAAAAAAATAAAAAACGAAACTAAAATAACTCACTATATCTTCAATTATAATCACACAATAGACAGAAGAACAAAACACAACTTACTCCTCTCCAAGGATAGTGAAACACTTATCTCCTGAATTTGTTCCAGGAATGGGATATACCTGTAACCCTGAGAAGATTTGAATAATCCACACGCTACTATAAACTTTACTCCAGTGCCATTCCATATTGATCTTGTTAACAAAGCCTGTAAGTCTTTCTACCTACCCTAACCTGAAAGGTGACCTGGTAAAAACCCAGGTCCAGATAGTTTTTTCCGCTCTTTACTACATAAAACTTAATTAGTCCCAGTTTGTCCCAGTTGTTTAATGTGATCAGGTCTGGAGACCTGTGCAGTTTAGTCATTGCTGGCTCACCTGGTCTTTATGCCTAAGCCCAATAATGTTCATTCATTTTGCACCAATTACAGGCCAGTCTTTATCATAAATATTAATGTTAAAGGATATGTAAAACTTTTGTTCCCTAATCCCTAAAATGATTCTAAACAGCCCCTTACTTATTTAGACCAAATGAAATAAATTTGCAATATAAACTCATTAAAAATCCTCTACCATTTTTTAATTGGAAGCCGTTGTATTTTGCATCTTGTGCTATTCCCCTGAAATGAGCTCTGGTCTTTACAGGCATTTACATAGTTTTTTTTTTTTTCAGGAGAACTTGAAATCTGCCTGAGTTTTTGTGTATTTGACTTCTGGAACAAGATTAAGAGCTCTAAATACCAAAGAAAATGAAAAATTTAGAATTTTTCATGATATAGGGATTTATACGAGAAACATATTTTATTTTATGTACAAAAGTTCAACAGATTCAGAAAGCCTCATGTCTTTGGAACCTGCCAGTACCAGATGTGTATAGTTTTATGAAGGTTTCCAGGAGCTGTGACCAGAGCTCATTTCAGGGGAATAGCACAAGATGCAAAATACAAAGGCTTCCAATTAAAAAATGGTAGAGGATTTTTAATGAGTTTATATTGCAAATCTATTTCATTTGGTCTAAATAACACACACAAAGACAGGGTCGGACTGGGGGGTGCAGGGGCCCCCGCCGCCTTCACCCTCCCCCCCAAAGACCTCCAACACCCTCCGCCCCCCTCCCCGAGCGCTCCTAAATGGTGAAACTTACCTGGGGGAGACTGGCAGATAACAGGAGCACTCTGGTGGGGATCAGATCTGGGCCGCCGGGGCCCATCGGGTTTTTTCCCAGTCCCCCGGCGGCCCAGTCCAATGCTGCACAAAGATTAGGATTCTTGACTGTATATCCCCTTTAAACAAATATTTTTCTATATCCCAAGTGAACTAGTTTAAACCCTCCAACATTCTGCTTGTATCCTTTTATTAAAATCATGAATAGAACTAACTATTTGGGAATTTAAGGGCTCTGGCACACGGGGAGATTAGTCGCCCTCGACAAATCTCCCTAGTCACGGGCGACTAATTTCCCCGAGTTGCCATGACTCGCTATCCCACCAGCGAACATGTAAGTCGCCGGCGGGATGGCACACGCGGTGGCGCGATTTCCCAAAATCGCCAAAAAAGCCTCGCGAGTCTTTTTCGGCGATTTAGGGAAATCGCGCCGCCGCGTGTGCCATCCCGCCGGCGACTTACATGTTCGCCGGTGGGATGGCGGGTCATGACAACTCCGGGAGATTAGTCGCCCGCGAACATGGAGTTTTGTCGCGGGCGACTAAGATCCCCGTGTGCCAGAGCCCTTAGAGGGGTTTTTTTTCTACTTCAAATAAACACGCAATTTAAAAAAAAACTTGAATGTTTGCTTAATTAGTAGAAAAAATCAGAATATGATTGTATTTATATTGGTTATTCAATCAATTCCAGAATCACCTCATGTATCCAGTGATTTAATCCAGATTGTTATCCTTTGAATCTCTGAAACCCATTACCATAGAATATTTATCTTTTTCAAATAAATCAAACTCATTAAATTATGATCTGGAAAGTAAAAAACCATCAACAGGGTCCAACATATCTTTCAGTAATACAACCCCCTTTTTTTAGGTGTCAAAAAGAAAGAAGAGGATTTTAGCTGATCCAAGGCTTTCAAAGTCTGACTCAATAAAAGTTTGGTATAAAGGGAGATCAAGAATTGTTGGATCCATGACATGAAAGTGGTTATTTCCAAATGGAATCTTTATAGAAATGTTTTTTGTTTTGTTTTTTTAAATACTGTGAACATTATTTTATTTACTGTGTGTTATAAATATCTCATTAGTATGGTGTTCCTGAAGTAACTGAATTTCAGGATTAGTGAATTTATTACTCTTAAAACAGTGCTGTCCAGTTTCTGTGGTGCCAAGGGCTGGAATTTTTCTGGCCTACGTGGTGGAGGGCCAATAATGGAAGCCAGTTTTTTATGTCACTCCCCTTTTTTAAACTTCACCCACACAAGACCACATTAGCGCAGCAAAAACTTGGTTAGTGCTCACTGCAAGGATATCACCCTTCATTCATATGTGAAAGAAAGATATTATATCATATTAAGATATACCCTTAAATCCATATGCCTCCCCTGTGGATAGCACAGCAACCCCTAGCAATTACACATCTTAGAGACCATATAATGACTATTTCCAAATGCCAGAATAAATCCCAGAATAAAGGAGGGCTCAAACTGGGAGGGGTCACTGAGAAAATATCACTATTCGCAGATGATACGCTGCTCTACCTAGCCAACCCTGAGATAGAACTTGTAATGGCATTATCCAAGGCTCTTCTGTCACACATCCGCAGCAAGGTACTAGACATGAAGTTGGTGGTTTTTTCACGTGTGACAGTAAGGATGTAATTTACTGTATTAAATGCCCTTGTGGGTTAGGATATGTTGGACAGACCACAAGATCTATGAAAGTAAGGCTCAATGAGCATAAATCCACTATACGCAATTACCGACCTCAATCCCCTCAGAAAACTTAAAAAGACGGGATAAGCAAGGATGGTGAGAAAAAAAGAGAGACCCTTTTAGCCAAACATTTTTTCAATTGTGGGCATCAGGTGGCACAGGTTAGGTGGCAGATTTTGGAAAGGATAATTTGTAAACAGGGGCAAGACAAAAAGAGATTATTACTACAAAGAGAATGCTATTGGATATGGCTCCTCCAAACACGTCATCCAAAAGGGTTAAACGAGGAATTTAATATGTCATGCTTTTTATAGATATGTTATATATGATATTTTGTATATATGATGATAAGGTATATTTTGCTTGTTTTTATTGCAGATAAGTAATTCTCTGACCCTACAACAGGGACAGATATTCTCTTTCGACTGCATGCTAGGGTAAGGGATTTTTTATGATATATTTTGTGACAATTTTTAACAATGTCCTTGTTTGTAACTATGTAACTATTTAATGTGAGAAGTATCGTTTTATGTTTCACTTTTCTAGGATTCTTCTACTGACACATTATTCTCTTGTGGACTTTTGACACAGTAACTTATGGATACACATTGGATCATAGTTTTCTAAGCATGCACAATTTGTTGTAACGACTATTTAAATGCTTTGTGTGTTTTATATATGGCTATATCACCTTTAATACATTCCACTTCTGCTGTAATTAGCATATAACCAATGAATTATGGTAATTTCACTAATGGGTTGGGCTTTAAAATGCTGTTCACTATACCGATTTGTATGCTTGATAAAGGGGTTATTTTGCCCCGAAACGTTGCACTACCACAATAAAAATTTGAATTAAGGGTTTATCCCGTTTGTAGCCCTGAGTGCCATTGTATTACGGACAATAGAACTTAACACAGCCCTGGAAATTATAAACAAGCACACTAACTACTCAGGTCTTAAAATAAACTGGAGCAAATCGGCAGTCTTCCCAATAGACCCACAACCACTACCCCCACCCCAACTACCCGGAGGCCTCCAATGGACTAGGGAATTTAAGTATCTGGGCATCAAAATTCAAAGAAATATTCATAAATTTGTGGAACTAAACCTACTACTACAGACAGTAGAACAGAAAGTGAAGTCCTGGACCCGCCTACCTCTATCCCTCATTGGCCGCATTAACCTCTTTAAAATGGTAATACTACCAAAATTTACATATATATTTAGACAATCTCCCACAAAAATACCAAACCGCTTTTTCACCAAAATCAGGGCGCTCCTTATACAACTATACTGGCACCCCTCCACACCAAAAATCAGCATAGCCGAACTTCAACTTCCAACCCAGGCGGGGGGTTTAGCAGCCCCAAATCTTTTTCTATATTATATAGCTGCAAAACTAACCACTGCAAACTGGTGGGCAGCACCAACCCTAGACAACCCGGCCACACGCCTTGAAGCCCAGACAGTGGGCTCATACGAAGAGCTAAAGAACCTCTTATATAGGGGCTGCTCCTACACCCCAAAAGCAACCCCACTTATGAAAGAAATAGTATGGGCTTGGAATACCGCCCTCAGCCTCTTTCCCAAACCACAAAACTACTGCTCAGAACACACACCGCTCTGGTGTAACCCCAAACTACAGCACCTCCAAACCATACCAGACCCCCAACTATGGGCTAACTTCCAAATCAAGTATATACAAGATATAGTCAAGGAAGGCAAACTTCTAGATTTCCAGACCCTAAAAAATAATTTCAACCTACCAAATAGGATGCTCTTCCGATATTTACAACTGAGACATGCAGTACACGCACAATTCCAAGGAACAATCGTACAAACTACCCCCTCCCGAATAGAAGAACAAGCACACAACTGCCCACACGCCAAGGCCCTCTCCCGCTCCTATGCTCTCTTGACACTGGCAAATGATACCCTATTAAACAAACTCTATAACAAATGGCTAATAGATATACCAGATATGAATAAAGAGCAATGGAAGGAAACCCTTGACTCAATCTTTGACTATATAGTGGCCTCAAGAGACAGGCTAATACAGTATAAATTTTTGCACAGGGCATACATCACACCCAAAGTACTAGCAAAGATATCTCCATCCCAGGTAGACAAATGCCCCCGCTGCCACCAATCTCCAGCAGACTTCATCCACATGGTCTGGTCCTGCAACAAAATAGCGAGCTTCTGGACAGAGGTGGCAGACTATATATCTGATCTAACCAGCGCCCCCATTACGGTAACACCATCCGGAACCAAATCACTGATCTAGCCCCAACAACTGCGGAAAGAGCCCTCATTTCTATTCTGTTAGCATATGCCCGTAAGTCTATCACAATGAAATGGAAAGCCCACTCAGCTCCATCCTTACAATTCTGGGTAAGCCAAGTCAATCAAGCAATGCCCACTTATAGATTGCTATATATCAGAAGAGGATCCCCAAATAAATTTGAGAAAATTTGGTCCTTGTGGCTAGACAAACACAACATAGAAAATTGACATCACCCCAATAACAGTGCAACCTAGTATCAGAAACGAAAAACGAGTGTTGATCCCCCTCCTCAACCACACAATGACCCCTCCATCCCACCATTCTGGTTTAGAAAATCTAGGAACAAGCGTTGGCAATGCATAGTTTATAGTTGTGTTAAGGTAGTAGTTAAATGTAGATGTATAAAGTACAAAAACAGTGGAACTCAGAATTACAGGGTATGTAATGTTACAGCGAGATCCATCAAATCAAAAGTAATGTCACAAAAAGTTTGATTTATGCTTTGTACCATAAGATCTCTCCTTTGATGTCCTGATTGGAAACTATGTTTGTAATCTGTTTCTAAATAAAACTCAATGGTTAAAAAAAAAAAAAACTCCCAGAATAAACCCCTGCCAGGTTCACCTACCGCAGGTAGAGTATGGCACACATGGGCAGCATAGGGCAGGCCGAGTATGGCACACATGGGCAGCATAGGGCAGGCCGAGTATGGCACACACGGGCAGCATAGGGCAGGCCGAGTATGGCACACACGGGCAGCATAGGGCAGGCCGAGTATGGCACACACATGCAGCATAGGGCAGGCAGAGTATGGCACACACAGGCAGCATAGGGCAGGCAGAGTATGGCACACACAGGCAGCATAGGGCAGGCAGAGTATGGCACACACAGGCAGCATAGGGCAGGCAGAGTATGGCACACACATGCAGCATAGGGCAGGCAGAGTATGGCACACACAGGCATCATAGGGCAGGCAGAGTATGGCGCACACACAGGCAGCATAGGACAGGAAGAGTATGGCGCACACACAGGCAGCATAGGACAGGCAGAGTATGGCACACACAGGCATCATAGGGCAGGCAGAGTATGGCACACACAGGCAGCGTAGGGCAGGCAGAGTATGGCACACACAGGGAAGGTATATAAGCCTTGTGTATAGATTGATACATATAAGGTACTAAACGCAGTATACCACGTAAAACACATTTAAGGCAAAAGTCATTTATTTTTGTACAATTATATACACACACATACAGCATCATACAGTCTATATACATAAGCAAAAGTTTTACATGTGAATTCTTCTATAAAAAAATAGCCAAATATTTACGCTGAAGGCCTTCACACTTTACCCAGCAAGCTTATCCCCTGAAAATTAAAAGGAAAAGGCATATACTTCAAAATGTGTTGTATGGCCTTCAAATTTAGGCATTAGCGGAAACCATTCTGGGGTCACCTAGACTGTAAAAAAGGAGTAAAATGAACAAATGGATAATACATGATTAGTTTTATTAGCCCATTCCTTGGTGTCTTTTTGGCAGAATGAAAAGTGGTCCTTTCCAAAGACGAGTGCCCGCTTTTATCGTAGGATGGTGGTTTTAACCAACTACCGGATTCAGGCCAAAAGACTCCCAGACAGACAGTGCAAAGTTAAGTTTTTTAAGACTTTGACAAGAGGAGGTCACATGGCTCTTGCTGCTGAGAATTACTAGCCAGGCGGTTCACACTGCTCTCAATAAAGAGTTTAAGACCATTTAGTCCTTGACTGTAGAGAAAATCTAGGTACTTATTCCACAGCCGACCCTAAAGAAATGAGAAAAAGGTAAGAACTGAAAATCTATTTCTTCTGCAGCTCTAAGTTGTCAGGACCAGATTGGTTTAAATACTTTTATATTATAAAAATGTATGCAAAAGGCAACCACTACTCTAGGTAACATAAAACTCAACACAGCAACCCTGCAAAAACCTTCCTCATCTCTATTACTTGCATCCACCTGCATTCTATCTGTGTCTGGCACCATTTGTACAAACCACAACACAGGCAGCACAGGTAACTCTCTCTTGTATAATAGCAAATGGCCAGAGAGAAACCCCAATTCATTTCTGCAACATGGCTCTTGTATTTTGGCAGCAAATTTACAAATATTTTTGTTTGGCTGAATATTGGCAAAACTAAATATTATGCTTTGCCAAATTGTTACACCCATCTCCAATCTCACTCCCCTCCCCCCACTTGGTCCTTTAGTAACACTAAAAATTTTTGAGTAAAAAATCTATTCTACCCTGCCCCAATAATTGCCCTATCCTGCACACCATTTACTGTATTATTTTGAATGCTTTATTAGATAATACCTGGTAAAACTTGGCTTCCGGTCATTTGAAATAGGGCGATGCGGCGATGCAGGGAAGAAGGATCGATCAATCGCATAGTTATTCTGCTTCTGCATCGCCATATCGCCCTATTTCAAATGACCGGAAGCCAAGTTTTAAAAGGTATTATCTATTAAAGCATTCAAAATAATACAGTAAATGGTGTGCAGGATAGGGCAATTGTTGGGGCAGGGTAGAATAGATTTTTTTACTTAAAAATTTTGTGTTACTTTTCCTTTAAATAAACGAGAGCACAAGAACAATTTTAAAATATACACAGTATAAGTATTCAAATAATAATTAAGTATGATTTTTATAAATGCCTAATAACTGGCATCTCTTGCATACAGTTTCCAGTCTGTCTATAGATATTTCACACTTTGCCCGGGAGGGTAAAAATTCAGGAAATTGTATTACCTTTATCGACTGGAGACGAAACAGCTTGTCCTTTGAAAATACCTGTAAGATAAAAATTGCGCAACTTAAAGACAAAGGCGTATTGCTCAGATGGCCTTTTTGATAAAGATAAACTTAAAGCTTTTGGAGAAGTTTTTATTTTTTAGAAACTACCATCACTTGTTGTACTACACTGATTCTAAGATACAGATAATAACATATCAAGCTCAGGTACGGGTATGGAACCAGTTATCCAGAATGCTCGGGATCTGGAGTTTTCCGGATAAGGGGTCTTTCTGTAATTCAGATCTCCTACTTTAAATCTGCTAAAAAAAATTAAACAGTAATTAAACCCAAATAGGATTGTTTTGGCTCCAATAAGGATTAATCATTATCTTAGTTGGGATCAAGTACAAGGTACTGTTTTATTACAGAGAAAAAGGAAACCATTTTTGTGAATTATTTGATTAAAATGGAGTCTATGGGAGATGGCCTTTCCGTAATTCGGAACTTTCTGGATAAGGGGTCCGATACCTGTACCAAACATGCTTTATAGAATGACTAGTTTAACCCTCTGGCAAATCACGCTTGGCATCTGGCATTGCACCAGGTTGAGTCACATAGAAGAGGACCTGAAGTGGTCCAAGATGGAGCCCTCCAAGCTTGCCGTACTACTCTGCTTTTTAAAACCAGCAAATGGGGCAGTTTTGGGGTGGTGGTCCCCTAGTGTTTGCCTATAGATTTGCTCTAAACAGCTGTTTTAGCAAAATCATTGTCTAACAAATCAAATACATGTGAAATACGGTCTTCTGAAGCAAAATGTGAGTTTCCTAAGACCTGACGTCAGCAAATTTGGTAGGTTTTTGCATACACTGTCCACATAATAGTTAGCTAAATACGCTACCTACACTGTCTGGTTGCTAAAGAGCAAACCTTTATGTGTGCAGAAAAGAAAGAAAAAGCCCCGGTTTTCTTTTCAGGATTTATATTAAGGTTCGGTGCAAGTCTAATGAAACTTTTAATCACTAGCCAGCATAAAACATACAAATTGGCTGCTATGGGTTTATAAGACAGAAGCTAGAACCTACAGTAACCATTGCTACAGCTCCAAACTTAGTGAATTGTAAATTGATTTATGTGATTTAAAGCTGTCATTTTGATAGCCAGTCCTACACAATAGTAATACAGAGAAGATAGGAGAGGTATACATGGCTCACCAATATATATATTGCCACATCAGCTTACCTGATGATAGAAATGGACTGAATATCCAATCAGTGCTGGATGGTAAACTATATTGAAAGCTTTCTTATACGTTGAAACCCCAGAACTTTCAAGCAGGTGTGTTTCCAGATGAATTCCCTGTGGATGAGTATCTTGATGAAATGCTTGTGAAGTCCAAAGGCAGCCCACCATGGCAGTCAGGTATTTGTTGAACTCCTGAAAGGTGTGGCTGTGAATATTCAGGTGCATCTGGGCCTAAAATGCAACGTAAGCATGGGATTGGTTTGTGTTACCTCAACAGTACTGCTTTCACTACTACTACTACTATACCCCTTGTTCCCAATTACCTTTATCTGTCTCTCATTTGTTTTTGCCGTAACTAAGTTGGTTCTGTACCTATAAAAACAGAGATAAGGTCATTAAGAAGGTGTCTTCACCTAAATTGCATTTATTACAAAGCCAAGAGAAACACATTTTTCTATTAGCTCTTTGTATTTATCTAATACAAATATCAATATAGCACTTTATAATATCCCTTCTGTTTCAGCACATTGCCTTGTTTCTCATAATTCTGCTGCTTACGTGGCATAAACATTATTTAATTTGTCCTTTGATTCAATCCATTTGCACCAGAGGCTACAAAAAGTGCAACTATGTAGAAGTGTAGCACTGTCGCTACGTCAGCACAGAGCTCTAGTAACTACAGATGTCAAAATACAGATACAACTACTGTGAAAGTTTGCAGAATGTACAGAAGAACAGAAATGTATGCTTAGCATTAGCACTGCCCTGTTCTAGCCACAGTGACAAGACCTTGTGGCATATATTTAAAAAAAAATAAACATACATAGCTCACACATGCAGCCAATTCCACTTGCAAGAATTCCAATGAAACCACACAAAGAATATAAAGAAAAAATTTCAGCAAAATTGTTGCAACCCAAGTCAGAGCACATACCCCTATTGCTACCTTAAAGGAACAGTAACACCAAAAATTGAAAGGGTTTTAAAGTAATTAAAATGTAATGCAGGGTTACCCCCAGTTGCTCTGGTAAAAAGCTGTGTGCTTGCTACAAAAACTTCTATACTTTATATAAATAAGCTGCTGGGTAGCTATTCAAGCAGGAGAAAAGGCTCAGGTTCTATGACCAGCTAAAACACATACAGATTTCTTAACATTTTCCACTGCAAATACTACAACCAGGTTTTATTTATGTTTATATTTCATAAAATATTTCCCCTCACTACTGCCCTATGTGTGTATATAATCAATCCAGTAGTAGGCAACTTATCTGACAAAACAGAAAGCCTATGGCAGTAGAGGCAGAATATTTGGTCCCCTCCAATTTGTTACTGGATGTTCCTTGATTAAAACACTGTATTAGAATTATTTGGCACTGGCTTCTTGTCTAGAAAATGTTGTTTTTAATTGCCATATGCATTCTAAAAATATTTGCAATGAAGAGTTCAGCTGCAGATGCCTCTCTCTGTGCAAGGTGCAGAGGCATGGAATGCTGTATGTGCCTTCAACGTCGCCTGATCAAAATCTTTTTTTCAGCCCCGCTCTGCAGCAAGTTCCGCTGGATTGTTACATTTGGTTTTTAGTGGCACTATACCTATATTGGCAGCATGCCTCTACATAAAGCAAATGCAAACCTGACTGCATTTTGTCCCATCCAGTGGTCAGTGTGTCAGGTGAAAACATATCCCTTAGATTTAATAGTACAGTAACATGGAAGACAACCTACCTGTACATTATGTAGCACAGCTGGTTCAGGTTAACACAATCAGTGCTTAACAGTGCAGGGTAGAATACTCCGGGAGGGGGTAGAACTACCAGGGGCAACGAGAATTTTACATACATATCAGAAACCTGAAAACAGAAATCGTTTAGTTATAAATAAAAATTCATCATAGGTTAACAAACAAACGCCTACCACACTGGTAAACAGATAAAGGCACTTTAACAATATCCCTTATTTTTTAACCAAGGATCTTAAAAAGAAAAAACCCTATCCCTGGAATCGCATGGATACGCACCAGCTGTACACAATGCTGCCTGAAGTGGTGTAATGGTCAGTACCCATGGTCTCTTGCGCAGAAAAGGGGCATATTTATCCTGCTGTGTAAAAAGTGGAGTGAAGCATTACCAGTGATGTTTCCCAGGGCAACAGTTAGCAGTCAATCAGATGTTTTGATTTGGTTTTCTATGAGCAACATCACCGGTAATGTTTTACTCCACTTTTTACACAGCATGATAAATATACCCCTTAGTGTTCTCCTAAAACCTAAATTTCATATATAACATTTGTTGTAGGAGGAATCCTGCTCATGCATATTCTTTAGGGTGAAGACACATGGAGCTACTAGTAGTAGCTACAAAAATGAACAATGCTGATCATTTACCGATAAATGTCTTTTCTGGGCAAAGACACCTGGGGCAATCAGTCGCCATGATATTTTAAAAAGTCATGGCGACTAATCGGCATGCTGCAAATGGCTCACGATTGGTTGCAGCAACTCTTATATTAACCTATGGCAGCTAAAGTTTTTAAACATTGCGCCGAGTGTCTTCACCCTTAGCAGAGGCAGTTCTCAGTATCTCAGTTTTCTATGGCAGGGTATTTTCTGTTGTTTAGTAACCATGACAAGTAGCTGCTACTAAGTAGCTCTGTGTTTCTTTGCCCACATGGTTTGTGCTAGGGCCCAGTCCCAGTGAAATCAAACCGTAATACTGTAATGACTACTGTGCACTTTCCTACTTTGTTGCAACAGTTTGACAAAGGACTTTTCCTGTTTTTTGGCACAATACACATAGTGAGGTCTGACCAGAATGACTTTGCTCAGACAGCAGTGGAAGAACTTGACTGACCAGCAAAGATCTAAATCCAAACAGCTGAGAGAGGAATTGAAGCACCAACTGTGAGCCAAATGCCCAACGCAAATCCCTCCAACAATATTCCAATGGCAAGCTGTCCCAGAAGAGTTGATGCAGATGAGTAGATAGCAGCAAAAGGAGCACCAACTTCATATTAATTCCCTTGGTTTGGGAATGAGATGGTGGACAGGCAGTTGTCTTAATACGTCTGATAGTTCAAGTTACTTCCTTCCTTCCCCAATTATCTCCTCTGTCTTTTTGTATTAGTTTCTTATTTGTATCTCCTCAATACATTTTTAGTGAGGTTGGGCAATCAAGCCAGGTTCACAGTAAGGATTTTAATTCATCCCACAACTGCTCAGTTAGAGTCATATTCACTATATAACAGATGAAATGGCCAGTCATAGTCCAGGTGAGGGCTTGCTTAAGTAACTCCAGGTAAAGTTGTTGTGCCCTGGTAGCCAGTTATATGGTAAGACCTTTGATATGAAACAAAAGTGCTAATAATCATTACATACCTTTTTCAAGATGATTACCTTAAACAAAGTAAACCTTTGTGGCTCAAAAAAGCCCATCAATATTTTCAAGTAATTTTTTACTTTCAGATATTATTTATATCAGTAGACTAAATAACTGCAGCATTTAGATTGAACCCTACACATTCTGTGAGGCAAAGTTAATACAGAGTCTTAAAGCTAAAGCAAGCGAGAATATTTAAAGCAATTTATCATCACATAACTGGATTGCCATCAGATTAAGGTTAGATATTTATGTGGGACATTTATTGCATCTCAACTGCCCAAATTTAGATTAGGAAAATGGAAGTGTATATTGGATCAGGACAACCACTGATGTAAAAACAATAGATGAGAGAATCTGCTGCATGTCCCACCTCCTCAAACAAACTGACAGATGGAGATCAGACTACGTGGGCCAATATCTTTCCCAACAAGAAAAAAAGATTATAATTGCAGCTAAGCCTGTAGTGTGAATGGGCCCTTATAAGTATAAAGGGAAGACAAGCTTACCAGTTCATAGATATCCAGGACAAAGTGGAGAAGCAAATTGCTGTTGTGAATTTGCAGTCCCAATGTGGAAAGGCGTCCAATAAAATGAATAAGATCTTTCACAGAGGTTAGCAGGCCAGACATTGTGCCGTTCCTGAATGGAAAGAACACGTTTCAAATACTTGCAGATGGCAGAGAAAATGTTCACATATATAATTAGGAGACCTCCATATCTTCGAAACAATTAAACTGGAAGGGTTTTCTAGTATCCTTATCCCAAAACCTTTTCTCTCTCAAAATAATAATAATTTGATATTTTGTTACAAGAGAATTCTAGGACAAAGACCCATGCCTTTCCCATGAATTCAGCATTACCTAGGTCTGGCAGGGTTATTGAGATGCGGACTGGAGCTGGTGACTTATGTTTGTGTCATTCAAACACTACCCCTGGGAGCTTCAATGAACATAAGCTGCATTTACTACCTTACTATGGCAGGGATTCATTACAGGGCTGCCTTGTGTCCAACTGCACTGTTTTTTAAATGCAACTCAAGCTGCAGAGTACAGAATGCAGAAGCCATTACCTCAGCTGCCGCATGTTCCTGCAAAAAAGTTTATGTGGGGTGACTGTGGGGCAGTATATGTGTATAAGGATAGCAGTATGGGATGGTGGGTTGCTGTATGGATTGCAAAATAGACTTAAAACCCCTTAAAAATGTTTAATTTAGACATACTAAGCTGTATACTTTTTTTTCTTAAGTATTTAAACCCATGTAAAACAGACTGAAAAGACGCACATATAACACTATATGATCTATTGCAACATAGCTATGTTCTTACAAAATAAGATATACTAGGTACTGGTTCTGCCTTACATGTTTGTGCTCTGTGTATGTATTCGCTCTACAGAGACCGAGTGCCAGACCAGCCAGTTGTGCAATAGTGCCTTTAGACTCTCAAGAATGCTGCACTGCAGAAAGAAAATATCAGCATGTCACTTTTAGGCAGAAAAATAAATAATAATGGGCAATTGTGATGGATATGGGAACATGTGAAAGGCATACAAATGCATTGCTGCATACAAAATATTGCAAGCAAAATTTATACTTTTTTCCTTAAAAGCCATTTGTTTATCTAAACTGTCCTTCCACAGCTAAGTAGGTAAATCAAGGAGGTACTTTCTAAGGACTCTTGTGAGTACAGGAGAGCCATTTCCCTATCCATTATTACAGCAAAAGTTAGTGTACTGCCTTTAGCTCTGTTCATCTGTAAAACCCACAAATCGCTTGATTGATTAGTAAGCAATAGCAAAAATACATGCTGGAGTCTAAACCACTTGTTGGGCAGCAATGGATTATGCATTTTTACTAGTCATTTACACTGCATGTGGATCATTTATTTACTTTTATAAATACGTCACTTGTTTGTAACACGGAGACCATGCTAGGCAGCTTAGTTAACGGCTATCTCACTTGTTAAAACAGGTACACTGTATAACTAATTAGTATTAATTTATATATATTCTATACAACCATTTTACCAAACAATTCAACAGTTAGTCTCAATTTCTTTTTTAACCGTGTTCTTGCAAAATACTCTTGGTGGACAATGCACTCAATGGATCTATAGTTCATTTGCAGACAACTGCACCATATTTCATTCCTTAAATGAGGGAGGACTCTTAGTGCACCCTAGGTGAGTACATGAAGTTCCATTTCAAATCTAGCTGTTTGTAAACTGCTAATATAATAAATTTGGTACAACAGCTCCACCTGCTGGTCAATTATCCCACTGTACAGCCAGAGAGAACATGTTCAGAAGGAAAAGAGAACTCAGAAAAAGCTCCTTGACTGTACAGTCAGAAAAATGACCAGCAGGTGGAACAGCTAAAGAATTATTATATTCATGTGAATGGCCCAAGAACTTAAGAGAATTTTTTTTTTATTTCATTTTTAATATGAAATAGGTATCCCTTGTACTATATTAGGGGCGCTTAACCATGTTGGAAAATTGATGCCCTCTTGCTGCTAAAATGCAATAAACCTGCTGTGAGCACAGAAGTCTTCCAAGGAGGTTCCACTTAAATAATTTACGCAGAAATAAAAACTAGCACAGGGGTGTGCGAGCTCTCAAACAGCAAAGAGGCAAAAGTTGATTTTTTTTATCCTCTCTTCAGTGAGGTCTTTGCTGCCCAGTAATGGCAAGAAAAACAGAAATAATGATTTGACATGTTTAATTTAATCTCAGGCTTTAACATTTTATCTGAAGGCACATATTAGATCAGGTGTTGATGTTACAAAACTTTAAAGACGAGGAGATTACTCACTTTGAAATATACAGAAGATGAAATAAAGAGCTGGGCTAGTGGCTTGTACAGGAGCTCCTCCATCTCTAAAAAGACAAAAGTTGTATATATGAACGTCATTTCTTATAGCAGCACATTCATGTAAGTGCTTTTTTTTTTTCCTCCCCTGCTGTATTTCAGCATATAAAAATGTTATTTATTAATACTGTTTGAAGGAACAGATTACAGTGATAGGTATAATTAGGTGTTCCCCTTTAAA
The DNA here is from genome assembly GCF_000004195.4 of Xenopus tropicalis. NCBI lineage: Eukaryota > Metazoa > Chordata > Amphibia > Anura > Pipidae > Xenopus > Xenopus tropicalis. The sequence goes on along the minus strand of NC_030684.2, from coordinate 38,899,191 downwards.
GGAACAGTAACATCAAAAAATTAAAGTGTTTTAAAGTAATTAAAATATAATGTGCTGTTGCTCTGCAAAAAACTGGTGTTTTTGCTACAGAAAAGCTACTATATAAATAAGCTGCTGTGTAGCCATGGGGGCAGCCATCCAAGCTGGAAAAGAGGAGAAAAAGCACAGGTTACATAGCAGATAACTAGTAGATAAGCCCCATATAATGGGGGTTTATCTGTTATCTGCTAAGTAACCTGTGCCTTTTCTCCTTTGAATGGCTGCCCCCATGACTACACAGCAGCTAACTTATATAAACTATAGTAGTCTTTTTGAGGCAAACACACCAGTTGTACCAGTGCAGGGCAACAGTACATTATATTGTAATTACTTTTATACACTTTCATTTTTTGGTGTTACTGTTCCTTTAAATGCTTCTATATATTAACATAGCATTGTTCTACCCACCTGAAGAAGGGCTCATTGGAATCCAGCTGATAAGATCTAGGATGTGGGATTGATGAGAACCATTCCAGTGCGGCAGACTCTTGTAAAGGAACCCTTCAGTGCTATAAAGCCCTTCCTTTGTGAGGAAAAATACCAAGTGCAAGTTTGATTAACCACATTACTTGTGTCACAGTAACTTTCTGTTCTGTTACAAGCAGGTATGGAAACCTTCCCAACAGATGTATATTCCTCTGTTATACATATTACTTATGGATATTATTGTCCATTTACATTTGGGCAACAAAAAAAATGTAAAAAGGTGCCCACCATAGCAGAGTGAAATACTCAAATCAGCGCACTACAATAATGTAATAAATAACACAGCATTAAACCTTATTGATGCAGTGAATAAATCACGGAATGCTAAAGAAAATCTATATTCCTCCAAGAAATATGTTTAACTGTTTGTATACAAAAGCATCAAATCTGCCCAAAGACGAACTGGGCAGAATCCATGGATAAACTGAAACAATGTCAACAGTCAGTAACCACTCATTATGCAACAAGCTGCTTAAAGTTTGGCACTGTGGATTTCCAGAGTGACCCAAAGCACTCACTGACTGATGGCTTGCTCCAGCCCATAAGGATAAGTACAAATACATAGATGAAAGGTCTGCTAAATTTAATCAAGGCATTTACTTACAGTCACTAATCTTAAGTTAGAAAATGTATGTATGTATGTATGTATGTATAACTTTATTTATAAAGCGCTACTTATGTACGCAGCGCTGTACAGTAGAATACATTAATATAAACAGGGGTATTAAAATAGATAAATACAAAGTATAACAATAAGCACAAATAAATACAGGATACAGTTGCAATAAGTTAAGAGTCAAAGACACAAGAGGATGGAGGTCCCTGCCCCGTAGAGCTTACAATATTTCAAAAATGAAAGAAAAGAAATAAAAACAATCCCAACTGATTACTTTGGCTCACCTGCAAAAACTGCTGCATATTGGCCACTGTCTCCAGAAAGGCCTCTATTTCCTCTTTGCTGCGCTTGTTCCCTTTGTACCAAGCACATTCTGTGAATGCACACAAAATGAGTAGCCTTGTTACAAGTGATTATGGCGATTTGAAAAACAGAGGTAAGCAATAGAAAAAGTGTATTTTATATTGGATGTGGTTATTATTGCATAGCGAAAAGTGTCAATTAGCATCAGGCAGTGAACAGGTACTCCAGCATGAACTCTGATATGCTTACCTTCATGTAATGTAAAGGCCAACCAGTAGTTTAGCCGCAGGAATGGGGTGTCATCCTTGATGCAGTTGACATAATGCAGCAACAAAGGACTTTTTAAAACGGAGCCCATCTGAGCAGGCAGCTAAATATAAGTGAAAACTACAGTCAGTATACAGCACCTTAAGAACAAAACATCTCTCACTCTCGGGAAACCACTACTCTCTAATGTAGCTTCCCATCTAACCCGCTTAAATGTTTATATATATTATATATATATATATATATATGTCTGTGGCAGCCGAAACGTCAGATCCTTTTTGCTAATAAATTTTTGATTTGTTTTTCATAAGACCTGTGAGTGCGGAACTTTGTCTTTTCGTTGGATTACATTAACCTGTTGTACTGCACCCAGGCATTTGTTCCAGAGTTTATAGGAGAGCAGGCACTCACGTCTTTTAGAAAATATAGTTGCCTGGGTGCAGTATAAAAATACAAATGTTGACAATAGAAACAAAATACCGCACTCACAGGACTTAGAGGAAAAAAAATAATGGAGTTTATAGTGAAAAACGTCAATCTAACGTTTCGGCCGTATCCACAGCTTTGAGAAAGGCTGTGGATACGGCCGAGACGTTAGATTGACGTTTTTCACAATAAACACATTATATATATATATATATATATATATATAAATATATTCAATGTAATATGTATTAGGGTTCTGGTCATTCATTGGGGGCTTGCACATATGCATTTCATTATGTACTCTTCTTCAGTGGCTTCTTCTTCATGCTTTGCTACGTTTGTACTTACAGCTTGGAACCACAGAATGCAGGTGAAACATAAGGCACAGGCTGCGTTTACTTATGTGTTTTCTTGCAGTAGAACACAAGGCAGAGCCACCGCAGGAAAGTATGTGGCAAAAGACTCATGCGAAAGATGCCTTAGGTCTGGGAGAGGGAAAAATACACAATGGTCCTTAATACACTGGGTTTTACCTCAAGTCTATGGATGTTGTCCAGCAGCTGTGGGAATGTTTGCAGTCTCTCTATAGGAAACGTTTGCTCATTGGAAACCAAGTTATCAGCAAGGACAGGCCCTTTGCCCCAAATGCTGCTATGTACAGGCGGCAGTGGATTACTGTTCCATTTCTGGGGTGAATCATAAATGACAATTACATATTTGCAACAAATTCACAAAGGCTTAATGGGCATAGCAAATCTCACACTGGAATACACATCTTAAAAGGTACAGTTAACATACTGCTTGTTTAGCATAAATATGTTCTCACCATTATTAATTTATTGTTTTGTATTTAACAGCTCAAATACAGCGTAAAGAAAACAGCTGCTTAAATTCTCATTACCATCCACCATTATTCATTTTTGGTTTTGTATTTACAAATTCAAATACAGTGCAATTAAAACAGCTGCTTAAAATCTCCTTCCCACTGACAAGGAAAGGAAAATAAAGCGTAGATGCCAATATGTCAAGCAACCCCAAATGTATTTAATCACAAACTTTTTCCCTAAACCAGTACTACTACTAAGTAAATACTGGTGCCATCACCTTGGTAGTATTTCCCAAGGCTGCCTTTTGTGGTATTTTTGGGTTCCTAGGTTGCAAAGCACACAAATTCCCTATTTTCCTAAAGTGCATGGTGTAAAGTAAAAGAAGTTAGAGATTTAATATACAAGGTTGCCTAACATATTGGCACTCCCATCTTAATCTGTCCTTGCTCTTTAAAATGGACACTGTCCCCATATGCACTAAGTAACCCATAGCAACCAATAAGATGTCCGCATTTAAACAGGTGACCACTAAATACTACCTGATGATTGGTTACTATGAGTTACTGCACCTGGGCAAACTTAGTGCCTTTTACTACATAGCCCCATACACTCCAAATTGTTCTCACTCTTTTCTGCAGATTGGTCCTTTTTTTAATTCATCTTTGCCCATTTCTGTCCCCCTGCTACAGATAATAAATATTTAACCTGCAGAAATGACAAAGTTATTGCAACGTATAAATGTTAATTTTTTAAATACTATGTAAGCCCCGACAGTGTCTGAGGGAAGGTCAGATTTATCAGCAGTTATGTAATTGTAATGGTGTACACATTAAATGCCTTTGGCCTATATGCTGTGTTGTTTAGTTGGCTTAAAAGAGAAAATGCAGACACTCACCCTTTTGCGAGAGTGAGATAAGATTTGTTCTTTTTCGCCAAGAATTATTCTACAGTCGCCAGCAGGGTTTCCGGCATTTCTTTTAGCGATTTCTCTCAGCTCCATCCTCCACAGAAAATGGGAACTTTTGAAATAACTCTGCAAACAAGTGAAAACTTAACGTAATGATACAAAAAGAGAAACCCCCACACCAAAGGATCTCTTTCCATAGGCTTACCTTAAACCTGCTTGGCAAAGTGAGTGAGACCAGCTCAGGACAAAATATCTTATATATAGAAAGAAGGCCAAGGAGGTGAGGCTGTAAACCCTGAAAAAAACCCATTATGTAATTCAGCTTGACTCTGTGTTAGAGAGGAACTGCTGTAAAATTAAAAATGTAATAAAAGCACCATCTCATTGGAAGAATACATTTTTAAATATAAATAAAAATGTTGTAGTTTATTCAGTGGGGAAAGTATCTGATGATACCTACCCCAGATGTGGGAATCTCAAAGCCTTTTCTCCATATGATATGGGCTTACTATCCCCTTCCTAATGTCCCCTATTCACTCAGATTTGACACTGCTTTGGTTTTTTTTAAACTAAATGTAACATTTTAAAGAGCCCCTGACCTGCATATATAACTACTGTAATGAATAATTAACCACCTACTGTAAAATACAAGGATATTATAAGTCACCAAGGAGTTCATCACCATATAAAGCAGCGGTTCTCAACCTGTGGGTCGGGATCCCTTTGGGGGTCGAACGACCCTTTCACAGGGGTCTCTCCTAAGACCATCAGAAAACACATAATTCCGATGGTTTGGGGGTCACCACAACATGATTTTATGGTTGGGGGGGTCACCACAACATGAGAAACTGTATTAAAGGGTCGTGGTATTAGGAAGGTTGAGAACCACTGATATAAAGGCACAAGGCCGGAGGTTTTTATACAGGTCATGGAACTCTTAGGTGACTTGTATGTTACATATGTTGCAACAATAAGGTACTTTATAAGAATACACACATTTCAGTGAATCATGTGTTCCGAATAATATATCTCTAAGCACTGATTATAATCAATGACATCACAAAGCAATGTTTATAAGGATATTATTTACAGAATATTTGTGGCTCTTGTGTATTATGTTATATATAAATAAAAACACGTCAGTAGTCAATAAGCCAACAAATATAAGTAACTAAAAACCTTAAAAGGGCATATTCTTCTATTTGTAATTTACATGTATTAATCACATAAATATCTATTTACCAAAATATATAAGGCCTTTTAGGTGTTGTTCTGAACTTATTTAACAAGCAACGTTACCTTTTTATTCTGCAACTCCATAAGTTTTCGGACTCTGAAAGGCCTCACTAGAAAGGTAAGAGAAATATTACTATCTTATGGGAATACCATAAAATGCAAACGTTTATCTAGCAATACATAAGAGTACAGGTATGGGACCTGTTATCCAGAATGCTCGGGACTTGGAGTTTTCCAGGTAAAGGATCTTTCCATAATTTGGATCTCCATACATTAAGTGGTAGATTTATCAATAGTTGAGTTTGATTTTTTTTCCTTGATTCAAGTTTTTTTGTGAGTTTAAACTCAAATTTGAGTAGATTTCTATACTGACAAAAGAAAAGCCTATATTACCTAAATAATCTGAAAGGCTTGTATCTTTACACACTTACCATGATCCTTCTTAGTAAGCAGGTACAGAAGATGGCAGAGGTAGGGGCACTATCAAGGAGACAATGTAACAGGAGTTTAAAAGATTACATCTTAAATATTTATGCCACACATTTGACATATATATGTCATATACATATATATATATATATATATATATATATACATATTATATATATAGACTACATTACTTTTTGTCCCAAAAGAGCTTATCTACAGTAACGTAACTTGACCAACACCCTACTCCCACATAGCTATGTCCCATTTGTGACATTTCTGAATTCTGAAGCTTCAAATCGCTGCAATAATAAATGGGACGACATACCAGATTGTCGTAATTCAGGAAACAGAAAAAAAAGTTGTAGAAGGAGGAGAGGATATCCTTGCAAGTAATATAATCAAACACAGTGATCAGCCATCGGAGGAACATGATCTACAAAAGAAGGATCAGAGATATTCATTATTATGCAGAAAGACATACTTGGGGGCACAATTTACCATTGTATAGCATAAATTGCCCTATAAGTATATAAAGCATGGGTGTCCCACACATTGGTAATGTGAAGTCTTGTTTTAGTAAAGCCATCACATGATAGTACAACCTCAAGTATTACACAGCAATGGAAGAAAGCAGATAGTGCTGTATTCAATAGGGGAAATATACCTCCTATTTAACCATTAGTTAAAATAAAGCTTGTGCTGAATATCCACAAGTCCTAGATGTATGGATTGTTATTTCTTAGTAGTCATTTATTAGTAGTCCCCTGAGAAGCCCTCTGTATAATGATCTGCTCTAGTTTTATTTTCGATTTTGCCCTGTTTAAAGGAGAAGGAAAGGCTAAGTCACTTGGGAGTGCCAAAATGTTAGGCACCCCCAAATGACTTAGATCGCTTACCTTTTACCCCGGGCTGGTGCCCCTGTACAGAGAGAACAGCACCAGCCCGGGGTAGCAGCGAGCGCTTCCTATTCACTTGCGCGCGCATGCACAGTAGAGTGAAAAGCCGAACTTAAACAAGAAAGTCGGCTTTTTACTCTACTGCGCATGCGCCGGCCCACGGATTTCGCCGGCAGAAGAAAAAGGAAGAAAGTAGCCTAACATTTTGGCACCCCCAAGTGACTTAGCCTTTCCTTCTCCTTTAATGCAAGATATAAAAAAAACCATATGCTTCCTAATAAAACAATATGAAAAAAGTATGTTCAGCACAAGCCCTATTCATTGAACTAATATTGAAAAGGGGTATTTTGCTATACTAATCTTAATGGTCTATTGGTCATTAGTTTATTCCATTCTGCCAAAAAAAGTAGATAAAGTCACAAGAAAAAGGTCAGTAATCTTTTTGGTCAAAGTGATGTTTTTGCTATATACAGTTAAACTACAAAGCAAATAAATCCCTTCTGTTTGGTTAAACAAGAAACCAAACAGAAGGGAGTTGCCACAAAATGCTACATCCACAATTATATATAAGAGCAAAAAAAGGGTAAGCCGGTTGCACCAAAAGGATGGAATGGCAAAAAGCTGGGGGGGAAATCTTATGGCTTTCCTTAGGAGTTCAAAGGACTAATTCAGTTGCTCAGGAATTGTACATTGTACCATGTTGGTACCAGAATAATATGATTATGTGCACTATATTAAAATGGCTTTTTGGAGCAGGCAGATGCAGTTACACCATTATAATGAGTATAAAACACTTTAAATTCCACTATGTCTTTGAACATCAAAACACAATGTCACAAAATATAAATGAAAGATTTTGCAGCAGAAACCATAAAAACAAGCCAGTTTAATACAGAAAAAAACATGCTATATATTAGTTAAATTACTATTGCTGTTTAACCCTAAATTTTACATGTATTGCTAAAAATATTGAAGTGAGGGGGTTTGAATACTTATTAACCAGTGAACAGCTTCTTTGAAATCTTTATAATACCTGCCATTCCTGTTAATATTAAGGCTGCAGCATCCCCTTAATAACTTCAAATTCATTCTCCTCCTCTAACTCACTTGGCCCCCTCCTTTATGAAGTGACTTTGGCTCTTGGCTACTGAGCATGCTCAGTTCCTCTCAACTCAGGTTACCAAACATACCCTCTAGTTTAGCAGCCACTTGAGAGATGGCACTGCTGGTTTCCATAGAAAGTTTGCTTTAGCTGTGCATTCTGCTGGAAAAACATGTGTTTTTCTCTTACCCTCCTCTATTGAGCTCAGCTTATTAAGTGTTACAGGGCACAATAAAAGCAAGCTCTGCCTGTGTAAGCCTGCATTCTTTACTACATAAACTTTACAGTGCACATGTGCTGTTTGCAATAAATGTCACAATGTGTCTTAGGAAAATGTGGTGGTGCTGGTGAACAGAGAGAATATATGCAATACAAATGGTGTGGTCTGAGTGGGGGAGATGTGCCCAATTTATCTACATGATAGGAAAATGTAAATGTAAGATTTACAGGTCTGACTCCAGTTTTCTAACCAAGCACCCCCATCTCCATTAACAAAAAAAAACCCACACACCGAGTTTTGGTGCTAAGTAGAAATATCACAACAACATTTTAATGTAGAATTTGTCATCATTAGAATGATGAATTGGCAAAACACCTGAATACGTTTGAATATGCATATTGATAGATGATAGAGAGCCTTTATGAAACCAGAGCTATGGAGGGAACAGCAAATGGAAAGCAATAACTGCAGAACTGCACATACTAGGTAACTAAGACAAAAATTACCTGAGTGTTGGCTGAACATTTCCCAGCACAGAACAGGGACACAGCCTGTATAATACTGCTTTGCGTTACTTCACTCGCAGGAATTAGACATTTCAGGAGTCGTGCATTTAAAGAATCCGCTAGAGGCGGAAAAAAAGGAGTTAAATCAATAAATTTCAAAACAAAACTAAATTAGAACAACCTTTGTGCATTACATGAATAAAACATTATAACTCATATAGAACTTTTCTATAATTAATCATCTCTACCGCCAAAATAGAGGGAATTAAAATTTCCTTTTCACTTTGTTCTTCACTCAGTTACAATCTATACTGTATGGCGACATGCATTAACACTGTACGACATTGCTTGCTTTTGATTTCTGCCTTTATTTTTCCTTCGTTTGTCTGTTGTTTTGTTGTCCAAATGAATAAACACTTAAGAAAAAAATTAAACATTAAATCAACCTTACACAATTGTATTGCCTCCAATAAGGATTAAAGGGGACATATAGCATAGTTGAGAGCCCCCCAAAATTGCAAGCAATAATTAATAATAATGTAGAGAAAAATAAAATGACAAAAAATGTAACTGAATTACCAAGGTTGCCACTCAGTACCAGGTTAAGCAAGACATTGATGGCATCTGGAGGAATCCCATGTTTCAACCCAAAGTTCTCTACTGCAAAGATGTGATTGATCAATGTATGGTTTTCCTTTAGAATGACCTTGCCCTTTACTGAAGAAAAGAAATGGCAGACAAGAGTTAGACAAGGATAAGTGCAAGACATGCCAATAAAGTGCGTAGTAAATGCTAAGCCCTTAGATAGAACATTTATTATGATGTAGACAGTGATATTCAGAGACGATATGCAAGTGTTGTTATATCTTTTAATTACATTGAATTGTTTAGCAGCCCTTCTGCTTGAAATTACAGCAGATGTCTGGTTGTTAGGGTCTAAGCTACCCTAGCAACCAGTGGTTTAAATGAGGGACTGGAGTATGAAAGAAACATAGGAAATAAAAAGTAATAAGAACTATCACAATAATGGAAACGCTATCTCTCTGTTTTACCTGTGGAGAAACAACAGATGTACATAGTGCTTTCAGGGAACCTCCACTAATGATCCACTAATAGCAATATAAATGTATCATTTACATATTGGTGTGTAATGGCTAACTATTGAAATTACAAGTAACACAATTTGATTACCAATACTCGCACACTTATTCTTCTGTGAGGCAGCTGTGAGACTAACTTTGTAATACCGTACCCATAGTGAACTGATTGTATCATTAATTATTGGATTTACACTGCCTATAATATGTACTGCCTATCTACCAATAAAAACCAACTTAAAGGAGAAGGAAAGGCTAAGTTACTTGGGGGTGCCAAAATGTTAGGCACCCCCAAGTGACTTAGATTGCTTACCTTTTACCCCGGGCTGGTGCCCCTGTACGAAGAGAACAGCACCAGCCCGGGGTAGCAGCAATCGCTTCCTACTTCCTATTCGCTTGCGCGCGCATGCGCAGTAGAATGAAAAGCCGAACTTAAACAAGAAAGTCGTCTTTTCACTCTACTGCGCATGCGCCGGCCCACGGATTTCACCGGGAGAAGAGAAAGGAAGAAGGAAGCGCTCGCTACAGGTACCCTGGGCTTGTGCTTTTTTCTCCTAACAGGGGCACCAGCCCAGGGTACAAGGTAAGCGATCTAAGGGGTGCCTAACATTTTGGCACCCCCAAGTGACTTAGCCTTTCCTTCTCCTTTAAAAAAAAACAGATAAAACAGACCAATAGGTGTTTTTTAGGTCAACTTACGACCCTCATTTGAAAGCTGAAAAAGGCAGAATAGGAACACAAAGAATAAAAAACAACAACATACTAAAAAATAATATTAAAAGGATAATAAGAACAGATTTTTCTATAACATAATAAAGTCAAAACAAAAACTAGGATCATACCATTCTTTAAGAAAAGAAGTGCCTCTTCCATTTGTTGTATATTGGCATCCTGGTTCCTCATGCTCTCCCTGTGTTGGCTGCGCCGTGGTTGCTTCTGCTCCATATTTGGACTTCATCTGTTAATTGTTCCAATGTGCTGAGGCTGAATATAATGGTTTTCTGAAACACAAAGTCTAAATGACTATGGCATGCAAATATAGATATAGCCAAACCATTACAATGGTATGATGTTTCTATGTATGTTTATTTTTATTTATATAGCGCTACTTATGTATGCACCACTGTGCAGCAGAACAATGCATTAACAGAACAGGAACCAATGCAATAAATAGAAACAAATAAAAAGTAGTCACATTAAAGATTGAGTGCTAAATGTCAGAGACACTAGAAAGCAAAACCCTGCCTCATAGAGCTTACAATCTAATACAGGGATCCCCAACCTTTTATACCTGTAAGCCACATTCAAATGTAGAAAGTGTTGGAGGGCAACACAAGCATGAAAAAAGGTTCATGGGGGTAACAAGAAGACCTATAATTGGCTACTTAATAGCCCCTATGTGGACTGGCAGCCTACAGAAGGCTCAGTTTAGCATTATACTTGGTTTTTATGCCTCCAAAACTTGCCTCATTATCAGAAATTAAAAAATGAGCACCTGCTTTGAGGCCTCTGGGAGCAACATCCAAGGGGTTGGGGAACAACATGTTGCTCACGAGCCACTGGTTGGGGATCACTGATCTAATACAACCACAGATGGAGAGCTTCTTGCTACCCTCACCATGTATATGGATTCTTCCACCTCCCCCAGCCTCAAATACACACAATTATAAACCAGTATTTGGTGGAATCCCAGCACTTTCTGCACTACTCCGATCCGGCCAGATTTTGGATGCAGCATTCAGCCACATTTACTGCGAAGCGGTTTTGCACATTACAAGTTCCCTACACTGCCCATTAATAGAAAGTGAGAATAAAAGGCAACACAATTCCTTTGGCCCCCAAGTCCACCTTCCCCCCTGCACAATGTAGTGGTAGATTCCTAGGGACCTATAAGACTTTCATTTATTAGCAATCAGTATTAAGGCACATAAAGGAGGAAGAGTATAGATTGATAGAATCAGCTTTATTTACAGAAGGTTGCAGGGAACCCTGCTACATAGACTGAATTCTAGAATGGAAGACATGGAAAGAAAGATGCCACTGCAGTCTAGCTGAGCTGATCGCCAGTCTAGGTGTCACTGAACTACAGCTCCCATCACACCGTGTAAGAGCTCAGCAGCTAACGGAGCAGCAGGCTGTAAGCCCCAGCTGATGAATGACAAAGTAACAGACGGTGCGCCTTGTATCATTCATATTGCCCTCAGCTCACTGCCAGGGAGTCGCTCCATGGCTACCCCAGGCGGCTTTTCGCAGAAGACGCAAACGTTGAAAAAAGCGAAAATGGGCGTGTCTGTATCAGACCAGTCATGGGAATGAGCTGCCGCCGTGACGGAGAAATACAGAATAAGCCAATACTTACACAGCCGTACCGCGCCCCGTTCGCTCCACAGCCCCATGAAGCTCATTCCCAGCGCACAGAGTTTGGCTCCTTGTTAACGTCACTAGCAATTCGAACCTAGCGCCTTCCCTAGTGCGCATGCGCAAACTTCCCATTTCCGGGAAGGATTATGACTAGCGGCTGAACTGAAAACGAGGCTACCATTCATTTTGGAACGCAAGCTTAAATTAAATCTAAATAGCTTATTGGGCATGCGTCTTTGCCGACATGTTTATTGAGGGCAGCGGTGGAAAGATAACCTGCTGATACCGGAAAAACTTCGTACTCTATGTTAGGAATGGAAGGCCGCCCCAATTATGATGAATACCCATATCCAGTGGTCTTTCTGCCTCCTTACGAGAATCCACCAGCATGGATCCCCCCGCAGGAGGTAATCTTACTGCTCACTTTACGGTCACAAGCTTGATATATGCTGCAGTGTTGCTGAACTACGTTCGGTGTTTATTTCAGGGAAAAAACACTATGCAAGAGAATGCAATTCTAACCAGTTTTCCAATATACATTATTTATACATGTTCATTGAGATAAAGTTATTTGTAAATATAATTGCTACTAATAAGCAATGTCTGTCTGGCTGTTTATAGTTATTGTTCTGACTCATGATACTGTATGGCAGAAGCTAGCGAATTAACAGCTGTTTTCTGGAACATTGTTTTAGGCTAATGTCCCACGGAGAGATTAGTCGCTGCCATTTTTAAAAAGCGAGTTACAGCTACAAGTCGATCGCTTTGTCTCTACATAGAGAAGAATAGAAATCGCCAGTTATAATCCACTTCGAATCGCTTTATTGAGTGATTTGACAAAGAAAACATTGTCATTCAAAACTATTGGAATTGCTAAAGGTAAAACCTACTGAGCAGGAAGTCGCTGCGATTTCCCCATTGCACTGAATGTAATTTCTAATTGTGGGCGGGTAAAATGACACCTGGATTTGTGGGAAATAGAATCGCTCTGTTGTTGAAATCTCTAGTAATCGGTTGTTAGGAAAAGACAAGCAGCTTGTCGCTGGAACTCGCTTTTTAAAAATCGCAGCCACTAAATCTCCCCATGGGACATTAGCATTAGTCAGAACCAGTGAAGAGAAAGGAATAAACATTTACTTTTTCATCAGCAATAACCTTTACAAAGAATGTTAGAACCACAGAAATTTTAAATGAATGTATATTGGAAAGTTGCTTGGAAATATATTTTCTTTGTGAGTGCATAGAGCCAATCAGTTGTGCTGTGCAGAATTGTGGGCTGTGGAATTGTGAGTCAGGCAATCAGTAGATTCTGGCAAATGCCAGAGGGGCTGCTGTAAGATGCTATAGGCCAGTGATCCCCAACCAGTGGCTCGTGAGCAACATGTTGCTCCCCAACCCCTTGGATGTTGCTCCCAGTGGCCTCAAAGCAGCTGCTTATTTTTGAATTACTGACTTGGGGGCAAGTTTTGGTCGCATAAAGCCCAATGTAAAGCCAAACAGAGCCTCCTGTAGGCTGCCAGTCCACATAGGGGCTACCAAATAGCCAATAAGAGTCCTTATTTGCACCCCCAGGAAATTTTTCCATGCTTGTGTTGCTCCCCAACACTTTTTCCATTTGAATGTGGCTCACGGGTAAAAAAGGTTGGGGATCCCTGCCATAGGCAGTCACTGTTTATTGCAGTTGTCCCCAACCAGTGGCTCGTGAGCAATATGTGACACATTGGGCTACTAAATAACCAATTACGGCTTTTATTAGCCTTTATTAGTCACCCCGAGTGTCTTTTTTTCATGCCTGTGTTGCTCTCCGACTTTTTTTCTATTTAAATGTTGCTCATGGGTAAAAAAGGTTGGGGAAAATCGATCATTCCAAGAAAATGGAAATCTATAGACCCCCCACTATTCACAGAATGGCTAACCAACACAGAGGATATTAGGCAAATGGAGGAAATAACCTTCATGATACACAATAAAAGTCACCACTATAGGAAAATATGGACCCCCTGGATAGACTATCTAAGATCACTATAAAACATCATCAAAAAACAGCCATCTACATAGGGCACTCTAGAAGTAAGATTTACAAGTTATAGACAATTGAATACTTACTGGAAAATGTAGACATGACTTGATGACGGCTTGCCTGAAAATGAAACTGTACAACAATGTAAAGACTAACATTTGCAATGTTCCCCTCCCTACCCCTCCCTTTTTTCCTTATGTACCCCCTCCCCATATTTACAAAATGATAAATAAAGAATTTAAAAAAAAAAAAAAAGGTTGGGGACCCCTGGTTTAATGGGTTAGTGAGAGAGTTTTGGCCTCAGTCTTGACCTGTTCTGAGCAATGAAAGGGTCACCAGTTGCAGCTGTTAAATAAATGTTATAATCTTGCAGGCACTGTTAGCAACCATACCTGTGTATTTATACGGTGAAACTTTGTAAGAGTAATATGACATTAGGCATAAGAATGGCTACCCAGCACAGTACAGTGAGGTGTTCTGGATTATATCTGCCTTTTTAGCCTTGTTTACAATACAGAGTGGTGTTTACTATAAATAGATCTGTTCATGTACAATAATCAGATGTAAAATAATAACTTTTTACAACTCATTCTAAAGGTGGCCATACACGCACCGATAATATCGTACGAAACCTCGTTTCTTACGATATTCGGTACGTGTATGGTATGTCGGCGAGTTGACCGATATCGCAGGAAGCTGCTGATATCGGCCGACTCGCCGATCGAACCAGTTTGAAAATTTTGATTGGGCGCCATAGAAGGCGCCTGACCAAAATCTCCCTTCAGAGCTGAATCGGCAGAAGGAGGTAGAAATCCTATTGTTTCTACCTCCTTACCTGCCGATTCAGCCCTGAATGGTGTGTGGCGGATCTGACGATGTTTTGTGCGACCGATGTATGGCCAGCTTAAGTCTTCAGTGCATTTGGCATGTTCAGCCCTCAAAAAGGCTTATTCATTAAACTGCACTGCAACCTCAGGGAACTGTAAAATGAATTGCAGATATCCTTATCATTTACTAATGTGGCACCAGGGAGTTTCACTCTGCTTTATTACAGGATTATGTCAAACAGGAGCAACAGTTGTAGTAGAATTAAAAGGTCCTTGCTTTCAAGTGATTGTTGGGATCATTTTTTTTTTCTTGTTTTTACTCACAGAGAGTTTATAACCCAGATTACAATAATGAACTGACAAATTTTCTCCCTCGGACGATTCTTTTGAAGAAGCCACCTGGAGCACAGGTAAGCAACTTATTTAAGGGGAAAAGGTAAACAGTAGATTTGAATAGAATAAAATCATCATAAACTACTTATTGGTTGTATATGGGTTATTTCTTTGTATTCTCTGCAGCTGGGGTTTAATATCCGAGGAGGGAAGGCATCACAGCTTGGAATCTTTATCTCTAAGGTAAATCTACCAGTTTAATCCAGGAACAGTCCATATTTTTAAGGAATTAATACCCAAACCATACTGCAGTCTGATCTTGATTTGTACACAGGTAATTCCAGACTCAGATGCCCATAAGGCTGGCCTGCAGGAGGGAGACCAGGTGCTGACAGTGAACAATGTGGATTTCCAGGATATTGAGCATAGTAAGGTACATGGCTGAGCTGAAAATTAAAAGTAATTAGTGGGTATGTGAGTTCATAGCCAAATATTTGCCAGATTGGTATCATAGAATTAATATGAAACCACGTGAAGTAATTGAACCCCACCCTTATTTTGTTCCATTATGAAGTGATGTGATCTAGTATTCGAAGTAATGGGTGGTGCACAGATTCTCTGGAAAGAAGAGGGACTTAAAGTCCCATAATCCATCAGTCCATGATGGAACAAGATAAGGGTGGGGTTGCATTACATACTGTGTGTAAAGGTGGCCATACAGGAATAGATTTAAGGATTCATGCGGCCCTCGATCTGATGGCTTCTATTCCCATAGTTTAAATCTGATTTGTTTGGTCCTAGGGCCAAACAATTTGGTTAACCTGATATCGCCCACCTCAGGTGCCCATATAGGGGGAAAGATTTAGTTGGTGACCTTGCCAAATGAGCGGATCCTATAGTGTATGGCCACCTTAAGGGATGTTGGGTAATTTCTTGTACAAGGTATCATGGTTTTCTTTCAGTCTATGCAAACAGGTATAATTGTGTTGAAAAATAGAATACATTTATAATTGTTTCTTGAAGTCAGGTCTTTATGCAGTTTTTCTACACAAGCCTTACTGAATGAGCTACAGGTATATATTTGCCTTTAAGCCAGTTTGTTGTATATATCCGTTCATTGTTGTTTTTAATTGTACTTCAGGCTGTGGAAATCCTGAAAACTGCAAGAGAAATCTTCATGCAAGTTCGCTACTTTCCGTACAGTAAGGGATCATTTATTATATACATCGCACCTACATATTCACAAGAAAGAGCTTTAATCCAGTGTAAAGTACTTACACAGTCTCCATGTAGTCTTCTTACGTTACATTAGCCAGTAACAGCCATTTGGGGTCATGGCTCATTACTGCAGTGTTGAGCTGATGCAGTCCTCCATCCAAAAGGAAAATGAAGCCTGCTCAAACAACATCTGGATGATTGCTGGCCAGATATTGGTTGGGGATGCCTGTCGAAGGGCCCTATACATGGGCAGATTAGCTGCCAAATTGGTCTGAAGGATCTGAATCAGCAGCTTAAATCTGCCTGTGTATGGCGCCTTTAGTCTACTGCAAATTGGAGAATGTAAGCAAAGATCTGAATACAATTGCTTGTGTTTTATTCAAGGCCAACACTCAAATTTTATAAATGACACCAGCCTGGGGTACTTTTCCACTGACCACAAGGCCCCCAGACACTTCCCAGCCGATACTTGCAGCTGTCCCAGACATTGCACACAACAAATTGACACCTCCCAGTGAAAACCACTGGGGGGCCTACTATATATGAGCTCTTGAATCATTCACACAGTTTTACAAGTGCAGTGTTTATGAAGCGGTTTTATTTTGTTTTCATGGCTTTTTTATTTCTGTAAATGAAAGAACAACTTTCAGCATCCATATATTTTTTTTAAAGAACTAGCCCCTCCCTGCAGAGTCTAAGAAAAACCCAAAGATGGCACCTGCTAGCTCTGCTGCACTATTCTACATCTATTGATCAGCTTTACAAACAAAGACACTTTCATTGAAATAAACTCTTCAGGGAGGCGGCAGTGGATGGAGGCTTTTTTCAGGGGGGTTGATTTTCATTTGACATACAGTGCAATGAAACTGTTTTTCTTTGCAGATTACCAGCGGCAGAAAGAGAGGACAGTGCACTAGAGCAAAGACCAGATCTTCCTTCATTGTCCACATCCACCCATTTTGTAATAGATGGTTTCGGAAAGGTCTGTGCTGTGACTAAACTTTGTCAAAGTTAGCCTGCACTTCTTTGGATTTTGATTGACTTATTTAGGAATGGGAGATCCGCAGAGAGTTCTGTAATATCCACACTGCCAATTTTCGTTAAGGTTGTATTATATATACTATAAATACTTCTCTATGCTTGTTTGAATGGCGCTTTTATATTTTGTTTTAATGCTTTATATTGGGATGTACAGTTTTTTTCTGTTCTAAAATCAGATTTTTGCTTTGAATCTTCTAAGTAGGGTATGCGCTGGAGTGATTATAAAGTTTACAGCACAAGGACATTTGACATTGTTCTAATAATACAGCAATCAATAATATGAAATTGGAAGAGTGACAAAAAAACAATGCCCCAAAAAAATTAAATCACATTTTATGCTTCTGGGTTGGGGTGTGCTTATGCTGCTTGTACATCTGTAATCTTCATAACTGTTCCACAGAAACACTAATAGGGGGTTTCTGTATGTAATAAAGGGTGCAAAGGTATCTAAAGATTTAATTGCCTATAAAAACTAGTCTACATTTACAGTTTAAAAACATGTTGTGTTTGTTGCTATGGGTTACTGCTCCTGGGCACCTGAGTGCCATTGATTACATATGGGGGTATGAATTTTGTTACTTAATTACTTAACTGACTGTACTGATTATTCTGTTGAATGTTGTTTTGTTTGTTTTGTTGTTTATCTCTGTGCTCTGAAACTGAAAGAATAATACATTTTTAATACAGTCTCAGTCTCTGTTTTATGTGGCAGGAAACATAATTTAACGTAATTTAACTGAGACAGTCATCCTCACTTATGATTGGTGCAAATAAATAAATTAACAAAAAAGCAAAGTATTTTGTTTTTTGCACTTTTCCCTGCCCTTTGAGCTCTAAGTCGTAGCTCAGTGCTCTGGCACTTGCACCAAGGTCAGTGTTAAATTATCCCTTATAGATTAGGACTGATTCACCTTGGAATGTATAATTTCAGACATGGCAAAGTTCAGCTGGAAAAGCCATAGCATACATACCCCATAAAAACTGCTGTGTATTTTACCCAAAAGAATACAGTTGCACATAACACTTTCCCACCCTGGCCTGTGTATGCACCAATCTGAGTATACTAAAGCTGGCCATACACGTGGCGATCTGACAATGTCACAACATTGTCAGATCCGCCACACACCATTCAGGGCTGAATTGGCAGGTAAGGAGGTAGAAACAATAGGATTTCTACCTCCTTCTGCCGATTCAGCGCTGAAGGGAGAATTTGGTCAGGCGCCTTCTATGGCGCCCGATCAAAATTTTCAAACTGGTCCGATCAGCGAGTCGGCCGATATCAGCAGCTTCCTGCGATATCGGTCGACTCGCCGACATACCATACACGCACCGAATATCGTACAATATTATCGGTGCGTGTATGGCCACCTTTAGAGCCCTCTGCAAAAATTCACGTTCTATTTGTTAAAACCAGGACCAGATATTTCTCCTATGTTCTACCTCCATCAAAATGTTTGAAGCTGTAAGCTGACCAGTAAATACTAGAAAAGGTTTGGTGCAATCTGGCCCCCTCGTTTGCGTACAGATTATTCAGAGATAAGCCTAAGTGACATGACTGTGTGCAGAATACCTAGGCATAATAGTAAGATATTATTATTGCAGAAAAATAGATGTTAAACTCATTTAAGAATCACTATATTGCCTTCCCTGCCTCTAATGAGGCACATCAATTACTTTCACTTTTATTTCCTAACTTCCTTACATTCCCCTGCCCTCATTGCTGAGGCTTCAGGGTGCCTTTCTGGCACATACATCAGATCTTGGGATGATACAAAGCTTTGCTGGATAACTGTTTCTAAAAAACGGTGCCTGCTTTTATGTTACAATTGTGGATTCCAAAATAGTGAAGGACACAATAAATATAGCGTAATTGAAGTACATTTCATTTTGCTGGACTAACATGATAAAATAGGATTTGAAATTTTTTCTTAGGGTCGTAGTTCCCCTTTAATGAAAGCCTAAAAAATATTTTTTGTTGGGTTTAATTGCAATTAAGTTCAGGAAAGTGCCTGTGACTGGTGTACAGCTGTTTCTATTAGCTATGGCCATGCTCCTATTGATATGAGGCAATGCACTCAAACCATTTTATTTAGGATTATAACTGTTATAAAATCTTACAATCTTACAAAGACACTAGCATTTTTTTATTTAGTTTTTATGGTAATTTCTAGGAATTATCTAATGACACTGAGCATTGTGACTGACTACCTTACCCGTTGAGATTTAATTTTAGAGGAAAGCGGGGGATCAATTAAAAATGGCCTGAAATCCATTCCTAAGCTTTTTTCCTTGGAAATTAGCTTAAAATTAGTGAGAATAAATGTTCTACAGAGGTGCTATGGAAATGTCAATGTCACATGGTTATATGGCTGTGCACACAGTTCACGTAATAAAACCAAGCTTAAGTTTAATGGCAAATTAGACTAATTGTTGAGGGGTATATTTAGTTACTTCTTAGCACCTTTAATTGACACATCACCAGAGCCATGGGTGACAGTAAGGGTCCCACTCATCATGTCATGTCCTCTGTCATCACATAAAATCCATTTATAAATGCCGTGGATTATCCATCAAGTTTTTACTGCTGGAATTTTTTTCCACTTGAATTTTAAAACAGCTTTAAATACCACATGCTGCATTCAGGCAGTGTAAAAGAAAACACACACCTTTCTATATTTTCTGTTTGATTTAAACTTCATTTTACACTGGCTTTTCAAAAATGAAAAGCATGTTATATAACATGATAAATAGGGCCCCTATCAGCAGGTACTGAATTTGAGGGGCACTAATGCTGCACATCTCCCTGTATCAGATGGAAAGTATTCCCTGTCTCTGCAGTTTGTACCACAGTGTCATGGCTCATACCACAATTCATTCCCTTTGCTCTTTGGATTGCAGGCTTCTATGTGGACTGCATACGGCCAACCAATGATTACAATTTTACCCTCATTTTGTGGTATTCACAATTATGTAATGCCATTGACTTCTTCTCAACAATAGCAAATAACCTTAGGGAGAAGCCACCAAGCAACATGGTTTTGCTTTCTGCCTATGGAATTTGTCTATTTGGACAACCTAAAGCTGGAATTAGCGCTTTGAGTTCCAGCTGACAGTTCACAGGTAAGGTTTAATAATTACAAGGTGCAGGGAGATTTAAGTCACTGATTAAGTCACTATAAATAATATTACTAATGTAGGAAAAGTCTTTGACCCATTTCCAGAGGAGCTGGTAACAAAATGACAAGGAACATGCAGATTTCAATTCTAACATTGCTGGGACACTCTTATCAGGGACATATTTATATATAGGAACTTGTAGGCCCATGCCTAGGGTGGCCGCTTTAGGGGGTGGGCCACCCGTGCCTATATAGCAAAATAATAAGAAACACAAAAAAAAATGTAATGCCACTGAAGGTGTGGTTAAATCTGGCAGCAGAGCACAGTACACAAACTGTATTGCACATGAGTAGATCACCAAAGGAGGAAGGGCTGTCCGTTACAATCCGGTGCCAAGGGTGCGCTGGGCAAACATGGGGCCATGACTACAGATTCAGGAACACCCTGAACCAGGCTAATGCCGTGTGGGGCATATTTTCGGCAAGCTGAAAAACGATTGCCGAAAATATGCTCCATGCACTCAAAACTCTACTTGCCTGGGCCTGCATACGAATGAATTGAATACGTTCGGGTGTAGGCACATGTAGCCGAAATCCGCATAAAAACGCAAGACTTTGCATTTTCTCACGTTTTTATGAGGATATATGCTACATGTGCCTACACTCGAGCGTAACAATTTGGGTGCCGGCACAGGTAGGGGGAGTTTTGAACATATTTTCGGCAAGTGTTTTTTTGGCATTAGCCTTACACACAGCAAGGAAACAAGAATAGCAACGTCTAAGCAATGTTGTTTGATGTTAATAGACCCCTTCGCTTTGCACTTTGAACCAAAGGTATTTGTGGTGATGTTTTTTTTTCAATTGCTGAGTAGCTTCTGTTTATGGCCACCTTTGACTCTCCTGAAAGCCCGACTCCATTAGACTGACTATTGGTGTAATGCTAAAATAAATGCAGGCAAGGGTACTGTCTGCACACCTGTGCTGGTGTAAACTGAAGCACAATAACGGGACTGTATGTCCTGACGCTGCTTGCTCTGCTCCTTGTGACACCCTGCCTTTATTCAAGCCAATGACCTGCTGTTTGCTTTGCAGTCTGCATTACTGCTTTATCTGAGCAGACAGCTAGATTCCTTGTTCAGTGCTGTGTTCTCCCTTAGGGCTTGTACAGACAAGTGTTTCTTCCTGCACTCCCCTGCGGTGGCATGCTACTGAGTTACTGACCACAGGGGAGCGCTGGAAGAAATGCATCCCATTCTTTTTTATGGGGCTGATTTAACAAAGGTACATGTAAGCACCTAACGCAGGTGGAATGCAACATACTGCAACACCGACTGGTAAATAAAGCATTAAAGAGTTTATTAGATGATCCCATTATATATTTATACATAGTAATCATGTAGTTACCAAGATAGTTATCAAGAGCGTAAACAAACCCAACCTAGCAAGTCTTCCTTTATAACTGAGACTTTCCATACCCTTTACCAGCTTAGTTGCCATTCTTTGGACCCTCGTTAATTCAATAATACTCCATTTGAGCACTGGAGACCAAAACTGAACGGCATATTCTATATGGGGCCTTACCAGTGCTCTGTAAAGTGGAAGCATAACCTCCTCCTTCCTTGAGTCTATGCCCCTTTTAATACAGCACAACACCTTGTTTGCCCTTGCCACTGCTGCCTGGCATTGCTTGCTACAGTCAAGTTTATTATCTTTAAGGACTCCAAGGTCCTTCTCCATTATGGATTTGCCTAGTGCAGTCCCATTAAGGGTATAAGTGGCTGCATATTTTTACATCCCAAGTACATGAACTTAAAG
The DNA here is from genome assembly GCF_000004195.4 of Xenopus tropicalis. Lineage (NCBI taxonomy): Eukaryota > Metazoa > Chordata > Amphibia > Anura > Pipidae > Xenopus > Xenopus tropicalis. The sequence continues at coordinate 38,877,103 of NC_030684.2, read as the reverse complement.
TTATCAACATTGAATCTCATCTGCCACTTAGCCGCCCAGATTACCAGACCCTGTTGCAAGGATTCCACATCCTGAATGGGATTGATTGGTGTTAAACACCTATATGGATTACTTAGGGTAGGGTATTGTAAGTACCCTACCTCCTGTTTTAGTAGATGGACAGCCAGAATATGCAATTTCCAAACTGGTAGACTCCTGAAATTTCAGGGTTAAGCTTCAGTATTTGGTGCACAGGATAGGCTACAGCCCAGTGGAGAGATCATTGGTTCTGGCTTCTCATATCCCAGAACTTGTGGCCCTCCTTTAAGGGGCAGGGGGGTATAAAATCTGTCCTGTCTGGTTTGGAGCTGGTGACCTGCTGTTTGCTATGCAGACTGCATTACCGCTGCTGTAACAGAGCAGACAGCTAAGCTCCTAGTTATATGCTGTGTTCTCCATTAGTTTCAAGGTAGCCATTGTAAATTTAGCTGTTGTTAATCTGATCACATGCTCAGGGTTAGCCTAAAAAATGCCCAGCTCTGTGCTCATTCACTGCTCCTTGCAGGTCAAGCTTCCTTGGTGCTCTGTTTCCTGTTCCTGTTTCCCTGGTCATGTCCCGTATTGTTTTCGTGGTTTTGACCCAACTTGTTCCTAACTTTGAGTTGGTCTCATAATTCTGCAGTTATTTTCTGGGACTGGCCTGTCCCCTGTGGGAGTCTCTGGATTCTTGTGAGGCAAGATTTAGTGGCACTCGAGGGGCTGAGGGCTAGACAGAAGAGCACAGCTTGACCAGAATCTGCTCACTCCCCTGGGGTTTGGGTTGCCATACATGACACTCCTTCTATAGAATCGTGTATAGTGCTGGCACACACATGCAGTCCTTTGAGTAAGCATTTGATGTTAGCTATTTGTAAATGAAACACTTCATCATATAACTGAATCTTAGAGCCAGAAGAAGGCGTAAGCAGCAGAGTCACGGGCCTTGGGCACAACAGGAGAGGGTGCTAGGCACATACCTCTTACCTGCCTACACCTTACCTGGCCTGTTTTTAACTGTGCAGCAGGATGGTGACAGGTATTTCTTGTGTGAATAGCAAACTCAGTGAGAGAGAGAAGGTATGATGAGCGGGGTGCACCAACATTAGGTGGCACATGGGGGGAGAGTGGGTGGTCAGGTTAGGATGACACCAGAGAGATTGTCAAGGTTGCCCTTCCTTGCTGGCCTAGCACTGCTGAATCTGTTTCTGCATGTGCTGTTTACAAGCTGCTTATCTTCATTGGTCCTTCCACAGAATCCTGTGTGCTGCTGATTATTGCAAGGGTATTGATAAATATTGCACAGGGTTCTATGGTGCCAATAATAAATGCAAGTTGCTTGTAAGCAGAACAGGAATGGGAAGCTTTAGTCCTTTTATACTAAGACAGAATGGGCCAACAGCCATCTCACCCGCACTTCTTGAGCACTTTGAGCTAGCAACCATACTGATACACTGGCACTCTGAGCCGGAAAAGATTTCATAAACTTTTATTAGCAATGCACTGAACCCATCATTTCTGGATTTGGGCGAATATCCAAAGCTGTGTAAGGACAGTGAGCACCCACCGGGTGCTGTTTGATAGGGTGTCAGTCTCGCTGAGTTGCCAATAGTATTCAGTAGGGAATTCAGTAGAGCTGGAACTTTGGGAAGGGCATCATTTAATTAATTAATAAAATTAGAAGTCATTCATTGGTTTCCTGCTGTCGTCAGTAAATTGGCAAGTTGATTGGCAGGCAGGCAGATTTTTGGTCACAAAAGCATGCAAACATAAACAGACAGAATCAGAGACTACAGTTTGTAGGAACTTGTCCCAAAATTTTAATTTAAAGTTATATATTTACACTGATAAAAACAGGGACATTTTCATTGACAGTGTCAAAGACGCGGCATGTTTAAAAATCCCATTAAAATTTGAGGCGCATGAAAAAATACACATCAAAATCAACACAGACTGCAATAAAGTGGAGTATACAATAGCAATCCTTTCAGTTTAGAGAAGTTGATACGGGAAATGTTATGTTGGGGTTCATGGCTTCTTTTTAAAATGCACATTATTTGGGGCTCTTCCAACGGATTATACAGGGGACTTGCTATTCCTGGGACATGCCCAATTCAAACGTTATTGCGGTTTGGAGTTTAATATACGGTATCTGCATCATCAATCCCCGTGCCAGTTATACAGTCATTCAGCTGATGGAGTAACTTCTGAATGAACATCTAGAACTTTCGGGAAAAGCTGTGAAACATTACAAAGAAGATGCTTCCCTTTAAACGAAAACTACATAGAAATGAGCTTTCTCTTGATATTCATTTCTCTTATATTCTGTAGGTGTGAGATTGCAAGCACTAATCTATACACACACCTATGCACACAGATGGAGAGATCAGATCCACCTAATTTACTTAACAAGCCAACCCCCTACAAAGGTTGAAGAATACTTTCTAATGTGGAATGTTCCATTTTGTTTGGCAAAGTAAATGTAAATGTTCATATTCAGTAAATACAACTGCTTGGTGAATGTATGGGCTATGGAGTGCCCTCCCTCTCTCAAAAAGGCAGAGGAAAAATAGGAACTAGGAATGATAACATACAGGAAGCCATTTACAAATGTCCCTGACACAAGTGAAAGAGCAGTAAGGGGAGCAAAATTGTACCCCTTGATGCTCATTTATTTGGCACTTGCATTTGGGGCACAACTCTGCACCATGCACTGGATACAAAATCTGCCACAGGGTGCAGAGTGGGTGCTGGCTGAGACAGTGGGGACAGGGCTCCTCTGCACCATCAAAGAGTGCAAAGTGTGAAAAACACTGCTCCATCAATTGTATTGAGCTCTGCAGAGAGTAAAGCACGGATAGCAGGAGGGGGATACAGACAATGAAAAGAGCAGAAGAAAGTCACAGTTTTGTCATTTTTTTTCTTCATTTTTTGGAATGTGCACAGTGGTGGCATTGGATTGTCATGCATGCTCCCCAAATTGGGAATGAAGGGCAATACCAGAGACCCAAACCCATATAGCAGGTCAGCCTTGTCCCACCCTGTTGGGTGAAAGAGCTTTGCATAAAGAGGAATTTTTACAGTGAAGGGTCTTTTAAACGGCAGCTCACAGAATCCTATAATGATAATAATAATAATAATAACAACACTCCTGGCACAGAGGCACTGTATTAAGGGATCAGATATAGGTATGGTAAATAATGGAGCTACAAATGAGAAGAGGTTAGCGAATACATTCCAACATTCCCAGTTGAAAAATTTTAGGCCACATCCTGTCTCCCATGGGCGTTGCCACATACACCCGCTCACTTTATAGTAAGCCCCTTTTCTGCCCACGTTTAATTTAATAATGCAGCACATAGTGCAAAATGTAAATCACCATATTCTATTTTTTCGTCCACTACAGCTTGCACTTTATTTGGCAATGTATGCATTAATTAGAGTGCTTGTTTCATGCAACTTGTAGTAAGCATATTCGGAATGGAGATGGCGTCACTTTCGCACATGGTTAATATTGACATTAGCTTGCTGCAAGTCAGTAGCAGCTTTCTATGTAACCTACTAGTACTACCTGGAACTACCATCACAACCAAGATGGCGGTAATTCTAGGGTTCCCTAGAATGCTCTTGTGCATAATTCATGAAAGCCGCCTGGGTGAGTGCAATGGCATTGGCTGCAAATTGCTAGGAGCCTGTATGGGAACAGTTGCAAATGTCATCAGTATGTATTTTTAATCCATTTTAAAGCATGGCACTTGATTGTAAATGAGTTTTTGTGTGTGAAAATAGAAATATTGTGGGGGTATGACCACAAGGAACAGGGTTAGCAGTATCAGCACTATATTAAACCTCTTTCTACCTCCAGTCATATACACATTGGCTATGGTGCACTACGTTCTGTTACAGAAATGAGAAGCAATTCATTCTATCACACTTAAGCAGGCAAAATATTTCCCAGACTCACTGGGGCATAATGACTGATGAGCCGCATCACTATGATGTCACTAAATAACGCTGCAATGTTCAGATTCTAACTTGCATTTCCTGGTGTGCCCTGGGGCAGTTGCATAGAAAATGTATGTATTCAATGGCACTGCCAGTGTGTGTGCAATGGTGCCCTGTGCCTATATCTGGTGGTAATTCATGGGAGCTGTCCTACTGTGTCTTGCTGCAGACAGACTCTGTGAGAGAGGGATGCTTACCCTGCCCAATTTGGTGCCAGTGCACTTATTGGCATGTGTCCTTTTGCATGAAAAGTTTACTGCTTTTGTAGCTCGCTCACATATATAATATTATTATGCCACAAAGCCCGGCTCATCATTCCATGCAAACTGCCCTTTGCTGAACAAGGAACAATTTCTTCATGGGGTTTGTGTAATGAGTGCTCCCTGTTTATACCACACCTTTATAGTACAGGTATCGGACCCCTTATCCGGAAACCCATATTTCAGAAAGTTCCGAATTGGGAAAGGCCATCTCCCATAGACTACATTTTAAAAAATGATTTCCTTTTTCTCTGTACTAATAAAACAGTATCTTGTACTAAGATATAATTAATCCTTATTGGAGGCAAAACATTCCTATTGGTTTTAATTACTGTTTAAATAATGTTTTTAGCAGACTTAAGGTAGGAGATCCAAATTACAGAAAGACCCCTTATCCGGAAAACCCCAGGCCCCGAGCATTCTGGATAATGGGTCCCATACCTGTATAACAATTAGGGAAATTGTACATTGCCACCCTCTTCATGATGGCAGCTTTGGCCTGTGTTTAAAAGGAGCGCTGTCATTCCTTACCACTTCCTGGTACTTCCTTGCCGATTGCTCGTGAGACTGAGGCAAATTGTTTGTTAAAAAAAAAATTGTGCATTTTTTATAACTAAACCCGCTTAGTGCTTTGAGCATTTAGGTTGCATTATTAGGACAGAGAAGCACAGTGAACACTATTTTGGTAGAAAGTTATGAATATAGCCGATTCAGTTAGCAAATAGCCAAGTCAGTGCAGCATATAGTAACATTGGAGCAAAAGTGCAAGTCATGTACAGCAGCTAGTCAAAGTTAAAGGTAAACAGTTAGTATGTTATCGAATGTCCAATTCTAAGCAACTTTTCAATTGGTCTTTATTAATTTTAATTAATTTTTTAATTATTTGCCTTCTTCTTCTAACTCTGCAGCTTTTCACTGACCCCTGTGCCAAAACACTATTGCTGTGTGAGGCTACAGTTTTATTGTTATTGTTACTTTTTCTAACTTCTTTTTCTATTCAGGTCCTCTCCTATTCATACACCAGCCTCTCATTCAAACCACTCCCTGGTTACTAAGGTAATTTGGCCATAGCAACCAGATACGTGCTGTAACTCCAAACCGAAGAGCTGCTGAATAAAAAGTGATAAAGCTAAAAAACTACAAATGACCAATTGCAAATTGTCTCAGAATATCACTCTCTACATCATACTAAAAGTTAACTCAGACCAACTTGTATTGGTCTAGGGCCACTTGGATAAAAGGAAACGAATGTCTGACTGCCTTTTCTGCATGTTGTGCCTTTTTGGCCTATTTTTGGGCAAATAAACCCCATTAACATGTAAAGTGCAATGCAATCAGACAGAGGCAGTAATATGATGCCCAGTTAGCTAAGACTTACAGCAGTGAAACCATTGCTTCTACTGGTAGCACTATTAGTTTTTGTAACAAATGTATGTAGCATTGAGTACAACGGGGCAATTTTCAACGCCACCCAACATGGTTAATGGCAGCTGTCCTGCTTTCCTCTGGATCAATTTGTAGCGTGTTTTAAAAGGCTGAACTTGGTGGAATTATATTTTATATTAACATTAGATACTATGAATCTATCAAGTGGCATAAATAGAGCGCGAGCACTAACGGCAGTGTTAGAAGAAAGGTTAGCAGGAACATGTGTGCATATTGTACCTGTAGAACATGTCTGGGTGTATGTAGCCTTTTCCTCGTGTCCATATATTTTCGCTTGTCCTGGGCATTTTGAAATACACATTTTCAGTCACTTAGTGCAACTATACAAAACAATTACTTTAAAAATGAACACTTACACACAAATCAACTACATAACCACCCCTCTGGGGCAAATTCACAGTGAGCAAAGGGAAAGGGCAATAAAAAAATTCACAACCAAAAAAAGTGGTTTTGCCCCCTCCAGTACCAGGGTGTCTGGGAAAGGAGGCGAGCGGTTCCACAAAATTAAGTGGTGAAGGGAGAAGGCAATGGTATACTTATTTTGGGATTATGCCTTTGATAGCAGATTCACGGTTGACATAGGTAGCCCAATACACCAGATTAAAGATGGCAAACAAGACAGGGAAGACAATACGAGATATCTTGTCGATGCGGCTGACGCTGTTATAGGTCTTCTTGCACTCCATAGGTTTGTGCTCCAGGTGCCGTGGTGACAGGGGGGGCGGCGGAGGCTGGAGGGCCGCACTTTTGGCAATGGTAGCAAGAGCGGGTTCCTTGATATTCAGGGTGTACGTCGTCCCCACTATATTATACGTCGTATTCGACTTCTTTGCGAGAATTATTGGCTCCTTCTTCTAAGGATAACAGACATAGTGATTATTGTTTAACTCCCAAATATACGTAGAAATCATTTTCTATAATAATTCAGCCAGTAGTTTTTCTTCTACATTCAAAACTTCATACTGGAAAGTTTATTAGCAGGGCATAAGCATAACTAGTGCTAGTTATGCACAGAAGGTGATAGCCAAAAGGCCACCAAGTATGGCTACTAGATGGGTACTCATCAAATTCCCATGAATCAGAAGTAATATTAAAGTGGAATTCAACCCAAAAAAAAAACAAAACTTAAGCAATATATAATTTTTAATCTAATAATATGATTTGGAACCTTTACCTAAGCCTGGCCCCCTGCACACATGATGTCAATAAGGAAAGGAGCATCACAGTGCAATGCATTGTAGGTTAGTGCCTCCACCCCAGGAATTCAAATGATGCAGAAAGCTGTATTGTAGCTGTATTTTAGCATGTAAAAATGGTATTTATTCATTATTTTTGAAGGAACACATTACAGTGATAGGTATTTTAGGGGTTTCTGTGTTGGGGCTCATTAAAAAATTTTGGCTTGGAAGCTGGAGTTCCCCTTTAAAACAGCTTTTTGCTCTAAATCTAGTACCCCACAGCAAACAGCAGCAGGTAACAGAGGTATGCTCTTCAAAAGCTTTAAACATTTGCTAATTTATTACCCCTTTGTGCTATAGCATCTCGTTCCTTGCCAATTAAAAATGGAGATTGGAAGCCAGTCATGGCCCAGGACCAGTGACTCATTTTACAATTTTACTCTTTTACAATTTTAGCGAAACATTTAAAAATTAAAAGTCAGAGGGGGCAGGTGCGTCTTTTAGGGAGAATATAAACTACCACAAGCGTTAAGCAGCAATCAAAAGGCTAACATACAACAGGATATACTTCTTGCTTTACTTACAAGGACTTAGCCCCAATATATTGGCTAGTAAATGTTAAATGTAAAGTATAATGTGAACAAGGCCAAAGGGCCTAATGGAGGGCCAAGGGGCCCTTGAGAGTTAGTTCAGTTTTAGACAGGCCATGTTTATGATATTATAAATTACCCTAAATTAGTTTTCATCACTAATTCCTAGAGCATCAACCATTAGTTACCGGTAATGCTTCCCTTTAGCTAGTATTGCTGGTCAGCAAAAGCCCAAAACAATAAAGAATCTTTTTGCCAAACTTTGCCAGTGAAACAGAGCATTCTTGCATTCTCACCTTGAAGTCTTGCCCTTCTTGCCCTCTTTTGCCATCCCAGGCCCAGCCTCTTTTGGTGAAATAATTGACAGTAGCAAATTCGATGAGTGCAGAGAACACAAAAGCATAGCACACTGCCATAAACCAGTCCATTGCTGTGGCATATGCAACTTTGGGAAGGGAATTTCTGGCACTAATACTCAGGGTTGTCATTGTCAGCACAGTGGTTACTCCTGTGGGGAGAGGAACAGAAGTCTGTAGCATGACCAAGCAAGTTGGCAAATACGTCTGCTATGGATAAGTAGGGGTACTGCAATGTAATTTTAAGCAAATGGGGCCAATTACTTTTTGGCTGTGTGTGCAAAAATTATTATTATTATTATTATTATTAATATTGCATACATGGAATTCCCTTCCTTAACCAGCCATACTGGCAGATACATTATATAGCTTCAAGAAGGGGTTGAATGGCTTTTTAGCAAGTGAGGGAATACAGGGTTATAGCGATAGCTCTAAGTACAAGTTGATCCAGGGACTGGTCCGATTGCCATCTTGGAGTCAGGAAGGAATTTTTCCCCTCTGCAGCAAATTAGAGGCTTCAGATGGAGTTTTTTGCCTTCCTCTGGATCAAGTAGCAGTTAGGCAGGTTATATATAGGCATTATGGTTGAACTTGATGGACGTATGTCTTTTTTCAACCCAACTTACTATGTTACTATGTTACATATTCAATATTGCAACATATACATTATTTTTCATAACACAAAAGTTTTGGTGAGTCATGTGACACATTACATCACTAAGCAACATGTATTAGGATATATTTTTCAACTTGTCTCTTGTGCACTATAAGTATATAATTTACAGGTTAGGTGTGGCTTGTTAAGCAATAGTTTAGACATAATTTCCCTATTAAAAAAATGTCTTACCAAAGACAGTCCTAGCTGGAACAGATTCCCGATTTAACCAGAAAGAGACTTGTGACAGAATGACGGTCATAATACATGGTAGGTACGTCTGGATTACAAAATAACCGATCTTACGCTTCAGATGAAAGTGAGTTGTCATAACAATATATTCACCTAATGAGGAACAACAGTTACTAGAGATTGCAGAATAATAAGTTATGATGCTCGGATAGAAAGTCCACTATATGGTTTAGGTAAACTGAATATAGGTCTGATACAATATGGTGCCTTTATCTTTGTTTGAAAAGGGAACTATATACTATAAATATATATATGTTAAACAGGGTATATCTATTTATAATTCCCCTTCAAATAAACAGTAATGCAAGTCACTGAGTTCACTGCAGCTAGTAGCTAACCTCAGCTGAGGAGCTATCCGTAGGCACGCTCATACAATTAATGCAACAATCCGTTCACAATCTGTATTACATGGATCCCTTCAGAAGTTTATGGCATATGTCCCTGATCATTGCTGGCAATATCACAGCTCTCATTCATATGACAAAAGATAAATATTAACAAATAGCATGTTATATACACACAATTACACTGTACCCTGAAGTGTAGCATATTTACTATCACTTGTATCTGTAGAAGAATTTTTATGAAATGGATTTTCTTGTTTTGCCATTAAATTGTAAAATACCTTCAAAATGTTCCCTTTTGGTGCTGTAAATTTTGATATAAAGTTGACATTATAACATTGTTATTAAGTCACTAACATTGGTGCTGAATTGTGCCACGGCACCCACTGCAACAAATCAGCAATTAGGTTTGATCAGTTCACTTTATTATTACAAATTAAAGTAAATATCTGGTTGGTTGCTGAGGTTAACAGTGCATATTACACGTGTTAAGGTGGCCAAACACGGAAAGATGTGCTTGTTTGGCGAGGTCACCAAGGGAGGGGATCTTCTCCCAATATGCCCTCCTAAAGGTGGGCAATATCAGGCTAATTTAATCGTTTTGGCGCTAGGGCCAATGATCAAATTACAACATCGGGTATAGGCAGTGTCGGACTGGGATGCCCACCAGAGGACCTTAGACCATGGGCCCACTCTCCAAACAATTCTTCATCCACTTCTTACTCCTTATATATTCCTAGTTTTTTTTATCTTTACATACTGTAATCTATTCTTCTATATATTTAGTTGCTTTGTTCCCATAGAAAAATAAGTAATGCCCATGAATGAGGCCAAATGGCTAGAAACTGACACCTGGGCCCACCGAGAATTTTCCTGGTATCCCTGTGGGCCAGTCCGACACTGGGTATAGGCACCATCGGATCGGAGACTGCATAAACGAGCCAATGCGGCCCTAGATCCGACAGGAAAATCAAACCTGCCCAATCACGATCTGGCCAATTTTAGGCCAGATGTCGGTTGGGTAGGTCCATTGGGGGTGCCCATACACAGGCAAATAAGCTGCTGAATCGGTCTGAAGGACCAGAATTGGCAGCTGAAATCGGCCCGTGTATGGCCACCTTTAGTCAATTAGCTCTTGTGCCATTAATGTTTTTGATTCGTTTCTATAATAAAGATTCTAATTGTTCCTGATTGAGAGAAAACTGAAAGCAGGTTCATGAACTGCAGGCTGCTTTATAAGAGGCCGAATACCGATACATGCCTGTGCTGGAGCGGATTGTCTCAGTCCCCACTGCCACACCCAACAGGTCATATTGATTGAGCCGAGAGCCATCAGGTGCAACAGCTACAGATTTGTTAGAGCCGTTAGTCCAGGAATAAACAACCTCTGTCTTGGGGTACGCATCTAAAGATACAGAAGCAGAGTATTCTTATTTCGAAACATAGCTACTGAGGTTGAAAAAAAAAACATTTGGATAATTCATATTTAGCTATAGGTTAATACAGAGATAAAAATGCGGGGTAATCTTCAGATTGTTTCATACAATCTATATTATTTTCCAGTACATCTGGTTCATGGAGAATATTGCAGAAAAAAATGTCTGTAGCTTTCCTAACTGTATTCAGACACCTCAGGGATTATTTTATTTTCCCCTGGCAGAAGGGCAAGAACACTGTGGTGTGCCCCTTAGTGCTCATCCATGGAGCACTTCTGCCCAGGGAGATAAACAGGGAAAGGTGTGAATAGAAAGGTTTTATTTTGTGATTGCCATTAGTTTACATTTAAAGCTGGAATAATGCAGAAAGGCCAAGAGTTCCAAACTTCCAAAAAAATAGTGAAGATGAACTGCTACTTGTCCTGGAAAATCACTGTCTATATGACAATAAAAGCTGACCTGTTCATTATTACACAAAATGCACATTATTTTATTAGGTTTAACATTACAGCAGTCAAATGATATTAAAGAGGATATTTTGTAAGAACTGTAACAATACATACAACTTCCAAATTTCAGGGGACAGGCGTGAACATCCATAGGGAAGTCTTCAAGATGCATTGTACACTCTGCATGTATTGTGAGCCTGAAACACAGACAAATAAAAAATAAATTAACATGTAGTGCAGCCCTATAAACATTCCACTTCCTAAGCCCTCTTTGCCACAGACCACAATGCTTGTGAACCACTGAAATATTTGCATCAATCATTGTCTGGTTTTAATAGTCTAGGCAGTGCTAGCAGGCTTTATTGGGTTGTTTCTCATTTGAACAGTCTTAATACAATAATTGCTATGTATTATCACACTTAAAGGACAAGAATAACCTTAGACGTGGGTATTTTTATGTTTGGTACAGCATTTAACCCCTTACACTTTCTTTTTGGATACTGCTTATACTTGCTGTCCTGGAGCACAGGCTTGCCCATGCCTGGGCATTACAGACTTTAAAAGGGACCTGTCGCCCTAAGAAATAATTTCTAATTCTTTTTTTTTTTTGCTAGTTAAATTATATAAATGATGTAAATGATATAAATCTTGTTTCCTTCAGTTTTGAAATTCACAATCACCACATACAAGTAGGCAACATCTTATGGACACTCTCACAGTATCATCCCAGAATATTGTTATGGGGACCTTATATGGGGCCTTATGCTCATAACCATGCACAGGATACATAATTACAGAATGTAAAGAGGGAGGTGGAATGGGAGGAATGCTGTGATATCTAGGAAGTGCAGAATGGAAAGAGAAAGTACCTCACCTGAGGCATAGAGATAGGGCAGCCAATATATAAATTACAGCTGAAATGTTTCACATACCTTTACTACAGGTATCCATGTTTTAATAAAAGAAAATATGAGTTTCTAGTTTAATTCGAAAATGACTTTTATTATACAGCTTGACAGGTCTCTTTTAATGTGCGTAAGCACCCCCGTGTAGCATCGGGTACAATGATACCATGGGCAAAGAGGATCTTCTACTGTAACACTTCTACAGACTACTGCTTGTCACACACTCTTCAGTGCATTGTATTATAGTAGCCGTTATTAGCCCCATGGTTAATCTTGAATCCCAACTTGGAAAACATATAGCAGATGTTTGTATCTAGTTAATAAACTAGTGCACACTCAATATAGTGGGACAAATGCCTGAATGCACAAAAAAGTCACATACAGAAAAGAGTTTGGCACAGCACATGACAGCGAAAAATACTTAAATATACAATTTATAATTAGTGCATAAGAACCAACATTTCAGCTCCACTCGTGAGGCTTCGTCAGGGCCACAGTGTTACAGACCCTACAGCTATTTAAACCACAAAAAAAATGCCAAAATTAGGCCATTGCCATTGTGACAAGTCACCTCCCCGTTTGTGCAAACCTTAATGCCTGATAATACAAAATAGTATACAAAGTAACACACACACACACATATATATATATATATACACTATGAGATCAACTTTGACTGGGCTTCAGTTATTTTATTCTAGTTTTCAGTCGCCTCACCTCATCGTATAGAGCAGAGTGCCATTGTCAATAAGTCGCAGTAATTTGTTAGGTGTGGTCATGTTATGAGCAACTGATTTTTTCCCATTATGGAAAAAGGTATCGGGAGTCCAGATTTTGCTGGCAAGTAGATTATTTAATGGCAGCGTCCTTATTGGACCATCAAATTTTAGTCTCTCATCCAGCCAACTCTGTCTGAAGAATACATCAATAGTATATTCCTGTGGGGGCAAAGTAGAGAAAATAAGTGCTTATTAGCATTGGCTTACACATTAAAGACCGCCCATCACTGGACGATATAAACAAAGTATGATGCTTTTATGTACAATAATTATTTCTCCAAGCTTTTACATACCAAAACACAAATGTGCAGAGATTCTCTACAGGACAATTTGAATTTGAGATGGCCTGGTTTGCCTGACATTGGTACAGTTGTATGTGGGTCTAAAGTGAAGTTTATTTTAACCAAAATTCTCTATGAAATGGCCAAAGAAATTGGAGCAGACTGTTAATTATTGGTAATTATATATAGTCAGTGGATTATCATTAATTAGCACAATACTTATTTGTTTGGGGACATTATCATGGAACTGCTGGCAAAATTTTAAGCACTATGGTGGCTGCAGGCCAGAATGGCAGCAGAAAGGAAAGTTTTTTTTGCTATAGAAGAGCAGTGGCCAGCTCCACGATTAGGTAGCTCCCGTCATCCCCAACTACAGTCAGGTGATCCCAATAAAAAGGGAAGGTGGCCAATAAACAGGGCAACCATTTGGAATTTAAGGCTAATGCCACACGAGGCGTAGGGCTGAAATTTTTGGCAAGCGGATAAACGCTTGCCGAAAATTCATCCCTACGCCTGCTACTTGTGCCTGCACCCAAATGAATGGGATACGCTCGGGTGCAGGCACATGTAGCCGATATACGCATGAAAACGCGAGACTTTGCATTCTCACGTGTTTTCGTGCGTATATCGGCTACATGTGCCTGCACCCGAGTGTATCAAATTCATTCGGGTGCAGGCACAAGTAGCAGGCGTAGTGCTGAATCAGCCCTACGTCGCATGTGGCATCAGCCTAAGTTGGAAAGTAAGTTGCAGGTAAAACTTAGTCCCTGTGGAAAATGTATAATGAAACTGTAGAATTAATAAGGTTAAAGTAGGACTGGCTAGACAGGCATAACTTTGCTGTAGATAAGCAGCTTAAATATATTGCAGTATGAGGATAAACAATCCCTTTTTTTTTTTTCTTTAAGAGGATGGCATTTTAGTAGCTTTATGCACAAAATATCCTAAGGCTCCTGCCACACACGGTGGATTCTTCTTGGCTGAGAATCTGCCTCATGTAGCAAAAAGCAAAATGTCTTAATGTCCTTAATATATTGATAATGGGTGAGTGTAGATGATTTTAGGTAAATAGGTAATCCCTTCTATGGGCTTCCTATGCATATTTCTAAATGTTACCAGTAATTAGAAAGAATGAATGTGTCACTCTCTGAGCTCCTTGGCTTTGGAATCCTAGTGGAGATTTTTATATGTGTATTTGGATGCGAGCTTACTTAGCTATTCCATTAATATTTGCTTAATGAGCTACTCTGGTATTGTAAGAGTAAAATGTAGATGTCTGAAAAGGGCGGCAGCTTTTGATCATTTCCAGTGGAAATATTCTAATCAATGGAGTTGACCCAGGCCACATGCCCATGAACAGACTCTTGGGCACATTATATATAAAAATAAACCAGCATACTGCCTGTTATAATTGGTGTCATAGTGTCCTATGGGATCCCGCCCCATAATAGTCTATAAACGTAACATGACACAGATCGTTTTATAGGATATAATACCATGTTTATTTTAAATGGCCCAACATTTTAGAGGCTCTAAGTTACCCTTCCTTAGGATAAAGATCACATTTACCAATTTGAGGTAGAAAGTTTCATTTTTACACCCTGCTGTCATGGCATTTATACCGACCTCTCTGCTAGTATGCGGTATGTAGCAAAGACTTCTGGGTACCTAAGGTAAGATGACCCAGAAAACATGGGAATTAGTGTGAGCAATGAGTGCTGGAGGTTGGGACTAATAGAAAGAAATAATGCTATTAGGCTTATACACTTATACCCACCCCTGAAGAATTCAGAATATATTCTTATAAGGTCCCAATCTTTAAATGATGGAAAGGTCCCTTGGCCGACTGGCAAACAGAAAGATGTATGACAGTTCATACACAATGATTGCAACATTCTCTTGTTACTTTGTATGGGCCTCATTACTTCAAAGTCAAAACAGCTTGTTGATGCCTATAATGTGCATGGGCAGATTTCTAGTTTGGACATATCCTCAGGATCCCTGTCAGAACTGATTATGGAGCTGATATACATGCTCAAACCGCAGGGCAGCCTGGTCAGACTGTGTGCCCCAGAGCATCAGAGCCCCCCGTTTAGCTCTCAGGCACAAGACGATTCCTCACATTCTGTTCAGGAACCTTTCAAAGTGTTGAGGGATGTTTCAGAAAATGTAGGAAATGCTTGAATCAAACCAATGAAATCTGCACAATTTTGCTTAATCATTCAACTCATGTCTAACACAAACTAAAAGCCGATGTCTGCAATGAGCTCCTAGATAAGTTAATATAAATATTAGGCTCCTATTTATCCAAATTATAGGATGTCAAGATGCTGAGCCACATTACTGCCTTTGCCACTGTAGGGGCCTATAGGGTTTACAGTCCCCTACATATCTTTGTTATTGACCATAGGTAAGTGAAAGTTTCCTTGCACACATTAATATAGTGATTGGAAAGAGATGGTTCTTCCTCTTTGGCCTTCCATCCTCTGCCCAGGTGGACATGTCAGTGAAGCCAAATGTTAACAAGGCCCAATAAAGGGTTCTGCCCGATATGGACGACCCTTCTAGAGAGAGTCAAGCGCAGGGCCGGAACTAGGGGTAGGCAGAAGAGGCAGCTGCCTAGGGCGCAACGATTGGGGGCATCAGGCAGGAGCCTCTCTTGCCTACCCCTAGTATGCAATCAGCACACCACACTGGGACCCCCCCCGTGAACTGCGCGATGTAGGTGCAGGGGCGAGGTTGCCAACCGGGTTGCCTAGGGTGCCCGGTCGGCTCGGGCCGCCCCTGGTCAAGCGAGAAACCTTTTTGCCAAGATAGAGTTACACCCCCTTTAATTGGTCACCAAGCATTGGTTTCCTTAGTAATAAAAGGCTTAGGAGGCTTGTACAGTTATGGGACCCATTTTCCAGAAAACCCGTAGTCCAGAAAGCTCAGAAATACAGAAAGGCCATCGCCCATAGACTTCATCTTAAACAATCCCATTAGCACCAACCAAGGAAGGCATATTTACTTGTTTGACAAGGTCGCCAAATGAGCATATCTTTCCCCTGATATGCCTTCCTTTGTTGGGTGATATCCTTATGGGAAGCAAAACAATGCTATTGGGTTTATTTAATGCTGAAATTATTTTTCATAAGCTTAAGCAAAGGACACCCAAATTACGGAAAGATCCTTATCTGGAAAAAAAACCCTGCTGGCAGCCACCACTGAGGGAGGCAATGTGGAAAAACAATTTAAAACAATGTGGTTAAAAACAGCCTGTTTTTGGAAGGCAATTTAAAGAGCCATGCCTTTTTCTGAATGCATCACTACATACAAGAGCGGTGGGACAGGGGCATTCCTTTCATGCTTCTTATTTGCACAAAGGTAGGGACACCCATTAGATCCAGATTTAAAGAAGACATATTGGATAAATGGGAAAACCCTAATTTTGTAGGCAATTATGAATAATATACGGTGCTGGTTTCACTTTGGCCTAAACATTAACCCTATCTGTAACAATGGCCCTTTTATTGGAGCTCCCTATAGATCCTATCACTTCTCTGTCTGAGTTTGAAATGGAGAGTGGGCGTGTCCTAACTGTCCCTGCCAGAAGCACAGTAGGAGGGGGAGAGCCAATCACAGCCCTGCACTTCCACAAGCAAAGGCCGGCTTCAGTTCCCTATCAGGTTAGCCTAGCTGCTGATTGGTTCCTATCCTACAGTGCAGTGTACTGAGAGCCGCCTGCCCCCCTGCACATTCAGAGAATTCAGCCAGCAGGAAGTGGAATTAATGGGCGGGACTAGTGGAGTTTTGGTGGAATTTCTCAATAATTCAGTCTGAAATACAATTTTTTTAAGAACATTCCTTCTATATCTAGAGGAGTATAATTCTCTGGTACATTCATAATTTTTATAGGATATGCGTCCTTTAAGGCTGCTCTGCACCAGGCTAAGTGCTGCTAAGTGTATTGTATTGTATTGTACAGTTATGGGACCCATTTTCCAGAAAACCCATAGTCCAAAAAGCTCAGAAATACAGAAAGGCCATCGTCCATAGACTTCATCTTAAACAATCACATTAGTACAAACCAAGGAAGGCGTATTTACTTGTTTGACAAGGTCGCCAAATGATCATATCTGTCCCCTGATATGCCTTCCCTGGTTGGGTGATATCCTTATGGGAAGCAAAACAATGCTATTGGGTTTATTTAATGTTGAAATTATTTTTCATAAGCTTAAGCAAAGGACACCCAAATTACGGAAAGATCCTTATCTGGAAAATTCCAGGTCCCGAGCATTCTGGATAGCAGGTCCCATACCTGTACATAACTCTACTCTCTCATAGCTAGCACACAGACACACACAGGGAAAGCCACTATGGGAATTACAGTCTGTCGCTTCCAGGCCAGTATTATACATACTGTAGAAGGGCTTACACACTGGGAGCATACGGGCTTTATGTGACAGATAAATTCAGATTTATTGCCACAGAGACTTGATGTACTGAGAACTCAGCAGCACAAATTCCTCCCTCATTGCTTAATCTGCAGAGAAACAGCATTTATCTCTCTAAGCCTGTCTCACTGAGAATGTTAGTTTATATGTAAACTACATGAAGGGATTGCTATCCAACCCAACGCACCTGCCGGAAGGGAACGCTGCACGCTGTGTCTTCATCCTACGAGGTCAAATCTGATGGTGTCAGACGGAAGAAGATGCAACACACCATCCAACTTTATGTAATCTGACCGGAGATGAGATTAACACAGGCACAAAATCTTGTGCTGTTGTATGGTGTTGCATACCGTTGCATGACAAGATCACATACAATCTGACCCACAAAATCTGATCAAAATCTCCTGTGAAGTTTAGCCCATAAGGTCACAAAGAGCAGCAGGGCATGAGATGTGAGAACAGGCAGACAGACCTTAATTACTTAATTAATTACTATGTACCCCATTCAATTCCAATAATTAGAACCCAGGAAACATCTGCTGACAAGCAAAAAATGTAGGAGGAGAAACCTCATCACAGAAATAAAACAATGGCTTTTATATTTTAGATTTACTATTGTGGTCTAAGCTGCTAGTTGCAAAAATGGCCAGTCAGCTGAGGTTAGTCAGGTCCCGCTGGTCAGTCTGTAGCCCTTACTTTGCTACACTGCCACAGACTTTATAATGTACAACAGTGACAGAAAGTCACCAGCGCGACAGCATCTTAGATTTACTAATGTGGGCTAAGCTGCTAGTTGCAAAAATGTGTAGCATTACAACAATATATGTGAAGAGGATGTCGCCAAATGGCGTGTGCCCAGCTCAGATGTGCCAGTTGTACCCAGGGTCAGACTGGCCTACCAGGATACCAGGAAAACTCCCGGTGGGCCCAGGTGCCAGTGGGCCCTTCTTGCTTCTAACTATTTGGCCTATTTTATGGTCATTCCCTATTTCTGTATGGGAAAAAGAGATGGAAGGATAAAGTAAAGAGACTTGGATGATAAAGAGGTTGAGTGAGGAGAGGAGGAATAATAGTTTAGAGAGTGGGCCTATGGTCCAAGGTTTTCTGGTGGGCCCCGTGGCATCTCAGTCCGACACTGGTTGTACCTACTTGTAAATTAGGTTAAAGGTGCATTCTCTCTGTGCTCCCAATAATGTGTGTCTAAATTATATACGAGATAGGGCATGGGTGGGGGACAGAATATGTGCCACCTACTCCCGCCCCTCACAAATATAGTGCTGCAGAAGTAGGCAATAATGTATTTGTGGGGGTAGCTGCAGGTCTCTGTGCAACATGCTGCATTCCACCTGCATTCAGTGCTTACATGTGCCTGTGTTAATTCAGCCACATAAAGGAGAATGGGGTGCGTTTCTTCTTGCACTCCCCTGTAGTGGAACGTCACTGCAGCAGAGCACAGGAAAGAAACGCTCATGAGTACAAGCCCTTAATATTAAGTACCCCTAGAGAATCAAATTGGGATAAGCCAATTACTTGGTCCCTAGACCAAATGTACTATGTCAAATAAGATATAAAGGCTCATTTATCACAGGGAGGCCAGTGATGGAACTAGTGTCAGCCGGGACCCGATACAGACATTGCACTTCAACCTTTGCCAAGCTCCACCACCCAAACTTGTGTCCCGCTAGCACAAAAAGCATTGCTGTCTGGATTGTCACTCCTGCAAAAAAACCCTGCTGGCAGGCCCCAAGGGGGTGTGGGCCTGAGTGCAACTGCACCCCCCGCGCCCCCAGTAGTTACACCACTGAGGGAGGCAATGTGGAAAAACAGGTTCAAACAATGTGGTTAAAAACAGCCTGTTTTTGGAAGGCAATTTAAAAGAGCCGTGCCTTTTTCTGAATGCATCACTACATACAAGAGCGGTGGGACCGGGGCAGGACGCGGGCATTCCTTTTCATGCTTCTTATTTACACAAAGGTAGGGACACCCATTAGATCCAGATTTAAGGCTGCTCTGCACCAGGCTAATTGCTGCTAAGTGTATTGTATTGCATTTATAGCGCTGGTGTTTGATTAATAAGCCCTATAATATGAAAAGGTTTAAGAAGCAGTTTCAATAGAGGCTCCTCACAGCACCGCTAACTGCGTATAATATTTCTCTTATCCTGCAGCCTCCAGCTTCTTATAATAAACCTTTGAATTCTACCATTTCTGCCGTGAGTTCAAAAGCCTTCAATCTAAATGATAATTAGATATAGTAAAATGTAATCTGGGACAATAAGGCAATAAAGTGCCAGAGTCAATATCTCTATAAATTAAGTGATGAGCATAAATCTTTAAAGAGCCAAGATGGATGCGGGTCAGTGTATGTATGACAGTTGTATGTTTTTGTATCTCCATGGATACCTCTGCTCCCCAAAGGCTTCACAGTCCTAAGCCTGTGTATTACCATGGAAACAAAGCGCCACAAAGCCACTTTTCATCCAGCGAGAACGATGGTTACTATGGCAATACAGAGGGCAAGCAGAGAATCAGAATAAGGGGTGAGATCAATCAATACAATCTATCTATCTATCGATAATAATAATAATGTATCTGTTTATCTATCTACCCAGTTTATGTGTAATATCATGTACCATTTGACATTCCGGTATTATCATGGTCAGGCTACATATTCTCTACATATTCTACATATGTTTTGCACTTATAAACTGGGACAATCATAAATGTGCCCTTACTTGTATAAATAAATGAGTATAAATGCAATATAATCCCTTTGACCCATTCAGCATAAGTAAGCTTTATCAGAAATGTCTTTGTAAATACAGCCATAAGCACTCACAGAAACGCTGCACTGAGTCCTCTATCAAAAGAAACACAGGATTTCTTGTCTCCTTTTTTGTAAACATGTTCTTAAAGGAGAAGGAAAGGTAAACACTAAGTATTATCAGAAAGGTCTATGTAAATACAGTCATAAGCACTCACAGAAACGCTGCACTGAGTCCTCTATCAAAAGAAACACAGGATTTCTTGTCTCCTTATTTGTAAACATGTTCTTAAAGGAGAAGGAAAGGTAAACACTAAGTATTATCAGAAAGGTCTATGTAAATACAGCCATAAGCACTTACAGAAACGCTGCACTGACTTCTCTGTCAAAAGAAACAAGATTTGTTGTCTGTTTGTTTTCCTGTGCCAGAGACACACAGCTCTCTCCTCTCTCCCCTCTCCTGCTCCCCCCTCCCTCAAGAATGCTAAGAACTCACTCCCCCCCCCTTACTTAAGGGCACTATTGAGAAAACTAAAGGTATGCCCGCAGCTTGAGATTAACTCTTTATTAGCCTTTCCTTTTCCTTTATGGTATCTGACTTCCTCTCTCAGAAAAATCCTTCATTCCTGGGGCCAGAGTCTGCGCAGCTCTCTCCTCTCTCCCCTCTCCTTCTCCCCCCTCCCCCCACCCTCAGGAATGTGTGATTTGAGCTACCAAGGGCTAGAGCTGCAGCAGGAAGCTATGGGGACTAAGCTAAAATGGCAGCTGCAATCTTAAACAAACCGAGGGAGCTTCTAGGGCTCTTTAATCAGGTATGGTAAAGCTTTCTGCACAATAAATAAAGTGTTCTACGTGGCACTAATGTGGCCAATCTATTGGCAATAAAATTCCAAAATGACTTTTCTTCTCCTTTAATGTAATTTTTGATTTTCAGTCTTATCTGTGTTAGAAGGGGTTTTGGCACACACAGAGTATCTATGACAATGTGGAAAAGGCCTGTTTCCATCTGCCCCATCTTGTTTGTGCACTGACAGGCATAGCTTGGCCCATAATGCACAAAATCCACCCATGTTTGCACAGACTGGCCAATGCCGTGCCTGTCAGTATGCATACAAGATCTGCTCAGCAAGTGCCCCACTGGGCCCCATGTGTTTCTTGGGCACCCCAGCAGTTGCAGAGTCTGCTTCCTCTATAGTTATGCCCCTACTCAGTGGAGCTTACAAAAGGCCTGCTGCCTGCTTATGGGGTGGGTTGATGGATCCATTAATATTTATAAAGCTTCCACTGAATAAACAGAAAGTATCAAAATTCTGACACGGTTTCTAGTAAAATGTAAGTAAAACATTTCTTTTTGGTTTAATATAAAAAGGGGTTGTACAACTTTTGCTGTGATGCAGAGAGTGCTATTTTGAGACAATTTGCAACTGGTCTTTTTTATTATTTGCAGAGTTTTTGATTTATTTAGCTTTTTGTTCAGCGGTGGTTTGAAGGAGAGACAGGAATATGACTAGATGGGGGTCTAGATAAAAAGATAAGTAACTATAACAATACAATTGTAGCCTCACAAAGCAATAGTTTTTTTGGCTGCTGGGGTCTATTTAAAGCTGGAAAGAGTCAGAAGCACAAAGACAAATATTTAAAAAACTGTAACAAATAAAAAATAAAGACCAGTTGAAAAGTTGCTACAAATAGGCCATATACTCAAACCTGAAGGTGAACCACCCCTAAAGCTTTTATACTTAAAACACGTGCAGTCTCACCTGCAGCCTAAGCTTCTGCATCTGCACATTGGGACAAATACCCCCAAGGGCTGAATACATTGTTAGGAAACTTAGAAACTTTCGAACTTTAGATACAGCCATACAATATGTATCTACATTAACCACTAATTAGCCATGCAACCTAAGGATTTTTGACTGGCTTTAATTGGATGAGCGGGCAGCTGTCCTCATCCATTAGATAAAGGCAATTTTCCTTTTCTTGTGCAGCAGATAACTTTGGAGCTACATGTTAAATCTATGGGTGCAGCAGATTAATGTGTCTTTCCCTGCTAAATCGGTGCGGTGCAGATGTTGCCTTGGTTAATCCTTGTGGTGCCAACGTTCACTGAATCCCATCTGTGCTGTTTTGGTTTAGGATTAATATGAACAACTCAGAGATTTAAAGCTGGTTGCTCTTTCGCTGCTATTAATCCAGACCCATATGAAAGCCTCATTCTGAAGTTCCCGTTAGTAATCAGTTCAGATTCCTGAATGGCTGCTTGGAGCCAAGTGCAGTCTATAGTATGCATCTGCCTCCATAGCCAGCCCTACCACATATCTATTATTATTTCTGATTATAAAAAGATAGTTTAAAGCTCTAAACACTACCAAGGGAGACCAAGACCTTATTTACTAATGGGGCTTAATGCAAAGAGCATGCAAGGACTCATTTATAAATGCAGGTGCAAAGTGCTAGACACAAAAATGTAAGCAACCCAAGATGCTTTTATTCAATATGAATATTTTTGTCTGTGCAACACACTAATCTGGGATTCTTTTTCTGAGGAGCAGGGAACAGAGAGCTTTCCCAGAATGAACTGAAGAAGAGTGGGGCAAGGCAACACATTTAAACCCCAATCCAGGACAGTGGGCTGGTCTCTGAAAATTGGGTGGTGTAGGATACGTATGAATGTATAGTTAATTGATGGTATTTCTCGTGGTCTTGGCAGGACAGGACTTGGCTAAAAATCACCAAAACTTCTAATATGTACACAGATTATGTGAAAACACAGGGAGTTGCTTCTAGATCACCATTAAGGCCCAATGAAGTAATACTATGCTGCATGGAGAGCTAGGCCAAGGCACCTTCTGACTTCTTGTAATGGAAATCTGGTAAACACTAAAGGAGGCCTTTGGGAGCTTTTCAGTGGGACAATGGCTGCTTAAGCAAGACTAAAATGGCAAGCTGAGTAATACCTACACAGATACTTTGGAAAATAAAATCAAGTAGTATAAATATAATTTAAATATTTAAATATTCTTGAATGAAATAAATAATAATAATGCAAATATGTATAGTACACCAAATCAAATTTAGTTGCTAAGGTTTTTCCATTTTGGGGAAAAATGCACTGACCTGAGAAAGTTCATTCAGCAACAAGAGGTCTTCCGCATTCACCCATTATCAATATATATATTTTGATCAATATATATTCTACTGTACAGCACTGCGTACATAAATAGCACTTTATAAGTAAAGATATACATACATATATGTACATATATGTATAGGACATTAAGACATTCTGTGCATTAAGCTACCAAGAAATGCCCTCCCCGGTCTGGCCAGTCCTACACTCACTTTTATCTGATTCATTAAGAATTCTACAGATTCAATAAACATTTAACAAAGGGACAGAGTTTTACCTGCAGGGATCACCTGCCTGCCTCACCTGCCTAACTTCTGGTACCCCCTGTGATTTCAGTGATTTAACATTTCCTTTTCCATTAAACCAAGGGTGCCAAAAAGGTAAATCACAATCTACCAGCAGATTCCAAGCTGATGATCAATAGTCCAGCAACACGCACAGTTCTGTGGCAATTGCAATGTGTGGGAGATATGCCATGAGAGGGCAGTAGAGAGTTAGCTGCAGAGGTTAAAAAAGGACTATGTGGTCACTGGTCCAGACTGGGGAAAACATGGTAACATAAAATTATCCTGCAGGTGTTAAGGGGTACTCAGTAGTAGTTAGAAGACATTAGCTCAGGGCTGCTTCCATGACTGCATGTACTAGTTACACAAGACAGGTAGGCAGCTGAGGGAGCATGGGCAGCTGTAGCCTCAACCACAAGAAAGTGTGAATAGTGTCCTGGCAGATATTCTGTCACTGTTGTTGTAAGGAAATGCTTGTCCTGAGAACTGAGCAGCATACCTCCCAACTGACCCGATTTTAACAGCTCAGCCTGCGGTCCCGGATTCTTACTGAAAAGTCCCTCATTTCACTTTGATCTCCTGCACTGAATGCCGGAAAAAGATACAAAGTTTCTCAAACTTAATTAGATAAGTAGGCTTTTGGCAGAGCCCAGAATACTCACCACCTGCATTTAAATACAATTGGAACTAATAAGCTAAATAGGTCTCTTGGGGGAACCTTCATTAGCAAAACTGTAATAACACATAAAACAAGACTTAAAACTCCCAGCGTTCAACTCAAAGTATTCAAACTTTACATAACCTGCTAAATTTTGTAACATTTTTGCCATGTTACGCATGCCATTTAATTTTGTCCCATTTTGCATTTTTCAAATGTTGGGAGGTATGCATGCCTAGTATACAAACTTGAACTAAACTGCAATTACACAGCATAGTTTAAAAAGGAATAACATAACACAAATAGGTGAGCGTGACCCATTCACAACCAACACCCTCTTCAATAGACCGACTATAGGCAAAGTAGAAATGGACCCCCGGACCTACCTATATACCTAAATATATGATATTTGATATCCTCTCTTCCCTTATTTCCTATTTCAGTAATCCACAGAATTCCGACTATCTGTATTACTTGTTAAAAAATATAAATAAATAGTTACAAAAAAAAATGAATAACATAAGGAAGCAGGAAAGGCAAGGAAAATGCAAAGGAACTTAACAGACAATTCACTCACCATATCTGTGTCTGACACAGGTCCAAAGCTGGTGACATAGATATCTGTTTTTACTTCAGTCACAGAATCTGAGGAGAAATAGATACATTTATGCAACAAACAATTAACAGAAATGAACAGAGAAAAAAATTCTCTAGCGTGGAGTTAAATCCAGATTATACACTACACCTGCTATGCATTAATATTTTTCCATATGCAGGATGGTTTTGCCTTTGAATAGTTTAGATAAACTCTTTAGCAAGTCCTTTCAACCCATAAGGGTCAAAACTGCATCAATAAGGGGTCTAGGTTACTGCTACAGATTTACTAATACAAGTACCGACACACTTGTGTGCCTAAGGATATGATAATAATCATTTTTAATAATTCAGACTCGGAATATTTTATACAAAAATAAAATATATACTTATACAAAAATATTTATTGCTCAGCAGAAGGCTACTAACAGGTTTAGCACAGAGAATGTGTTATATGCATTGTCGTGTGTATGTATATCGTAGGTGAAATATGGATTCCACTATTTAATACCGCTAGATAACTACAGTTCTTTCCAGAGATGAAGCACTTTATTCAGATTTTCAGGCCCAAAGTCAGAAAGTGGTTACATATCTTTTGGAATGTGCCCACAGGTTATATTTTATAGGGTACACCCAGCTAATGACTTTTCCCTATGCCCTTGATTTTTGAAAACAGCAACCCCGCCTCATTATACTATTTCATAACTGCTTACCAAACTGGGGAATAGTTCTGATTGGCTGACAACAAGTTAAACTAGCATTATAATGACATTATTTCAGCCAAACTTGGTTAAGAAGTTTGAGAGTTAAATCTCTGCTTCATCGGTGATAGGGTTAAAATTGCTTAATGCTGAATTTACACAATTTTGTTTTCAATCACGAAGGTCTGAGAAAGTATTACTTCAGTTGTTATGATTATCCTCATTATCTTGTCTGTCCAAGTTGCTCCGGCCTTGTTTATCTCAGCTAATATTCAAGGCTAAGAGATCATAATAAAGCTTCAGCAGCTAATTAAATAATTTCTGTATTTCTACTAATAATTGCAATGTACCCACCCATGATACGTAAGCATAATGGGATGTGTTTTTCTATCTACTATATAAGTAATATCAAAACAAAATAAATTTGTACTTGTTTGCAATACACATACTGGTTGTATCGTTTGTACAAGTTCCCTGATCAGTGCACATGCGCAGACGATATCAGATGTTTCGCCGACATACAGATTAAATCGAACCGGTTCGTGACTGCTTAGATACAGTGCAGAGAAGCACAGACAGAGTTAAAGAGATTAACCCTTACAATCGGGTGACTAAATTCCACAAAATGGCAGTAACGTGAACCACTGGTGGGAAGGCATACGCTTCAGTAAGTCACTCAAAGTTTCCTTCGTTTATGATTTAGCAAAGGGTGTGCCTTCCCATTGGCGGCTCACATTATTGCCGGTGGGAAGGCATTTCGGGGAGATTAGTTGCCCAATGTAGCAGAGATTTAACTTGGGCGACTAATCTCCCATGGGGCATTAACTATCTAAAGAAATTACCAGGTTTGGCTTTACTTTATTTTGACATGACTATTGCATCATTCATATCAATTTCTGCTATAAAGAACATGGTTTCATTAACAGAATAAGTTATAAAAAGACCTCATTGCTTTCTAAGGGGTGCTCTTTCTACTGTACACTGATGAACCAGGCTGGATTTACTTATTTTGCCCCCCCATGTCTAACTGCTCTGCCAATAACCCCTCAAAGCCCTATGAAGCTAAACCCTCATGTTATACATTCAAAATAATTATATTTTGGCCAAAATGTCCCACTAATATCTCATTTTCACTGCATATTTGCACAGGAACGGGTAGCCTCCCTCATGCTTACATCTGTTTTTAAACTAGCAAACTGTGGGCGAACCCAAATACACAGAACACTGGTGGAAGCTAAATACGATTCCCACACTGGGCCAGATTTAATTCAGTGAGAAAAAGTTTGCTTTATCAAATGAACACTTATGGACAAGATTCAATTTGAGGAGAAAAAAACTTTTCTCCAGCTTCAGTTCCAGTTATTTTTTTTGTACTTGGGACCAATTCACTAGTAATATACTGAGGAAATGATACTCTATGGGTGGTATAACTCAGGGAATCATTTAAGATTTCTTTTGGTGGAACATGATTTTTATAAATACAATTCTGTATTTATCTGTACTCAAATTATCATTGGTGCACTTTACCTGAGATACCATCCCTTCAGTTTTGCCCCAATGGTGTCATTGCCTTCCATTCCCCCATCCATTCTGCATGGTGAGCACAGCTATTAGACTGCATTTATTTCCCACCTATTTTGCTTTTCTTCTACTAAGGACTTAAAACTCTCCATGTTATTTGCTTGACTGACTCTCCAATTACCTCTGTTTCCATGGTAACTCTGAATTTAAAACTTGCCTAGTGTTCATACCATTGGGCTGGAGTGTAGAAGTTAATACAAAACATATCTTAAATACTTAATAAAAACCCTCACATAGTGTTTGATGGTAAGTCCCTATGAGTTGGTGGCTTGTACATACACACTGTGAGAGAGTGAAGTTACCCTACTCTTATCCATGTTTTACACATCTTAGATCAGATATTAGACAGTGGGCCAGTGATACAGGATACTGTGCATCTTTATTCAACCTCAGCTTCTACATTGTAATTTCGTATTGTCCACAAACAGAGGACATTTCTATATCATTAATGAACTAATGCAGGTGGCACTAGGGTTAAGGCATTAATAGGGCAAGGGCAAATATCACATGGGTGTTCCATCACAAGCTCTAGCAAATTTGTGAAAGTACTGCCCTCAGTCTACTTAAGGGTGAAGACACACAGAGCTACTAGTAGCAGCTACTTTTTCAAGGCTACTAAACTCCAGAAAATACCCTGCCATAGACAGTACTGAGAATTGCCTCTGCTAAAACACACAGAGACAATTATCAGTAAATGATCAGCATTGTCTTTTTTAGTAGCCACGACAAGTAGCTGTTACTAGTAGCTCTGTGTGTCTTTACACTAATACATACACATTTGTAATTCTAAAGAAAATCCAGCTGTGGGAGGAGCTAATGTGACTTGAAGGAACATCTAAAGTATAATTTGTTTCTTGCTTTTATTTTCTTATTGATCTGAATGATTTGCTTCTAGACTCACAACCTCCATACTTGTATATGTTTGTGATAGAGAGAAGCCAAGCGAGCGGATCTGAAGGTGCATGGCCACCTTAAGTCTGTCATTTTCGGTATTTTGATGCAAATACCTTTAATGAAAGTGGTTTACGTGCAACTGACTATGGGGAAAAAAGCAGGTTGGCCACTTCGATTGCAGATGTAAATGAGCCCTTATTTTATTCATCTTTTGTGAGTGTGTTTATATTCAATTTGCTGTGATAATTTGCAGAGTGCATGTTAAATGTGTCATTAAGATGCTGATTTTAGCACGAAGCAGTCATAGTTTCCATGGTTGAACCCAGAGTTCATAGAATATTTGATAGAGACTGTTATTGCTAGGTGTCCTGGTGTGATCTCTATTCTATTCAGTCTGTTATTGACCACATGCTGACTGAAGAATCTCTCTATCAGTGGAAGCTGTGTCAGTAACAATGTTAATCTTCAGGAACAGCAGGGGAGACAGTGTGACCTCAGTATGCTTATTATTGCACAATATCCCATATACTAGACAGAAAACAATTACAGAAAGTCTGAAAAAAAGAGATCAGTTAAATGGCAAGAACAACAGTAAAAATAACTGCTGTGAATATATCATCAATAAATTGCTGTAGATTACAAAAGCAATGTAATCTTCCATTCCAGAACTTAAAGGAACAGTAACACCAAAAAATGAAAGTGTATAAAAGTAACTAAAATATAATGTGCTGCTGCCCTGCACTGGTAAAAGTTGTGTGTTTACTACAGAAAGTCTACTATAATTTATATAAATAAGATGCTGTGTAGTATGGGGGCAGCCATTCAAAGGAGAAAAGGCACAGGCACATAGCAGATAACAGATAAAACACTATTGTATTCTACAGAACGTATCTGTTATCTGCTATGTAACCTGTGCCTTTTCTCCATTTTTCCAGCTTGAATGGCTGCCCCCGTGGCTACACAGCAGCTTATTATATAAATTATAGTAGTGTTACTGTAGCAAACACACCCGTTTTACCAGTGCAGGGCAACAGTGCATTTTTATTACTTTAAAGCTCTTTCATTTTTTGGTGTTACTGTTCCTTTAATACTGTATGCGGAAGTCAAATTGCCCAATTACAAGAACATATGGCAAATATTTAAAAAAACCTAAAGCTCTCCCAGTACTCTTATACTCTTATATAGTTTCTCTCTTTTCTCACATGTCCCTTCCTTTTGCCCTTCTTACCATTTCTTGTTTCTTATCTTTTCCACTCCCTTTTGTCTTCTTTCATATCTACCGTCCCTTATTCCCACTCTTCCCACTAGTTTTTAAAATGTGTAAAAGGCTTCTACTGCATGTATCACTGAATTATATGTAAAAAAATAACATTTTACATTCCCGAGGGCTGAATATGTAGACTAGTAAACATTTGATCCATTTTCCAATCTCACCCCCTTTCTCTCCTTCTATACCTTTTAATTTTTTCACTTCTTCCTCACTTTTTTATTCATGTTTTACCTTCCCAGTATTACAAGTTTCCCATCACATTTTCTAAACCCAGATCCTTTATCTTTCTTTGCCTATTCTTTCTGATGAATATGAGCGTCAGTGGCTGCAAATGTGGCAGTGTGATGCACTTGTGGGACTGCATGTTGGGTTTAAAAATGCTGCTTGGTGTAAAAGAGCTACGAGGTGACTGGAATTTAATGTGTTGCTTTATTTTAAGAAGAGGAGTGGCAAATCCTAATGTTCTTGTCACAGCTATGGTCAAGAAGCCTTCCTCTGATCTGACTTCCCCTTATAACTACAGGCCACTGTACAACTCACTCCTGCCTCTCCACTCCGCGTTTATTGAATGAATTGTCTCCAACCATTTGCTGAACTTTCTGCATACTAACCATCTTTTTTGACCCCTAACAGTCAGGTTTCCACACAGGTAACTCTTCTAAAACAGCTCTAAGGAATGTCATCAAAGGACCAGGGGCACTATTCCACACTCATACTCCTGGACCTCTCTGCAGAGTTCAATACAGTTTACCATTGTCTACTTTGAAAACATCTCCAAATGCTTGGTATCAGCAGTTATGCTTTATCCTGCTTGCATCCTTTCTCACTATGCACTCCTTCAGTGTAACTGTTTCTGATACTACCTCTTCACCTGTTGAACTCTCTGTTGGGGTGCCCCAAGGGTCTATCTTGGGGCCTCTTCTCTTTTCTCTTTATATTTTCTCTCTTGGTAGCATAATCACATCATTTTGCTTCTCCTATCACCTTTATGTAGATGACATACAGATCCTCCTTTGTTGCTTGATCTCAACCCTGCTATTCAGGCAAAAATCACGCAATGCATTTCTGCCGTAGTGCCTTGGATTGCTGTTCACCAATTTAAGCTTAACATGTCCAAGACTGAACTGCTTATATTCCCTCTAAACCTGCCCCCTTCCCCCTGTTTAACATCACAGTTGGCAACGTCACCCTGCATCCAGTCTCCCAAGGATCTCGGTGTCTATGTGTCACCTTAGACCCATTCCCTACATTGCATTGCCCACATTGCATGCCTCACCAGAACATGCTGCTTCTTTCTAAGAAACATTCAAAAAATATGTGTCTTAAGCATATATTTATTTATATTTACTGCATATCCCTGTTTGTGGGTTTGCCTTGTAAAGCACTGCGCAAAAAAGTGGTGCTATATAACATAACACTTATCTTGAAACCTTTTATAGTGTATGTTAGTGATGGGCGAAAAGTTTCGCCAGGCATGGATTCGCGGCGAATTTCCGCGTTTCGCCATTGGCGGATTGTTTCGCGAAACGGATGAAAAATTTCGCCGCGGAAAAATTCGCCGCACGTCCAAAAATTGTTGCGGCGTCAAAAAAGAATAGTCGCGGGCGACGAAACAAGAGCCGCGCGACAAAACAAGAGCCGCGCGACAAAACAAGAGCCGCGCGACAAAACAAGAGCCGTGCGTGACAAAATAATAGCCGCGGGCGACAATTTTTTTTGTCGCACGACATTTTCGCCGCTTCGCGAATTTTTCGCCGTTTCGCGGATCTTTTCAAAGATTCGCGAATTTTTCGGCGAAGCGAAACGGAACAGATTCGCTCATCACTAGTGTATGTGTATTAGGAATTGCATTAAATTTCTTATATATATATATATATATATATATATATATATATATATATAAATAATCAAGAGATAAAGTCACACAATGCAGGCACTCACGTAAAAGTCCATTGTTGTGGCCTGGGTGAAGTCCAAAAGTGAAGATATAAAAAAAAGAAGAAAGGGTCCACACTACTAAGGATTTAAGACAAAGTAATGTTCTACAAATAAAGAACATTACTTTGTCTTAAGTCCTGAGTAATGTGGATCCTTACTTAGTTTTCATATATATACTGTATATATATATATATTTATAAAGTTCTGTATAGAAATACACATATTTACAAATAAAGAACATTACTTTGTCTTAAGTCATGAGTAGTGTGGACCCTTACTTAGTTTTCATATATATACTGTATATATATATTTATAAAGTTCTATATATTATTATTATTAACATTTATTTATAAAGTGCCAACATATTCCGCAGCGCAGTATATATAGAAATACTGCTGACCTATACAGTATGACCATTTCCCCAAATCCATACCGCATTAAAAGTAAACACACCTAGAACCCAGAAATACCCAGTCATTTCCCCACAAGTCATAGCCTTTCTTAGACCTATGTGTCCATTCAGTTGCTAGGGGGAACTAGACTTGTCATTTTATTACATTATTCCCATAGAGTCTAAACTTTTTAACAGCACAAGTACAGTCACTTACCTCCTAAACCAGGTCTAAGCCGGTTATCATATCCATCCAGCAGCCTGTCCAGGATCCTTGTGAATATGGTTATATTGTCTCTGCTGTCATCCACAACCTCTGGGGCATGTTTTGCGGACAGCCTAAAAAACAAGGTATTTTGAGATTCACTTTCAAATCCCATTAACTATATATATTCCTGAGGTTACAAGTTTATAAAATCCTTCTATAAAAAACAAAAATATGGCATGTGCATTTGCACTTATCCCTTATAGTAAGGCAATAGGAATTCGGCAAGAACAGGAAGATTTTGTTTGTTGAATGTATGGTAAACTACCTATATTATTATTATATTATAATAAAAGGCACTAAGGAGAAGTAACCTATAGCAACCAGTCAGCAGGTAGAATTTTCTGGTCACCTGTTTAAAACTAAACATCTTATTGGTTGCTATGGGTCACTGCTCCTGGGCAAAATCAGTGCCTTTTATTATATGAGGGATAGATATAGGTGAGGGAAGGCAATAATAGAAGGAGGTGGAATCAGTGAGAGAGAGGGACATCAGGGAAGGAGCTGTTAGCGTATGTAGGTTAGTAAGAGTAAGCAAGCTAGGGAGACTGGATCAGACATTATGGGGGCACAGATATCAGTAAAGGATGAGAGATTATGGGGGGGGGGACTTTAAGGACAGGAAGATGTACCAAGCATCTGTGAGGGAATGTCAATTGGTGCAGAGGGGGAAACAGGGTGTCTGTTTGGAGAACAGGGTGGAAGCAGTGATAGGGTTTACAGGAAGGTAGTGGTACCTCCCAAGTCCTTTAACACACTAGATAGGACCTGACCAAAATAAAACTTCTGTTGGTGTTTAAGGGTGAAGACACACAGAGCTACTAGTAGCAGTTACTTGTCGCGGCTACAGAAACAGACAATTCTGATCATTTACTGATAACTGTCTCTATGTGTATTTTATCAGTTCCCAGTATTGTCTGTAGCAGGGTATTTTGTGGCGTTTAGTAGTCATGTCAAGTAGCTGCTACTAAGTAGCTCTGTGTGTCTTCCCCCTAATATAGCCTCTGCAGATGTAGCACATTAGGTTTAGACTTCATTATATAGATATTTCCTTTGCATGACTATATGGAAATTTAGTTCAGATTTAACTCTGAATATCACACACTTGTTCCTGGGTGAAAGCTAAAGTATCAAATTAGGGCTTTGGCTAGAAGTTTGAGAAAAAGGATTTCCTTCTTTTCCCAAGGTCTTTACACGTATATTATATCTTTGGCCTTATTTCCTTTCATTTACCCAGTTTATTCAGCTTCGTTCTTCCTGTGAGTCACATTACTGTATCGATGCCACCAGAACTTCAGCACTTTGAAGGTACAGTAATAAATCTGGCTATGGAATTCTAACCCTATCTGGCTATGGAATAATAACCCTATCTGGCTATGGAATTCTAACCCTATCTGGCTATGGAATAATAACCCTATCTGGCTATGGAATAATAACCCTATCTGGCTATGGAATAATAACCCTATCTGGCTATGGAATAATAACCCTATCTGACTATGGAATTCTAACCCTATCTGGCTATGGAATAATAACCCTATCTGGCTATGGAATTATAACCCTTTCTGGATATGGAATTATAACCCTATCTGTATATGGAATTATAATCCTATCTGGATATGGAATTCTAACCCTATCTGGCTATGGAATTCTAACCCTATCTGGCTATGGAATTCTAACCCTATCTGGCTATGGAATTCTAACCCTATCTGGCTATGAAATTATAACCCAATCTGGCTATGAAATTCTAACCCTATCTGGCTATGGAATTCTTACCCTATCTGGCTATGGAATTCTTACCCTATCTGGCTATGGAATTCTTACCCTATTTGGCTATGGAATTCTTACCCTATTTGGCTATGGAATTCTTACCCTATCTGGATTTGGAATTCTAACCCTATCTGGCTATGGAATTCTTACCCTATTTGGCTATGGAATTCTTACCCTATTTGGCTATGGAATTCTTACCCTATCTGGCTATGGAATTCTTACCCTATCTGGCTATGGAATTCTTACCCTATCTGGCTATGGAATTCTTACCCTATCTGGATATGGAATTCTAACCCTATCTGGCTATGGAATTCTTACCCTATCTGGCTGCAGCAGGAAGCTAGGAAGACCAAGCTAAAATGGCAGCTGCTGTCTTAAACAAACAGAGGGAGCTTCTAGGGCTCTTTACTTTACTCTTTACCAGGTATGGTAAAGCTATCTGCAGAATAAATATAGTGTTCTAGGTGGCACTAATGTGGCTAATCTATTGACAGTAAAATACCAAAATGACTTTCCTTCTTTAAACAAGAAAGTCAGTTATTTTTACTTTACTGCACTGCTGGCCCTGGTATTCCAAAGACAGATGAGGGAAGGAAGAGGATTGCTCAGTTGCATGAACAGTTTCAATTTTCAGCTAACAGGAGCACCAGCCCAGGGTTTCAGGTACACCTAGAGTGTTTATGACAGTACTAATCCTAACCCTGTGGGAGTCGGCCATAGTGGGCCCTGTGGTGCCTGCCGACCCAGCCCACTTCTTCCGCTCCCCTCACTGGGAACTGCATGTGCCGGTGGCCTCCTATCCAGGACTGTGTGCGCTTGCACTCCCACCGTGATTGCGGAGGGCATTTTGGTACTCAGCACCACAAAGGCCTGGCCTAGGGCAGCATGGTACCCAGCCGCACTTGAAATTTCTCACACATGGAGCACTGGGGACCGGAGGTAGTTGCCCATAAGAAAGTGAAGGCTTGTAGGGCAGGACTGTATAGGAGTGGAACAGAAATGGTTACAGTGCTGAAATGAGAGGCTCGGAGCAGTGACATGATTGCAGGCAGTAGTGACAGAAACATGTATGGCAAGCGACTGACCTGGAAATGCTTGCAAGTCAGGGGGAAGGGAAGGAAATTTCTCCAAATAAGGGGATGATCAGAGGACCAGGGTACAAATAACAAGCAGGGTGGTCTGGAACAAAACAAGAACATAAAAACAAAAGGCGGCTATCTTGAGAGAGTTAAGCCAGTAGTTTGATATGCTGTCTGTGCATATATGTGAGTATACTAACGCTTTCCAGCAAATTGATCCATGCTGAAGCCCCAGAGACCAGATGATACTGAAATAAATCTGTCTATTCTAATCTATTTGCAGAAGTTACAGCTCAGCATGATCTCAGGGCTTCAGCATCCCTGCATACACAGTAGCATGAATGGAGTTGCTGGCAGATACCCATGTATGAGATTAGAAATAGAGAACCTATGCCCTAAGAATATTCCCCTTATTCTGCGCTCTGTCTCTGCTCACAGTATTTCCACCACCCTTGGAACATATTATTATTTGCTACATATTTATAAATTTTGAAATACAGGTATAAAATCTGATTCTATCCTGGTATTTTCTGTAACCTATTCCACCTTAAATAGTTTCACTACCCCAAGTCCCAAGACAGGGTGACAGATGTCAGTAATGCGTGGGGTTCCCTGGAGACTACACAACACGACCCTGGACAAATCACTCATTTTGCTGCCATAGAAGCAGAACTCCATGTTTCTATGAACCATGTGGCTGAGGTGCCAAAATAAATGACACAGGCTTGTCTTCAATATGTCTTCAAGATTGCAATGGCTGTCAGATCTTGACAACACTGGATGACATATATTTTTCTCTGGCAAACTGAGAGGATATCATTTGTAAAGTCTGACACTGAATCCTGAGTCAAAAACTAAACTCAAAAACTACCTCTTGTATGGGATCTGTTATCCAGAAACCCGTTATCCAGAAAGCTCAGAATTACGGGAAGGCCATCTCCCATAGACTCCATTATAAGAAAATAGTTCTAATTTTTTTTTGACCAATTTGCCTTTCCTTTGTAATAATAAAACAGCACCAACTAAGATATAATTATTCCTTACTGGAGGCAAAACAATCCTAGTTTTTCCTATCCTTATTTACTGTATAAAATATACTTTCCTTGAAGATCTTTCGTGGAAGTGTATTTGAATTTGTAAGTTATAAACCCACTTAGACTGTCAGTTCCATGGGACAGGGACAGTCTTGCTCTTGTGTCTCTTTGGTTTTTTTTTTATAGTTTTTAAATTATTTTCCTTCTTCTTCTTCTGACTCTTTACAGTTTTCAAATCGGGGTCACTGACCCCAGCAGCCAAAAAAACTTGTTGCTCAATGAAGCTACAATTTTATTATTTATTATTGTTATTGTTACTTTTCAATACTTATCTTTTTTATTCAGGCCATCTCCTATTCATCTTCCAGTCTCTCATTTAAGCCACTCTCTGGTTGCAAAGGTAATTTGTACCTTAGCAATCAAATAGTGGCTGAAATTCCAATCTGGAGAGTTGCTGAAAAACTCGTGAAATCATACTAAAAGTGAACTCAAAGGTGAACATCCCCTTAAATAAACCAAAGAGGCTTATTTCCACCAAATGGATTCAGGCAGCTTAGTTAAGATGAATTACAAGGGATGGAATCCGTTATCTGGAAACCCATTATCCAAATTATGGAAAGACCATCTCCTACGGAGGCCTTTTTTAACAAATAGTTCTAATCTTTAAAAATGATTTCCTTTTTCTTTGAAGTAATAAAACAGTACCTTGTACTTGATCCCAACTCAGCTGCATGAATCCATATTAATAGCAAAACAATCCAGTTGGGTTTCTTTAAATGTATATACTCACATATACTGCTCTTTATATCTACTGTCACTAGTTTTATATTATACAGGTATAGGACCCATTATCCAGAATGCTCGGGACCAAGGGTATTCCGGATAAGTGGTCTTTCCATAATTTAGAAAAAAAATCAATAAAATATGAATTAAACCCAATAGGATTGTTTTGCCTCCAATAATGATTATTTATATCTTAGTTGGGATCAATTACAAGGTACTGTTGTAGTATTACAGAGAAAAATGAAATCAGTTTTAAAATTCTAAATTATTTGATTAAAATGGAGTCTATGGGAGACAGGCTTTCCATAATTCGGAGCTTTCTGGATAATGGGTTTCCGGATAAGGGATTCGATACCTGTAATTTTGAAATAATGAGAAGCAGAATAAAAAAAAATAGTAACCTGCTTATTGCACAAAATATAAACAAAATAGAATAATATATGTATTTATTATGTACTGCAGGGATATACTGAAAAACTGAAAATTGAATTTGTTGGTTTGATGGTTTGGCACAATATTTACTGCTCTGGATACTGCACCTTTCTTTTTGGCTGTAATATGTGTTCTATATTGTTGTTTCTCTTTTGGGATTCATAGATATGCAGTTTTGTCCCAGTGTATATAATTATATGCAGTTGAGATGACAATAAAATCTTACTTGACTCGAATTAAAGGAACAGTAACACCAAAAAATGAAAGTGTCTAAAAGTAACTAAAATATAATGTGCTGCTGCCCTGCACTGGTAAACGTTGTGTGTTTACTTCTGAAAGTCTACTATAATTTATATAAATAAGCTGCTATGTAGCCATGGGGGCAGCAAAGGAGAAAAGGCACAGGCACATAGCAGATAACAGATAAAACACTATTGTATTCTACAGAGCTTATCTGTTATCTGCTATGTAACCTGTGCCTTTTCTCCTTTTTTCCAGCTTGAATGGCTGCCCCCGTGGCTACACAGCAGCTTATTATATAAATTATAGTAGTGTTACTGTAGCAAACACACCAGTTTTACCAGTGCAGGGCAACAGTGCATTATATTTGTATTACTTTAAAGCTCTTTCATTTTTTAGTGTTACTGTTCCTTTAACTTATTGAATTGTTTGCCAAAATCTTACACCTACCCATGTGGGTGCCCCTGGATCAGGTGGGCTTCATTCCACACAGGCAGGCAGGAGGCAATAAATCTAATTCACGTAGGAGCAAAACTACCCAAAGCGTCTATGCCCCCTGTATGCCCAGATAATGTTTGATAGATTAGATTGGAGATATGTGATGACTGTGTTGGAGACGAACAAAAAGACCTTTCTCGCACACCCTTAACTCCACCAAATTTCAGCGCTCAGTGCACACTGCTGGGGGGATCGGCACCCTCCCAAAAATCCAAATAGCAAAAAAAGCACTGGCACTGGCACTGGCTGCAAACGGGACTAGCCCTTTAAAAGTCCTTATTGCGGAGGTGCAACGTTTCGGGGCAAAGTGACCCCTTTATCAAGCCTGTGTTGTAGGCCTTAGACCTCTGTTCATCTTTCATGTGCGGGGTCCAGCAACCATGCTTTTCCCCAACAGCCAGAGTAACCACAATGGAACTGCTCTCATTGGAGAGCCGAAGAGGAATGACACCCCTCTCAACCCTCATGTTCGTCCTCTCTTTATAGCCATTATAATCTATGCCATCCATAACAACTGACAAATAAAGGGGATAGAGGTAGGGGGGACAGACCACAAAATTGTATTGTACATGGATGACATCCTCCTGACCATTAGCTCAACTCAAACCCTCTTACCACATCTTAGCCATACCCTAGACTAGTTCATGTCAGGATATAAAATAAAAAGCATCAAACCCCAGGAACTACCTATTAAAAATGCAACCTTATAAATTGTTACAAATTAACTTAAACTTTCACTGGCACAAAGCTTTCCAATACCTTGGGGTTTACCAGACTGCCTCCTACAATTCTCTATACGAAACCAATAACCCTTCTCTGATCCTACACTTAAAAAGAACCCTGCTCACCTGGAGGAAATTCAGCCTCTCCCGGTTTGGCAGTATCTCGGCAGTAAAGATGACCCTGTTTCTAGAAATCCTATAGCTCTTTAAGGTCCTCCCTATACACTTTCTGGAGAGAGTAGCTGACTCATTAAAAAAGTCAATCATGAGCTTTATCTTGAGCCCAGAGTTTTGGTCTCTAGTGTTCAAATGAGATATTACTGACAGAGTTTCCAGAGAAGGGCAACTAAGCTGGGTATAGAAGGTCTCAGTTATAGAGAAAGACTGGTCAAGTTGGGTCTGTTTACAGTAAAGAAGAGGTGCTAAAGGGGGAATATTATAACTATGTATAAATATATAAGGGGATCATATAATAATCTTTTTATTGATTTATTTACCAGTAGGTTCTTCCATTCCCAACTAGAAGACAGGAGGGTTTTTTTTACAGTGAGAGCTGTGAGGTTGTGGAATTCCCTCCCAGAATCAGTCGTACTGGCAGATACATTAGATAGCTTCAAGAAGGGTTTGGATGGCTTTTTAGAAAGTGAGGGAATACAGGGGTATGGGAGGTAGCTCTTAGTACAAGTTGATCCAGGGTCTGGTCTGATTGCCATCTTGAAGGCAAGAAGGAATTTTTCCCCCATCTGCAAATTAAAGAGGCTTCAGAATGGGCTTTTGCCTTCCTCTGGATCAACTAGCAGTTAGGCAGGTTATATATAGATATAAAATGTTGAACTTGATGTACATGTGTCTTTTTAACCTAACTAACCATGTTACTATGTTAATATTCATGATCTAGGATTGTCTGTTATATTAATGTACAGTACTGCATAAACAAGATAAATAATTACATTGACATTAAACAGCCTTGGAATTTCCTTGGACTAACATCTATATAAAGGAAACACCAGTGATTTGTAAATCTACACAGTCTTCCCTCTCTCTTACCCTTTCCCAGCAGGCAGCAGGCACA
The DNA here is from genome assembly GCF_000004195.4 of Xenopus tropicalis. Classification (NCBI taxonomy): domain Eukaryota; kingdom Metazoa; phylum Chordata; class Amphibia; order Anura; family Pipidae; genus Xenopus; species Xenopus tropicalis. The sequence goes on along the minus strand of NC_030684.2, from coordinate 38,837,620 downwards.
TACGCAGAAGAATTCCTAATGCAACAAGGGACAGTAATGAGATATCTTCTTGCCCCCGTGCCATGATGTGTTTTCTGAGAGACCTGGGAAGCAAAAAAGGAAACAAACTGAGAATACTTTCACCATATCAACACATTGAACATTTATGTACAGTATATTTATGATTCCTTAGGTCCTAAAAAGAGATAGGATCCCTATGCATAAATATAAAAGGGACTGTGCACTACAATGTATAGGGCCAGTAGGTCATTCAAATAAAAATGAGGCCTATAGAAGAGATAAGAAGAATGTTGGCTCTTGCATATCTCCTTGTAGGGCATTCAGGATGTCACAGAGAACCCACAGAGTTTCCATGTAATGTTAAAGAAACAGCAATAGATTTTAGGCTGTAATATAGATGTATAGTAGCAGTGAAACAATATTTTAGTGACTGCTTTTGGGGCACACTTTTTTCTCCTTTTGAGCTATAGCTTTACCTTTATTGACTAAGCTAGGGGCTTGCCCTTAGTTATTGAAAACTGACAGGAAATATTTAGTGGTATTTCTACCATAAGACCCAGTGAGCTCTTGCTTGTGATAGAAAAATGTACCCAAGTTACATGCCTTCCATCATGTTCTGACGGTGTAACTTCAAGGCACATATTTTTTATTCCAAACTTGGATTTTTGTTTCTAGAGAGATCCCTGCCTATAGCCTGCAGTGAATTCCTGGTGACTAATCACCCCCTGTATCTTCGCCCTTACTGATGCAAGTTGATATCACCCCCACCCCCTTTCCCCCCAGCAGCCAATCAGCAGACAGAGGGCAGATAACAAGATATCAGTTCCCTGACACCTGCATTTATAAAACTGCTCCCATGCCTCAAATATGATATGAGAATTGCACTCAGTAGTAAATATCCAGGTCCAGCTTAGCCAAGTCATGACTCCTCCAGTTACATGAGAGTAGGAACAAAATAGGTTATCTGAAAGCAGTTCTAATGTGTAGCACTGGCTCAGGCACAATGCACTGAGATGGCGCCTACACACCAGTATTACAACTAAAAAATACATTTATTGGTTCAAGAATATGGCAAAATCAATTACTTGCAATGTGTAACAGTGTAATAAAGCAATAAAAACTATACCATAAAAATCATGACAGAATCCCTTTAAGCAGAAGTCTGTCCCTTTAAGCAGAAGTCTGTTTTAGAGTATCCTATAGTCTAGGGATCCCCAACTTTTTTTTTACTCTTGATCCACACTCAGAAATAAAAAGTGACAGCGAGCCACACAAGCATGAAAAAGAGTTCTTTGGGGATGCCAAATAAGGGCTGTGATTGGTCTGTGATTGGCCCTATGTAGACTGCTGGCCTGTAGGAGGTTCTGCTTGTATAACTGTGTCTCTGAGCTTCCAAAACTAATCCAGAAATTTAAAAAATGGCACCTACTTTGAGGCCACTAGAAGCAACATAAAATGGGGTGGTGAGCAACATGTTGCCCCTGAGCCACTGGTTGGACTATAGTATGGGACATGTGGGACATGTGGGATATGTTCTCCTAAAATAGTCAATATCCTTCAATGCTCCACAGCTGGCACAGAAGAGCTTGCACTTTTCATAATTTTCTATAATTACCAACACTACATCATCATTTTCTTTATTTCATTGGTCTATTTACCATTTGGAGTTCTACCATTGGAGTTATTTTTTAATGATTAAAATTTAAAAAAACAAAGGCATGTTTATTGCATGGATCCTGCTATTGCCATTATGGTTTGATTGGCAGGCAGAATGATGAACAGTAGATGCTTCTTGCTGTGGGGTTATTTGTAATATATTGCCAAGTGTTATAGTCTAACACAGAATGGCTTTGCCTTCGTTACAATTCATCTTCCCATGATTTTTTTCCTTTGGTTCCTGATTGCTGTCACTATAGCTCATAATATTTATCTTCTGCTCTTATTCACGTATGCACCCCCACTTGCGGATATGATAGATTTAATAGATTTCAGGGTCCATCTGTACATACAGTACATCTCTCTGGGCTTATTTGTCTCCAGCTATGTATTTGCAAAGCTTTCTTTATGACCCCTAGCTCATATAACCTGAAGGCTGTGTATACTGACCTTACATTCACACGTGTGAACCACTGACAAAGACCCAGCACACTTTCTCCTTTCTACATTAATAATGGTGCAATGATTTCAATATCCAGGAAGTCTTTCCTTTTTATGGTGTGTATTAAAATGATCTTGTATGGACAGCATTCTTCTAAGGCAAACTGCATTTCGTGTTCATTTTGTGGCATCAGATTAATGGCCTTTCTCACTTCAGCAGTTTGGTATTGAAGCGGCTCAGTTTTATACAGAATGCTGCTTTGTAACCCCTTATGTAGCCTCTTTATGGCTGCTCTACACTTAATTTACACAAAAAGGTTGGGCATGAGTAGTTCTTCAACAAGCAGATCTTAATTGAAGAAAATAATCAATAGCACAATACTGTCACAATGCTGTTAGTTTCTTGGATCAAGTCAAGCAGAATAACCGCTACACTAGAAATTAACAAATGGCTCCTTACACTGGTAATAATCATTATTGCCACTGTACATTTAAAATGATTTTCCTACTCATAGTTTAAGCAATATGAATGTAGGCATATCTGAAAAAAATATATGACTTGCATTTAAAGCCCACAATTTTTTCAGAACCTTGCAAGGAAAATATGCAATGCCTTTTCAGTTGCTTAGGAAATGATCATGGGGAAAAAAAACATGTTCTGGGCGGTAGTGAGTTTCAATATACAGGTATGGGATCTGTTATCCAAAATGCTTGGGACCTGGGGATTTTCCAGATAAGGTTTTTCTGTAATTTAGATCTCCATACTTTGTCTAATAAAAAATAATTTAAGCATTAAATAAACCCCATATAATTGTTTTGCCTCCAATAAGGATTAATTATATCTTAGTTGGGACGAAGTACAGGTTCTGTTTTATTATTACAAAGAAAAGGGAATCATTTAACCATTAAATAAACCCAATAGGGCTGTTCTGCCCCCAATAAGGGGTAATTATATCTTAGTTGGGATCAAGTACAGGTTCTGTTTTATTATTACAGAGAAAAGGGAATCATTTTAAAAAATCTGAGCGATTTGATTGAAATGGAGTTGGTGGGAGATGGTCTTTCTTTTATACAGAGCTTTCTGGATAATGGGTTTCCAGCTAATGCCTCCTATATCTGTACTTTTTTTTTTTTTTTAATAAATATGGTTTTACTGCAATAATGGAACCTGAAATAAAGAGACTTATTTTGATACATGTGTATTTTTTAAAGGTACCCAGTGGCATAACTATATGAGGAGCAGACCGTGCAACCATGTGGGGCCTGGGAAGCTGCCGTACTACTTTCACCCTGTTATTAATATAATAATAATAATAATAATAATTGCTCTATCACTTACCCAGTAGCAAATTCAAAATGAAACTAATAACAATACTTTATGTTTTGTTTTTGTGCTGTTAGTGCTTAGAAAAGTGTCTCTCACACAGTACCTAAGGGTTGTGCTACAGAGAGATAAATTCATCATATTTAATCATCCCAACACCTATTGGACGGTAAAATGAGGCAAAGTCAATAAATGACAAGTGTTTTGACAAGGCCACCCGCTACTAATTTGTTTTTCACTGCAGTTGCACAGACCTTTGGTCCTTCCGTACAAGGGGGATTTGGAATGTCTCCATGCTGGGTATTTATTTGCATAACAAGACATGTAAAAGGAGGGGTTGCAAATTATTTCTCCCATGCTCAATGAAATAAAATTATTTTATTTGATATATTCATTATGAGTCACGTTCTACTCGAGGCATTCAGAACATGAGACTCAACATTCCATATATTCATATGCCAAAGCACGAGATCATGCATTACACTAAAGTATGTTAAAAGGAACCCGAGGAAGCCAACCCTGACATACAGCCTCAGCCCACAACCCTTACAACCACATACAGTATATATAGAGATATATACTTTATAGAGATTAACAATTCAAATGGAACATTACACTTGTACTGTGCAGCATCGGCACTAGGCTGTCAGCAATGCCCCAGACTCCTGCCTCTCCCATTTATCTCTACAGCAGCCTGGGCAAAAGCTAATTCTGGTATATGCACAGTGAGCAACAGACTGTACGTGAGCATAAATCTGCTAGATTCTATATCCATATCTTTCCAGCAATCTGCTCACTGTCCTTGTGGAATCTGGCTTGGTCAGTTCAGGTACACATGCTCTGCCAAATGAAGTAGTGCTAGTTATGGCTAATTACAGGTATATGTGAGTGCTGTTTCTATCAGGTGTGCTTACATTTGCAGAGACATCCCTCTAGGCCAGGGATCCCCAACCTTTTTTTACCTGTGAGCCACACTCAAATGTAAAAAGAGTTGGGGAGCAACACAACCATGAAAAATATTCATGAGGGTGCCAAATAAAGGCTGTGATTGGCTATTTGGTAATCCCTATGTGGACTGGCAGCCTACAGGAGGCTCTGTTTGGCAGTACAACTGGGTTTTAGGAAACTAAAACTTGTCTCCAAGCCAGGAAATCAAAAAAAACTCCCTGGTGTGGTGGCACTGAGAGCAACATGTTGCTCATGAGCCATTGGTTGGGGATCACTGCTCTAGGTTGACCAGAGGACATTTTACATGGATATTTTTGAGGCAGCAAACCTATTTGCTCTACTTGGGGTTGTTTATATTTCTATTCTAGTCTGAGTGATTGATATTGTTTCTGAGCAATAAAGGAATAGAACATTTACCTAACTGTGTATGTGTTATTTTACCACGAGCGCTATTTCAAAATGGATTTTTGCATAGGCAGGCCTGTACTTTAGTGGCTATCCAAGCATGTATACTAAAAAAAAACAAAAAGAACTGGAAATGAAAAAGGTGCTTATCCAAGGAATTGCACTTGGGAGACTGCAGTAAGTACCCAGTGTAATAATTTGTTCCAGTGGGTTTGCCTGTGTCTCAGTGTGTATCTTGCATGTATGTGAGAAGTGAAAAAAAGGAAGGCATTTAAAAACTAAATGTCAGGGGTACTGAAGCTGCATTCAGTGAATATAAACAAGTGTTGTAAAACAGTAATAAGGAAGGCATAAGATAGAATATGTGGAGTGCATTGTGGCAGAGGCTTAAACCCAAAAAAGTTTTCATATATTAATAGTAAAATGATGCAGGTTCAGAGTGTGGTTCCATTATATAATGGTAATAATGTGGTTATAATGAATACAGAAAGGGAAAATGTGTTTAATCAGTTCAATAGAGGAGCCAGAATTTCAAGTACCACCTGATAGGGACACTGTTGGTTCAGCTCAACTTAGTCAGTGGTTGACACAGGGCATAGTAACATAAAGGTTTGCTTCAAATTAATTTGAACAAGGCACATGATGGGATACACCCTCGGGTACAGAAAGATCTAGGTTCAGTTTTACAATGGCCTCTTTTTCCTATTTCTGATTTTCCCAGACTCGCTTTCATGTGGTATGGTACCTAGGGATTGGAGATAAGCTGATGTCATTCCTATGTTTAAATAGGGATTATGATCTCAGAGGGGCAATATAGGCCAGTAAATTTGGCATCAGTGGTGGGCAAGTTATTTGCAAGCTTGTTAAGGGATCACATTCAAAATATGTTCTGGAGAATGGCATTATGAGCAGTAATCAGCATGGCTTTATAAAGGGCAGGTCATGTCACACAAGTTTAATTGCTTTTTTATGACGAAAGCATTTGGAATGGGGAGGTTGCAGTAGATGTGATATATTTGGTTACATTGCTTTGGCAAAATCCAGTGCCCCACAAACAACTGCTTTCTAAGTTAAGGTTTGGTGGGCTTGGTAAAGCTATTTGTATAAGGAAACTGACTGCAGGATTGTGTATAGAGGGTAGTTGTTACATTCTCTACTTGAAGCAGGGTATTAGTAGGGTCCCACAGGTTTCTGTATTGGGTCCACTTTTATTTAACTTAATGAGGGGAGGACACACAGGTCTAAAAAGAATACCTACACGGTACAGAAGCGGCCTGCGCTACCCTGTGTGTCAACGTTATGTAAATCTACAGAGTCAGGCCAAGGAGCTTTAGCATCCAAGGCAAGTATAGCTGCAGCCCCGCCCCCTGGAGCCCTTCTGGATCATTACCCTTTTTTGGAATCTTTAGTTGAAAGCACAGACCAGGGACAGAGGAAGCAAAGAGAGGCAAGGAGCCAATGATGAGCCGTTCAAATAGTGTTCAGTTGTGCATACCACAATATTGTCTGGAACTGCACTTCTGTTTCTTCCGAAATTATGTTAGTCGAGCAAAATAAACTTTACTCACATTATATTAATTATTTAAATGTTGTTTCCTTTAGTCTTAGAAGTCACAGTCACAGCACACAGGCAGGTGACATTTTGAGGACACTGTTATTGAGGTAAGTTTGTATAACCCCAAAATCTTGCGCATTTGCCATCCAGGTGACATCTAGGAAGTGCAGAATGGAAAGTGAAAGGGGATTAAAATCTGGGTTTAACAGATCAGATTTTTAAATACATATAATACCAGTATGGATTATTTAATGAAAAAGTTAAAGTTTGGGTTCCATGTTTAATTTGCAAACTTTTGTTATACGGATTTTTATGTGTGGGTGACAGGTTCCCTTTAATTGTGCTCTAGGAAGATGCCCCTTCTGCCTACCTAAATCCTGACAGTCACCCTGAATTATTGCTCAAACGCATACTGCTATGATGTTATTTACGCTATTGCTGTTATGATAGAGCATTTCTCTTAACTTTCAGAGGAAAATCACCCAAAACTAGTCTGAGTAGTGATCTGTAGAGACAAGTAGTGATTAATTAAAAATCATAGGGTGACATAGTTTCTTGGGGCAGTGATACATTGAATTGAAGCATTTTGCCCAGCACATGTATTTAGCGCAAACACTGAGGCATGGCCTGCATGGAGTCTGCGTAGGACACAAACTAGCTGAGCCCTGTACAGGGGCAAACAATACTGCACTTACTCTGGTAACTACCTGCTTACCAGCTGTCCAGGTTCATGCATCCCCACAGAAGCTGATGCCCTGTCCGATGGTGTGAAAGAACCAAAACAGACACTCCACAAAGGAAAATAAACTCCATAGGCCCTGCATATCCAAGGTAGCGCAGAACCCAGCACAATGGGCACTGAGGCCACGGGTATGGGAGATGTTGGAGAAAAAATGGTATCCCCCCAGTTTGCAAGAGATCTGCTACCAAAACACCTCCACTCACCAGCTGGGATACCCGCAAGTATGACAAGAGGAGGACTGGGCCACAACCACTACTTCAGCTACCCCACCTGTACCTCCTGAGCCAAAACTATTTGAAGTTCTCTGTGCAATTGCCACTAACCACACAGTTTTGGTAGGCAAAATAGCTGAACTGATTTCAGACTTTGCAATTCTAGAACATAATGTACAAAAGCTCAGGGAGAGTATAAGTATAAGTGAAAGGAGAGTTAGCCATCTAGAGGAACCCACTGCAGCACTCCCAGGTTCCATCACTGCTACAGAGAAGCAAAAGGCTCTGATGGCGACTAAAGTTGATGGTCTAGAGCAGTGTTCCCCAACTATCGGCTCTGGGGCAACATGTTACTCACCACCCCTTTTGATGTTGCTCCCAGTGCCCTCAAATAAGGTGCCATTTTTATATTTCTGGCTAGGAAGCAAGTTTTGCCAAATAGCCAATCACTGTCATTATTTGGCATCACCAAAGAACTTGATTACACAACTTAAGTATGGAAACAAAGGGCAAAATTTATGGGGGCAACAAAAAACAACTGCGACAGAGGCTCCTGCAATGCTGTCTGCCCTCACCCCCAGTGTGTACGTTTTCTTACACCACAGGGGGTCCAGGGGGGTGCAATTGCACTCGTTGCACTAGCAGAGCAGAATTTCCAGTTTAAAAGATGAAAATTCTGCGTGTAAAGTTATCAGAATGGCACACTATAGGTGAAAAACATTACCTTGATAAATCTATACTGTATGTTCTACCTCCATTCACAGAGGAGCCTCTATACGAAATGATGACCATAATATTGACCTTCCCTGCAGATTTAACAACAATTCTGACGTCAAACTACATAAAGTAACCCCCCCCTCCCCAGAGCCACCAGTCCAGCCTTCACCAGATGGGTCTCAGTATTTAAACTAGTGGACCTATGGGAGGTCCACAATCCAGGTACAAAACCGAGGTAGCTTACTGGTATCCTATGGATAGGATCTGGAGGTTGAGCAAAACCATTGGCTCGCAATTCAACTTCAGCAAACATAGTACCCCGCATTTTTTAATAGATTTCACCATCAGTCTGCTAATGTTCTCTACCTTTTTATTTTCCCCACCACATCACTAAATCATCTGACAAATGTAGTGATTCTCTTGTAGGCCCAACTGCTGTGGTATTTGGGGGAGCTTAAAAACTTGTACTACAGGTATCTCACATAAGTGCTAATAAGAGCCACATTAAAGGTGGCCATACAAGAGCAGACTTTCCTGCAGATTCAGGCCTATCAGACCAGTTCTGCAGCTTATCTGCCAGTGTATGGGGTCCTTTGACAGGCCTACTTCACTGGTATGTGGCCAAAAATCAGCCAGATGTCATTTCCCATCGGATTGAGGACCACATCGGCTCATTGATGCAGTCTTCCTTTCAATGGCTCATATTACCGTCATTGTTATCCCTCATTCTAATGCCCACTTTAGGTGAGCATATCAGGGGAGTAGGGAATTAAGACACCACTGTGGTTAAGTTGTTATTGTAAAAATTTGCAACATGTACAAATGATATCCCACTATGTATGCAGTTGCTTAATTCAAATATTGTAAGAAAAAAAAGTGCCTCCAAATTTCCAATTTTGGAAATTTCCTAGAAAGTACACTTTCAGGTGACTGTCACCATTTTCCTGCTTTTCAGGTGAGAACTGCAGTGGGTAAAACCCTGGAGTAATCCTATTAGCCCATCTTGTCTCCCAATTGCCTTGGTAGTGTCATTGTACAACAGCTCTCTAGAATACATTTCATACAACACCACCTCTGTCTGAAATATGTTAAATCTAAATTCAAATATCGATTTAATAATGTGCTTGTTTCTAACCGTGCTTTGCTCGCACCTATACTGCAACGTCCTCTCTAAGCTGTGTGCGCACATACACCAATATATAAGAAGCACACAACATATAATAGTGAGCACTGGCAAATTTGTATCCATACATATAACATAATTCACTTTACCGCATTCGATTCTAAAACAGAAGGCAGACAAGTACAATGTAATGAAACAACAATTCTTTCACCTGTTGAGCCCCACTGCCCCAGTAACACTAGCTTCCTCATCAATATGTTTTCTATTAAATCCTTCTAAATCCATTTCCCAGTTTTACTCTCCATACCAAGAACTATAACTAAACTTGGATGCAGACAACAAAACCACAGTTTCAGTTATATTGATTTTCTCCAAATCATTCACACTTTCCAAACCTATTTTTAAAACAGTGTTTTCCTTTGAATCTATTTTCACCTTTTGGTTCTTTCTCCACAATACCTTCTCCACTCTATTTAATAAATACTGCTTAATAGTCAACTATTCTACAGGTTGTCCTAAAATGAACCCATTAAGTCCATGCTTAAATTGGTAGTTATCAGATAAAACCTGCTCCTAATGCCAATTTAAGTCCGGAACCCTCCACTTGCATCTCCCCCATCCATCTTACCTTTGTGCAGAGCAGACTAGCAGAAGGGTAGCCAAATATGAAAGACTTGCTCCAATCCAGCTCTCTCTCCCCTGACTCAACATTTCCACCTGGACCATGGAGGGGAGGGGGTGAGGATGGGCTGCAAAATCCTGCACCCCCCTCAAAGGAAAATTAAAAATCCAGCTATCAAAAATATTATAGGGCATTCTTCCTGCATGAAAAAGAGAAAAGAAAAGATGTATTCCCCAAAACAGCGGAGAGGAGATGATGAAATCGGGTATAAAGAGACAGAGGTGCTAATCCTCTCTTTTTTCTCTAACATCAATTCAAAAACACAGGGATTAAATCCAGAATTTAAATCCAGGAGCAAGGCTGGCTTTCTCTTCTATCTCTTTCTCATTCCACCTGCAGTCTTCGTGGTTTCTGCAAGCCAGGGGTAAGAAGAGGGAGTGGGAGATATAGGTATATAGGTAGCAAAATGGGATCTCTCCCTGCCCACCTTGCTACCTCTGTCTGTGTAGCTGCTACAGTTGGTGGGGAGGGTCTATTTTTTTGCTGCCCTCTTTCCCTTTCTCTGTTAGCTTTTTTCTCTTGGGTATGAGAGGAAACAACTGGGGCAAATAAAAGGAGAAAAGGTTTTGCTTCAAAAGCAAGAGGATGAGAGATGGTTCATTATATCTGCTGCAGCAAGATCTGAGCACAGCAAATAGTGAATAGGGAGGGAAGAGAGTGAAGGAGGGAGGAGAGAGATATAGAAAGGAGGGGGGAAGGGAGAAGTAGTGAGCACAGAGAACACAGGGAGGAGAGTGGGGATGGAGATAAAAAGGAACAAATGAGAGGTTAAAGAAAAGAGGTAAAAAAATATCTGGACAAATTGAAATTCTGACATTATATGTAACAGCATTAACCCCCTCTATGGAGGTCACCTTTTTTCTTTTATACTTTCCCTCCTTCCATAGAGCGCCTATGTATCACAGCTAAATAGGACATGCCAGGCTGGGCAGGGAGATGAGCTGTCCCGGGTGCTGAATGGGGTGGGAAGAAAGGAGACTAGCCTTTTATCTTGAATTGTGGCCAAAACAGCAATGGAGTCCATCAGAACAAAATCTGCTAACAATTTTACCAAAGCCCTGCGTAAACTGATTGTGCTCTGTACCCAGCAGCTGGGACTATTAAACATAATCTGCCTTCCTTACACTCACTTATTTGAGCAGTCACAGGGAAATGCAGAGATCTCTAAGCAAAAATATAGCCATCCCCAGGGGATGTTATTATTCTGTTATTATTATTTTTTTTTTACACTTTGTTTTTATTGGTTGTTTTACAACAAAGTAGTATGCATATAAGATATGTGAAACAAGGGGGGTTAAAGAAAGTAGAGTAGTTGGACTCTCGCCTAGCCGTTTTCATCTGGGTAGTCTTTTTTCTCTCTTTTTTTTTTTTCTCCTCATTTAGTTCTCAAGTTGGCGTCTGGGATTTTTCCTTGGTATTGTCCGTTTTTTAGATCTGGTTAGTTGGTTGGTTGTTTTGGTTTTCGGTCTATATAGTCCAGGGTGTCCATATTTTTCATACATGTCCATTTTGTGGTGGATGAGTGCGGTCAGTTTTTCCATTGTGGATATTCTGTTATTATTTTTAAAAAAAGGCCAAGGCCCAAGGTTCCATTCTTTATGTTCTGTGCACAAGTGATATTAGCCCAATGGTTTAAGTTCAGTTCTAGTTCAACATTTGATCAGGGTTACCCATAACTCATAAAACATTTGTCGATATAGAAAAATATTCATGAACAAGAAAAGTTAAGTTATTATTTGTCTTTAGCTGTGATTTTCACCCTAACAAGCCTTCAGGCTGAGACCCGAGACCCACCCACCCCACTTCTCCAAGCACCAGCCCCAGGGACCAACTCCATAGTTTGGGATCCCTTGTAAGAGAAGAGCATGGATGCATATACATTTATAAATATCATGTTGGGATCAATGATGGGATAATTACAAATGTAATAATAGATAGAAATAAGAACTGTAAAAAACAAACAGAAGCATCCCTGCATGAAAGTGCTTAGATTTGAATTGACATGTGACATAGATTCATTTGAACTGTAATTTAGGTTGAACCTGTGTATGAATGCTACCCATACAGAGTATCTGACCCAGGAGTATCCAATCTCCCTGCAGCTATCCAGCTGTTGTTATACTACAATTTTACAACCATAGGGGGCGCTGTTGTTTTGCAGTAACTGCAAAAAGAGGCACAGGTTGAACATTCATAATCTATCAGATGCAGTGATTTGATACTGTATAACAAGGGCTGTAGTTCATCTGTCAAATGCTACAGGGCTTCTTCTGCATCAATTAGTTTGTCAGTCTACAACAAATATGATTGGTTAGTTTCCCATGATTCCCCATTCTGTCACTGCATGCCCCATAGACTGCCTTTATTACACTGGTGCAAACCCCATAAAGTGCAGGCTGAGTTACTAGGTTATTGTGATTATCTGTCTTCAGCGGTTACGGCTTCCCAACTGTCCTTCTATTTGTGCCATTTTTGTGCTGATTATGGTAACTTTGCCCAAAATGGTATTTTGTTCTCTCCTCGCCATACCTCTGTTCTTGTAACGCTTCATTTTCTTATGTCCTTTTGTATTATATTTCTATTCATTTCTCTTTGCTTGATTGGTTTTTCTCTCTCCTAAAACCTTTAATTCTTCCCCTCATCCTCTTCCCACACCTTTTTTCACCCCCACATTTCCTCACCTACAGTATATTCATCTCACTTTTATTATGTGTTGGTTTTGTCCTTTTTTGCTCAAGCAATTTATTATCACTTCCCACTTCAAATTCTCCATTTATCCTCCTCCTGACCTCAGCTTTTCTGTCATGCAGTTTGCTCTTATCCCCCCCAGCTTTTCTCTCCTCACGCTTTCTCTCCCTCTCTTTTTCTATCTTGCGTTCTCTACCTCTCCTTTCATATAACACAGGAGCAACCCCTCATGATGCCTGGTTGTCATGGTGCTGACGGATGCTGCAGCCATGACAATTTGAGCTGATGTTGCTATTGGACAGAAACCCAAAGAATTCCCTGATTTACATTCATTTGTGTGTGTATTTAAATACATCAATGTGAGTGCAATATATGTGTTTTTCTATAGGTCTATATATATATATATATATATATATATTGTTGCAATGCAGGGTCCTAGTTCAGGAGAGGGCAAAAACTGAAAGAGAATGACAGAAATATAGAAAAATAAAAAGACATAAAATGACAGGGTAGTGATAAGCACACAGTGAGGTAAAATAATTATAGGGAAAGGGTTAGTAGAAAGATATAACATGACATTGTAATATGACTATATACATAGTTAATCAGATAATTTGCCTTCTGTTGCTTGGCACAAGAGGGTTATTTACAATTAGCAGGCAGGGTAGAAGTTGCAAAAAAAAGCACCCTGACCCCTGGTAGGCACCTGTGGGTGCAGATCTTTGCCCTACATTGTGCAGAATTTCCCAGTGAATACATTGCTGCCTGAATTTGCAGTACTATATTTTTGAGGGGCAGGCTGGGAGCCATGGCAGGGATCCCTATAGTCCCTAACTTGCACACCATTCGGTGCTAAGATCTGGCTAAGTCTGCATGAAGCCAAACTAGAAGTGGATATTATTTCCTTACTGCCTAACTCCAGCCCCTTTTAAGTTTTTTGTACTTGTTTTAGTTTTCTGCATCTGTGCTTTTCTGTGGTAGCAGAGTGAGACCACAACAGTACCATTGTGCCAAAGCCTTTGATTTAATGTTTCAGGGTTTCCTTATTAAACCTTGCATAAAGCACATGAAGTTACTAAGCACAGAACCCTTGGCTGCATTTTAATGCTTTACATGCCTCATATTACCTATAAACAAAAGGCCAGACTATTAAAATACCAGCTAAGTGAGCCCAATCCAGTACAACATGACCCTTCCTGATGCTTGTTGTTCTCTACAGAAGTGGTTCTTGGCTTAACATTTTAGAATTATGAAAATAAGAGCTTCCCCCTGTCACTAAAGAGACGGTAACTTTCCTTCCCTCTGCATCACAACCACCAGCCTCCCCCCGATCCAATTATTTCACATGTTCACTACCCCCACCCACTTGCCAGCACTAACTGATATCTTTCATTATTCTCTCTCTGTCTGTACTGGGGCATTCCCTTCTAACTTTAAACATGCCTCACACCTGCTCTAAAACCCCCTCACCTGATCATTTTTCTCCTTCTGCCACCACCCTACTCCTTACCTTTCCTATAACTTTTTGAATGTGTTGTATATAACCATTTCATCCAGTTTTCTCTACCTTTGCTTGCCCCACTTTATTCTGGTTTTACTCCACTAACACCTACAGCTAGTATTGATGTTTGTATATATAGATTATGTATGTGAGTGTATAGATAGGTCAGTATGGGTCTGTATGTGAGTGTATAGATAGGTCAGTATGGGTCTGTATGTGAGTGGATAGATAGGTCAGTATGGGTCTGTATTGAGTGTATAGATAGGTCAGATGGGTCGTATGTGAGTGTATATATAGGTCGTATGGGTCTGTATGGAGTGGAAATAGTCAGTAGGTCTTATTGAGGTATAGATAGTCAGTATGGGTCTATGTGATGTATAATAGGTCAGTATGGGTCTGTATGTGAGTGATAGATAGTCAGTATGGCTTATGTGAGTGAAATAGCACGTCATGTGGGTCCGATGGGCTGTATGTGAGTGTATAGATAGGTCAGTATGGGTCTGTATTGACTATGGCCTTGTAGGTGAGTGTTATAAGAAGATAGGTCATGGGTCTGTATTGATGTATAGATATAGATAGGTCAGTATGGGTCTGTATGTGATGTATAGATAGATCAGTATGGGTCTGTATGTGAGTGATAGATAGGTCATATGGTCTGTGAGTGGATAGATAGGTCAGTATGGGTCTGTATGATGGATGATAGGTCAGTATGGTCTGTATGTAGTGTGATATATAGGTCAGTATGGGTCTGTATGTCTGATGTGAATAGATAGGTCAGTATGGTCTGTATATGATGTGATAGGTGTAGATAGTCAGTATGGGTCGTATGTGAGTGATAGATAGGTCAGTATGGTCTGATGTGATGGATAGATGTCTAGTAATGGGTCTGTATGTGAGTGATAGATAGTCAGTATGGGTCTGTATGTGAGTGTATAGATAGGTCAGTATGGTCTGTATGTGAGTGTATAGATAGGTCAGTATGGGTCTGTATGTGAGTGTATAGATAGGTCAGTATTGTGTCATAGGTTGTATATGTGATGAGTGATAGATAGTCAGTATTGAGGTCTGTATGTAGTGGATAGATAGTCAGTATGGTCTGTATGTGAGTGTATAGATAGGTCAGTATGGGTCTGTATGTGAGTGTATAGATAGGTCAGTATGGGTCTGTATGTGAGTGGATAGATAGGTCAGTATGGGTCTGTATGTGAGTGGATAGATAGGTCAGTATGGGTCTGTATGTGAGTGGATAGATAGGTCAGTATGGGGTCTGTATGCAAGTGTATAGATAGGTCAGTACAGGTCTGTATGTGAGTGTATAGATAGGTCAGTATAGGTTTGTGGGTGCTGGGTTTACTTGGAAGGGTTGAACTTGATGGACTCTGGTCTTTTTTCAACTATGTAACATTCAATTACAACTATACTGATCAAAGCCTCCAGTGACCATTTGTCTGCCAAATCTAATGAGCAATATTCCATATTAATCCATCACTGCCTCTCTGATGCTTTTGATACAGTGGATTATCAACTCCTTTCTGGCATGCTACTCTCCCTTAGCATAAAGGGTACAGGACTCTCCTGACTGCAGTTGTGCCTGCCTAAAAGCTCTTTCTCTGTCTCTTTACTTGATAACCCACCCCCCACCTGAACTATCTGTTGGGGGTCCCTCAAGGTTCTGATCTTGGACCCTTCTTTTTACTATACACTACATCTCTCTGCAAACACTTTTCAGCACTATTTCTTCCAGCACCATATTTATGTAAATATATCTATCTTGTCCTAATTTTTCTATGCTTCATCATACCACATGTATCCAACTACCTTGGATGTTATGTAATTTTGCCTTTTAAAACTCAACTTAGACAATACAGAAATGATCATATTCCCACATATTCAGGCCCTACACCCAACAACACAATCATTATCTGCCATAGACAGCTCCTCTACCTTGGAGTCATATTTGATTCTGCACGCTTCTGTAGTAGTCATATCCAGTACCTTGTTGACTGCATCCTAAAAATATTGCATTTATGTAGTCCACTCCTTAATATCCTCTCCCTGGACTACTGCAGCCTCCTCCTATCTGGCCTGCCCCATTCCCTTATGCAGTTGATCCAATATGCCACATACAGCTTCATATACATAACCTGACAAACCACTTCTGCTGTACATCTCTGTAAATCCCTACACTGACTACCTATACATTATCATATCTGACTTCACTTTGCAGGTGAGGGACATGAGTTTATCTTTAAAAATGCTATCACATCAGAAACCTTATCTCCAGGTTCTCTCCAAACTGACCACTTTATACTTCCAGTGACTTCAGCTTTTCTTCCTCCTCCTCACATGTGCACTTAAACAACTTCACCAGAGCAGCTCCCTATAATATACCACAATAACATACATTCCCCCTACCCTGCAGAGTTTCAGGTGTGCCCTATAAGCTTGGCACATTGTGGAATGTGGAAACTTTTTACTGAAATGTAATACTATTTATGTTGTGGATATAACATACACTTTAATACTTTACATTTGTAAATTTTAGAACTGAACATGGTGAGTGCATATTATGGTGATTAAATATTTTTGCATTTTTCCTATGCAGTTATTCTGGAAGCCACTAGAGGGCGATCACACCTTAAGCAACAGCAATGAGCATGTGCAACGTGAACAGCATTGCAGATTTGCAGCACGCTGGGTAGCGGTCTATTGTAAGAAGCCTAGCAACATGCGTTGCAACTATACAGACAGATGATTGTGGTAATCTGTAACACATAATTGGTTTCACACATGACAAACATCACTACAAATCTGATCTCTATAGTGGTACACAATATAATCTGCACAGATCTGAACTGTCATGCCTTTTGCTTTTCCAAGCACTAAGTCTGTGTTTAAAATAATATACAACACACAGTCATCATTATTTTATATGATTATTTATAGCCTGCACTTGCAGTAGAGAAGCCTTTCCCAGAAATTCCTTGCTTCCCATCAACCACTCCCCTAACATAAAGCCTGTTACCTCAGCATAGCGCACAACACTATACAGGCTCTTTGGGTCATGAATATGGGACAAACATCCCCAGCATAGAGATCACTTTATTTGCTTTACACTCACAGGCTGCTGCTTTCTTTCCTACCCCTGCCTACAGCTTTGCCCAATGGCCGCCTCCCTGCATACATACTAATGCCCCCTCTCATTCTTCTTGCAATCATAGCTCCTTATTGACACGTATGTGTACATGTATCCCCTCCATCTTCCTCATGCCTTTTTGACTCTTAGCTCTGGTCCCACACCTCTATGTTATGGAGCTATTACTTTATAGGATAAAACAAATAGGGTATTGTTATTAAAAATGCAAAGACTAGTAACCCATACTTAGGTAGGTCCTTCTCCATCAAGAATTTGCCTAAACTAATATCATTAAGTGTATAAGTGCCTTGCATGTTTGTACATGTCTCCATGGGCATAACTTTACATTTATCAACATTGAATCTTACACGCCCCTTAGCTCCCAAGAGTGCCAGTTTGTTAAGATTTGCTGCAAGGATGCCTTGTCCTGGAGAGAACTGATTAATTGGCTTGCATAGATGTTAGCCAACCTCCCAGGAGACCAGCACTCTTCCTTAATTGTCATCACGCCGGCCCCTGGTTGTCACCGTGCATGCAGTCGGTGCACACTTTGCTCCTTATGGCAGCATGTAGTTGAATGTCAGAGATTTGCATCATGCTGCCAAACAGTGACATCATTTTTATACGCCAAGTTATAAATACTTTGTGCCAATTAGTGTTAAAAGGCTCCTTTTCCCTGGGTGTCAGTGCCCAAGCTGGCTTCTGTGCTCAGAACCTGCTCAAGCCTTTTGTATTGCCTCTTTACCTGGTTTTGACCATTTGCCTGTTCCTGATTTCACCAGTAATTGCCAACCAGTGGCTCAGGGGCAACATGTTGCTCATAAACCCCTTGGATGTTGCTCTTAGTGGCCCCAAAGCAGGTGCTTGTTTTTGAGTTTCTGACTTAGAGGCAAGTTTTGGCTGCATAAAGACCATGTGTAATGCAAACAGAGCCTTCTGTAGGCTGCCAGTCCACAAAGGGGCTAACAAATAACCAATCACAGCCCATATTTTGCACCCCCAGGAACTTTTCTCATGCTTGTATTGCTCCCTAACTGTTTGTATATTTGATAGTGGCTCACAGGTTAGAAATTTGGGGACCCCTGTTCTAGACTATGGTTTTTGCCTGATCCCTGCCTGTATTTCACTTTGTATTATCTCTCTGGAGTGTTCAGGTTCCTTGTAGGTTTCCGCAGCGGAAAGTTCCTGGACCCCAAAAGGGCATTGGTTAAGACAGGTACCTGCAGGGCTACCTGTCTGAAAGAGATGATTTTCCAGCTGCCTTCAAGGTTCCTGTATAACAAGTCAATACAGTTACCTTGGGCCAATATAGAACCAATTGAGGCTGCTGGTTCCTCCTCTCTGGGGATTGTTCTCAAAGCCCTGGTTAAGTGTCTTGAGAATAGGGAAGCACTTGAGTTGGTCAGTGCTCTGTTCCCAAGATTCCAGTTCCTATCCATTACAGTGATGACCAGGTCCCTGTTGTTGGAACACCTGAACAGTTCAAGAGTGAAAGTTGCTTACATTATTGCTCTTCTTCATGGGAAGGCCTTAGCCTGGGCTTCTCCTTTACTGGAGATAGATGACCCTCCAGTCCATGACACTTTTCTCTCAACTCTTCAACTTTTTCTCTAAAGATTTTTGACAGTCCTGGTCATAGACTGAATGCCTCTGATTGCATTATGAATATCCTCCAGGGGTCCCTTTCTGCTTCTGAATATGCTATTGATTTTCATACCTTGGCTCCAGAGGTGTCTGTAATAAGGTCTTAGTAGCAGCCTTCTGGAGGAATTTGACTGTGGACTTGAAAAACCAATAGCAACCAATAAGATGTTTGCTTTTAAACAGATGACCAGTACATGCTACTTGCTGATTGGTTGCTATGGGTTACTGCCCTGGGAAAACCTAGTACCTTTTATTTGATACCCCCCTTAGTGTTTTTTGTCATCAAAACTTACTTAAGCATGAGACAGAGAGATCACCTCTGAAATCTCATGTTCGCAGAACTGTTTTCAGTCCTCTTGCTATTGCTAAATTCTCTGCTTCTTCTTCTCTTCCATCTCCAATAAGAGAGGAGCCTATGTAAATCGGGATACTTCTTTAAACCCCCGATTTGCAGAGGATGGCCTGCTGGCCTCTTTATATATATTGTCTCAGTGTGCATCTTGTCAAATCATGTCGAAATAGACCCCAGCATCAGGGAAATGCCCCCGCCTAGATTTGATGGAGGAGTCTCTTCTAGGCAAAGTTTTTACACTCCCAGTCAAAATTTGTACCCACATCTTGTTGCCTGTTTCCCTCTCGAGCCCGTCTGGAACCATCTACAAGCTTTGCTGGGTTCTGGAGCTGCAGATTTATCGACAAATCCTTTGCTAAAACTTGTGGCTTGTGTCCCAGCAGACCAGTTTCTCCGGTGTTCTTACCTCTGCTATGTCTCCAGTTCTCATGTGTGTTGGTAGTATACATGTAAAATAAATCTTTGTTAATTATTTGGTTCCCTAAGACTCTTATCATTTTGGGACTTCTTTGTCTCCGATATCATAACCCAGCTATTAACTGGGCCTCTGGAGAACTGCTTTGGTCCTTTCTGCCATTCTAACGGCATCAATTGTCCCAGTTTGCACCTCTTCTTTGGTTCCAGACTCCAACCTCCTGCCTGTTATAAAGTATTTGCCAATGTCTTTGAGAAAAAAAAATCAGAGATTCTTCCTCCCCCCAGACTTTACGATTGTCCAATGAATTTGATAACTGGTACCACCTAGAGGAGAAGAACCTATCCTTTGTTGGTACCTGAGACCCAAGCCATGAAACAGCACATCCAGAAAAACCTATCCAAAGGTTTCATTAGGAAATCTACATCACCTGCTGGAGTCGGATTTTTCTTTGTTCAGAAGTAAGATGGCCGTTTAAGACCTTGTATTCACTATCGTGCTTTGAATAAAATAACAGTTCATAATCATTTTCCTCTTATACCAGAACATTTTGATAAAATGAATGGGGTTAAGATTTTTTACAAAGCTGGATCTGATTCATAGTCATCAAGGGAATGATTGGTATACTGCCTTCAACACTCGGGATGAATATTTAGCCATGCGTTTTGGTCTCTGTAATGCTCTCACAGTTTTCCAAGACTTTATAAATGATGATCATATGTGTCATAGTTTATCTGGATGGCATTTTGATTTACTCTACCTCACGTACTGACCATATTACCCAGGAAAAACAAGTTCTACTTATTAAAGAAAGAATTTCCTCTATGCCAAGGTCAAGAAATGTGAATTCCACAAATCTAGGATTCCTTTCTTGGGATACATCATTTCTTTCTCACGATATAAGATGGATTCTACCAAAGTCTCTGCTGTCTTAAGCTGGCCAACTCCCATAGGCTTAAAGGACATGTAAACCCCACACACAAAAATGTAATCAGTGAACAGCCTCTTTGAAATCTTTCAATACCTGCCACTCTGGTTGTCCAGAGGTTAATAGCAAGGCTGCAGCGCCCCCTTAATTACTTAGGTTTCCTTCTCCTCCTGTAACCCACTCGGCCCCTCCCTCAGGAATTAGCTTTGGCTGTTGGCTTGTGGGCATGCTCAGTTGTTCTCAGCTCAGATTACTAAACACGCCCCCCAGTCTAGCAGTCAGTTTTTTTTTTCTCCTGAGCTCAGCTTTACCATTACAGTGCTCAAACAAAGCAGAACCTTTATCAGAGACAGTTGTGCCTGTGTGAGCCTGTATTGTTAATGAAATGTATGCTGAATAAGGGTCTCTGTGTGTGTGTATGCTGTTTGCTGATTTAAATGTTTTATACATTTATACATAAATGATTATGTATCAGAGGAAAATGGCCACAGGGTGAAAGCTGCTATTTGCTTTAGTAAAATGTGATGGTGCTGGCCAGCAGAGGGGATATATGCAGTACACATTATGCCATTTGGGTGGGGGAGAAGTGCCCAACTGATATACATTGTAGGCAAATGTAGGCTTTACATGTCCTTTAAAAGCTATTCAGTGTTTTTTTGGGTTTTGACAGTTTTTATCATAGGTTCATAAATAACTTTTCTCAGACTGTGGCTCCCATTACTGCCCTCAAAAGGGAGAATTCCAAAGCTTCTTGGACTGTTGAAGGTTAAGAGGCCTTTGTTACTGAAGCAGCTTTTCAATTCAGCTCCAGTCCTTATTCATCAAGGTGCCTTCTGTAAACTTTTGGGAATCAAACTGAATCGTTTTTCTGCTTATCATCCCCAGAGAAATGGTCAGACAGAGAGAACCAATCAGTCCCTGGAGCAGTTTTTACATTGTTACATTTCCAGGACCATGATAAACTTCTTCCATGGGTTGAATTAGCTCAATATCCAAATATGATACTCTGGGCTGTTCTCTGTTTTTTGTTATAACCCTTCTGTTCTTCCTTACAGCTTGCTTATGATGGAAATTCCTGCAGCTTATGCCATGGTCCGAGATTTCAAAACTATCACCAACTTGGTCCCACCTTTCAAGTTAAAGACTCAGTTTGGGTCCCCAGGGGCCCACCACAAAAACCTTAGACCCTAGGCCCACTCTCCAAACTATTTTTCCTCCTTTCCTCAACCAACCTCTTTATTCTACTAGTTTCTTTTATTTACATGCTAGCATCTATTCTTCCATCTATTTCTCCTCTTTGTTTTTATTCAAATAGGTAATGACCAAGATGGCCAGGAGCAGGAGGGCCCACTGACACCTGGGGCCCACCGGGAGTTTTCCTGGTATCCTGGTGCAGGGGCGGGCCGAGCCGACCAAGCGCCCTAGGCAACCCGGTCGGCCACCTCGCCCCTGCACCAGTGCTAACGCAACACGAAGCGATAGTTCATTGCCCCCGCCCAGTAATCACAAGCGGCGGGGGCAATGAAAATGGAGCGCACAGACTAGGGGTAGGCAAGAGAGGCTTCTGCCTGGCACCCCCTAGTCGTTGCGCCCTAGGCAGCTGCCTCTTTTGCCTACCCCTAGTTCCAGCCCTGTCCTGGTGGGCCAGACACTGTGTGTCTGAGTCTGAGCTTTCAGAAGGAGCCAGCGCTACACATTAGAACTGCTTTCAGCTAACCTATTGTTTCTCCTACTCCCATGTAACTGGAGGAGTCATGAGCTGGACTTGGATTTTTAACTACTGAGTGCTATTCTGATATCTACCACTTTTAGCAATACAGGTGTCAGGGAGCTGCTACCTTGCTCCCTTCCCATTGTCCTGCTGATTGGCTGCTGGGAGGGAAAGGAAGGGGGTGATATCACTCTAACTTGCAGCGCAGCAGTAAAGTGTGACTGACAAGTCACATGGCTGTGGCACCCTGGGAAATGAAGAATATGGCTAACCCCATGTGAAATTTGAATGTAAAAAAGATATAATTCTGTTTGCTAGTTTTATAAAATGGATTTTAATGCATATATTTTAAGTTGTAAACCAGTGGGTGTGTTATTCACTATATAATACCAAAGAACCACAAATAACCTATAAAATATATCCTCATAAACAGCTAAAGAGGAAGGCCACCCCAAAACAGTTCTCAGGATCTCCGACTCCTGAAACAATGCAGCAGAAGCTAACTGATTAACAAGCCTGAATGAGAACTGACTTTTGCTGCATTGTTTCAAGAGTCTAGAGGTCCAGGGAACAGAAAGGGCTAAACAAATACTGCTTTCAGTTGCAATCAATTTTATGACCCGATTGCATTGTAATATTTGGAAAAGTTGCTAACATTTTCTTTCAATATGCATAAACCAGTGTTAATGCAGGGCAAGACATCAATTGTACATGCATGGGGAACAATGCAGTCAATAAAAATGAATTTATTACACAGAGAGATAGCATTACATTAATGTGGATAGACACAGGAGGAAGGAGGTTCCTGTCCCATAGAGCTTCCAATCAATGTTTTACATATATTATGTTAAACCCTAGGCTTAACAGGGTCAATCTTTTCCTAAGAGCTAATTAAAGTCTCCTGTTCTGCTTCACAATTGCAGAGCGCTATTGGATTTTCTTTATATTATTATAAAAACCAATAAGTTTACACCACATGGTTATAAAAAGGAATCAAACTTGGTTAGATACTGGGATTAAAATAAGGCACACTAATAACATTAATCTGACCATAGAAAAGGTAACTTTTGTATGGTCCGAGATCCATCTCAGGAGACATTTGCCTCTTAATATAAATAAGAGATAATCCAACTCGCACAGAGCATTTCAATGTAAGCTCTTAATTGGCTCCTGGAATCCTTAGGTTGTTACAGATACACTTGTCCGCAAGCGCAAGAGACACATATGGTGCGGTTAACCATTATCCCCACTAATGAGATAATGTCCTGCAATCAGTCAGGCTTCTCTGCACCCAATAAATATTTATGGTCATGCCAAACATGCTAAAGGCTATTGCCTTTAAGGTAAGTCAATTTTTCTTTCCAGAGATAGCAATCCCAAATCATTTGGGTGCTGTATATCTGACCTATTTGTAAGAATGTATGGGTTCCTCTGTTTGACTCCTGATTTACATGTAGTTCATCGGAGTTCAATTCCTGGGTATCCCCCCTGCAAGATTAATGGTTGATCCATTTTACAGAGTTGTGGTGTTTTATGGAAATTATATTATTATCAGTAATATGGCCATGAAGATATACCATTCCATTTAAACATCATCAGACACAGGGATCGCTGGCTTCTTGTACATCATGCCTTTCAGTGTGCACCATTAACATGGAAGATTTAATGTTCTTAAAGCATATTTTTTCATTTATTTCTCAAAGGGAAAATGGGTCCAGTTTTCACATACACCATAATTCATATTCAATAAGATGGTGCACCCCATTACCATCCCAGCAGGGGCTGACTTTCAATTAATAGACATTGATTTTAGTTTGTGTCTGACCTGGCCATGTTACAGTTTGGTGCACTCTTAATTAAACTAATCTATTTTGTTCCCATACAGAAATAGGGAATGACCATGAAACCAGCCAAATGATCAGAAGCAGGAGGGCCCATTGACCCCTGGGCCCACCGGGAGTTTTCCTGGTATCCTGATAGGCCAGTCCGACACTGGTAGCCTCTGTATGCGACTGTAATAACCTTCACAGACAAGCTTTTTGAAAAGTAATGTAGGGACCCATAGGGTTAAGCTCCCTATGGTGTTATCCCTTATCTTTATCTAATATGTGCTGTTATAGGGCAGAGCCCTCTGCACTCCTATTACAGTTATTAGGCTACCCCCTATAGGTTTAGCCCAGGTTGACCACTCCCCTTGGCAGACTATATAGTGTCTTGCACAAGGGAGTGTCTTCCTCTTTTGGCTGCATGCTGTGTTCTGGACAGATCCCAACTGAGCCTGGACCAGAACACAGGCCCAGAAGCCATTTGTACCCTAGGGGACCATCTACCCTAGTGCTAAGTCGGGGACAGGGCCCCGTGAACGAGGTAAAGCCAGCACAGTCAGATTTGTTAATAGCACCCTCTAGGAGAGGTGATTGTAGTCAGCCTATTTAGTAAGGGCAGTCAATAGCCCCAACCAGGAGTTGTAAAAGGGTTTAGTCCACCCCGGCTCTGTAGTCGTTCTTTAGGGACCGGTTTTATTAGACGCCAGGTACCAGTGTTAGGAGCTCTCCCCTGGACCACAGTCGGCCGGAACACTCCCTTCTGAAAGGTCTATATCTCAGGTGTCAACTAATCCTCTGTGCATCCTCCAAGTGGGTTATTCTGTGCCTAAAGGGTCACATCTGCTGTACTATCTGTGACCATCATACACTGCTGTGCCTGTGAGTATAACCCTGCTGCACTATTCAGTTGTGCCTTTAATAAACTTGTACTATAGTTGATCAGCAAGAATCCTCTGGCGTCCATCTTTTACCATCTGCACACCACACCTCAGTTAGTTGTAGTTCCACTACACCCTCGCTCCATCCTGATTCTCCCATATAGCGGAGGCTCACCCCTTTGTATTAAGTGTCGCAAATGTAACCCATGCTCTCTATTCACTACTAGCCTGGGTTTATTCCAAATTGGGTCAGAAAAGCGTTACAGTAACTTCATTTCAAGCAACTTTGCTTCAATTAAAAAATATGAGGGCTTTTTATAATTTTTAATGTAATAATATGGTTTGGAGCAGTTACCTTAGCCCCACCCCCCGTTCTCCTGCCTTCAGCCTGCATCCTCCCAATCCCACAATTCCCTGCACGCATGATGTAAATAAGGAAAGGAACATCACAGGGCAATGCATTGTGGGTAAGGTGGTTCCTGCATACTGTCTGTAAGCTGTGTAAGTTGTTACAATTAGTAACATCAGTGTTTTAGTGCCTCCTCCCCTACCAGGATTTGAAATGATGCAGACATAGAGTAGCTGTTTGCAGCTGGATTTTAGCATATACAATGTTTTATTTATTTATACTTTTTGAAGGAAGAGATTACACTGATAGGTATATTAGGGGTTCCCCTTTAATATCAAGATAGATATGCATGGAAATCGGTTTGGTAGAGTAAGCTAATGATGAATGGGTTAAAAACATGACATCACCCAAAGAGATCAGGCATGTTGGGAAGGGACAGGTTAGTGTAAAGTGCAGGTTTGATCCTACAGGGCCCATTCTTTAAGCATGAGTTATGCATTATTGCCATGGTTACTGTGGGAATCAGTGAGATCATCTAAAGTTGTCAATGCACCCTGCCAGTCTATTCCAAAGAATCACATGCTGTGTGCCTACTGACACGGGAATTGTGCCCAGTGTCGGACTGGCCCACCAGGATACCAGGAAAACTCCCGGTGGGCCCAGGTGCCAGTGGGCCCTCTTGCTTCTAACTATTTGGCCACTGCATGGTCATTCCCATGCCAAGAGATGGAAGGATAGAGAACAGAGACTTGGATAATAAAGAAGTTAAGGGAGGAGAGGAGGAATAATAGTTTAGAGAGTGGGCCTATGGTCCAAGAGTTTCTGGTGGGCCCCTGGCATCTCGGTCCGACACTGATTGTGGAGCTACCACCGCAGCACACTTGTGCCTGGACACATATATAATCATTATATCCTGCCACAAAATGATGTTATCGAGACAGCTAAGATTTTCAGTGCAAATGCATTGGCCATATTTGCATACAACTGCATTGTCACCACATAGCCACTATTGTGCTGGAATTGTGGGCAAAAAAACATGGTGAGTTGCACCTGAAATTGCACTTTCCCCACTTCTCTTGCGCTCATAAATGAGTCCTTTTATATTTTTATGCATTTATCCTATTTTGTGAGCAGAGTAACGTAGCACTTAGCACTTAACTTAGCACTGAGCTCCTACATGTAACTTTTTGGTACATATATTGCTTGATGCCATCTCTTACATGTAACTTTTTGGTACATATATTGCTTGATGCCGTCTCTTACATGTAACTTTTTGGTACATACAGTGCTTGATGCAGGCTCTTGTAATTCACAAACCTGGTTGTAGCAATGAGTGAATCTGGAGGATGGATGAAGCATTTGTTGGGTAAGGGGGTCACAAAACTGCAATTCCAGCCTAGAAAGAAATGCCACGAGGTAAACAATTAGAACCAAAATAAGGGGTTAAACTTAGCATGGGCATTGTGGCTTATTACTGTTATGATCATAAACTTGTGACTAAGGAGACAATATATTAATAGCCAAGCACAGAGAATGAGAAATCTAATGCTTTTAATTTTTATTCATCAAAAATGTTCATCCCTCAGGGCTCAGCAATGCTAGGATCAATTCTATCCAGCGGAACACAGCAGTATTTATTTTTTGGAAAGAATCTATCTCTGGATTTACTCAATAATTCTTCAGCTGGGTTAGTAAAAACATTCAGCAGAAGAATACAAAAATGCCATGCAAGGCTATAATAATGTCCCGCTCAATAAAATAAACACAAGAAATAATAAATGTTTTATATGGATAATCACATGAAAAGTTACAAAAACTTCTGTGTAGTTTCTAACATGTAAGAATCAAGAAGAGTGAGAGTTGTGTTGATTTTTTAAATGTGCACTTAAAATCCGTTTCTGAAAATGTAGCTCTCGCGAGGGATTAATTACTGGTAAAATACGGGCCAGAGCGTGTGCATTGATCAATTCTGTGTTTGTAACAATTTTGCCCGGATCAATTTTTGTTCTTCTGTTAAACTTTAGTTGGATTCCCATTGTCCCCACAAACCTCATTGTATTTTTGCAATTTAGCAGTTACTGTGCAGGAAGGCAGGCCACACCTCCTTGTAGCACCCCACCTTCCCCTTTAATGGGGGTCTTATGGCTTTGAAATCTGTCATTTGTTCGGAGATCTCTATCCCATTAAAAAGCAAAGTGGGGTAGAATTATCCAGTGACCTATGCCTTGGTCAGGATCCCAACATAATGCAAGCAAGTAGAGAATCGTGCCTATATACAGGTATGGGAACCCTTATCTCAATACGCATTTTCCATAGAGTCAATATTAAGCAAGTAATTCTATTTATTAAAAATTATTTATTAATTTCATTTTTATCTGTAATAATAAAACAGTACCTTGTAAGCTTCATGGATCCATAGTCATTGCAAAACAATCCTATTGGGTTTATTTAATCATTAAATCATTTTTGCCAGTGATCCAAAAGAACAGACCCCTTATCCAGAAAACCCCAGGTCCCAAGTAAGACATGGGCATGGAGGATTAACTAGAGGCCCTTTTCTGGAAAATAATTAGTGAATTACTGGTAAATCCTCTTTAATCTTGTATGCAATAATGAACAATTTATAGTGCTGATTTCACTCTCGGCTAAAAATGATATTGTCTTTAAAAATGGCCCCTTTATTGGCTCTCCCCATAGATCTGCTATGGCCCCTGTCCATGTATCAAATGAGGGGAAGGGCGTGTCCTAATGAACTGCCAGAAGCACAGTAGGAAGGGATAACCAATCATAGTCCTGCATTCACATAAACATACAGACCTCAGTTCCCTATCAGGTCAGCCTAGCTGCTGATTGGTTCCTATAGTGTTCCCAGCATAACAGATAG
The DNA here is from genome assembly GCF_000004195.4 of Xenopus tropicalis. Taxonomy (NCBI): domain Eukaryota; kingdom Metazoa; phylum Chordata; class Amphibia; order Anura; family Pipidae; genus Xenopus; species Xenopus tropicalis. The sequence goes on along the minus strand of NC_030684.2, from coordinate 38,809,503 downwards.
GCGGGCCTAGCAGTTTTTTTGGAGAAATTTCTAATAAATCAACCCAAATATTCTCAATACAGAACATGAAAATGATTGTCAGTACACGTGCCATAAAGGTATGTTTAACATTATTCTTGCGTAGTCTTTTCTTTTTTATAAAAACAAAAATAGAACAGAATGTATGGATAGATCATTTACTCTTAATAAATGTGCAGCTAAAAAAAAAAAATAGTAAATGGAAAAATGTGTAGATAAAATGAATTCTTGGATGTGTCCCAGTGTGCCATAAGGTTTGGGTGGAAGGCGGAACTCAAGATTCACTAGGCTCAAAATGCATATAATTTTAATAAATACAGTATGGCTTCTCTACATTTTTTGCAAACAAGAGCCATAGGATTGTGCATAAAGTACAGAGCCAAGGGTGGCTGAAAGAACAAATGACCTATTCATCTGCAGACAGACATCTGGACAATCTGTATTTGCTGGGAATTTATTGTACAGGTATGGGATCTCTTATCCAGAAACCTGTTATGCAGAAAGTTCCGAGTTACGGAAAGGCCATCTCCCATAGACTCCATTATAAGCAAATAATTCTAATTTTTAAAAATTATTTCCCTTTTCTCTGTAATAATAAAACAGTACCTTGTAATTGATCCCAACTAAGATATAATTACCCCTTATTGGGGGCAGAACAGCCCTATTGGGTTTATTTAATGGTTAAATGATTCCCTTTTCTCTGTAATAATAAAACAGTACCTGTACTTGATCCCAACTAAGATATAATTACCCCTTATTGGGGGCAGAACAGCCCTATTGGGTTTATTTCATGGTTAAATGATTCCCTTTTCTCTGTAATAATAAAACAGTACCTGTACTTGATCCCAACTAAGATATCGTTAATCCTTATTGGAGGCAAAACAATCTTATAGTGTTTATTCAATATGTAAATGATTTTTAGCAGATTTAAGCTATGGAGATCCAAATTATGGAAAGATCAATTATCCATAAAAATCCCTTGTCCCGAGCATTCTGGATAACAGGTCCCATACCTGTAATATAAAATGAGTGGTGAAAGAAATGTAAATCCAACCATTAGTATCTTTGCATTCAAAATGACATTACTAGGTTGTTGCCTATAAGGTCTCTGTCTCCACTGATGTATAATGTATTATCTTGTAAATTGCATAACAACCAATAAACATTTGATTTTTCTAGACTACCTCTACTTTGCCAATTTTGTGAGAAAACAGCACAAGTTGTTGATAAGACTGCAGAAGAACTCCGGAAAAGGACCTTGCTCTCTGCAATTCATCTTCATCCACACAAATGGATTACAAAGCATCTTTACACTCCCCCTAGGGTCAGGGCACTTGCTTTATAGAATCCAAATGATCTGATCCTATTAAATTAAGTTGCAAATGGTATAAACCATAGTTTTGCTCCATTTCATTTATAAACTCCTGTTATTGCTCTGAAGGCTTCCACTGAAAATGTCATCAGTATTTTGGGGTCAACAGAGCTAGCAATCAAAGATTGTGCCAATAGGAGTGCACATTGATATGGTTCGGGTAAGTCACGCCTGTTAGTCCGAGGTACGTCTGAGCCCTGCACTCATGTACAGTAATGTTAAATATGAACAATGCAAACAGTTTATTTTCTGGTGTAAACAAAATGCTGCATTTTGTCTGAAGGCGAGAATCCTCTTTAATATATCATCCACAGTCTCAAAGGAGAGCTGCAGAGCTGCTGTAATCACGGTGCAGGTGCTTACACAGCAGTGGATTTGTCTTTATAATAAATGAACTGGCATGATTGTAGACACTTGGAAATGTCCTGCACTGTGGCACAGCCAGTCTGGGGAGAAGACTGCAAAATTCAAACGAATTCATTCAAAGTTATAATTATTCATAGAATGATTGAGGATATAGCGTATCATGGGATATATTTGCAACATCACCATAACTAATAATGAAACACCACCCAGGTTGTAGGGCTCTTCTTATACAGCAATAGAGTGGTGTTCACATGGTGAGAGCTCATTTATAAAGCCTGGGGCAAAGAACAATTGCAGTTTACCTCAGTCAGCCAGGGTTACCCAGCACTCCCAAAATGCACAGCAAACACCAAATGCCTTTTGGTTTCTAACACCTATTAAATAATTAATATGCAACACTTAGATCACATGCAACACTCACTGTGCAGTGTGTAACTTATTGAAAACTCTCCAGTTTGAAATTTAAGAAATCAAAATTCTTACAAACCATAAATGTGCAGATTAGCAGCTTCACGTAACTTGCAAGTACGTGGCAACATATTGCTTGGGTGCATTCCAGGAATTCAGAATGTACCAGTATCTACAGTACCTATCAAACAACTGCTAGAGCCAGTAACCAGGTGGTATGGGGCTAATGTCAGTAAATCTTTATGGGACTTCCCATAAGAATGTAAATCTACTTGGCACTAGACAACTGCTGTATATACAATAGCTAGTTTACATTAAATAATTCAAGGAGCAACTGACAGAGATGCATGTTGCAGGTATTAGACCACAATATATGTTGATTCATATTGTATGCTTTGACCTTGTTGCCATCCCAACATTTCCAATATTTAAGGGAGCACAGGCCTTGGTTGCGGAAACAACTTACTAAAACTTTCTAAAAACCTTACTAAATAGTCTAGTTTACAGTACATAGAGGCACTACATTTTACAAACATTAATAGGTAGATAGGGGTCCAGTTTATAAATGGGGTAGCTCCACGCCGTGTCTTGTACATTGAGCAGAAGGTGTTGTGCCAAAGGACCTAGAATTCTGGTAATACAATGCTTCTGAAGGACTTTTGGCTCCATCTCAATACACAGTAATGGTATGTTTACACTTGTGGATCTTTTAAAGGGACTGGCAACTCCAAAGGCATTTTGGGTAAATGCTGGGAAGAATTTGGTATCCTGCACCAGTATGATTTGACAATATTTTTGCTTTGTTCCTACCCGAGTACACACCTTTCACGTAGGAAATAACTCTTACATGTACATTTACACATATAGGAAGTACAACAGTCAAAGCTTCATCTGTTATAGAATAGTGTGCTGCTGAAATATATACTGGCATGTATTTCTGTGCTCATATATAGTGAAATGTATATGGCTAGAACTCATTAACACAACTGCATGGAGCATTCGACTTTCCATCTATCTCCCTGTGTGCCTATCATTCTATATATCTTGCTTTCTGTCTATTTATCCATCTTTTTCACTATCTTTCTGTCTACCTGCTAATGTACAACCTGAACTATAAATCTGTATAGCAAAAGTAAGACGTATATCATATTTGGACCTATTGATAAATATGTATATGACACACTAACATTTATAATAACAGATTTTCACACACGCACACACACGTACGTACACACACACACACACACACGCACACACACACACGCATGCACACATTAATGTAAATCAGGGAACTCTCTCCATTCCTGTCCAATAGCAACATCAACTCAAATCGTCACGGCTGCAGCATCCGTCATCACCATGACAACCAGCTTGGTCCTTCCCCAGGCATCATGAGGGGATGCTCCTGTGTTATATGAAAGCAGGGGTAGAGAAAGCAAGAGAAAAAGAGATGCAGAGAAAGGAAGAGAAAGGGAGGGGGTGGAGAGAGAGATGCATGATAAAAAAACACTAGGTCAGGGAGTGGGTTAAAAAGAAGAATTTAGAATGTGAAGGGAGAAAGAAGCAGGCAGAGCAAAAGAGAATATAAGAAATACATTTTAAATGTGTGAGATGTATATAGGTAAATGTGGTGGTGGATGTGGGAGTGCAAAAAGGTGTGGGAAGAGGGTGGAGGAGGAATGCAAAGGTGTGTGGGAGAGAGACAAATCAAGGGAGAAACAGAGGGGGAGCAGTGAGAGAAATGGATAGAGATATTATACATAAGGACATAAGCAAATGGACAAATGACAGGGAGGGGGTGTCACAGAGACTGAATAATGGTGGGGGTGGGCTCCTATAGGCATATTGCCAGAATAACCCAGTAACTAATCCTGTCATTCATGGAGTTTGCACCAATGCAACACAGGCAATCTATAAGGCACTGATAGAAACAAAGGGAAATCATGGGAAATTACCCAGTCTTAGTGGTTGTACACTGAGATAGTAATATGGACAGAAAGTGTAAAACCAATGCAAAAGTTGCCCTGCAACATTTGATCTGACAAATATCATAAATGGATCTGACAGATCAAGCATAACCAGCCTGTACAATTTGATTTGTTAACTAAACCGACCAGTAGCCTTTGACAGTATGAAAACTGTAGTCCAACACCAGGTGGAAAGCTGATGCAGATTAGACACCCTTGTATTAGATACAGCATGGAACCCAAAATACATTCCTATAATACATTATAGTTAGATTGTACTTAAGAACTGGCATGCGTTCTTTCTGTTTCTGTTCATTTAAATCTCTTATGCTCTGCCCAGAATGGCCAGCATCCCATTGAAGACCATGCCTGGCTTATTTACTACTATCCTATTCGTTCATATGTTAAGTCTAAATAAAAGTGCAATGCATTCTGATACATAAATAAAAGTATATATGTACATACATAAACTGTATGCTTTTAGTCTGTATGGTATAGCATTATTTTAGAGGTAGTAGCACAGAAAATAACAAGATACTGTATAGGGAGAAGCATCTGTTACAACAATCAGTGAAAGGCAGAAGCTATGGGATATGGATTGTGTTCATCTCACTGTAGAGTGACAAGGGGAATAGGGAGCTATTAGATATGGAGTAAGGAGCCCTCCCACTGCAAGATGACACAGAGACACAGGCAGAAAGATACTGTGGGACATGGAGTCTCTCCCTCCAGCCGCAGTGTGGGAAAGGCATACCGGAGCCTCAGACTGTACATGTGGAATCTATACTTCCAACTGGTTTGTGAAACAATGGGAAAGATGAGAGCCGCAACCTATTCCCATCACTCTTTTAGATAAATCTACTAGAAAAAAACACATGGAGTAATTAAGCTAAGACTTTTGTCTAGACTCTAGATTTTAGTCCAAAACATATGTATATAGGATAAGAATAATAAAGCATGGGGGCTTAGCTGCTTCAAAAAGTGGCCTATTGCTGTATATCACTTGTAAAGGGCTTTAGCAAAATCAGGCACATTTTGAATAGATTTGTAATATCAGAAGGGGGCGCATACATTTTTCACTTGGCATTAGATGTGTGCATTTATCCCCGACGTGCAGATCAGACGACTAAACTGAGTGTAAGGAAAGGCAGGTTATTTTAATAAGCGAATCCACGGGGCTCAGAGAAGAATCCGAGTTTGCACAAAACTCTAATGGTTTTTGGTACAGTTGCTGGGAGATCACATACTAATCAACCCAATGCTGCTTTTTTTTTTTATTAAAGGGGGGAGCTCCATTTCGAGATGAAAGACTACAGAAGAAAAAAAAATCCCTATTTGCCAACGAGAATTGTTGCTATGCTACTGTTACGGAATTGAAAGGAATCTCATGTGAGTGTATTCCCTGCAAGCTGAGCAGCATTACCCCAGGCCGCCTCTCATCCTTGTATGTGTGAGCCCCAGTATCTCTCCCAATCCAGTTCAGCACCTGGGACAGCTCCTCTCACTGCAGCAGCACTCAGCCCTCCCCCACTCATCTGTACTCTGCACACACTCCCCTCACTCCCTGGAAGGAGGTAGAGTGTGAAAGGAAGAAGGTGCCCTCCAAGAAAGAGTTAATGCTGTCACATATAACGTCAGAATTTCAATTTGCCCAGAGATTTTTCTCCATCTTTCCTTTCCCCCTCTCTCTATCTGTTCCTTTTTTCACCCCCTCCTCCCTCCGTTTTCTCTCTGCTCACTACTTCTCCCTACCCCCTCCTTCACTCACCCCCTCCTTTCTCTCTCCCCTCCCTCCTTAGCTCTCTTCCCTCCCTCTTCACAATGTGCAGTACTCAGATCCTGCTGCAGCAGATATAATGGAGCATCCCTCCTCCTCTTGCTGAAGCAAACCTTTTTCTCCTTTAATTTTCCCCAATTCTATTTTCTTTCATCCCCTTCAGCAAAGAAGGCTAACAGAGGAGGAGGAGGGGGAGAGAGGGAGGCAAAGCATAGAACCCCCAACAGTAGAAACTACAAAGACAGGGGTAGCAAGGTGGAGAGGGGGGAGATCCCATTTTGCTACCTAGATCAATCTCCCTCTCCCCCCTCAGCCTGGCTTGTAAGAGCCATGAAGAAAATGCAGATGGATGAATAACCAAGGAAGAAAAAGAAGGGAAAGCTAGAAGAGAAAGAAAATCCGACTGGCTCCTGGATTTGAATTCTGGATCGGATCCCCATTTTCTGGATTGATGTTACAGAAAAGAGAGAGGATTAGCCTCTCTGCTTCCTCATACCCAATTCCCTCAGCTCCTCTCTCCTGTTTTGGGGGGGACATCCTTTTTCTTTGTTTTACATGCAGGAAGAATCACCCATCGTATTTTTGATAGCTGGATTTTTCATTTTCCTTTAAGGGGGTTGCAGAATTTTGAAGCCATCCCCCCATCCCCTGTCCCTCTCCCCCTCCATCCTCACCCCCCTCCCCTCCATGGTCCAGGTGGAAATGTTGAGTCTGGGGAGAGAGAGCTGGATTGGAGCAAGTCTTTCATATTTGGCTACCCTTCTGATAGTCTGCTCTGCACAAAGGTAAGATGGATGGGGGAGAAGCAAGTGGGAGGGTGTAAGAGGTATACATAGATTTGATGCAGGTGGTATCGTAAGAACTGAAGTACGATTTTCCGAAAAAAGGAAAAAAATGTTTATGATAATCTGCACACAAGGTATTTTTACATTGTTATGACAAATAAGGTGAGTAGGAGAAAGATATGGTATAGGAGGTTTGAAACAAAAATAATGCTCTGCTATGAATGTACTTCTATAGATGTGATGGAGATGAACATTGGGGTGACTGGGGGTCTGGAGAAAAGGCTCATTGTACTAGAGGAAGATCAGTACTGTGGTAGGCAAGGTAGATGTGTAGTTTTGAGGATAAATACTTAAGCCACGGGAATACAGTGGAAAGGGGATAGTGGTGACGAATGTTGACTGTAATAGGTAGTAATTAGGCTTTTTCTTTGGAAGGGTTAAGGTATCATTGTTTAAAATAGACGAGCATATGATAGTGACAACTCCATTTTTTCCCAAGCATGGCTGCCACTGCAGTTGCTTGTGCAGAGATATATGCAGCACGGAAGCAGATATATTCCATTTATAGAGGTGGAAAAGCTTTTTCTCTTAACTGTGCTGCAAGCAGTGCAGAGCATCGCTCTCTTGTGAGAAAAAAGCCTCAGCCTCTTAGGCCTTTTGACATTAACAAGATGTTCTGTTAGAAGGGCCTGGGGGATGCTGGGATATATAAGGAGTAGAAGGAAGGTAGATTGAAATAAGGTAGAATTAATATAGGAGAAGAGAATAAGGTAGAATTTATATAGCGAGGAAATGAAATGCTGCAATGGGAGCACTATAATGGTTAGATTTATCGATGGTCAAACCGCATACAAGGCCAATGTGTTACTAAATTTCTTGCCTGAGCCAAAAAAATTGCCTTGGCCGAATAAGTCTAGCAATATTTCACTGCCCTGATTGCACAGTTTACTAAGAAAATTTGGAACCCAGTTTCTACAGTATCTGTGAGGGGGAACTGTCACTGTGATACTTGAAATTTCAAAATGAATACTTCTGAAAGACACATTTGCCAAAGTCATGTTTTTCAGCCCAGGCAAAAGCATTTATGGTAGAAATAGGGTGAAAAATGTCCCATGAGAATTTATCAGAGCTTAGACCGGGCTGTATTCATAGAGAAGCTCAACCTTTGTGCTCCATTCTGTTGCAAATAGACCTGTGCTCAGGAAGCAAAAGGGCAAAAAATGGCATTTGACACTTAGCACCCTATCCTGCACTTTGTAAATGAACCCTCAGATATTTGTGTTTAAAAGGCTAAGGACACACGGAGCTACTTAGTAGCAGCTACTTATTATGGCTACAAAATGCCAGTAAATCCCCTGCCATAGACAATACTGAGAATCGCCTCTGCTAATTAGCAGTAAATGATCAGCATTGTCTATTTTTTTTGCTGCAACAAATAACTGCTACAACCGCATATCTTCGCCCTAAATAACTGACCAATAAAACGGTAGTTCACCTTAAATTAACTCTAAAAGTTAAATTGACTTTATGATGTAGACATTAATATTCTGAGACAGTTCTCAATTGGTTTCCATTTTTTTTATTATTTATGGTTTTTAAGCTATTTAGCTTTTGTTTATCAGCTCTCCAGTTTGGCATTTAAGCAGCAATCTGGTTGCTAGGGTCTTATTTACCTTATAAACCAAGCATTGGTTGTATTGAGAAACTGGCGTATGAATAAGAAGGGGCATGAGTAGCAAGATAAGGAATAAAAAGGTAACAGAAATAAAACTGTAGCCTCACAGAGAAATGGTTTTTTGGCTGCCAGGGTCACTGACCCCCTCTGAAAGCTGGAAAGATGTAGAAGAATAACACAAATCATTTAAAAACTCAGAAAGAATCAGAAAGAATTAATGAAGGCCAATTGCAAAGTATGGGGCATGTTATAACATATTAAAAGTTAACTTAAAGGTGAACAACCCCTTTTAATGCCACATACTGACTGACTGCTTGCAGTGTCGGACTGGCCCACCAGGATACCAGGAAAACTCCCGGGGGCCCAGGTGTCAGTGAAAGAATAAAGTATATTATGTAGAAAAAAGAGACCAGGGTAATAAGGAGTTTAAGGGAGAAGAGGAGGAATTAAGGTTTTGAGAGTGGGCCCATGGTCCAGGGTTTTCTGGTGGGCCCCTGTAATCTCAGCCCGACACTGCCTGCTTGCTATGAGTTACTAGAAACAAAGGCAAACTTTGCACACCCCTGGTGCCTATTAGGTAACATAAGAGGATTTGTGCTTGTAGGAAATGAAATTGGACTTATTATGTGCAGGCAGTAGGTACGGTACGGAATCTACTGTTTGGAAATCCAACATACAGAAAGTACAGGAAGGCCATCTCCTTTAAAAAAATATTAGCTGTTTAAACAGTACTTTGTACCTAACCATGAATCAATATATGTGGCAAAACATTCCTACTGGGTTTATATTTTTTTAAATCATTTTAGTAGAATAAAGGTAGGAGTAGACTTAAGGAGTCGGGGCTTAATTAATAGTGTGAATGCACGGGGTGGGGTTTAAAGTAGTTCTGTAATTGCATATGTAAAAACACAGTAAGTTATAGGAAGGATAATAATACTGACTGAGTAAAGTTCATTTTATGCTGATTTTGTAAGCTGATGCTCCCAAAGAAGTGGTTGGAAACAAAATTGTGGTACCAGTTATGTGGGGTTTTAGATTAAGGTGGTTGCATGACATCCCGTATGCTTTGATTTCTCCAAAGGGAAATGACTGCCTTATTAAATGTTAGTGGTTTTGGGACAGTCACAACACTTAAACAGAAACACATATAGGAAACTTCCATAACTTCCAAAACTACCATATGACAATCTAATGAGAAATAAGCAATGAGAGTACAATGGGAATGTAATAGCAGATACTGTAGTCAGAGGAGGCAGACCCACTAGACAGTATGAGGCCTAGAAGATCCACTTAGGACCAGCATGATGTGAAAGTTTAATATAAGTTTTCAATACTGATGAAAGTTTGGGAGCTGGTATTTTTCTGTGGAGAGAGGAAACAAGTAATATCTAGTTATGCCACTAGCTGCTGTTCTAGTAAACAAAAGCAGCCAATCAGCAGGTAGGGGTTTCTGGTCTAATGTTCAAACACATGTTTGGTCACCGTTACTGGTGCAAGCTCTGATTCTCTTATTACATCCCTCACCTCCTTCTCTGCGCCAGGCAACATGGTCGGAGGGTGTTGGTAGAACTGTGAGGTTTCAGGTGACCCTGTTCTTTTCCTTAGCCAGAAGCGGCAGTGGTCAAAATCCTGAGAAGGCTACACTATTAACTTTCTGCATCCTCAAACTTCCCTGTCTAATAGATTTATAGATTTTGTTGGGTTGGTAATTATTATTTTTAAATACATAAACAGCACAGTTGTACCTTCAGCTGCCAAAGGAAAGTGGAAGTTAGCTGGTTAGCTTACATTCTATCCACAATGTTGTTGCTAAGCTGTGCACTTGTCTCAATTGTTTCTTTTATAAACCGATTATTGTGACAATATTGGCAGAGATTGCTGGGAGCTGTAGCAGAGCACCCTTCATTTCCATATATGTTAGTTGTGGTATATCTGAAAAGTCAATTTTCTGAAAGAAAGCACAATTTACAATGGTAAATAAGGCAGTGAATTCAGCACTGATATTGCCCTGAGCCACCAGAATCAAAGGGGCCCCCTTGGGATAAAAACAGATGAAAGGACAATGGACATGTGGACCAGTTGTTGTTACACCAAATCAATAAAAGGCAATTTGAAGTAACATACAATAGCAAAAGTGATACCATTTTGTTTACAGATGATGTCGTTACTCACATGTTCTCATTTATAAGCAAATACATTTTTGGATTCAGTTGAGTATTTAGCCCAAGCCTTCATGCTAGATTCACTTTTATGATACACTTTGGTTTTTGCTGGCAGAAAATGTGGACCTTAAAAGTTACTATAGAAGTTATTATAGAGTGTTATATATATACAGTAAAATAATATTTCAAAAGTAAAAAAGGAAAATAATATCATACTTGCTGTGATTCTCCTTTCCATTTCATAACTATGAGGTACAGCCTAGTCCCACTGCTCCAATCAGAAGGACCCTCCCCAAAGCTTCAAAACCCAACCCTAGCATCTAGTAACAAGCTTCTAGAAACCACCCAATCACAGATGAAAATCTGATGACATTAAGTTGTACATGAAAGGAAAATCACATCAAGTTTGATATAATTTTCCCAACTCCATACCTACTGAGACATAGCAAGCTAACATCTCCAAATTGGAGGGTAACAGTTACTAAAATGGAAATCTGGATCACAAAATGTAACATCATTCCAGATAAATTCCAATAAGAAAGAAACCTCTCCAGTTGAGCATACAAGGTAGAATGAAACACCCTGTGCAAAACCTGTGAACTCCCCTAACCATCTCTCATAGGTAACATAGACTGAAATAGAAGAAAATAACAGATAATTGCAAGTAGCTAGAGAAAGAAAAATAACATAAATAAAGTGTTTTTAAAGGCAAAGCTAACACCCAAGTAATGATACTGAGTATGAAACCAGCCTGATAATCTCACCTGAAGGGAGAGAATTTATAACTCCACTGATAGAAACAGGCATAGCAAGACAGTATAAACTTATTACTCCCACTACTAACCAGCAAGCTTTGTAATAAAAGTACAGAAAGAGCCCTAAATAGCTCAGGTAGTGAGGCACCTGCAAGAGAAGACTTGTTACTCCCATATGTAATAAGCAGCACTAAGTTTGCCCAGTAGCAGTAACCCACGGCAACCAATGAGATATTTGCTTTTAAACAGGTGATCAGTAAATTATACTTACTGATTGGTCGCTGTGGGTTACTGCTCCTGGGAAAACTTAGTGCCTTTTATTACATAATCCCCTTAGCAGGGAAAATTAAATTTACAGTGATTGATACGCTGCCCAGTGCTTTTTGAGAAACCACAAATAAAATTAATTTCCACTAAAACCACGAAGGTCTAGTCATTTATTAAAAGACCTAAATATAAAAAGCATGAACAAAATAAAATGCAGAACCAAATTAAAAAGAACACGAAAAACTTGAATTTTTTGTTTTCATAAGAATTTTCATAAGCTTTCAATTGAAATCCAGGAAAACCTCTAAAACGTCAAATGAAAGACTGCTACAATTTACCTAGGACAACTCCCATTGACGTCTACCTGACCTCAACAGCTTTTACATGGCTTATTTTTACATTTGTGGTTTTGAAACCTAATTAAATAGTGCATAAAACCCAAAATTGCAGAAAAAAGTACGACCATTGGTAAATCTGCCCCTAAATTTACTAGATCAGGAAAAACCAGATAGAATCTTATTCCAACATGCAAATACATATGCAGCTGCATAGATGGACAAATCTGTATACAGAGCACACAAAGAAAGTTGCACTTATCTTAGACCAGCGGCCCCCAACCTTTCTTACTCATGAGCCACAGTCAAATGTAAAAAGACTTGGGGAGCAACACAAACACCATAAAAGGTCATGGAGGTGCCAAATAAGGGCTAAGACTGGCTATTAGGGGCCTCTATGTACATTATCAGCTTACAGGGGGCTTTATTTGGTAGTAAATCTTGTTTTTATTCAACCAAAACTTGCCCCCAAGTCAGGAATTCAAAAATAACTCCCTGGTTTGGGGGCACTGAGAGCAACATCCAAAGGGGTTGGGGAGCAACATGTTGCCCCTGAACCACTGGTTGGGAATCACTGTCCCAGACCATAAGCACAATGGAAGAAATCAGTTGGAATAAGCCCCTAGCTGAGAAGGAAACCCATGTACAGAATTCAGCTATGCCATATACCAAGGATTCTAATCAAGAATCCCTCAGGGTAATCCAGCAACCACACAGAAATACCCTTGTGGGACCTCTAAAAGCCAGGGTAGAAACAGAAAGAAAGGAACTAACTGGGAATAACATAGTAGAGATATTGGACAAACAGGACAAAGGGAGTACTCCATATAATTAATGGTCATTCCCTATTTCTCTAAGGGACCAAATAGACAAAGATAGATGAATAGATTATAGTATGTAAACATAAAACCAGGGAAACTATAGAGGTAAAGTATAGAGAGTACACAAATCCTGGGGACACTTTGCAGGCAGACCACACGGATGGGGGAACCAGCATTTGCCACTGGACATGCTGTAAGCAGGCAGGGAGGGCACATGGATCAAAAAAGATTTTAAGGACCATAACACCAGTTCCTAGGGAGCAAAACCTGAAGCAGAATGACATCAAAAGAATTGGATAGGAGGTGGGGTTGGGCTTTTAAAGCTTTGGGGAGCAGCCTTCTAATGGGTGCAGTGGGGAGTCTATAACCAGTAGGTATGACATGGAGTTGGACAGGGAAATATCTATTCCATGCAGTTTTTTCCAAACTCTAAACCAAGGGAGGCACTTGGTAGTATTCATGTAATAGAAACCTGAGGACTCACCTACATCTGCTACTGCAGTTGCATTTGCACTAATTTCCCTGCAGTCAGTTACTCGTAAAAACATTAATATTGGTGCATCAGCCTCAACTGGATCAGGGACAGTGTCTGCTTGCAACTGCAACAATGCTTGAATTCTGGGACAATATGGATTCCATTGTGAAAAAAAACATGGTGTTTGTGCTAGTGGCCTGTCATCTTCGAAGTGTCTTCCTGCCCTGGTAAACTAAGAAATTCCTCCAGCTAGAGAGAGGGAAACACATGCACGGCCAATCAGAGAGCAGATTAGTAGTCCACATTGAGCGAGTACACAACCACTGATTTACTATCCCCTCACTTTTCTTTATTACATTTGCAGCTTTCCAACATTTTGGCCCTGCAGTACCTACATATGAATGCCACATATAGGGGCTGATTCATTAAAACACGAGTTCGAATCCCCAATGGGAAAAATTCGGATTGGATATGAAATTTCTGAAGATCGCAAATTTCACGAAAATGCTTATGAAAAAATCATATTAGTCACGATAATATCATATTGGCGATCCGAAAGTCACAAAATTTTTGTACCGAACAATTGTAAACAGCGGCAGAACCAGAATTTTTTGTGCAAGTGTACGAAAAAGTCGTGCAACCGTGAGAAAATCTGCGAAAATACGCTTGGAGCGTTCATGTCTTAATAAATCTCCCCAATAGACTTTAAAAAAGGGCAGATCTCATGTCTTATAAAGGTTGTCTGCATGTCTAGGCCAGTGGAGATATGTGAATAGGCCATAATCTGATATTTTTCATCAAAAATAAGTGAATAAAAATGTTTTGCAGGCCCAATATGACTGCAACTCCATGAGCAAGTTTAAATAAAGACACTGGCTTATGACTGCTGTGGATAGGGATTCAAGATCCCTAACTACTTCAGCCCCAATTTATAGTTCATGTAGCTGACAAATCACATAACCTCCCATAAAACTACACTTGATTTTCCGGCAACTATCAATACAGTCTTGCAATTGAGACATTTGGTTTAAAGACTGGGGTGCTTGTAAAAAGTGTAATCATGGGGTTGCCCCTAATTAAACGTAGTAATTCCAACAACAAAAAAATACTTTTTTTGACAAGAAAAAATGAAATTAGTCCTTCTGGAGGCTGTTTGGCATGATGTGGCACTGGAGCTTGGTCTGAAACTGGCCCAAGCACCCAACCCCATAAATAGCAATGACAATGAAACACCCACAGTATGGATTATGTTATGTGAAACCATTATACACAATACTAGGTACAATATAGTGTATATACTGTATTAGGTACCTATCCCTCATCCCCCTGCTTTGTTGCTACTATTTACCCTGTTCCCATAAACTATTCTGAAAGAAGCATCTTTCCCTCTCACCCACCAGCACAGGATAACAAATGTAGGGGAAGAATTAGCTTTTTCAAGGCTGTGACATGGATCATTAGTAGCTCTTTCTTTTTTGCTTATTTCTTCTAATTCTGTCATATTGGTTTCATTTAAATACATGCATTTTGTGCTACAACTTCCCAGAAATATTTAGTAATATAATCAAGATCTGCTTGTCCTCTGGATTTTGGGGACACTGCCATTGCTCAAAGCTGTCCTGAGTTATCTTTTGTAAAATTTCTTTTTTATTAGTTCCCTTGCAAACCCTTGTTTAGAGTCATAGATCCAATAATATCATGTTATCATCTCAACTGCCAAAATGCTACATAAATTTATATTATATCGGGTTTTTTTTAGATAATAAAAAGTCCAATAAAGAAGTCAAAGAAATCACCAGGATAACCCACTTTTTATTGGCAATTGTGTCTATACTTTTTTATAATCTGGTCTTGGTGTCATCTCTGAAAATGTTTAAAGTAGATGGTGGAACTAATGGTACAAACAATAGCCTTGGGTTTAAATTCAGATTGCCCCAGAAATCTCCTAACAAAGCTTTAGACGTTACTGGGAGAGGAGTGCTACTTGTGCTTAAAAAGGGATTGTCGTACCACATGAAGAAATAAAAAAGTGCCTAATGAAAAAAAATTTAATTCTAAGCAACTTTAAAAGAGCAGTTTAGTGTAAAAATGAAACTGGGTAAAATAGACAGACTGTGCCAAATAAAAAATGTTTTCAATATAGTTAGTTAGGCAAAAATGTAATCTATAAAGCAGTGATCCCCAACCAGTGGCTCGTGAGCAACATGTTGCTCCCCAACCCTTTGGATGTTGCTCCCTGTGGCCTCAGAGCAAGTGCTCATTTTTGAATTTCTGGTAAGGAGACAAGTTTTGGTTGCATAAAAACCAATTATAATGGCACCCTTCTGTTGGCTGCCAGTCCACATAGGGGCTACCAAATAGCCAATTATATCTCTTATTAGCACCCCACCTTTTTCATACTTGTGTTGCTCCCCAACACTTTTTTCATTTGAATGTGGCTCATGTGTATAAAAGGTTGGGGATCCCTGCTATAAAGGCTGGAGCGGGCAGATGTCTAACGTAATAGCCAGAACACTACTTCCTCCTTTACAGTCAATCACCAGTCAATAACCAATAAGTGACTTGAGAGGGGCCATATGGGACATAACTGAACATGTGTCCCATGTGGCCCCCCCTAAAGTCACCGACTAACTAAGAGGTTAGAGAGCCGAAAACAGGAAATAGTGCTCTGGCTATTATGTTAGACATCTGCTCAATCCAGCTTTTATAGATTAAATTTTTGCCTAACTAACTATATTACAAATATTTTTTATTTTGCGCAGTCTATCTAGTTTACCCAGTTTCATTTTTACACTGAACTGTTCCTTTAAAATCACTGAAAGATTTGAAAGTTATATGTAAATGGTACTGATACTGACAGCTGTATATGTCTGACCCGTTCTATTCTATGAGTTGCACATTCTGACTGCATGGTGTGTTTTTGTGCTATATGGTATGTGGATTGGGAGAATAGTATTGATTTTTACTCATACAGGTAGGAAAGAGCACAACTATACACAAATTAAAAATCAAATGTGAGGGAACTTAACAGAGAACAGGGGGAAAGAAAATAAGTCAAATAAGTGAGTTTGTGTAAATTGTAAATTGCAAAGCACCCCAGCTGTAGAGCTGATGGCCTGCCCAAAAATAGCCAAGCACAACTATAGCTACTGCATCTACATTTAGCAGCCGAAATAAGATAGTTTTCAGGTTTCTTTGCACATGTGTTTGTCAAGGAACATTACAGTAGAAATGATAACTTAACTAATTGCTATCAACCTTTAGGGTTTTATTTGATTTGATGATGACTTTCCATATTCCTTAATTCAACTCTAGGTTATTCACTCTCAATGTAATTACTGCTCTACGTATTGGAGGACTCCATTAACTTGCCAATGTGGTCCTCACCCATTATTAAACCTGCCAAATAGATATACAGTATAGCCAATTTTTGGCCACATATCTGTCAGGAAGGAAGTAGGGAATGGCTTATACAGGAGCAGATAAGCCGCCCACTAGGTTTGAAGGGGCAGAATCAGTAGTTTAAATCTGCCCATGTATGGCAACTTTACTCTTGGGCAAAGATGCATGGTACATTCATTATCTAGTTCATTTGTTAATGTGGTTACTTGTTAATCTTGGTACTTTTCATTGTTCATTCTTCAAAAACAAGGCTTTCTGCTTTTGCCACATTTCTGTATTATTCTACAATACTCAATTGTTGTCTGGTGTTAGTTTAGCTGTGTGTATATACCATTCCCTTTCGTGTGAAGCAAAATAAACACAAACTACTTTAGATACCGAAAGTCTGCCTTCTACTTTTAAAAAGAAATGGTATCTTAGACCTTCTACTCTTCAAGCCTCCCTAATGCTTTTATTTTATAATGTGTATATACAGTACAGTCCTATATACAGTCCTTTGACCCTATTGTAAAAAACAAAAATCTGCCAAGGTGCAAGTTAGGGGGAAAAAAACTGCAATGGCACAAAGAAAGATGATAGTGGCACAAAAAAATTGGTTGAGAAAAAAACATGATCATGATTCGTGGAAAAACTGATCTCAAAAGTAAATGAATTAGGGCTATAGGGTTCAGAATGGTTTGGCCAACAAAGCTGAATCCTGCAATAAGTATTTGTATTTAAAAAATGACTTTGTTTATTCAAATAATTCTAATCTTGAAGAAAAAAATTTCACATTATCTTCTGTCTTGAGGCTTTCCACTGTGGGCTTATTTTATTGTATGCCACTAATGGCACTGGTACACTCTTCCCATAAGGCAACTTGGTGACCCATGACCTCAACTCACCCGGTCTGGTTGAAATAAATGATTTATTAACACACTTCTTAACACTGTAATCTAAAGCCTTTGGTAGTAAAAGTGCAGAACAAATATATGGATGCAGTGTTCTGCAGAAAGCTCTTCGCCCCTTGGGCCTTTCCATAAATATAGACCTGCATTACTCTGCTCTGTTAATTATTAACTGGATGGGGATGAGGTGGGATGATGGGTCACTGCATTTCCACTGATAAGAAAGAAGCACATTTTTTGACAAATCTGTTTCCCATAAAACCATTCTGACCACTGCATCCAGTTACAGCGGAATCTTTAAGTATAAAAGGTAAAACCTAAATTTCCCTAATCTAGATATCATTCAGATGTATAGTTTCTAGAGAGATGGTAGTATTCTTTTTAATATCATAGTAACACACTTTTTACTCCATTGGGATTACAATAGACAAAGTGTGTGTGTGGGATATTCACAGTAAAAGCCTGGCTATCACTGTATTACATTTCAGTGAGCTAGAGGGTGTGGGCAATGTGGACAGTTTGGACAATATCCTTTGCCAAGGAAATTTTGCTGTTGGTAAGCCTTCTGTGCCTTCTTATACCTTGTAACCAAAATCTGCTCATTTTAATTTACAATACTATTGGGTTAAGCAAACCTGATTTTCAGTTTAGAACTTTTGACCCTTATGATTTATAATGCTTTTGTCTGTTTCCATCTGTCTATTTTTCACATTTTGGCTAATTTACTAGAGCAGGTGCAACCTGCACAGTAGCCAATAGCAACCAAACAGCAATTTAAATTGAACTTATTTTGAGCAGTTGCAAGTACTGTATATGCAAACGCCAGACTGTTTGCTATGGGCTACAACAGTAACGTAAAATGTGCCTAACCCCTTCCTAAAAGTGTCTCCAGTAAGGTTTAGCCACAGAGGCATAAATGGTGGGTGTTCATGTGTTAAGTAACCTGGTGTATACCCATTATTGGCTAGATTGAGAATGAATGCCATGATATGGTGAAAGTAATGATTATATAAATGAAAAGGAAAATAACAGAAATTGTATAAGGTGTAAAACTAAGAAATACGTCCAACACTTGCCAGTGGTTGAGGCCAGCTGCATTTCAGTAACAGGCTGGAGGTCAGGGCTGGCAGAAGACAGGCAGAGTCTAAAAAAGACAGGCATGGGTCGGAGCAGGCAGCAGGCAAGCACAGATAAGAATTAGGCCAAAACCAGGAGATCCACAGGAATCTGGCAGAGGAGAAGGAACATTAACACAGATACAAGGACAAGAAAAGTCAGGAACTAGGTTCCAGGTACTGAATCGCAGGAGTTTAAATTAACTGCAGACTGTGGAACATTAGGGTACTGAGACGGGGAGATTAGTCATCTGCAATAAATCACCTCTATCACAAGCAGTATGGGAAAACATACACAGTGCTAGCCCATGTCTTGCCTCTGCACGTGCCATGTGTTTCCACACTTGCAATTTACATTTTAGCTGGTGGGGAAAGAGATGAACTTAACATGTGTACTTTTATAAGCAACATGTGTACTTTTATAAGCAACATGTGTACTTTTATAAGCAACATGTAGGTTAGAATATTTCTTGTGGTGCTTACTATGTAGCTCATATTTACCCCCTGTGACTTGCTACAAGCACCAAAAAAAAAGCTATTTTTACCTAGCTAGAGTGAGCCTAGATCTTCTAACCATATCTAGCATCTTGATGCTCACCTAACATGCAAAAGGTTCAGTTCAATGAAGCCTATTTGGTGATGTGTTTTAGCCTCTACCAGAAGATTGACTGAGTTAGCAATGCAGTTTGGCATGGCTTGATTTATAATGGTTTTCAGGGCTGGTTATCATTAGAAGTGGTGGTATAAATACTGTTGCAGGTACATGTACAAATCACGATTTCCATTTTAATAGCAATTCTGTAGAAATATTTCTTTCAACTGAGCAAATGGGCAAATGCTTCCTACATGTTGGTGATGCCACTTTGATTCCTTTGACTGTATTGCAAAGCCTGAACTCCCATCTACTGATCTGCAGAAAAGTCATGTCTAAGTTTTTTTTTAATTACTACATTTGGAAATATAAAGGCTTTTTTGTAAGATGTTTAGCAGCTGCGGCTCTATTTTTGTACTGGATATTTTGAAAATTAATATTGCTTAGGCAAGTGTGGACTTGTGAGCATGCTGTGGGTTTATTCTGCATCAGGGGCTGAAAGAGCTGGCATGGAGTATACTTGATCAGATAATTAGGCTGGAAAGAGTAGAAATATCTGTCTCATCTCATTAGCTCCAGGTGCTGGAGGGAGGGAACAGATTCTATCTAGGCCTTCAAACTATTAGAAATGCAAAGAAATAATAGTATCACGACAATGAACTTATACAGAGATAAGCAGGGTCATAAAAACTGAAACTAAAATGGTATGGGACCTGTTATCCAGAATGCTCGGGACCTGGGGTTTTCCAGTTAAGGGATCTCTCCGTAATTTGGATCTTCATACCATAAGTCTGCTAAAAATCATTTAAATATTTTATAAACCCAATAGGATTGTTTTGGCTCCAATAAGGATTAATTATATCTTAGTTGGGATCAAAGGATACAAGGTACTGTTTTATTATTACAGAGAAAAAGGAAATCATTTTTAAAAATTAGAATTATTTGCTTAAAAAGGAGTCTATGGGAGATGGTCTTTCCGTAATTCAGAAATTTCTGGATAATGGTTTATACTAGTTTTGTTGTACTGGTTTTATGTGACTGGATGGGAAATTAGACTGTAAGGTCTATTGGGGCAGGAATAATATTAATTAAACAAATTCTGTTAAGCACTAAGTAAAATACACTATGTTTGCTATATATAATAGTGTCATATCATATAAATGATAATGCAGTCAGTCCGTACATATGTAATTCATAATGGCAAGTGGTGGAGTTTGTATTTTAGGGGTGACTTTTTCAAATGTTGCCATGGAAGCCAAATGACCCATAAACGTCCAATGATATGGCTATGCTAATTCTTTCCAAGCCCTCAGCGAAGAAGGTCAAATGGTCACATTTAAATACCAGTAGCCAATTACAGTAGTCAGACATTCCAAGATCAGATGTCATGGCAACTGAAAATAGCTGCAGGAATACAAACCTGATGATCATCACCATCATCATCATCACCATCATAATCAGTTATAGAAGGGACCCTAATCCAAGTAACATAAAAATCTGAAATATTACAGAGTTATAGTTCTTTTCCCTGAGTGTCTTTTGAATTGTGCTCTCAGTTAGGTCCCATCAGTGCTGCACTTCCTGATTAATAGCTGTGTTTGCTCTCCTGAGGGCAATGCTTCATGCAGTATATACTGTAATCTGACTTTTTTCTTTTCCCCCCATGGTTTGCAATTATATACATCATAAAGCAGATCTTATGCCTAGACATTAATCCTGATAATGGAATTGTAAAGCAAATGAGTAGATAAAATAGAGTTAAAGTAAAAGGATCTCACAATGGCCTAGAGGGAGCACATTTACAACCAGCTTTTAGCTGCCATTAAGTAGAATCATTTTTGTATTCAAATATCAGGTAGAACCTCTTTAATTTAAAATGTCCTTGGTCACTAGTAAAATAGCAAAAGTTAATAGGGAACAGCATCAAAGATTGGCAAAAATTACGAGTATAGCCAGTAGTTGTTTGTAAATGAGCCCCTATAAATACATTTCATCAGCCAATGGCCGTATGTCATTTCCCATGTTGAGTAAGTTGAAAACTCTACTTTGGGTTTGATCCAAGAAGTTATGAGACATTTTATGGTAGAAAAGAATCCTACTCTTCATGGTTAAATTGACCACTGGCCTGTTGGGGGACAATGAATTGTTTGGTCTTCTTCTTTACCACATTTGAAGGCGATTTAACAAATGCTGAACTTATTATCATTACTAAAGTGAAACTGATAAAAAAAAATAAGTAAAAGTGCCCAGAGAATATTCCATATTATATAGTACTTGAGTTATTTCATTTCCAATAAAATATATAATGGGTTTTATTATGATTAACATTTTTGCTGTAAAAACGCAGATGTCTTTCCCACTGCATGGAAAGAGAAGTGCTTCATTAGCTGCAAATATGGAGACAGAAGCAGGAAAGCCTGGGAAGATCCCGTGTAACATTCTTTTGACCTTAGGCAAGTCAATGTATCTCTCTTTGTCTTAGACTCCAAAAATAGACCAAAGGCTGTAAATGCAAGGACTTAATTAACCTAAAAGCAGGCACCATTGTAAAGTAATGGAAATATATATATAGTGACAGTTCAGCGGCAGTAGCGATTGAAAGAAGCTTCTCCTTTGGTTACTGCTATGTGGGAAATAATGTATTTTGTACAATGGAGTGGTATTACCTTTACAGTGTATGGGCAGGTTATCTGCTAGGTCTTAATGCAGATATACCAACTAGCTTCATATTATAAAGTTAAAAAAATCTACTTCTGCAATTTTAGATCATATTCCATTTTGGGTTTGGAATAAAGAAAAACTAAAGCTTGATTAAACAGGCTACTATACAAGGGTCATTTTAAAACTGGGCAAATCTGCACCTAAGCAGTAACCCATGGCAACCAATCAAATGCTTGTGTGATTAAGAAGAAGACCAAACAATTCATTGTCCCCCAACAAGCCAGTGGTCAATTTAACCATAAAGAGTAGGATTTTTTTTTACCTTAATATGTCTCATAACCTTTTGGATCAAACCCTGCTTCTCCAAAGTAGAGCTTTTGACTAACTCAAATGGAAAATGGAATACGGCCATTGGCTAATGAAATGTATTTATTGGGGCTCATTCTGGGCGCTGTCATTCGAATTCCGGTGTGGAGAGGAAGGTTCCATCTTACCATTTAGCTGTATACTTGAAAATGTCCTATATTCTAGCTTTCTTTTTCTTTGTCTTTAAGAGTCAACTATTTATCTATAAAGGAAACACAAACATATTAGTACCCAGGAACTATCCTCGTGTACTGCTAACACAAATATTAATAGAGGCAAGTAATGAAGGATTGTTGATGGCTGTGCAAGAAAATGTTTACTTTGCAGCTTACCTTCATGGAAATAACTGGCCTACATGAAATAGTATAAAATGAATAGCAAATGCTAATTAAAAAGATATTGATAAAATAAAAATATAAATTAACAATAATTTATAATCTTTTCAATAAAATGTAAAGTGTAGGTACAAATACCAAAGTGTAGGTACATATAGCCATTGGGAAGGGAATGAAATACTTTCCATCACAATTGATTTTCTTCTTTTCTTGCCAGTTGCTTGTTTTCTAAGCTGATTTTGCTGTTGGCAATGTACAGGGAACATGGACACAAGGAATCTCTGACATTAACACCCGCTTTGAGGCTTTGAGGAGGTGTTACTAGTGAACTGTGCATTGTTTTGGCTGTTACACATCACAGTGTCAGAACTGACACCATTCACATACACACTAATTAAAGAAAACCATTGCTACAATTTGCATGATTGACCAAACCGAATGCCAGAGCTGGGCCAAGTACTATTTGTGGCAAAAAAAAAGCACTGGCACTCAGAGCTGCAAAATGGGACAAGCCCTTTAAAAACCTTTATTGCGGAGGTGCAACGTTTCGGGGCAAAATAACCCCTTTATCTGAATGCCAGTGCGTTTTTGTTGCTATTGTGTTTTGGGAGGGTGCCGATCCCTCCAAGCAGTGTGCACCGAGCGCTAATAATTTTTCTTGGAGAGCTAAGGGTGTGCGAGCAGGATCTCCTGTTCTTCTCTACCAAGTACTATTTGTGGCCATGACATGGAGCAGCAGCCCAGTTTATTTATGCACACCAACATCCCACCCTTTACTCCCCCCACCCCCGGTCTACATGCCACCTCCTACTCAGTCCATATGCCACTTATCCACTCCCCTTCTGCACCCCAACACTGCCACACTCTGCTGCTTCCCCTGCTTGCACCCCTCCACTGTAGCATCACATACCTCTGCCTACCCCTACATCCACACCTGGCAGATGCTAATTTGCACCTGTATTGGTAAATCATGCACAAGTTGCAGTACATACTAACTTACTGACAGCTGCTATTACACTCGGATTATTGGGGTGCTACATTGTTGGTTGGTGTGTGCACTTACTTTTTTATATTTCAGTTATATTATATATATATATATTAAATATTATATTTCATAAGTAGTTCCTTATATCTTCTATGCAATGAGTAGTTAAATCTTTGCTACATGCGTCTTAAATTGCTGTACTGTTACATTTTCAAACCCCTACTGACAGCAGCTGATTTACAGGGGACAATGGGTACTGTTGTTGTATAACAGACCCTCAGGAATTGTCTAAGTATAAGTTTTATTAGGTGATTATTTACCAAGCTCCAATATGATGCTTGTCTTTGGTTCAGCAATGCCAGTGGTTGTACCTATACTCGTTGTTTGGGTTTTTGGAGCCCCCCTCTCCTTTTATAAACCTTTAATATAACTGTTCAAATAAAATTCCACTACATCTAATTTGTTATTTAAATGTATACATATTTTAAATGGACATACATATATTAAACATATGTAGGATGATCAGGTGTTTTTATCCCAGACAATTATCCTGGCAATACAATGTCACTATAACATAACTGACCCTAGAGACTAGTTCAACTAATTGAGTTATATCTCTGAAATCTGATTGTCTTGGCATGCAACAGAAGCCTTTCATTTCCTTCTTGGTATCCAGGGAAACCATCATTAAGGTTTTATAGGAAGTTCAGTTTCATATTTATTGTAAATTTAACGGCAACTAAATCCCAAAAGAAATATTCATAAACAGGTATGGGACCTGCTTACCAGAATGTTTGGGACCTGGGGTATTCCAGATAAGGGGTCTTCCATATATCTGATTTCATACCATAAATCTACTAAAAAATTATTTCAACAATAATTAAAGCCAATACAATTGTTTTTGCTCCAATAAGCATTCATTATATCTTAGTTAGGATCAAGCACAAGCTACTTTCTTATTATAACAGAGGAAAAAAAATTTTTTAAATGTTAATTATTTGATTAAGATGGAGTCTTTGGGAGATATCCTTTCCGTAATTTGGAATTATCTGGATTACGGGTTTCCAGATAAAAGGTCGCATACCTGTAATTATCATTGTCATCGGGTTGCTGTACACGTTTGAATGTATGGCAAAACAATGATACTACAGATGTTGCCCACTCACACATGCCCTTATATACAGTATATATATGTCTGTAGCCTCAATATAAGCACCCCATTGCATGCCCATCATCTACTGGGCTACATGTAGATCCCAGCTATCCATTCATAAGTGTCAATCAGTTTTCTGTGTACCTGCGAATGTCATTGATCATGTCGGCAGCATATTGCAAATTATGTTTACTGCAGGGTTTAAGTGGCCCTCTGAGGACAAATGAATCTCCATGGACTTTATGATGCAGCTATTTGTATTGGTGTGCTTATAGATTATCTTTGTTGATATTGCTGATTTCGGTGGCAGAATATAAGTAGCAATGATTGGGTGCCACTATAATATAGCATACATATAGCCCGTTGCTCAGATCCCGAGAGACAAGTGGGCACATTGAAACCAAGTTATTATATTAATAAGAACGAGAGTTCTTTATGTATAGTAGTAAGTTGAATAGACTATAGGGATGAGGACTGGGTGCATGCAGAAAGGGGTTTTACAAATAATTGCTGGAGTTTTAGAAGTAGGCCATACACTCTAAGATCCACTCAGTTACACCTTAGCCCTCCAGACAAAGGCAGCTTAGGTATTTCTTGTCATATTCATGTTTAGGCTTTAGTTCTTTAAAATTTCTTATAATTTCCAAGGTACTTTATCATACCAAACCAAAGTACCACCATGGCCATGTATATAAGCAAATGTCATATGTATCTGTGTCAACTAGAAATTAAAGCATTTAACACCTATTGTAAAGGATAATTCTTTCCCCACCCCCTAGACCTACACAATAAGATCTGAGAAATAAATGCCATCCATTCCATGCACCAGTAAAGCAATAAAAGTAAGTTGTTTTTTTTAAACTATAATTGTCTTTCTCACTTCTGCATATGACTTGCATCACACATTTACTTAGCAAAGAAGTGTTAGTATAAATGTGATTAAAAGTATTAGCCTGATTTAAATTTGCTGAAAACATGGGTGAAAAAGTTATTTTCTGGAGCTCTGTTTAAAACTTGATCAAACAGCAGATCAAAGTTGGTGGCGCTGTTCTACTGCTGTCTTTATGGTAAAGTGTCAACACAGACAAAACGAGTTATTGCGAGTAAATATAAATGATGTTTTTTCTGGGGGCTATTAGTGAAAGAGAAAGTTGAGTTCATTTATCTGCCACTCATGATCCAATAACTGTGACCCTTACGGGCAGATTCACTAAGGTATGAATCCAAATCACGAAATCTGATCACAAATGTCATGAAAATTCTTTCCATTTCAATATGAAAATTTCGTACGTACAATCCGAAATTTTCGTATCCGAACAATCATAAACAGCGCAAAAATCTTTCTGACTCAATGGCACTCTGCAGCTCCAACCTGGCCCAAGGGAAGCCTCCCATAGGGCTCAATGGCACTCTGCAGCTCCAACCCGGCCCAAGGAAAGTCTCCCATAGGGCTCAATGGCACTCTGCAGCTCCAACCTGGCCCAAGGAAAGTCTCCCATAGGGCTCAATGGCACTCTGCAGCTCCAACCCGGCCCAAGGAAAGTCTCCCATAGGACTCAATGGCACTCTGCAGCTCCAACCTGGCCCAAGGAAAGTCCTCCCATAGGACTCAATGGCACTCTGCAGCTCCAACCTGGCCCAAGGAAAGTCTCACATAGGGCTCAATGGCACTCTGCAGCTCCAACCCGGGCCCAAGGAAAGTCTCCCATAGGGCTCAATGGCACTCTGCAGCTCCAACCCGGCCCAAGGAAAGTCTCCCATAGGGCTGAATGGCACTCTGCAACTCCAACCTGGCCCAAGGAAAGTCTCCCATAGGGCTCAATGGCGCTCTGCAGCTCCAACCCAGCCCAAGGAAAGTCCTCCCATAGGACTCAATGGCACTCTGCAGCTCCAACCTGGCCCAAGGAAAGTCCTCCCATAGGACTCAATGGCACTCTGCAGCTCCAACCCGGCCCAAGGAAAGTCTCCCATAGGACTCAATGGCACTCTGCAGCTCCAACCCGGCCCAAGGAAAGTCTCCCATAGGGCTCAATGGCACTCTGCAACTCCAACCCGGCCCAAGGAAAGTCTCCCATAGGGGTCAATGGCACTCTGCAGCTCAAACCCGGCCCAAGGAAAGTCTCCCATAGGGGTCAATGGCACTCTGCAGCTCAAACCCGGCCCAAGGAAAGTCTCCCATAGGGGTCAATGGCACTCTGCAGCTCCAACCTGGCCCAAGGAAAGTCTCCCATAGGGCTCAATGGCACTCTGCAGCTCCAACCCGGCCCAAGGAAAGTCTCCCATAGGGCTCAATGGCACTCTGCAGCTCCAACCCGGCCCAAGGAAAGTCTCCCATAGGGGTCAATGGCACTCTGCAGCTCCAACCCGGCCCAAGGAAAGCCTCCCATAGGACTCAATGGCACTCTGCAGCTCCAACCCGGCCCAAGGAAAGTCTCCCATAGGGGTCAATGGCACTCTGCAGCTCCAACCTGGCCCAAGGAAAGCCTCCCATAGGGCTCAATGGCACTCTGCAGCTCCAACCTGGCCCAAGGAAAGTCACGATACCAAAGCTTGAATGAATTCTGAAACTTTCTTAGTTGTTCAAACAAATACGATTTTGTCGTGCAAATTGTCGCAAAGTACGGAAAAGTCACGTAAATTAAAGAAAAAAATCACAAAAAATACACACAGTTCTAAAACTTACGATACGATTTTTTTGTATTCCGACTCATTCGTACTTTGATGAATGTGCCCCTAAGAGTATACTTTTGGTTTACTATTGTTAGATTTTCCTTTTTCCCCATCTTATAGCAAAGTGCCACAATTTAAACATATCTTCCCTCATAATCAAAAGTGACAGTAGGAAAAGAAGACAGGTACAGAGCCCCCTGCCTCTTTCTGTTCCATGTCTCTGTAACAAGCTTCTGAAACAATACAACTTAACAATTAGCAGGGTAGAAAGATGCTACTACGGGAGAAAAGAAAATAACGATCAGTATGGAATTATTTTTTCCCTGGCCATCCTCTCATCCTAACATCTGGGTAAGTACCTAAGCAATTTATAAAAGAGAAGGAAGAAATGACATAAAATATGCTGATTAAAAAGTTAAATCATTTAAAGGAACAGTAACACCAAAAAATGAAAGTGTATAAAAGTAACTAAAATATAATGTACTGCTGCCCTGCACTGGTAAAAGTTGTGTGTTTACTTCAGAAAGTCTACTATAATTTATATAAATAAGCTGCTATGTAGCCATGGGGGCAGCCATTCAAAGGAGAAAAGGCATAGGCACATAGCAGATAACAGATAAAACACTATTGTATTCTACAGAGCTTATCTGTTATCTGCTATGTAACCTGTGCCTTTTCTCCTTTTTTCCAGCTTGAATGGCTGCCCCCATGGCTACACAGCAGCTTATTATATAAATTATAGTAGTGTTACTGTAGCAAACACACCAGTTTTACCAGTGCAGGGCAACAGTGCATTATATTTTTATTACTTTAAAGCTCTTTCATTTTTTGGTGTCACTGGTCCTTTAAAAAGGCAGTGTGCAACACCTTCAGACCAAAAGAAGAATCATTATCAGAAATAAACATCTAACTTAAACAGTTTGAGGAATGTGTTGGTGGAGCTCCATGTAGCTGCTCTGCAGATAGATTCTGGTACTGCCTGTTCTTCTACTGCTCAGGAGCTGCCATGTCTCTGGTCAAGTGGCAATGGATGTCCTTGTTCTTTGCCTTTATTTGCCCCCTTTAAGAGAACAGAGATTTTTTGTCTTCCTGATGGAAGAAGTTTTAAGGGCAAAGACATAAGGAGCTACTTTCCATGGCTACAAAAATAGACAATGCTGATAATTTACTTACAATTGTCTCCATATGTGTTTTAGCAGAGGCAATTCCCAAGTATTGTCTATGGCAATGTATTTTCTGGCATTTTGTAGCTGTGACAAGTAGCTGCTACTAAGTAGCTGAGAGTCTTCACCCTAACAATTTAATTCTCAAGATAATCTCTTACATTAAGGTTGTTCTAGGTTGTTTGAGGAATGTGTTGATGGAGCCCCATGTAGCTGCCCTGCAGATAGATTCAGGTGCTGCATGTGCTTACCACTCAGGAAGCTGCCATGCCTCTGGTCAAGTGTGCCTTTACTCCACCTGGTAATAGATGTCCTTGTTCTTTGCCTTTATTTACCCCTCCTAAGATAATAAATAGACACTACTTTTGGCAAGGCATCTGACATTGTTCTTAAAACTACCTTTTTCTGTGTATCCGCCTGAATATTGAGGCTTGCAGCGGTGATGGATACAACAGGACAGTCTTCAAAGTCAGATGCTATACCTTTCATCTGAGAAACAGCACAAGCAAGATATCCCAAGGCAGAGTATGAGCCATGATAGAAAGTCTAATTCTCTTAACTGTCTCCAAAAAACTAATCACTTAAGAGACTTTAGCCCACCTGGTACTTGTGATTGCAGATGAAAATGAAATCCAAACACTAAGTGAGTTCCAAAATAAGCCTCTACTTAACCCAGCCTGTAACAAAATCTAACATTGGGTTAGTAGAAATATTGAGATAATTATGATTGTTCTTTTTGGATAAAGCATTAAATCAATGCCAAATCCCAATGAAATCAATGCCAAATCTTGTAGTACTGGGAGAATGTAGAAGCTTTCTTAGCTTTAAGGAGAGTCCAGATTTCTTCATCTGAACAGCACAAATCTGCTTAACTTTCCCTCTCAACTTTCATGCCTTGAAGTTCAGGTGTTGTGGAAAGGGATGGACTATTGGAGCTTATATGAGAACATCTTCATTGTTCTTCAGATGGATAGGTTCCTCTCTTGCCAATCTCCTAAGAATAGGGTACCATGGCTGTCGTGGCCAATCTGGAAGGATGGCCTGGGAAATCAGTATCTTCCAAAGGACCAAGAAGATCATGGAAAGAGGCAGAAAAATGTAAGCCAGACTCCCATTCTAGTTCTGGGCTAAGGCATCTACTATTTTTGACTGGAAAAAAATGATACCATGAATAGAATCTGGATACCTTGGAATTCTGGGGAGTGGCCATGAGGTCTATGACTGGAGTATCTACTTTTGAGTGATTAAAACAAACACCTCCTGAATAAGTTCCCACTCTGTATAATCTAGAGGTCTTTAAGAGAGTATATCCACTGTTGGAGTCGAACAGCCACTTGATTGATAATTTCCAAAATAGAGAAGGAACCAATAAACTTAGGACCCAATTTAGGAGAAGGAATTTTAAGGTGAATATTCTTGGTGGATAACCAAACTTTTTCCTCTACAGAATGCTGAGAAGAAGATTTAGGCTTCCTACCCACATAAATTTTGTGTGCCAAAGAGATCTTCTCTAAATATGCTTTAGTTGAACTCCAGATTGCATGAGGAGGTGAGCAGGAACCTCGATGCTGGACTGGCAGTGGATGTCATCTACTTGTACTTTGCTAAAGCGTTTGATACAGTACCTCAGAATAAGTTAATGATAAAATTGAGGAATATTGGCCTAGAACATAATATTTGTACTTGGATAAAAAACTGGCTGAAGAATAAATTACAAAGAGTGGTTGTAAATGGAACATTTTCTAATTGGACCAGTGTGGTTAGTGGAGTACCGCAGGGGTCAGTCCTTGGTCCTTTGCTTTTTAACTTGTTTATTAATGACCTGGAGGTGGGCATAGAGAGTACTGTTTACATTTTTGCTGATGACACTAAATTGTGCAAAACTATAAGTTCCATGCAGGATGCTGCTGCTTTGCAGAGCGATTTGACAAAATTGAAAAACTGGGCAGCAAAATGGAAAATGAGGTTCACTGTTAAAAAGTGCAAAGTTATGTACTTGAGTCAATGCATAAAAAAGGGATGAAAGGGATGAAAACATAATTTTGCCCCTTTATAGGTCCCTGGTAAGGCCTCACCTTGAGTATGCAGTGCAGTTTTGGGCTCCAGTCCTTAAGAAGGATATTAATGAGCTGGAGAGAGTGCAGAGACTGCAACTAAACTGGTAAAGGGAATGGGAGATTTAAACTATGAGGTTAGACTGTCGAGGTTGGGGTTATTTTGCTTGTGTGGGGACATGATTACTCTGTACAAGTACATTAGAGGGGATTATAAACAGATCAGCGCCCCATTGTTTGAGAGATTATTCCCGATGTCAGTGGTCTATCATAAATTGCCAAAACCTGCAAAGGGGCAGACATGAAAAAGAGCAATATCAAGATGTTCCGAAAAAACCCTGCAGCTCCAGAATAAAGAAAGGTTTGCAAGTTGACAGATTTTAAAGCCAGTTGTAATTGTACAGGAAGCAGGAATCTATGAGAATAGATAGGAGGAGAAGGTTAAATGTCACAGAGATAAGACTCCACAATCTTACCTAGGCGTTGGCATTTTGCTGCTTCAGAGGACAGTTATTGAAATGAGCCTTGCCACCACAGTAAAAGTACAGGCCAGCAAAAAATATCTTCAGTTCCTCTTGTTCAGACAGATGTTCCCTTTCAATCTGCAAAGTTTTCTCAGAGAAAGTAGAAGAGGACTGAGAAGTGGAACACTGAAGAGAAGGTCTTTGAAATCCTGGTGCCAGGATAGGACAAATCTTTTGCCATGATCTATATCTGCTTGGGATTCCCTAAGGTGACTGTCAACCTTGATAGTGAGAGCAATGACATCCTGCAGTTGTTCAGGGAGCTTTCTGGAGACTAGATCATCTTTTAGCTTGACAACCCCTGCCAATAGGCTGCCACGTATTGTTCCAGGCATTCTCTACAGCTAATGTGTGGAATTAGATACTCACTAGCACTAGGATTCTCTTGGCAAATCTGCATCAGACTAGAAGAGGCAGCAGCTACTCAGTCAGGAGCACTAAAGAAAGGTCTAAAGGAAAGATTTGGCATTGTTACTTAGGGGAGAATTGTTGTACCAGAAAGGAGATGCCCATTCCAGTGCTTAAGCATGAATATCACATATCCCACCTTAGCTTATTCAGAAACATAGTGAGTAGGTTGCAGTTAGAAGTATATGAGGCACTAGTCTACAAAGCCCCTACAGGATGGAGGATCCCCATTATAGCATGGAAGTATGTAGCATGAGGGGTTCTTTGGCTGTTACAGTGGAAAATGAAAAAAAACAAAAACTACTGCAGTGGGGGGACTTGTCTTATATGAATTTGCTGAACTTTATAAGCCTTCATGCGTGTTGGAGGGTGCGTCCTCAGTAGGGTCCATGGCCCAAATATACTGTCAAGGCCAACTAAGCCTGGAACAATGAGGAAGCAGAATTCAGGCAAAATGAGTATAAAATGTGGTATCTGAATAGTCAGAATTGAATAGCATGGGCAGGAACCAGAAGAACACATGCAGGAACTTAATAAGACCTGTATTCAGACACTGAACCTGGCTCAAACAATACTTGAAGTAATGACACTCAACACTCTTGTGGAATTCCTAGAGTACTTCAAGGTGACTATGTCTCTTCCTGTCACTTGGTTCCCTGTACTGGTGGCTCTGTTACTGGTGTTCTAACACTACTATAATCTTTGTTGGAGATAAATCTACCAAACTAATTAATTTCCTTACTTGCTCCTAGAGTAATCCAGCATAGGGATCTAGTTCTACACTGGCTCATTCACGTCTTATACTGATGCTGAGGGATACCTACCCCTGGGACACATCCTCCATCAAGCCAAAAACACACATCCCCCTCCAAGCTCTAAAAGAGCCAACAGCCTGCTTCCATTCCTTATATACAACATAGGGAGAATCATATGTCTTTCACATGGGACACTACCTGAAAGGACAGTACTGTCTGTCACACGGTACATTCCCCAACAGAACATGTCATTGGTAGAGGGGCTGCCCTAAGCTCGTCACCCTTACTTATGCAACAACCATTCATGGAACTTCCTGCTAACTCAATACTGGTTCTACACTGGTTATAGGGTTAGTTTATGTACCTTCCTACACAGGCAGTAGTAGATTTTGCACAAAATAAGCAAACATATCCAGTACAGATAAACTAGCACAATTCTGTTCCTGACTATCAATATTGCTTAATGAGTAAAAACGTTGAATTATGTGCTCTTCCCAAATTCCTTCTTATGATAATTGTATATATGTGTATAAATCTATATAAACACACATGCCTATATATAATGATAAAATAACTTTTGAAAAGCAGATGTGGTAATAAAACCTTTTTTAACATTTCTTGGGCAGTGACTAGTATTGACAGTCAGGTAGATTGTCTCCTTCCATTACTAATGAAATTTATGATGCTAACAGCATTGCTGACAACATTGTTTCCTGAGTAAATGTCCTTTAAAAGCTTGGTGAATGGTTGATCGATGGTTATTGATCCATTTCCTCAGTCTGGTACTTGTCTACCGAATACGACAGAGAGCACAGGGACATTTAATTAAGTAAATCTCATAAAGACTGTCATAGTTCATATGTTCAATGATGGGGAGTTTAGGTCATGTATAATCATGCTAAAAGCATTGCCAAATAAACACATATCTTGGATAAAAATGTTTACATTTATGCACAGGTCACTGTAAATTGGTGAAGATGAAACCAAACATATTGATGATAGTTATAATTTGTGGGAGCCATACAGTATTGCAAATGCAACATTTAAACATAAGTAAACAAAGGCACAATAATAAACAAATTCATGATAATGTCTAATATTTACTAAAAAAAAAGTCGCTGCGAGAAAAATAGTAAAAAACACTTGACTTTTTCAAAATTGTCACCACATAAATGGCAACTTTATCAAATTGTTGCTGCAGCAAGTTTTTGGACAAAACCCAGCGTAATCTCTAAATTTTTGGAACAAAAGAAAGAACTTCAAGGAAAGGGAAGGGGGCCTTTGCCATTGCCTTCTACATAAACTCGACAAGTTTAACCTGGTGACTTGTCGAATTTGGATTTTTACCCGTTTAGACGCATAGTAAATCTTGGAAAAGTCACAGTGTTTTTTCTCTGCAACTTTTTGCACTAAAAATTCAATTTAAGCTTAAAAAAAAGTACGATGGTTCGTAAATGGGCCCCTTAATCTCTGTATATTAATACTTTATATTTATTGTTTATTATAATGGCATCCCTGTATGTACTATTCTATATTGTAAAATTGTACAGCTCTGCATAACCTAGTAACATACACATATTCTCTTTTTCTTTGTAATTCTAAAACAGTACCTTTTACTTGATCCCAACTAAGATTTACTTTATCCTTGTTGGATGCAGAACAATCCTATTGGGTTTATTTAAAGTTTATATCATTTTTAGTAGACTTTTAATAGACTATTAATAGACTTTAGAGATCCAGATTACAGAAAGATCCCTTATCTGGGAAACCCCAGGTCCCATACCTGTACATTCAAAAATAGTTTGTGTTATTTTTATATACCATAGAAGAGACTTAATTATTGTTGATAAAGTTATATGATTAAACTGTAATGTAATTAGATGATAAAAAGTCTATTAGATGTCAAATAGGAGCATACAGAGCCAGGAGGCTATGGACCTGCTTTATAAGCAGGACATGTCTTTCAGAAGTGATTTCTAATACAGGTATGGGATCCATTATCTAATAAGATCAGAATTATGGGAAGACCATCTCCCATAGACTCCATTTTAATCAAATAATTCCCCTTTCTCTGTAATAATAAAACAGTACCTTGTACTTGACCCCAACAAAGATATAATGAATCCTTATTGGAGGCAAAACAATCCTATTGGGTTTAATTCATGTCATAGGGGCTGATTTACTTACCCACGAACGGGTCGAATGGAGTCCGATTGCGTTTTTTTCGTAATGATCGGTATTTTGCGATTTTTTCGTATGTTTTGCGATTTTTTCGGATTCTTTACGAATTTTTCGTTACCAATACGATTTTTGCGTAAAAACGCGAGTTTTCCTATCCATTACGAAAGTTGCGTAAAAAGTTGCGCATTTTGCGTAGCGGTAAAACTTACGCGAAAAGTTGCGCATTTTTCGCGTAAGTTTTAACGCTACGAAAAATGCGCAACTTTTTACGCAACTTTCGTAATGGATACGAAAAACTCGCGTTTTTACGCAAAAATCGTATTGGTAACGAAAAATTCGTACAGAATCCGAAAAAATCGCAAAACATACGAAAAAGTCGCAAAATGTTCGTTTTCAAGTCGGAACTTTTCCAATTCGGGTCGGATTCGTGGGTTAGTAAATCAGCCCCTAAGTGTGAAGACACACAGAGCTAGTAGCAGCTACTTGTCATTGCTACAGAATTAGACATTGATGATCCTTAACTGATTTAATAATTCTCAGTATTGTCTATAGCAGTGTATTTTCTGGCGTTTAGTAGCCTTGACAAGTAACTGCCACTCCAAGTAGCTCCATGTGTCTTCGCCCTAAATTATATATATATATATATATATATATATATATATATATATATATATATATATATATATATATATATATACAAATTATGAAAAGATCACTTATCTGGAAAACCCCAGGTCTCGAGCATTCTGGATAACAGGTCCCATACCTGTATCTTTATATTTTAAAATAGGGAGCAAATTATTTCTTCTAGCACAGAAGTTTCATTGAGCCATGCACCCGTTATAAGTAAATGATGTAAAAAAAACATAGGCAAAGTGGGCATTAAAAAAGTAGAAATGTTATTTGAAATGCTGATTTCTAAACCAGTGCTTCAGTAAATGAATCACAAGCTATTGGCTCATCTATAAAGGGGACGCTTTTGTTAGGGTCCAGTCTGAACAGACAATCATAGTAGCAACATAATAAAAAGGATTTGCTGTTTAATGAGAGAAAATAGTGAGATGGCAGGAGGGGAAGTGAGTAAATTATTATTATAATTACAATTCAAGAGAAAAAGAGTAGTATAGAGACTCACAGTGAGCAACCAACTTGGCCAGATGTGGCTACTATATCCAGAGGCCAGTAGCAATGAGCCATTAGCGTGAAATCGCTGGAATTATAATAACTTAGGGATGCCTTTACTAGCACAATTAACCCTAAAATATACTTTTAGTTGTGTTCTAAGACAATTGCCATTATTATCTGGTATTCATGGAGCACTGACACTTATACACAGGGCTTTACAGAGATTATACATCATTTACATCAGTCCTTGCCACAGTGGAGCTTACAATCTAAAATCAAAATCAGAACTCCAGTCCTTCAAGGCAGAAGTGCTAAACACTGAGCCAGCATGCTACTCAAAGTTCATTTTTCTTTTTTACATTTGTAAAGGGTCGTACTGACCTGACCCTTGCCGGTGCTATCCCCCAGCCCCTGACACGTTTAACTTATGCAGGCTCAGGGGAGGACATTGGGTGGAGGACCCTGTGGGGGGTTAGGGAGGCTCAGCGGGGGCCCCTGCAGGGGGAAAGGGAGCTCAGCAGGGGGTTAGTTGGTGCGGGGACTCGACCGGCATTGGCACCTGCAGGGCCCTGCACCCCCCAGTCTGACTCTGCATGTGAACACTATCTGCTTGGCGTTGATGTTCTTGAGTGAGGGTTCTTTAGTTTCCTCCCATAATGGGTATATGTTTCTATTCCTTTGGTAGGGGAATAAGAAGAAAGCCCAGAAGGACACGTAATATGTCCCTGTAACACGTGCAAAGCTGCAGTCTGCAGTTTCTAAGAGAATTGGTTGCTAGACGTTACATATCACAGGTCAAACTCTGTACATGTTATTACATTAGTCAGTTTGTTTCCAAAAATGCTAGTGCATTTATCTCTGAGGCTAGTCAAGAATGATCATAATACGACTTTATTGTTTTTAGCCAACAAACTACTTTTACAAGGGCAATTAATTAAACTGCCTCTGTTAAGGCAGTATAGATGTGGCTACAGTATGTATCTTTACCTCCTTTTTGTGGGTTAGCACTCTTTGCTTTTGATAAAGCCTCTGGCTCCTAGTTGTTCAATGTGCATCATTACAAACTACAGCACAACTAGCAGAGACATACTCACAGGGAACCCATTTAGGCAGCCTTCTAATGGCCAAAGAGGTTTTCTGTTCCCATTTTGCAATAGGCCTACACTTGAATGATCATGCCTTGCGGCAAGCGGCTGTGGGTTTATATAACATAAACAGTCCAGTATTGAAATAAATTTGCCATTTTAAAACAGCACAAAATGAGTATGAGATAAAAACTTAAAAGTGAAAACATATAATTAATACAGGTATAGGACCCGTTATCCAGAATGCACGGGACCAAGGGTATTCCGGATAAGGGGTCTTTCCATAATTTGGGTCTTTATACCTTAAGTCTGCTAAAAAAACAATAAAACATTAATTAAACCGAATAGGATTGTTTTGCATCCAATAAAGGGTAATTTTATCTTAGTTGGGATCAAGTAAAAGGTTTGGTTTTATTATTACAGAGAAAAAGGAAATCGGTTTTAAAATTCTGAATTATTTCAAAATTAAAATGGAGTCTATGGGAGACAGGCTTTCCGTAATTCGGAGCTTTCTGGATAATGGGTTTCCGGATAAGGGATCCCATACCTGTAATATATAATAAGTATACTCTTAAATTTCATCTCATTTTCATGAAATATATCAGTTTCAGCTGATGGAATAATATTCAGGTAAATGAAAAGGGTAAAGAAAACACATGCCCAGGAAAGGCAAATACCGAGTGAGTAATTACCCATAGTACCTCTGCTATGACAGTATTTGTGTGTTGGGGGGATGTCACAACTACTATTTTATAGGAAAAAATGTACCCCCTTTTGTAAAATATAAGGCTATTATAAGTCACCGAGGAGTTCCATGATAATATAAAGGCACAAGGCTCAAGGCTGCAGCACAGAAGTTACATTATTTACTATAATACGCAAGTTTCATTACATCACTAAGCACTAATTATAACTGACGACATCACCATGCACCATTTATAAGGATATATTTTACAGGAAATGCATGTATATTATATACATATATATGTATGTATAATAGATAGTGTCATATGCGGCACATTCAGGAATTTAGCAAATGAATAAAGTGAAGATTTATTAGACCAACATTTCAGTTTTATATATACACACACATACTGAATATATAATGATATAATGAATCTTGTTATGTTTTAGCACTCCTCAGCCATCATTCACAATATAGTTAACCAGTTGCAATCAACTACCAGTCTCAGAATAGAATAGTATAAAATAAATAAATAAAAAAAACCCCATATAGGTAGACATTCCGGCCCCCACCTGAATGTATATTGTTAAAACAGCTTATAAATAGGTACAAGAACAACCCTACAGCGTGCAGCCTTCAATGGAAGTGAAACCAACAGAGCCTGCCCCCATAGCCAAGAGGTATCAAATCACACAGAATCTATTTATACACTCTTTTAACAATATACAGGGGCCGCAATGTTGACCTATATGTGTTTTTAATGGAAGTAATAGATAAAAGTTCATTTTAACTAAATGTCAGGAATGCACTGATGTTTTCAGATTATATATATATATATGTGTACTGTGTATATGTGTGTGTGTGTGTGTGTGTGTGTGTGTGTGTGTGTATGTGTATGTAATACCTTGTTTTTACAAATACAAGGAACTGATAAGGTGATGCTTAAGATTCGAGGAGGGTATCTATTAAATGTACTATTACAAACAGAGGTAAAATGGATTTATCTTTTAGACCCTCATCAACCAAAGGGATTAAATGTAAAATGGGATGTAATCTGCTTTGTCTGCAGTATCAATTCACATGGTAGTTTGTATTATGTTTTTATTAAGATTCAAATGGGGTTATGTAATAAAATACATTAAGTTTACCCAGGAGCAGTAACCCATAGTAACCAATTATATGTAAGAGGTTAAGAGGTTTCTCTTGCGAAACACAAAACTTCTCTTCAGGCCTTTTGTGAAATAAAGAATCCTGTTTACCGCTACATAAGGGGCCTTAGATTGTAAGCTCACTGGGGCAGGGACTAATAGGAATGTGATAGGGCCCTTAGATTGTAAGCTCACTGGGGCAGGGACTAATAGGAATGTGATAGGGCCCTTAGATTGTAAACTCACTGGGGCAGAGACCAATAGGAATGTGATAGGGCCCTACATTGGGCTTAAGATGTTTGTTGTGTGGCATTTAGGGGATTAAGCAAGACATAAATGCAAGGCTGCTGGTATTCATGTCATGTATATCATGTATAATGGTCTATTGCTTATCCACTGGTCAGATTGCCATTTTGGAATCAGGCAGTATTCTCCTAGATCTGTTGCTTATGGGACATGATATTTTTGTTGTTTTGGTGTTGCCTTGCTTTTAGAAACTGTGTGAGAAAAGGGTAGAATTTGGTGTTTTTTTCAACCTCAGCTTCTATTGATGTTACTGCGATAATAAATTTTCATTAGAAGGGAGTCACCTTCAGGGTGATAAATACACTGATAATCAATTCATGGAATTGTCAAGGGAACGCCCAGGTCTATACAAGGGACACAAGGTCATATCTCTTAATTAGATGCAAAGGTGATTAAATAGTAGCAAAAATGGTATTCACGTTTGTTTTTAAATACAGATATTAATGTTAAATTTCCTTGATGAGAGGAATCAGTTTATTACACCAGATAGATATGAGTCTAATTTATGTGTGTTTAATAAATAATGGTGCTGTAGGTGCAATGATAACTTGAGATTTCTGCAAAAATTGTTTAAAAACGATGCAGATTTTGATGGTCTGAGGCTGGCAAACCCATTTGCAGATACACAGCTTTGAGGTATCTATGTCCACGGCTCATCTCCTGTGGTTGATCCCCCCAATGCCTGCATTTCTATCACCGACTGCATATGAAATAGCATAATACTTCAACCCAGGTTTCTGTGAAATGGTGCATGCTCAAGTTTTCACTTTGCATTTAAATACAGATAGATATAATATTTCTGAAATCAGCACGGGGACAGAGACTGTCAGGGGGCTCTGGGAAATTCCATTCGTTTTTGAAGAAGCAGAAGGGAAGGCCCACAGCTCATAACTTGGTTGGTTGATATAGCAGTTAGTTGTATGGCCAGCGTTACAATCGTCAGGCTTATATATGAATGACTTCAGCACAAAGTTATGAAAAACCTATTGTAAAGTCAGTTGTACCAAAACCCATCAGCTAATCCAGACAGAAAAGGATTGCTTGCCCATATATTGAAATATATTTTAACTGTGTAATTTGTAGTGCCTAAACTCATTTTCATCTGATTCATTATATATACAGCATTTACAGTAATAATGCATTATAATAGGCAATAGGTTTTACTTGTAACTTGCTTTTCCAAGGCTAAAAGGTTGCCAATTTTTCTTGGACGGCACAGGGGTTATCTGACAGGTGTTGGGAATGAAGGGAGCAAAAACAAGTAACTGCCCACTGCTCCTGGCCAGCCACACAGTAAAATCCCACCTAGGAAGGCGCATGGGTATGTCTGGTAGGAGACTGATGCAAACAGCATATAGCATGCAATGAGGAGGCAAGTCCTTAATCCAGGCCAGTAGTCAAGGCAGGCGGCAATCAACAACTAGTCCACAAGGCAGGCAGGTAATCCAAAGCGAGTCCGAATAGCAGCTCAAGAGTCAAACCAGGAATTCAGAAGGCAAATAACAAGGCAAGGACATAGTAAATCAGGAACATCATCACCATCACACCATCAGTGATCCAGCATTAAGCAGGATTTGGAGGCAGGCTTATATAGCCATTTAATTGGACAATTGCCTGCAGCTGCAACTAATGCAATTACTGCTAAGAGCAAAGACAGGCAGGAAACATAGGGGAGGAGAATATAAAAAATGATTAATTAACATAGCACTCCCAAAGGCTCCTGTGGTTCAGCCAGAAGGGAACAGACCTGTCACTAGAAGACCCATGGTTCTATGCATGGCAGGGCCTGAAATAGCAGTGGGCATTGCTTTGTGAGGGGGTGCATTCTAAAGTTTGGGGATTGTTGGGAAAATAGAAGATCATATAAGGTTGAAGTGGATTGTGAGGAGTTTGCTGTGAATTGCTGCATTAAATTCTGGGACTGAACAGCCCTGTGGCATTGTTGCTGCTGCACGTGGAGAGAGAGATACATTGATTGTTATCTGGATTTTTGCTAGACTGCTGGTCAAATGAGCCTGTATGGAATATATACTCTAGCACTTAGGACAATGTCACTCTAGCTTGACATCTTTGCTGATTGTGGGCTGTATTGATCAAGTTGTAGGACCAATCATATGTATGTGTTCTATCCTGCACTATAAAGTGCTGGCAGCTGCAAGTTCTACTCATCTTCTGTTATTCAACACTCAAAGCTATGTCTGTTGTTACTCAAGGGGGCTGATTTGTTGCAGCAGTGTAGGCTATTCCCCACTCACTAGTGGTCACTAATGTCAGACACCCTGTTCATGACAAGCGGTTGCATTCCTAACTGTGTAAAAAGGATCTAGCACGGATCTGCATGTAAGATCTAATATGGGTCATTAAATTAAGGCTTTTCTACTCATAAAAATATGAACAGTGTCTATTATGTTCTATGGAAATGAGTCTTCTACTTCTATAGCTCATATGCAGAAGCAAAATGAACAAATTTACTGGTAATGTTTTGTCAAACAGGGATAATGCTGCTAAATACTAGCATTTTGTAATAGTAACAAATTGTAATGTGTCTGTTTAAGAGCAAAACTAAAAATTTTGTACTACCAAAAAAATCTCATGGTTCCTTTAGCCCTTCCTTATCCTAATTTGGTGCAGTTTTGGCTGAATCTTTGCAAAGAAATTGTTGTTTGGCCTAAAGTAGTGGACTTGGTGCATCCCCAGTTGAGAATAATAACCCTGGTATCATGGTGGTCCAGGATTATCAGTCTTTATGGAAAATGTCCATGGATCAAAGATCCAGCTTCTCTTGATTTCCTTCTACTCTAATTATGTGGGCAGTCAGCAATGGAACACTACCGAGTGAGAAACAGAGTTATTGTAATGAATAAAATCTGTATAAAGCTCATAGTCACATTTATAAAACTGACCTTAGTAGATTGGGATCTAAACTCCATAGAAGGGAATAATTAGGAAGACCTATACACTCATGCTGATTTACAAGAACACTGCTGGGGATTTAAAGGGAAGGGCCTGACACCTTTCCTTTCTTTTCCTGACCTTCAGGTCCTTAGGCCCGAGATCTGAAGGGCTTGTTTGGGCAAAGGTTTCTCAAGCTGCAGCTCCAACTTCCCCATTCATAAATTGCCCTGCTTAGATGAAGGATTCTCTGACCCTATGCTGGAATAGAGAATAAAGAAATAAAATAAAGAATATATATATATATATATATGTATATATATATATATATAAATTATCCTCTAGACCAGTGCTGTCCAACTTCTGTGGTGCCGAGGGCCGGAATTTCTCTCGAATACATGGTGGAGGGCCGCTAATGGAAGCCAGTTTTGGCCACTCCCCCATTTTAAACCACACCCATTTCAAACCACACCCATTTTATCACAATGGTCGCTGCAGGGATATCAACCATCATTCATATGTTAAAGAATGATATTATGTCATATTAAGACACACCCTTAAATCCATATGCCGCCTCCTCCCCTATGGATAGCACAGCAACCCCCAGCATATAATTACACACCTTAGGGACCATTTAATGGTTATTTCCAACTGCTAACAAACTCCCAGAACAAACCCCTGCCAGGTTCATCTCCCACAGGCAGCATAGGGTAGGCAGAATATGGCACACACAGGCAGCATTCTGCCTTTCCTATGCTGCCTGTGTGTGCCATACTCTGCCTGCCTTATGCTGCCTATGTGCCATACTCTGCCTACCCTATGCTGCCTATACACAGGCAGCATAGGCCAGGCAGTACATACAATGTCTGAGGTGTGAATAGGTGAACAATGTGAGTGATTACAGCCTGAGCCTGAGGTGTGAACACTGCAGGGGGTGAACAATACAGAGATTAAAAGGTGTGAACAACACAGGGGATTACATTTTTAAACAATACAGAGGGATTACAGCCTGAATCTGAGGTGATAACTATGCAGGGGGCCAGTTAAGGTTAGTACTGATACCATTTTAAGCCATCAAAGCAGCCAGACAGGTGGGGGGCCACACAGAGGGGGGTCGAGGGCCGCATGCGGCCAGTTGGACAGCACTGCTCTAGACATACAGAACATAGACACTTACTTGGTATGCTATCTACACATGCTGTACTACACTATATTTATATGAACCTATTTTTATATTCCTGTTGTGGGAAACATTATAAATAATTTTTGGCCCACAACAGGCATATAAAATAGGATGATATAAATATGCTGGGAATAGGTAAATACATAAAACAGTATGTGCTATGTTAATTTGCAACATTTAGTGCCATCGAAATTCAAATCTGGCCATTGTAAGAGCTGAATGAAGTTTGTTCTGTGGTATCTCTCAACTATAGTTTGTACATCAAACACTATTTCTGAAGCCTCATAAACACTAGGGGAGAGCACACACTAAGGGGCTGATTTACTAACCCACGAATCCGACCCGAATTGGAAAAGTTCCGACTTGAAAACGAACATTTTGCGACTTTTTCGTATGTTTTGCGATTTTTTCGGATTCTTTACGAATTTTTCGTTACCAATACGATTTTTGCGTAAAAACGCGAGTTTTTCGTATCCATTACGAAAGTTGCGTAAAAAGTTGCGCTTTTTTCGTAGCGTTAAAACTTACGCGAAAAGTTGCGCATTTTTCGTAGCGTTAAAACTTAAAAGGTGCAAAGTTTCGCGTAAGTTTTAATGCTACGAAAAAAGCGCAACTTTTTGCGCAAGTTTTAACGCTACGAAAAATTGCCAGATTTTACGCAACTTTCGTAATGGCTACGAAAAACTCACGTTTTTACGCAAAAATCGTATTGGTAACGAAAAATTCGTAAAGTATCCGAAAAAATCGCAAAAAATACAAAAAAATCGCAAAATACCGATCATTACGAAAAAAACGCAATCGGACTCATTTCGACCCGTTCGTGGGTAAGTAAATCAGCCCCTAAGGGGCAGATTTATCAAAATGTGAGTTTGGAGTTTAATACATATTACTCACCCATATTCTATTCATTCCTATGGGATTTTTAGAAGTGTATTTATCAAATAGTGAGTTCTAACTTTCACCCATTGATAAATACACTGCAAATCCCATAAGAACGAATAGAATGTGGGTGAGTTTTTTCTAAACTCACAGTTTGATAAATCTGCCTCTAACATTTTCTTTATATAACATATCAAAATAATTCATCCCACTAAGCCATCTCCTTTTGGGGTAAATGATTCTGGACATGCTAACTATCAAGGAATGCAAATATCTAGGAGGTCTAGAAAAGTCTTTTTTTGTTGTCTCAGGATTTAAACAGGCTGTTCATGACAAAAACAGTTTCTTTAGAGGTGGGGATCCAGACATAAAAATGCTAAAGGTTTTGTGACCACAGCAGAATGTAATTTTGTGTAAGATAGAAGTCGTAATCACCTTTTCTGGTTTGTAAATATTAACACAAGTGTGTTTTGCTCTTCTGCTTTGAATCTGCTTTTGTATTGTGGCTGCGCTTTTAGGAATGTGCAGAGGTCTGGGATCTTTTCTGCAGACAAGGGTTTTTATGTGTTTTTATTAAAAACTTCACAAGAAAGAATTAACATAACTCAGACCGACATGCCGGCTAATAATTACAATTTACAACCAAAATTCACCCCCCCCAGTCCACTGGCCAAATGTCCCAATGAAGAACATGACTTATGGACAAAAGCAGTCTCAGTCTAATGAAGAGTCTATGCTTTTCTGCCAACAAGGGAGTCAGACATGGGTCAGGCCCAGTATGGCCTCACTGTAGCTTGCACTTGCACATGGGATATGCAGTTTATTTGTGGACACAGTTGACATAACCTTGGCTAAAAAAGTGTGTGTTAGAGAATACGAAAGGAAAACCTTACTGGGGGGGGG
Organism: Xenopus tropicalis; assembly: GCF_000004195.4. NCBI lineage: Eukaryota > Metazoa > Chordata > Amphibia > Anura > Pipidae > Xenopus > Xenopus tropicalis. The sequence continues at coordinate 38,764,863 of NC_030684.2, read as the reverse complement.
GGGGGTATTTACAAAAGGTCGTATTGTTTTTCATGATTGGTAATTATTTGCGCAAAAATACTATTTTGTTATTATGCAACAAAACTGCAGCAATCTGAAAGAAAAAATACTCTAAAAGTTGTTGAGGTCAAGTAGAAATCAGTGGCAGCTGTCCGTTTTACAACTGAGAGAGCTTTTCTTTGCTTAGTGGTTTTAGAGTTTTTCAGGGGGGTCTTTTGTTTTCATTCGTGCGACAATATGAAAAATTATTTTTTTTTAAATTTTTTTACGTGAAACAGCCCTTGTCTATATTGGTGCTTTTAAACTTCTCCGTTTAACCACCTGAAAAGTGAATGAGGACGATTATAGGCACTAGAGCTCCATTTTAAAGTAGCTCGGAGATGCGGCACCAAAGTACCAGGAACTGCCCCATTAGCTTGCATAGTAAACAGCTGCAAATGCTAGAGGTGGTACTTGATATTTGTTGCCTGCCCCATGTACTATTTTCCTAGAAAGTTACACATCCTAGATGTGTAGAAAACTATTGTTAACCCACTTAAATACCAAAACCATCTAAATATAAATTAACTGTCATCTGCTACACAACATAGTCCTTACAGCTGGATTTCCTGGTATCAATGGCCCTGCCACAAATCACAAAATCTAGTGTCCCATCTGCCAAGTATCTAACAGGCAATGTCTAAAATCCTACATATGTGGGTTAAAAAATTGGAGATTTTTATTGCTCACTTAAGGGAATATGTGCAGTGAATATGGCATGCACAAATAATCAAAACCTTACTGCAGAATGCCTAGCACGCAGATATAAAGTACAGTAGGCATGATGTATAGAATATATGGCACCAGTTAATATGAAGTTTAATTATATTTTGTATTTATAAAGTTTTATGTTAAGAACATAGCAAAAAGTCTTATATTTTCCTTTTCTTTCTTTTATATTAGCCTACCTTCTGGGAATATCTCAGTGGTGAAGAAAACAGTGGACAAGTTGTTGAAGGGATATGACATCCGTCTGCGGCCTGACTTTGGAGGTAAAAAAAATGTAATGTTCAGCCGTGTCACACCATAGTTTAACATTTTACTTTTATACAATAAGAAATACTTTTAAATGTGTATCCTTTACTTTTTATCAGTATCGAATCTATAATATAATTTAATATGTGTCTAATCCTGAGATCTATATAAATGAAGACATTATTGTATAAGTATAAGACTGATCTACAAAGGTATCATAATGTTCATTTTTCTGGGCCTTCACAGCTAATAACTACCTGTCACTATGGGGGACTGTATTAGTTCAAACTGAATAACACATGAGTTGTACAAGTTCCCTTTATACATGCATTGCAAAATCATCACATCTATTCAATTTAGTCCTACCAACGGTGCATGCAAATGCGGATATAGGAGTGAGGCAGATTCCAATGAGGGACACTCTTCAGTCATATACTCAAGCTGGATATAACCAGTGACATAATTTATATATTAAACCTTTTACTGCCAGAAGAATGTCACACTTCTGGTAAATGTACTGCTGGACAAATAGGAACAATATATATACTTTTTTTCCCAGGGCAACTTAATTCCACTTGTGTAGCAAAATACTGGCTTCTAAATTCCTATATAAGGGTGAAAAATGTACATTTTTCATATCATGGAGATATATATATATATATACAACAGAAACAGATTTTATTTTATATGTGTAATTGATTTGGAAAGTCCCATGTGTCGCCAACGCACCAGTGCCAAATATGTAAAAAGGAGATTTTTGACTTTTATAGGACAAATATTTCCAGCAATACACTACCAAATTTCCAAAGCACTGCTAAAGAAATCTGCCTGCTTTAGATTTTTAAAAACAGCTCCAAAATAAATAGTACATAGTACATCATAGCTGACATTTCAATTACCGCAAAATCAACACATTTACTGCATTTTATGTTGGATAAACCACAAGAGACTCACCCTGAGAGCCACATACACTATATTTAATATATATTTATATAAGTACACATTCTCTCAAATCCAAAATTGTACATATGTCTTACTACTTCAAACTATCAAACCCCATAGCTTTGCTAATGTTAGCATTTTGTATTAACTAAAAATTGCTTCAAAGATTATGTTATACAGCATCATCTACCACAAACCCCTATGTACTAAGATCAAAGCGGTCTGCTGAGCAACTTAATGCCTATTGTATAATCTACCCAAGTATATGGCATGTAAAGGCCCAAAAATGAAAATGATGTATGCATATTTGCATGGTTCATATTTTGCATACCCTGTATGCATTTCATGTGTCATGAGAGCCCCTGAGAGAATGTGGATACCTAAATACCATATATCTTTGGAAAATACACATGCTTCTTAATCCAAAATGAATGCCAGGGGGTCTACTGAACATTTTGATGCCGAATATTTACCTAATAAATATAATGCAAACGCATTTTCATGGTTAATATTTTAATGACTGCAAAAGAAGCACCTAGGTCTGGTACCCAACCAGTATTTTACTAACCAAGCAGGTAAAATACCCGCCAAGGCCAGAGCTGGTATTACAAATTTACAGGCAATGGTAAATGTGTAATAACTACTTATTCCATGCTTTATTCGTCCAAATTCCTGTTCAGATTTACCTGCTCCATCGTAATTGTTCACAATCTGCCTTTACGAACTGCACCTTCATCAACACTCCATCACTTTACTATAGTCCTGCTTCTCCAATGTTATAGGCCCGCTGAAGATTTTTGCACGTCCCATTCCCAGTGCTCCGTATGTGATCAAATTTTACCCTAAATTTATGCCACCCTAGGCCCGGGCCTTTGTGGCCTTGTCACAAATTCAGCCCTGCACTTAATCGCCCGGCAGGAAATTATCTCTCCTGCGGGCCTTTTACATTCAATGGAATTGCTGCATGTAAACACACTACATGAATGCAGCAATCCCTAGCAGTCGGTCAAACTTGCCTCCTTCTGCATTTTCATGAGATTATCCAGGATCATGGCACGTAATGTGTTTTACATGCAGTGATTCCAACAAATATGAAAGCACAGGTATTGTCGGGCACTTTACCACCCAAGGTAGAAAAGATTTCCTGCTAGGCGAAGTAGCGCCCATGTGTCAGTGCGCTTAGAGTATGCAGACCCCTGAAAACCACACATTTTTGGAAAGAACACATTCTGACAATTCAAAATAGGTAACTACTGTATGTCTTTCTATTCCAAACTACTAAACTGCAAATTTATACTTAAAGGAAAAAGAAAGTCAAAGTCACTTGGGGGTGCCAAAATGTTAGGCACCCCCAAGTGACTTTAACCGCCTACCTTTTACCCCGGGCTGGTGCCCCTGTTCGTAGAGAACAGCACCAGCCCGGGGTAGCTGCCTGCGCTTCCTCCTTTGTGATTCGCTGCGCGCGCATGCGCTGTAGAGTGAAAAGCCGAACTTAAACATTAAAGTCGGCTTTTTCGCTCTACTGTGCATGCCCGGCCACCGGCATTTTAGAAAGTGGAAGCAGGAAGGAGGAAGCGCTCGCTCCAGGTACCCCGGGCTGGTGCTGTTTTCTCCGAACAGGGGCACCAGCCCGGGGTACGAGGTAAGCGGTTAAAGTCACTTGGGGGTGCCTAACATTTTGGCACCCCCAAGTGACTTTGCCTTTCCTTGCCCTTTAAGTTAGAAGTCTGCATTTTATCCTGCACAATTTTTACACTTAATAATAAAACATACTAAATATGAATGGCAGGGGGATATTTGAACAGTTTGATGCAAATATGGATAGATTTACTAAAATATCTAGCATATTAAATGAAAATAATGCATATGAATTATCTTGCCAAGTCAGCTTCTGAGAACAAAGCACACTTCCCTTGCTTTATGTGTCATAGGAAGCCCTAACAAAATGAAGACCACAGAATACCATATATTTTTAGAAATTTCACATTCTGCCAAATCCAAAATGGGTAAACTTCTTTTTACTCCAAACAACTATATTGCATTGTTAAAAGCAAATAGCAAACACAGTGATATAATAAAATAAAATATAATATATAATGAAAACAAACAATGCAAACCAAGGAACATTTTTTGCAGCGGGCCCAGCTATGTTAAGTTACGCTGCTAAGCCTTTGCCTGCCAGCACATAATAAATACATCATTGGCAAGAAAAGAGTTAATAAGACCCCGGGTTTTACCCCGGGCTGGTGCCCCTGTTAGGAGAAAACCGCACCAGCCCGGGGTATCTGCAGCGAGCGTTTCCACTTCCTTATTTCTTCTGTCTTCGGAATTCCTGGGCCGGCGTATGCGCAGAGTGAAAAAGACATGCAGTAGACGCTCACTGCTACCCCGGGCTGGTGCAGTTTTCTCCTAACAGGAACACCAGCCCAGGGTAAAAGGTAAGCAATTAAAGTCACTTCGGGTGCCTAACATTTTGGCACCCCCAAGTGACTTAGCCTTTCCTTCTCCTTTAGCCACAAAAACATGAATCATTTCAAGGCAGTTGTTAAATTGCAGAACTTTTAATCTGGATTCTGTAAGAAAAACACATTGCCTTAAAAAGCCATTTCTAAAATGATACATATATTTATTTATGCATTTGTAACATAAAACAACATAAAACATTTTGACATTGGTTCTACAAGCGTCTTTCTTTTCATGTCAGGATATATACGGTCCATTGGTTTAGATAATTGGTAATATCCTATTTGAGATAATGTTCAGACTTCTGTTAAAGAAGGGGAGGATTTTGGGATTCCCAGTGGAGGTTCAAATTCCCAGGAAGGATTGCGTGGCGTTATTCCATAGCTTCAACCCATCTTCCCCATACCATGTCATACTTTTGAGGGCATCCCCTTGCTATGTAGGTGAGTTGTATTAGTGGCAGAAGGGCTTTAAGTAAATTGAGCCAGCTGGCAATTGTCGGGGGAGGGTGTGCCATCCATTGAAAGAGGATACTTTTCTGGCATAAAACAGTAATGTTCTATAAAAGATGCACAATGCTGATTTGGGAATAATGTCATCCACAATGCCCAATAAGCAAACCTTAGGAGTAAGTATTTTAGGTAGGGATTTTGTGTTTTGGATGTGGTCTAGGACCTGGTTCCAAAAGTGGTGTATTTGTGGGCATAACCACATTAAATGAAAGTATTTGGCCTTGGGGGCACCACATTTAGGGCAATGGGATGAGTCGCGGATTTCCATACGATATAATGTAAAGGGGTCAAATGGAGCCTGTGTATGATTTTGAACTGGATTAACCTGTCTCTTGTAGAGATCAGATAGTCATAGGCTTCCCCAATCTTCAGTGTCTAGCTCCGGTATGTCTTGATGCCAAGCTTTTTGAGCTGTGAGAAAGGGAGATTGGAGGGTAGAGAGAAGCAGGGAGTATAGTGTGGTGATCAGCTTTTTGGAGGAGGGGTTTTGGAGGGTGGTTTCAAGCTTAGTGAGCACAAAGGGGACTATGGTTCTTTGGAATTGGTGTCGGAAGGCTTGTTGGAGTTGTAGGTATGAGAACCAGGGTAACAGCTCTACTGTGCCTGTGTGTCTGATCTGGTTTCTAGGTAACAGGGCCCCGGCACTGGTCATATCTCCCAGTGTATGTATGCCCCAGTGAGGCCATACTCGGTATGGGGCAATTTGTTTGAAATTGGGTAAGTACGAGTTTACCCAGAATGGGAGGCCTGGGGATAGGATTGGAGGCTTCAGTTTGTATAATTGTAGTATATTTTGCCATGCTCTGTAGGGTGTCACTATGACTGGGTGATTTGTTTGGATATCTGATAATTTACGAAATAGGATATATTTCAGTGACTCCATTGAGCTAGCTAGGGTTGTCTGTAGTGGAACATTGGGGTTGGTGAGATCAAGAGAGAACCACTATTGGACATAGTAAACCTTTGCCCTGTGCAGATAGGAAGTAAAATTGTCAGTGTGGAAGGCCTAGGCTGCCCTGCATAATTGATGCTCTAAGCTTGGCTCTGGAGAATCTGGTAGGTTTATTGGCCCACAGGAAGGCAGTCTGTGTTTTATCTAGAGAGGTGAAAAATTTGGGTAGAATGAAAATAGGTGAGAAAATGTAGAGAAATTTAGGAAGGAATATCATCTTTAGCAGATTGTTTCTACCCCAGATAGATAGAGGGGGATTGGCCCATACCAGCAGTTTCTCTTTCATAGCTTTGATATTAGGGTCTAAATTGTTGGGAATAAAGTCGCTCAACTCCTTTCGTATTTGGATGCCCAGGTATATAAATGCATCAACCCATTGCAGGGGAGTAGGAGTGAACATATTGGGATCTATATTTGGGTCTATGGGGAATACGCTAGATTTGTCCCAACTGATTCTCAAACCGGACCCAAAAGTACCCAAAATGTTTCACTATGTGTAGGACTGTCTGTAGTGAGGCACCAGGGGAGTCCAAATACAGTAAGACATCATCAGCATATAAAGACATACATTCCTCCACAGCCCTCAATTTGAGACCTGTTATGGCTGGAGAGTGTTGGATCAGAATGGAAAGGGGCTCTATTGCTAGGGCAAATAGGAGAGGTGACAACGGCAACCTTGTCATGTACCTCTGGATAGAGTTCTGGGGATAAATGTCTATTTACATTAACTCTTGCTGTTGGTGCTTCATACAACATTCCCACCCATTAATAAAATGTACACCAAGGCCAAACCTCACGAGAAGTTCCAGGGAAAAAATGATACATATTTAGACGCAAGATTGTACACAAAAAAGTATCTTGCTTTATATATTTCTTAAAACTACATCTTAGAGCTAAGCTTTGAAAAGTACTAGATGTGCTAATAGGTGCAAAATTGTCTATCAACATGACACATGTAGCACCACCACCTGGTACTGGGCTCCGCACCAAGAAAAGAGCGTGATTTTTTGAAAAAGATTTTTGCAAATGCTACAAACAGAAGGAGTTTCATATAATTATATATGAATACATAATACGTGGTCTCTTTTTTAGAGAAGGCTAAGCCTCTCCCTTAAAGGGAAATTCGTGGTTCTAAACCAAAATTTGTTAAAGAGCCCCACACAACACAGAAACCCCTAATATGCATATTGGTGTAGTCTGTTCCTTCAAAAAGTATGAATAAATACCATTTTATATGCTGAAATCCAGTTCTTCTTTTTCTGCATCATTTAAAATCCTGGCAGGGGAGGAGGGACTAAAATTCTTCACAGCTTACAGACAGCATGTAGGAACTACATAACTCACAATGCATTCCACTATAATGTTCCTTTCCTTATTGCATCAAGTGTGCAGGGAATTGTGGGATTTAGAGGATGCAGGCTGAAGGCAGGCTGAAGGCAGGCTGAAGGCAGGCTGAAGACTTGTCAAATACCTTTTTAAATCCCAAAGTAGCCATGCAGATCAGCAGGAAAACAGGGGTCAAGGCTTACATAAAGGTCCCCATACACGGGCCGACTATAGCTGCCGATATCGGTCGCTTGGACCGATTCGGCAGCTAATCGGCCCGCGTATGGGCAGAACAGAGCAGCCTGGCCGACCGATATCTGGCCTGAAATTGGCCAGATCTCGATCGGCCAGGTTAGAAAATCCAGTCGGATCGGGGACCGCATGGGCTCGTTGATGCGGTCCCCGAACCGACTGCCCCATAAGCTCAAATGTAATCCGATTATTTTTTTTTTAAGTTTCTTGCTACCCGATATCGCCCACCCGTAGGTGGGGATATCAGGTGAAGATCCGCTCGCTTGGCGACATCGCCAAGCGAGCGGATCTTATAGTGTATGGGGACCTTAACTGTCCCAAACCATATTATTACATTACAAATTGCATATTTTTTAATTTATGTATATTGCAAAGTTGCTTGAAATTATACTTACTGTGTTTGGGTGGCATTCCCCTTATAAAGGCACTGAAATTGTGATAGTGCCAGATTGGATAGTGTGTCCATTGCAAGGTTTAGAGTCTGGCACTTGCATCTACATTTAAGCCTTGGATTTAAAGGAACAGTAACACCAAAAAATGAAAGTGTTTTAAAGTAATTGAAATATAATGCACTGTTGCCCTGCAATGGTAAAACTGGGGTGTTTGCTTCAGGAACACTACTATAGTTTATATAAATACGTTGTTGTGTAGCCATGGGGGCAACCATTCAAGCTGGAAAAAAGGAGAAAAGGCACAGGTTACATAGCAGATAACAGATAAGACACCATTGTATTATACAGGGTTTATCTGTTAGCTGCTATATAAACTGTGCCTTTTCTTCTTTTGAATGGCTGCCCCCATGGCTACACACCAGGGTTTATATAAACTCTAGTAATGTTTCTGAAGCAAACACAAAACTTTTACCAGTGCAGGGCAGCAGTACATTATAGTTTAATTTCTTTGAAATATATAAATTTTTTGGTGTTACTGTTCCTTTAATGCCTTCCCTAAGCAGAGAGAGATTATACAGCCACCCTTAAATATCAGCTCCAGTGGCCTTTAGGGACCAGCCTAAAGGCCACTTTGGTTTATCAAAAGCCAGTATAGCCTAGCCTCTTCACAGCTTCCTAATGAATTATGTTTGGCTGTCTTTCAGGTGATCCAGTCTCTGTGGGGATGAGTATACACATCTCAAGTATTGACCAAATATCTGAGGTCAACATGGTAAGTAATTATAAGGTACAGTATTGAAGTTTGTGAATATCATTGTGAAATACTGAAATCAGGTATATATGAACTGTTACATGTTTGCATCTAATGGTGTTTTAGGCTTGGTAGCTTCTTTGTAGCTACTTTAGTATAAGTAAATAACCCAATGTACTCACTAGGGCATTTTTATTGAAAAATCCCAACTACTATTTGAAAAATTGATTTTAAGATTTTATTTTTCATATGTTCCCCCTTTGAATCATAAAAAAGCTAGCAGTGTAACTTTAAACCATTAACCCTGAATAGAATTTGTATGAAATAGCCCATATATACACACCTACAAATAGGGGAGTCCCTCATCCTCTGCCAGCACATTTAGAGGTAGGTAGAGGAGGGGGCATTTGGTATGGACAAACTACTTATGGCAAGGAATAAATGTTGGAAATACCATTAGATGACCTGCCTTTATCAAAGCAAATGTGGTTGACGATTTTGAGCACTAAGCACTAAATTAAACATCCCCTGGAAAATAGCAAGCACTAAATACAATTTTACTCAATGAAAGTAATTTGGCTGACTATACATTCAGAAAAATCTGTGATTTTTAAATTACAGCCTTTTTCATCATTAGTAAATTCACCCCTTTTTATACATCCTCCAGTGCTAGATACATTAAAGAAATACCTTGAAATTACAGTCCCTGGTTTGTGCAGTGAAAAAGTGTTTCTGACCCTTATTATACCTCCTTAATATTGGGAAAAGGTAAGCCATGGAGGTATTATTTACTACAGAACCCCAACTGAGGGATTGGGTTTTAATTACCCTGCAGGTGATATCTGACAGGGGGTATGGATTGTTACAAAAAACTAAAAATATTTCTATTGCCTGTACTAGGATTACCCACTCTCTTCTAGTCACCAGCCTAGAAGGTAGACATAGAATAAAAAGTTGATTTAGCTTTTAGGCTTTTACGCTGTTAGGTTAAGTGTGGTGTGGGGGTGCAACAATATTGTTCTGTTGTTTTATGACACTGGTAAATAGTAAGGTCCTGTGCTAGTTTAAGGGTTGTAAGTGCTGTGGATAGAATGGTTATAACTGCATGGCATAGAAGCAAAAGAACACTGCAGTAAAAGCAGTGCAGGAAGTATGCATAGAATAGGCAAGACTATACCATTAGGTGTATAGGGATATAGGCGTCTTGGTAGCAACTGGTGGTGGGAGTCCAAATGTAAAAGCAGCAGCTACATCCCATGCACTTCTAGCTAACTAGGTGATAGAATACATACCAGTGCCTGACACTCTGAAAATTGATAATCATTACTTATGTATATATTAACACAGCACTTTATACAGAGTGCTCATAATTTACATCACTCCTTGACTCACTGAAGCTTAGCATCTAAGTTCATTATCATATTGCCACAACATACTAGGATCAATTACATCAGCGATTAAAGGAACAGTAACACTAAAAAATAAAAATGTTTTAAAATAATTAAAATATAATGTACTGTTGCCCTGCACTGGTAAAAGTTGTGTGTTTGCTTCAGAAAGACTACTGTAGTTAATAGAAATAGCTGTTGTGTAGCCATGGGGGCAGCCATTTAAATTGAAAAAAGGAGAAAAGGCACAGGTTACATAAGAAGATAACAGATAAACTGTGTAGAATACAATGGGAATCTATGCTACTTATCTGTTATCTGCTTAGTAACCTGTGCCTTTTCTCCTTTTTTCAATTTAAATGGCTGCCCCCATGGCTACACAGCAGGGTATTTATATAAACTGTAGTAGTGTTTATGAAGCAAACACACAACTTTTACCAGTGCAGGGCAATAGTGCATAATATATTAATTATTTTTATACACTTTCATTTTTTGGTGTTACTGTTCCTTTAAATCAGTTTTAAAGTGTGGGGGGAAAAGGGAGTACCTGGAGAAAACCATTGACTACTAGGATAAAATTAAACCCACTACAGAAAGGGTTTCTAGTTATTATAAAGCTCAAAGCAACCAATTACACAATCAAAATAAACTCTCCCTGTGTTTGGTCTCTAGTAAAATCTACTTTAGAAAACCAACTAATGATAGTACAGTTTCTGGACCTGTTATGTTTCCATAATTTGGATCTCCATTTGTTAAGTCTGCTAAAAAAATAATTTAAATGTTAAATGAACCCAATTGGATTGTTTTGCCTCCAGTAAGGATTACACGGCACTGTACTTGATTTTTAAAATTTTGAATAGTCTATGGAAGAACATCTTCCCATAATTCTGAAGTTTCTGGATAACAGGATAATGGATTAGGTATGAATGTACTGTCTACACATTAATACTATGGAGCTGGGTAGACAGCATTAGAAAATGAAGTGAGGAACCAATATGTTGTAGAGGTGGATTATCTGTGCCAGAGCTGCAGTAGGGAGGCTCAGGAGAAGGGGTTCAGATTGGTAAAGAGTTGGGGCAGTGGAAAGTGGTCATAAATTATCTTCTATTTTTATCTTGTATTATTGATTTTTACTTAACCTATTTACTGTCTGTTACCATATAAATAGAGGATAGAGGTGGCTGCTGCATCTGTTGTCAGTGCAGAATGAATATTTCAATAATATATATAAGGCATTGCTATTTCTATATACAGTACTAGAAAGCCAAATATATAAATACAATTCAAAGATGTCTCCAAATATGGCTCCCACCTATGTCTATATTAGAATATTTGCTTTATGTCCTTGACAGCCAGATTAGGTGGTTTAGGAAACGAAGAGGTTTTAGGAAATAAAGAGGTTTAGCTTCCCCCAAAACAGGCTCGGTTAGGTTATTGTACAAAGGCCATCTATAGCCTTTAGAATAAATCTGTGTATAATAATTTCATCACCAATTATGTCACATGACTCACTGAAAGTTGCATTTTTTTTAAACATATCATTGTAAATTATGAGGATATTATTTGTCCATAGTTCTATAACCTGTATAAAAGTTGAGGTCTACTAAAGCTTAGTATTAACTAAAGTATAACAAATCATATATCCTCTGTAAAATATGAGCATATTAGAAGTCACCTCTGAGTTCCCTGACCAGTATAGAAAGCATTCAGCCTGAAGCCTCATGACTTTCTATGGTCATGGAACTCCACAGTGACTTCTAATAAGTCCAATAGGAGGTAAATTATTTACTATATTTGCTGTTTTTATCTCACTCTATGAGAAGATTTTATTTAGAAAGATAAATTGAAGGACTTTTTGGTGTAATTTGTGTCCTTCGGGTTCCCTTCAGACTCGTGTCCCCCTCACCTCCTGCACCCCCGGTAGTTACACCACTGGGATTTTTAAGAAAGCAAAGAATACTATTATATTGAAAGAAAACCCTCAACTTTTAATTTATGGTTAAACCAATACCACAAAAAATCAAAACTACTCCATGTCATTGTTCTATATGTCATGTTAATCATCTGTGTTGTTTAACTTCTTTGTGTATTGTAACACACCACAATCTGAGTTATAATACTGTGTGAACAACTCATGACCTGCCTGCTGTTGCTGCACTGCAGTTCCCAGTGATGAGAATTATGGGAGCTATAGTTCAGAGAACACATGCAACGTATCTTCATTTTGCTTCATACAGCATGTTAATGTTGATGTATTTGATATTTAACTTGTAATATCTCTGCATGTTCTCATTATTTCAATGCATGTCATTTTATCTCACTGCATGTCATTATATCACTTTGTGTACAGGGATATAAGTAAAAGAAAAATGGCAGGGGCTCATCCCTGTTGGTCTCTGCAGCTCTGCTGTCCCAGTATCCCACAAGCAAGCGTGTCGACAGCCACTGGCAGGGCTACTTTTTCATGTATGGAGAACTGTATGTCGGCAGCACAGCGCCCACCTCAGGATTACGGTCACACTGCACTATTGTTCCTACTCTGTGCCGAGGGAGGAAGCAGAAAGCAGCAGATCTCCTTATCAGGTGTTTTTAAACAGCTTCCTGAAATAATTTCAGTTATGAAGGGCAGCATCGACACAAGGAACTCAAACAACTTATTTACTTATTTACTTATTTCAACTTAGTAATCTGACTCCATTACAGACATTGTATATGGCAGGGATCCCCAACCTTTCTTACTCGTGAGCCACAGTCAACTATAAAAAGACTTGGAGAGCAACACAAGCACCATAAAAGTTCATGGAGGAGCCAAATAAGGGCTAAGATTGGCTATTAGGCAGCCTTTATGCACACTATCAGCTTACAGGGGGCTTTATTTGGTAGTAAATCTTGTTTTTATTCAACCCAAACTTGCTACCAAGTCAGGAATTCACAAATAACTACCAGGTTTGGGGGCACTGAGAGCAACATCCAAAGGGGTTGGGGAGCAACATGTTGCCCCTGAGCCACTGGTTGGGGTCACTGGTGTATAATAATGTAGCAGGCTAGTTTAAATGTTATGTATGATATCAAATTATTGATAACACCATGAAATGATATCATCAGTCATTTACAGCATTGGGAATTCCCATATAAAAAATGAAGCCCAAGCCAACGAAGAACAATTGCCCATTCCTTTTGTTTTCTCCTATAAATGCTAACTTTCAGTTGTTTCCTAATTTACTGAACTGCCTCCCAATTATTTATTATCAAAGGTGAGAATCTTATTTTCCTTTAAACTGTAACCCAGTGCTTTCCGACCTTTATGCTATACTTAAACATGAAAAATATTTAGTCCTTCACAAACTTATATTTAGTACTTTACAAAGTAAGTAAGAAGTGACATAGTTACACAGTTAAGTTGGCCTGAAAAAGTCCATCAAGTCCATCAACCCCTTCAAATGAACCCCGGCACACATGCATGACACACCCAAATTGACCTATCTATACATTCACATATATTAATTATAAATACCAATCCCTATACAAAGATCTGTAGATCTCAAGATCACTATAGCCTTGGATATTATGCTTTACCTTTAGATTAAGTTTTAGCATGATGAAGAGTGCTATTCTGTGACAATTTGCAATTGGTTTTCATTTTTCATTATTTGTGGTTTTTATTTAGTTTTATATTTAGCAGCTCTCCAGCTATCTGGTTGTTAGGGTCCAAATTACCTTAGCAGCCATGCACTGAATAAAATGAGAGGCTGGATTATGAATAGGAAAAGGCTTTAATATTAAGATGAGTACTAAAAAGTAGCAATAACAATAACATTGTAGCCTTATAAAGCATTTGTTTTTTGGATGTTGGAGGAAAAAAGAAGATGACCAGTTGAAAAGTTGCTTAGGATTAGTCATTCTATAACATACTAAAAGTTAACTTGAATATGAACCTCAATAGAATTTTATATCACAACCTCACATCCTCACCATTATGTACCACCTACACTGCTATAAATGAAAGTTACATTTTCTCAAGGGGGTGGCCTCTTGTCCTATCATTTTTTCTAAGGGACAAAAGAGCCCCCACTTTTTGTCTATAATGTCGTTTAACGTATTTGTAAAGTATAACCGTGTCCCCTCGCAAGTGCTTTTTCTCCAGAGGAAACAAGCCCAACCTTGACAGTCTTTCCCCATAGTTTTATTCCTCCATTCATTTCACCAGTCTTTTTGCTTATCTCTACACTCTTTCCAGCTCTTTAATATTTTTCTTAAAGAGCCTAAAACTACACTGCATACTCAAAGAGGCAAAATTATGTTTTCAACCTGCAAATTAATCCCTTTTTTATGTAAGACACTACCTAGATTTACACAGCTTGTTATACACAAAAATCCCCAAATCCTTCTCAATTAGGGATGCCCAAACACACTACCATTTAGCGTATTACTCGCATTGCTATTATTCTGTGCATACCCTTGCAATTATCAAGGTTGAACCTCAGTGGTCAGTGGGGTTGCAGCAGATGATCTAGTGATCTATCTGGATTTTGCTAAAGCGTTTTAAATATAGTGCTGCATGAAAACTGCATTACTATTTATAGTTTTGTTTCTACGTGGATAGGAAACCAGCTAAAAGGTTGTGGCCAGAGGGTAGTTGTCAGTGGTACATTCACAGGGTTCTGTATTGGGTCCACTTTTATAAAATTTGTTCTTAAATAACTTTTGGGTGTCCGTGTGTCTATTGGATGGGCCTACCAATAAATAAAGTATTCAAGAGTTTATTATATGGCCCCCCTTATTTATTTATTTATTTATTTATACATAATAATTATATTCCTTGTAAACAACCTCAATTTGGCCAGTCTTTCTTTATAACAGAGACTTTCTATACCCTTTAACAACCTTGTAGCCCTTCTTTGGACTCACTCTTATTCAATAATAGCCCGGTTGAGAGGTGGAGGCCAAAACTGCATGGCATATCTAGATGGGGCAGTACCAGAGCTCTGTGAAGTGGAAGAATGACCCTCTCCTCACACAAATTCACACCCCTTTTAATACAGCTTAAAACCTTGTTTGCCCTTGCCACTGCTGCCTGGCATTGCTTGCTACAGCCAAGTTTATTATCTACAAGGCCCTTCTCCATTATGGATTTGCCTAATGTAGTCCTATAGTATAGTGGTTTGCATATTTATACATCCTATGTGCATGACCTACCATTTATCACCACTGAATCTAATTTGCCACATAGCCACTCAGATTGCCAGTTGGTCAAGATCCTGCGGCAAGGATGCCCTATGCTGTATGGAATTAATTCAATCAGAAAACTATCACCTTGCACTGGACTAGGGGCCTTGGTGTCTATTTATGTGCTGTGCGCGTGCATCAGAACGTGCACAAGAATGCAGTGAAGCATGTATGCAAAAACGCGCATAAGGGCGCAAATTAACGTGTATGCATGGACAACCGGAACCAGCGTGCCCAATGTGATGTGGCTGACTAATACCCTACTCAAAGTCATTAATGAACCTTAGCTTAGAAGCAGTCGTTTCTGGGGCACTGTATAAACACTTTGGCAAAATCCAAATAGATCACATCAACTGCAACTTAGCTATTCAACTTCTTACTCACCTCAATATAAAAAGCAATGTAATGTGTATGGCATGACCTGTCCTTCCATACTAATTATTGCTGATAATGCCATTCGCCAGAACATAATTTTGACTTAAGTTTTTAAATGTTTTCCTCTTTTTTACCATTAACTTAAAGATTTTTGTTCTATGTTTTTAGTGGAAAACATAAGGCCCAGTCTATGCTCTGAAGTACTGTCCTTAACTAGAATTAGCTTTTCTGTAATTTTGCTTTATGCAACAAACATAAAATAAAATACATTTATAGACACTATTACCAGGGGTTAGAGGGTTCCCCCTCCTCTAACTTTGTAATTGGTACTTATGTGTACCAAGACTGCCGTGTCTTCCAAAATCCCTCCCAATAATCTGTCTACGTGTTCCACTACATGCCGAACCTCAGCACCAGGCAAGCAGCAGACAGTTCAGCATGTAGGGTTCCTGCAACAGATTAACCTATACACCTTCCTAATTACTGAATCCCCATAACCTGCCTTTCCTTCCTAACACTCCTCCCCCCACTATATTAGAACCCTGCCCAGGGTGCTCTGAGGGTCAGCCTGCTCCATACCAGCCAGTTCAGAGCTGTCCTTCCCAACATCTTCACCCAAAATAACAAATATGTTGCTTTGGACAAGCTGTGGATCAGCCCCCCTACCTTTCCATCCCCTACTTCCCCTCTTGACTGTAACAAATTATCTCACTCATTATCCTTTCTCCAACCCCCCCCCCCACCCTGCTTTACTGGACCCTGCCAATGGTTGCTCTGTGAGCCTCCTATCCTCCCCCTATCTGCAGCCCCTTTTAATGCTGAAAGTTCCCCCCCTTAGATTCTGCTATTCAGATTTCAAGAAGAAAACCTACCTGCATCTCCCCAAAGTAAATGTTTCATGGAACTGCTTATCCAACACAATGGCAAACCCGCAGTAACTCTTACACAGGGTGCAGTCTCCCAATCAATTCCTTGTGTTCGCACATTTTTAATTTCTAACGCCTTTTGGTTTCTAACGCCTGCTAAACACTTCATTTGCATGCAACACCTAAATCCCATGCAACACTAAGCAGCTCCCACATTTGGCCTACAGTGTGTAACTAGTTTCTAAACCTCAATAGTTCTTTCCTCTCGCCCTGTACCTCTGCTCTAGACAGCGAAGAGTAGGGAACAAAATGATGAGTAAGTGTAAAGAATATTAAAAGAATGAGATAGCTAATAGTATTACAGTTGTAGAATGCTCACCCTGAAAAAGTCACCATGTCTATTACTGAGATGGATGTGTAAGAACATGGGAAAATACAAGGTCACGGAGATTAATAAACACTGCAATGTGCTTATCAAGGAACTGCCCTGTTGGATGGTGATCATGATGGAGTCAGGAAATAAACTTCTTTCCTTCTTGGGCAAACTGTGAGCAGGGCTACATTGGTTGTCTAGCTTTTGATATTTAGTTGCATTTTGTTCTGTAGGTCAAGAAGAATATTAAGAATTATTACTATCCAACATATTATTAGTATAAACCATTTCTCCTCCAGCATTAAGTGAATGTCTCACTTGCAAATTTCCATTTTATATTTCCCTGTAGTCAGCTGCATTAGAATGTACTTGAGCAACATGAAGCCCTTGCACTTGCCCCTGTATATCTGTGCATACAGGGGAACCTTGGAGATACCACCACCAGCTTTAGCTCCAGGGGCGTTACTATGGTGCCCGGGTTCTCCCCACACAAAATTGCAGATTATTCACAAGGCAGGTGAAATTATGGGTCACCTGTGATTTTGCTTGTATGCTGGTCACAGACAAGCCCCACATACCCCCTGTACCTAAACAGCGTCTGCTTCCTTCCTAATTATGCCACTGC
The DNA here is from genome assembly GCF_000004195.4 of Xenopus tropicalis. Taxonomy (NCBI): domain Eukaryota; kingdom Metazoa; phylum Chordata; class Amphibia; order Anura; family Pipidae; genus Xenopus; species Xenopus tropicalis. Next base: position 38,747,406 of record NC_030684.2, on the reverse strand, counting down.
TCCTGGGGAAATGTTGTGTTGTGGGTAAGAAACAAGGCCATAGCAACCAGCATTCTGCATCTATGGGAAGTAAATGAACCGGATAACTAACACTGAACAGATTTGTCCTAATGCAAATCTTTTAGCAATGTTTTAATCTGTGCTGCAAGCAAATATCTGGTTGTTATGGACTGGAGCAATAAGCCCTATTGATTGAGACTAGAGTCCAGGGCCAGAACTAGGTCCTGCCTTACCCTAGTGTTGGCCTGTCTGTAAGTCCGGGGGATTCAGTGCACAAGCCAAGGGGGAGAAAGATTCTCAGTTATTCCTATCTATGTTGCAAGTTATTATCAGCAGGCCCTGTCTTGTATAAAAAATCTCTCAGCATATGGAATATGTCTGATTCTTTCGAATAGCTTAAGTTGTAGATGTAAGAGCTTGCCATCATTTCCTCATAATTACTATGTATCAAAAAAAAAATTATTTCTTACCCACAAAATGAGAGGGTAGGTAATAAAGGCACCTGCCTGAAGTGCAGCAATGGGGGTGCCAGACAGGTACCTCTCCTGCCTACCCCTTGTTTGAGCCCTGATAATTATACTAAGAACTAATAAGCCTTGCCCACCTTAAGGGTGAAGACACATGGAGCTACTAGTAGCAGCTACTTGTCCCAGCTACTAAACATCAGAAAATACCCTGCCATAGACAATACTGAGAATTGCCTCTGCTAAAACAATTAGAGACAATTATCAATAAAAGATCAGCATTGTCTATTTTAGTAGCCGTGACAAGTAGCCTCTACTAGTAGCTCTGTGTGTCTTTACCCTAAAAGACAAGCTGTCATCGCTAGTGTATCACAACCAAAAAAAAAATACAATTTCAAAGGATATTCTATCTAGAGAGTAAAAACAAAGTCAAAAGAATCAAGAGAGCCACGTATCCCCTCTTACTACCTTGTTCTGTCACACTCCTCTTTTCCATTCTTTTCAACTGGATTGGCTGTCACTCATTCTACTGACTCCCTTCTCTATCTACTCATTCCTATTAGTCTATTTCTCTATTTTCCTTACTGCTGCCAAACATGCTCCATATGTAACCACCGCTTCTCTTTGTACTTGTACAGGACTACACCATCACCATGTATTTCCAGCAAAGTTGGCGTGATAAGCGCCTGGCCTATACTGCTCTCCCTCTTAATCTCACATTGGATAATCGTGTGGCTGATCAGCTCTGGCTCCCAGACACTTACTTCCTGAATGATAAAAAGTCCTTCCTGCATGGAGTCACTGTCAAGAACCGGATGATCCGACTGCACCCAGATGGCACAGTCCTCTATGGACTAAGGTCAGACTATGGTTTATTTCACTATTTTCCCTAAATTCTATGAAAGCTCTCATCCTCTCATTCTACATTATGTAATGAAAATGAAAGAGCCAGCCATAATTTACAAAAAACCGATGATTAAAGAAATATGATCATTTATATAAAAAGGAACATACAATAACCGCTAAGGTTTCTTTTCCACCTTTAGATTTTTTTCAGGAACAGGAACCCTTTTCAAGATAGTATACCCTTAGATAGTATTGCATAGTTCCAGGCACAATAAAAAAACGTTTACACCAAATTTTAGACTAAAGGGTTACAAGTGATATTGAGGCCACTGTTGCACAAATATGACAAGTAATGCTAACAAACTATCTGATTCAAAGATGGGGTGAGGGTGACAGCAAAGCAACATGAACAGGTGGAGCTGAAATATAGTATTTACAGTACTTCAGGATTACAGGAGGGGGGATTGTAAATGTGTGATACAATACAATTGGATAGAAACAAGTTACTGCCGTACCACTTATTTAATGAACATTTAGGTCAGACCTGTCCAACTGGAGGCCTTTCTGGCCAGATGTTCCCTCCAAGGTATTTTAGTGGCCTCCAGTGCGTTAAAGAGCTCCAAATACTTATTTGTGTGACATTTTAAACTTCATATAATCCAACCTTGGAATATGCCGTAAATTCACTACATTCACTAAAATGCTAAATAGTACTGATATGTGATTGGTGCCCTAAACCAAATTCACCATCTGCTTGACTCATTCACTTCATTATTTCTGTTCTCTATTTTAAGCTTTAATCTTCCACTTCACCTCTCTCGTTTGTATTGCCAGATTTGTTTCTTTGTCTCATCATTTGATATTGGATCCCTTTTTGCAGTTCTTTTATTTTCTATCTTTTGAGCTTCTCTCCCATTATTTTCTACCTTATCACTAGATTCTGACATTTCCCCCCTTTGCTCCCCAGATTCTGCCTGTTCTTGCCTTGTTCTTTCTCCCCTTTCTTCAAATTTTACCTTTCATATCAAAAACAATTTGGCATCTTTTCATTTAGTACTTACTGTACTTACTTCTTAAATACTTAATTTGAGAAATAATGCACCCATTCTGTGAAATATGAGAATAATAAAAGTCACCTATGTCTTCAGTGGCTTCTAATATACAGAAGAGTGTGTATAATTCCTTATATCTATTAAGAGATGTGCCATTCAGAACTTTTGGATTGCCGCTATGGAGACCAAAATCAATGCAGATGCTTATCCACTGACTACAACAGAATATTCAGCCAGTAGCCAGTAACAAATGTTACCTAGAAATATTCCATTTTGGATCAACAGTTGTAGGCTGTGTTCTCACGACACCTATTAAGTGGGAAACAATCCATGGCAGTTGCTGGTGTTTTTATTATCACTATTCAGCAGCATCGATCAGAAAACATTTGGATACCTACATCTTTCTAAAAAGCATGCTATCCAAATTCCTTTCTATGTTATTTATATTTCCATTCTGATACAGTATTATCATGGTTGTGCCATTTATCTGTAATTATTCCAGTGCTGTACAAAAAGAGAGGCATATGCCTGAGAAATTCATTTGTATAGTGCATATAGTGCAACAAGAAAAAAAAAACCTTGCTGCCCTGATATGGTGCTGTTCTGTATATTTCCCCCTAATCCCCAGATGCAGCAGGTTTCTGGGTAACGCAGAAGGATTAGCTGTGGAGTATAGCAACAATGCAGGTTCTAAAACCTGTGGAATAGATGCAGATATAGTTGTGGATATATCATACTCCATTTTGTCACTATACTGTATGTCTAAGATACAGAAATTTACGCTGAACACCGATGAAAGCAGTTAAATGTCAGCCAAAAATGGCTCCTGCAGATAACCATTCCTTCTCTGATTGCTTTTCATTTTCAGTTCCTATGTCTTCTACCTGATCTCATACTCTCGTTTCTCCCCCTCCCTTCCATCCGCTCTCAGTCTCTTCCCCTTGGTCCCTCACTCTTTTTCTTCTTGTTTCCATGGAAACCGCATTCACTCAAAATGAAACAGATCATTCAAATCATAGCAAAAGACAGAGAGAGGGAGAAGATAAAATGAAAGGATGCCCTCTGTTGGGAGACTGATGTATTGTTAGAAAAGAATGACCTCCATTTAGTGAGCAATATTATGAGAGAGAGAGCCATATCATATTTTCACAGAAACTCTATGGACTAATGGACAGCTTAAAACAGGCACAGAAACAAGCGTACAGATTTGGCAGTCATCATTTGGTGTGTTTTTGTTGCCATTTTGGTGATTTCAGATATTTTTATTCAATTTACATAAATTCAGCCCAGGAGCTTCAGCCATAAATTGTATTAAAATTATGGTTAGGGCTATTTAGAGCTAGGTGCTGCAGAAAAGGTTATAAGCCGCCATATGTAAGGCCAATTGTATGTAGAATCAAAGTATATGTAGTAAACTGTGCTGGGCACATTGAATAATCATTAGGATAACTGTGTCAGGTCCAGACTGAGATTTAAAATAGGTCCTGGCATTTTTAAGTACACTGGGCCCAAACAATTCAATGCCAGCTAGAGCTGCTAATTCTTGACAGGGAACCTACAGGAAGTAGGAAGTGATGTAAATAGGTGAATCTGTGATGTCACAGGGCAGATTTGGCCATCACGCATTAAATTGGGAAGGAAGAGATTTGGTGAGCTAGGAAGAAGCGAATGGGCTGGATCCAAGGCGGACTGGTTGGATTGACTAATTATTTTACCGTCAAGTACATTGCTGGTATTTTATTGGCTAGGCCACTGAAATGCCAGATAGGTGGCAACCTTACTATAGTGACTGTCTATGGAATCTTACAGCAGCCTATCTAGCATTTGCCAATCTATATAACTTGCCAGTCTGGGCTTGGTAAGCGGTTCTTATTCTGCTCATGCTGCTGGAAACCGATTGTGCTCTATCTTAACATAAACCAGTTTGGGCAAAAGGGTGACAGTATGAGGCCTGCAATTAATGCTCTTTAGTAAAAGAGTCTCCTGTACATTAGAATACAGTCTGTTTAGATGCCAACTGTTGGTGAGAAATGTCACAGTGAATCAGCTTTTTCAGGCCATCGTGCATTAAGAAAGACTATTCCAAAATTATATAAAAAAAAGAGTAGTTATAAGAGAGACTAGATAGATAGATTTTTAGGAATTATTGGCTCAAAAATAATTGCTATTTTGTTAGAATATCATTAGATTATCAATATCAAAAAAATAATGAAGACTATCCCCATGAAAAGCAAACTGTGTTTAACACACTCTTATTACCCCCACAGAATCACAACCACAGCTGCCTGTATGATGGATTTACGTAGATATCCCTTGGACCAGCAAAACTGTACATTGGAAATAGAGAGCTGTGAGTATTGCGGACTGAGAGGCAGTGTGTTGCTAACATGGGTGACACAGTGATACAGCGTGTGATGAAAGTATCATGATACAAACAGTGAAATTCTGAGACACTTTGCATTTGGTCTTCATCTTTTATTTCATGTGGTTTTTGGGGTGGATTGGAGGGACAGGGGAAATAGAAAAGGTATGTCGGTATGTTGTTAAAGGGGACCTGTTATCTTAAGAAATAGTTCCAAATCCTTTTCTATCATATTAGTAAGGCACAAAAAAATGTTACTTACACTATATAAATATTTTTATCTTGTTCCATAGGATGCTGCTGCCATGAGGCAAGTTGAGAAACTGCAGGGGCAACAAAAAGCTGTTGTTTGTAACTAAAAGAGCCAAAATTCTGATTTTTTTAATCAGAATTTAATCTCTTCTAGTGCAGAAAGCACTATTGCACGGGATGGGGGGGGTCATCAACTTAGCCAGTTTAGGGTGACAAGGACCCCTGAGATGGCGCTAGCTTCTTCAGTTTTGGAATTCACAATAACAGCAAGGCAAGCTTTGCATCACCATGCCAAAATGTGGTTTATGTGCCAGAACGGGGGAGCTGATGTCCATGCTCAAGCACTGGCTATACAATTATAGGCGGTGAGGTGGGAGGGAGAATAAGAGGAGTGCAGTGATATCTAGGTGGTGCAGAATTGAAAGTGAAAGTAATTGGCTGCCCTATCTGTATGCCAATGGCAGAGGGAGAGGTTTTAAATAGACAGAAATTGTTGCATTCCATGAACGTTTATCATTTTTCAAGCTACATCACTATATTGTAAATTGTTTAGCTTTTTGTTCAGAAGTTCTTAAGTTTGGAATTTTAGCAGCTACCTGGTTGCTATGGTCCAATATACCCTAGCAACAAGGCAGTATGGATGGAAAGGGCCTGAATACAGGGGTATAAGTACAGAGGAAGCAGACCCTGCAGTTGTAGGGAGGTATAGAGGGGCCCCAAGTTAATGAACATTTTTAAATAGGACAGGATATTTGGGGGGACCTAAAAATTAATTTGCTGTGGGGCCAAGTAATATCTAGTTGGGCCACTGCCTGAATAAAAAGATAAGTAATAAAATGTAACAATTACAATAAAATTGTAGCCTAAAAGACTCACATTTTTGAATGCTGGAGTCAGTCACCCGCATGCGAAAGCTAGAAAGAGGCAGAAGATGAAGGCTAATAAAAAAAATGGATATCAATTGAAGTGTAAACATACTGAAAGTTAACCTGATAGTGAACCGCCCCTTTAATAATGTACTGTTTCACTCAGGATGTTGTATTATTCTAAGGGTGACTCTGAATTATAAGAAGTGAGGGGTTTCAGATTCGAGAAGTTACAAAGGTAATAAGACTACGTAGAAAGTGTGCCCTGTGGAGTCAGAGAAATGCACATTTCTCAGTAATGATTATAGTGCAAGGAGCTGTTCATTTGCAATGAAATAAGCAGAATCAAGGTCAATGTTATAAAATGTTACAGGAGTAACAATGCACTTGAGAACAAAGGCAAACAGATGGCTCTGAGGTAATAAACACTTATTTTTCTGTATTTTGCAGATGGATACACAATAGATGATATTAAGTTTTTCTGGCAGGGAGGAGAAGAAGCAGCTGTCACAGGGGTATCTGCTCTGGAGCTGCCACAATTCACCATTATTGAGACGAGACTGGTATCCAAAAACGTCGTATTTACCACTGGTGAGAAACATTAGCACTGCAAGGTTAAACTGTTATAAACCGAGAAGGGGTGTATACGGGACATAAAAAATAACCAGTGAAAAAGTGTCAAAAATCTTGAGTTCCATTTCAGGGTAACTCTCTGGCACACACACACAACTATAGGGTTGATTCACTAAAGTGCGATAAAACGAGCGCTATTTATAGCATACATTAAAAATTTTATTGCGTCTTATTTTTCGCGTCTTAATGCATGATTCACTAAAAAGATACTTGCGTTAATTTAGACGCAATGCTGTTTGCGTTAAGTCACGAAGACTATTTTGACGCAAAGGGCGCTAATTAACGCAGCGCGCTACTTATCGCGCGCACGCCATATTAACCATACACACCATTACATTCGTAAAACTACTTTTTTTGAAAATGCCCATTTCCCTGCAAACTGGAGGCTGCATCACTCTAGGGCCAACACAGACTTGAATAAATAACACTGCAAAGTCCATATTGTGTTGCCAAAAGCTCATTAACTGTACTTTTCTATAATTACCGCCTGCCCCAAGTAGGTGTTAATTTTCGCATAGACTAATGCGATATTTAGTGCGTCTAAGTGTTTGTGAATCATGCGTTAGTATTATTTCTGTGCGAGAATTAACGTAATGCGGTAAAATGAACGCATTCGGTTGCACGCTATTTAAAGCATGCGATATGCGACTTAACGCATGCGATAATACTTTAGCGAATCAATTTTAACGCAAAAAAGCATGCGATAAGCGTTATCGCACCTTAGTGAATCAACCCTTATGTGTCCTATTTTAAAAGCCAAGACAAGATTAGTTCAAGTACCAGTTTGGTCAGCACACTAAACTTTTGCTTTGGGCCAATAAGCAACTGACATTTTTTCAGCTGCCAGGTGTTGCTTGTATAGACCTGGGCTGAACATGCAGTAGAGCAATTTGTGAGTCAGAATGTAGTGCCCAAGCTCATACAGAGAGAGCAATAATGCCACACTGCACCAAAGAACCCAGTTTTTTTTTATAGACTAGGTGCACCAGTCTAGATTTCCTTCCCCTTTAATCAAATTATTCTTTCTTAGACTTGCTTTCCTTTAAAAAGAGGCCATTAGTTTGTTCTTGGTAGTAGCTAAATTAGAATAAATCCATACTGATAGCAAAAAAAATCCATGGGGTTTTTTAATGTTTGAATCTTTTCACCAGACGTGAATCATGGTGTTCCACATTATAGATAGACCACCAGGAAAAGCCCATGTGCCAAGTGTTCAGGATAACAGATCCCATATCTTTACATGCATAGAAGGAACAGACATATTAGCTTACTACCTGAGGATTACACGCACAGATGTCTACTCTAATATCCTGTCTTTACAGGTTCCTACCCTCGACTGTCACTAAGTTTCCGGATTAAGAGGAACATTGGATACTTCATTCTTCAAACCTACATGCCATCAATCTTGATTACCATTCTTTCCTGGGTGTCCTTTTGGATCAATTATGATGCATCAGCTGCTAGAGTGGCACTAGGTTTGTAATGTGATATGTGATGGTGTATATACATATATATATTTTTATTGTTTTATTTTATATATAGGCTACATTTATAGGCTTTGTAGCAGGTTGTCATAAAGCCTGTTAAAATGGCCTTTATTTCAGCAGAATAAAGGCAAGTTTTTCTTAGCAGCCAGTTCAAAAACACAAAACATCTTTATTGAGCAGAAATAGTTCAGCAACATCACAGCTGCAGCAATATTATCAACCTCTGGACAGGAAACAGGTACATAGACCATAGATATGTATGTTCAGTATACAGACCTTAGTCTATGTCTCTCTTTCTCTCAGAGTCTATAATAAAACTGACCAGCTAGGGTTTTAAAGTTCCCTGGTTAGGCTGACACTGCTTATCCATTGTAACAAGTACTGGTGTCTGGCTCTAATAGAGAGAAATTGTTCTGTGGGGGGTTACTGATATGTACATTATATGCCCTAGCTGTGTTTTAAAGCCATTCTGGGTTGGTTAATAAGCAATTTTTGAAAACCAGCCTCCTTGTATCCTAGTTATGATAAAAAATGAGCACCCTTCTTTCTGCATCCTACTATATAGGAGTTCATTGGAGTCTTTATATTTTTATTCCATTGTATTTTAGGGGTGACGACGGTGCTTACTATGACAACCATTAACACCCATCTGCGGGAGACACTTCCTAAGATTCCGTATGTGAAGGCTATTGATGTCTATCTGATGGGATGCTTCGTCTTTGTATTCCTGGCACTACTGGAATATGCCTTTGTTAACTATGTATTCTTTGGACGTGGTCCCCAGCAGCAAAAAAAGCTCAATGAACGAACAAACAAAGCGAATAATGAACGCCATCGCTATGAAGAGAGAAGAGTACGCGAGCAGGTCAGTGTTCCTTGTACATGACTTAAAGGCATCTCCAAAATTGTATTTGCCCTTTAGGGATTATTTGCGTATAGAGGTGCAAAACTGCACACGTGTGGTTGCCAATAGCAACTAGCCAGTTTACTACAAGATAGAAAGGGAAAGTAAAAAATATATTTGGCTACTATGGGTAATTACATCATTTAGCATCCGATATTGTATCTCTTACAAAATAAGACTGGTATGATTGACAGTGAAATCTTCTGGCAATTTTCTATCTGGGATTACCCAATAGCACATACTACTAAAAAGTATATTTTTATGAAAATGGTTTATTTAGATGAAGCAGGGTTTTACATATAAGCTGCTTTATGCAATGTATTTTTATAAAGACCTACATTGTTTGGGGGTTTTCTTTATCTTCTCAACACTTTATTGAACACCTTAAGACAGCTTAAGTCTTATTTACAATTACAGTGCTAGGTGCTAAATGAATGCATTATTGTACCCATTTATTGCTATCCACCAAGGTGCCTCCACTTTCGTCTGCCAACTATTTCATGTTCAGAACTTCCTCTGATTTGTTATTTTTAGGGCTTTATCCTACATTTCAGTCTGAATGTTAGTTTTAGATTGTTGCATTTAAAGGAGAAAGAAAGGCAAAGTCACTTGGGGGTGCCAAAATGTTAGGCACCCCCAAGTGACTTTAATCGCCTACCTTGTAGGCATTTTAGGAAAAGGAAGCAGGAAGGAAGGAAGCGCTCCGCTACAGGTGCCCCGGGCTGGTGCTGTTTTCTCCTAACAGGGGCACCAGCCCGGGGTAAAAGGTAAGCGATTAAAGTCACTGGGGGGTGCCTAATATTTTGGCACCACCAAGTGACTTTGCCTTTCCTTCTCCTTTAAATGTACTATCGATATCCAAACATTAGTCAGAAGAAGACTAAAGTCTGAATGTGTATGCCCACCTTTAGTGAGACCAAGCTAAAATGGCAGCTGCAATATTAAACAAACAGAGGAAGTTTCTAGGGCTGTTTACTCAGGTATGGTAAAGCTGTCTGCAGAATTAATATAGCATTCTAGCTCGCACTATTGTGGCTAATCTATTGGCAATAAAATGCCAAAATGCTTTTCCTTCTCCTATAAGGCATGTATTTTGCAAATCTAGTATTTACTGAATGAACTCTATACTGCCAATACATGGCAGTAGCTGCTTCTACATTAAGCCCCTAGAAAAGTGTCAATGTAAGCTTAAATGTTGTTCAGGACTAGCAGTTAAGTCATCAGCCTTTGATGTGAGATCTCATGCTAAAGATCCTGGTGCAATTCCAGGGCAACTCTGTGTGACCCTGGACAAGTCACTTAATCTTCTGGTGTCCCAGCATGTTTAGTGAACCTATAATGGCTGCCTTGCTTGCGGTGAAGCACTAAGAGATAAAGAGAAAAAAGATATATATATAAATTATTCACTTTTCCTTTTATATTTGGAAGACCAAACACTGGATTATTGCTTCCTACAGAGCAATAGTAAAGAATTGTATAATTATAGTGATTTCATATACCTGAGACTACAATTGTAATTGTGGTAGTTATATTTTAAGTTTGTGAGGCCTTGGGTGTTGACAGTGATGAGCTCATTAGGCCTTGGCCAGAAAAGGTTAGGTTTGCTTGTAGACATTCATGAGAAAATGTGATCCCAGAAAGAAGTTGTGTACATGAATGTTTAAGGAACTACAAGAGCACAAGAATGAGGAGCTACAAGAGGACAGCTATATGGAGAAGTGCTGACTGCACTTTTTGTGAGGGGAGCTAACTTGTCATAGTTTATGTTATGAATGAACAGACTCTATCCAATACTGGTCTGATATACTGTATTGCATAAGAACTGAGGACATGGAGTAGCATTAATTTCCATATATGCACATTGTTTAGCCATATTTGGAGTCACCACCTGTATGGGGCATCATCACATAAGTTTTCCCTCACAGTTGGTGAATAAATAACATAACAACCCTCAGACCAGTCACTGGGTCTGTGCTAAAAGCTAATTTGAGTAACTTTGTATGTTCTCCCTTGCTAAAAATAATCCACTTTCTTGAAGCTATCTAAATGTATCTACTATGCAAGTGAGCCTAGCCTGCCCCCAGGCCCGGATTTGTGGCGAGGCCACAAAGGCCCGGGCCTAGGGCGGCATAAACATAGGGGCGGCATGCCGCCCCGCCGCACGCAAATTTTTAAAATTTTGCTCCCATACGGAGCAATGGGGACCTCTCCCCACTGCTCCGTATATGAGTTTTAACTTTGGCGCATGCGCATGCGCGTTAGCGCGGCGGCAGGGAAGGAGGAGGTGGTTTGCGCATGCGCGCTCGCACGGCGGGTGGGGGCGGTAGGGGGCGCCGAATTGGGGCGGCCTCGGGGCGCGTCGTTTAGAAATCCGGCGCTGCCTGCCCCAGTCGCAAGAGGGGCAACCCATGGGCATCCACATAGACGCCCTATTGGTGCATTTGGGAGCCACATACTTGCCTATACAATGCAACTAAACTTGCACCTTCCAAGTTAGGCCAAGGGTTATGGGGCAGAAAGAAAGAATGTAACCTAAGCTTTTGTCTGTGCATTTAAGAATATTATGGAAAACTGACAACTGTCTCTCTCTTACTTAGGTTGACCCTTACGGGAATATCCTTCTGAGCACCCTTGATATGAGCAGTGAGTTAATGTCAGCTGAAATGGGAAGCAGTGTGGGTGATTCCCGGAACTCAGTCCTGTCGTATGACACCTCAGGGATCCAGTTCCGTAAGCAGCTAACCTCAAGGGGAGATGGCTTCGGCCACACACCCTTGGAGCGCCACGTGCCCATGACAGCCGCCCGTGGACGTGCCAACTGCCGCCTTCGGCGACGTTCCTCCAAATTAAAGCTAAAGATCCCAGACCTGACAGATGTCAGTACCATCGACAAATGGTCCAGGATCATTTTCCCCATCACCTTTGGATTTTTTAATCTGGTGTACTGGATGTACTACGTCAACTGAGGCTTTTCCATTGCCCCACCTTCCCCCTGAACCGCGCACCCACAATCCTGCCACAGGACACAAGCTTTGCTGGAGTCTCTCACCCCCTCCTGCTTCACGGTTTGATTTTTTGTACCGAGGAGAGATGGATTTACTATATCCTAGAGGGAGGGGGCAGGAGAATTGCACTTTTTTGCCATATTTTTTCACCAAATTCCCACTTTTTTGCCTGCAAATGGAGAGAGCAATCTTTTTTTCATTTTTGTTTTATTTTGTAATCATTCTGGATATTGGTTTGAGGAAACTTCTTTCTGGAGACTTTACAATTAGCAGGATAAAAACAAGCTTATATGTAGGAAAGATCATTCAGGGAGTAAATACAGGAAAGAGGGAAAGGTGATTGTGGGAAATGGGGAAATGGAAAGATGATGTTTTATAAATGCCGGTTAGAAACCTTTACACTTTCATTGCTAAATTTGCTGCAGAGCTATATATATGTGTGTGTCTGATGCAGAGCAGTTTGTACTTGCATGCAGATGAAAGCACTGCAAAGCAATACATCTCTCTGCAGCACAATCTATATCAGTGTGCACACCTTCTCGGAGGAATTTGTGTCTGCTACATATTACTTTTGGAAATGCTAACATCAGATTTGTTCAAACAGAGAATATAAAAATGAACTGAATCTTGAATTGTCACTTAAGCTATGGTGTGCCAAATCGTATTAAAACAATGAGAAAAGATATAGGAGCTGGCCTAAGAGTAGGCTCTGAAAACAGATGTGCCAATGTTAAATTAAAATTACATTAATAGGTAAAAAAAATAAGAAATTTTCTTTTAAAACAGTTTTGAAGTAATTCTGAGATCCAAGGGCAGTGCCAAGTTACAAGAGCACTCATTAAATATATACAGGATATATAGGTGCTCAATGAGACCCCCAAGGAGGAATCAAGAGAACTTATATTAAGACATTTTCTGTCGTAGGTATTCTTACTAAAAAATGCAAAACAGTTGCCAAATTTGAAAGCAATAGTTAATACAGCATAAGGAATTTGAAAAACATGCTTAACTTGAACTGTTGGAATTCATTTCTGCACTTAATGAAAGAAACGCTCTATTACTTGACAGTAAACTGACTGAAGATGACATTTTTACTCTCGTCCTAGAAAAATACTAGTCCTGATCCACAGTGTTTGTAGAACCTAAAGTAGTGTAAGACCGTATATATGAGGACAACTACATAAAGTGCCAAGATTAAACCACACTGGCTCAGGGAAACGAGAGGTGCCAAATCTACAACAGAGCTAGAACAGTTTCTGAAAACATGCAACCAAATGTGAAATTAGTTCTGGATCTAGCATTGTCTGAGAAACTAAAATATGGAGCCATGTCCAAAAAAAAACTTGAATGTTATTGTTATAGTCAAAAATATATGCAGGCATGGGATCTATTATCTGGAAACCCATTATCCAGACAGCTCTGAATTACTGGAAGGCCGTCTCCCATGGACTTCATTTGAATCAAATAATTCACAATTTTAAAAAAGGATTTCCTATTTTCTCTGTAATAATAAAACCGTACCCTGAATTTGATCCCAACTAAAATATAATCTTTATTGAAGGTAAAATATTATATTTATTTAATAGTCACATGATTTTTTAGTAGACTTAAGGAATAGAGATCCAAATTACCCTTTTCCGGAAAACCCCAGGTCCCAAACCTGTATATACCAGATATAGAATGGAACTGTTATAGGTAGAAAAAGACAACAAAATATACAATCCTGCTATTATTCAGCAGGCAAATTATTTCTAATTATTCCTAATGCTAAAGTACATTTACTGGGAGATGAAATAGCTGTGATACCTTATATTGGATTCATTTTTTGCATATTAGAACTGACATACCTTTTTCACTTACTGGGTATTTCTTCTTTCCTACATACTTCGAACAATTTATAGGCTAATAACTGTTTCACATTCTGCAAAATGATGGTATCATCTTATCTATTTTATCTGTATGCCACTGGGAAATTTGCAGTGTGAAGAATTGATCAGTTTTAAATTGCTATGTAAATCCATTGTACCTTTATTTTCAAAAATACAATTTCCGTAGGTGCAAAATGACCTACGACATAACCCCCCCGCACACATTTTGACTTATACTATAGAAAACATATAAAACAGAATCTGTCAATTCATTTTATAATGTCATATCGTCCAGAGCCCTTTATTTTGGTAAATGTCCTACAAGAGCCCCGATAAACTAGCAATTAATTGTAATGAACTGTGAGGGGCAAGATATACATTATATATAAAGGGTGGAATTTTGTAGGCAGCATTCAAAGTGGCAGACAGTATAGTCAGTTCAGTTGTCAGAGCAGGTTGGCAATTAAACACAATTTAAAGCAGAAATGATTTTATGATTTCAGATAAGCATAGTGCAAATGTTGGCTGGGGCAGAACAGCCCAGGTTACTATAAACAGGCAAATAAGGGTTGTTTCTGTGCCAAATTCCAGCCAGAAGTAAAAACTATCCATTTAAGCATAGTGCAGATAAGTTGAAATCAATGTGGAAACAGATAAAATCAGGTACTATATATAGATTGTTGCATTTAATGAACTGGCAGCTAAAAAAAAATGCACAGCAGAAGATGTTTTACCAGGCTTGCAGGTCAGGAAATGTGGCTAAAAGGAAACACAAAGGAAGCAGAATGGAATAACTATGGTTCACCAAATGGTACCCACAGTCTTGCTCCAAAAGGCCATAATTGAAGGATACCCATGTTTGTTTACAACAGTTGTTACTAACTCCAGGGGAGCAGAGTTAACTTTAGTTCAGTTACAGTACCTGAGAGGCTAAATGATACCCCTCCTCATTACTTGTAAGGATTCCAAGATGGAAAAATTATTCTCCGTTTATATTCAGAATTTCTTACAACCCTTTCACCTATTACATCCTGCTGGACAGGGTAGATTTAAGTCTGTCTCTTGAATACATTGTGGTTAGTAGCACTTTGCTTTGAAGTGTCGCGCTCATTAATACGTAGCATTCTCTGAATAACTGATACTTTTGTGTCAACATGTAGTTTGTCAGTTTCAAAACCATGTCAATAGAAGAAGAGTCCGTTATTTGCATTAATGCTATGTAGGGACACCCTACACACTGATCTCAAAACTTCTTAAATCAGGGAATCTATTGTTATACATATGCTATATATGATTAAATACATTTAGCATGTAGTGAGATAGACCCCTGTGCTGTAGACATTCTCCTAGATCTGCATTAAGGCAGAAACATGACCCCTTTTGCTGTAGAAGTCATGTCATTGTATCTCAAGAACATGTGCCCTAAAAACCACTAAAAACCACAATATCAATAAGACCTGTTATAACTAACCAGATGTAATTATTGTTAGCTATTACGACAAGCACAGGATTTTCACAGGAAGGATTCTGCTATTAAATTTTAACACAGCTTGTATATTGTGAGCACATTCACCCATTTATCCAACAAATCAAGTTTAATAATCATACTCCTCTACATGGAGTCACCTACATTGTTAGACATTACTATTCTTCTCTGGTCTGGGTGGAGCATATCTGGGAGCTCTAACCAAACCCCATCTATCATTATGCCATCTTCAACGTTACTCAGCATTATTCATCTTCCCTACAATTTACTCTTGCAATCAGTCTTGCTTTGCTATTTAACATTACTTAAACTGTCATTGTCATTTCGTAAACCCAAACTGCCCTAAACTGCCGATTTAAGCCTAAAAAACAATTTATTACCATTATAGGTGAATATTTACACCAGTACAGTAACCCACAGCAACCACTCATACAGTTGCATTCATTAGTTTAGCCCCACTAGTCTGATTAAAGCTAATTGCACATTGGGGGGGGAGGCATTGTATCTCATTGTTTGGCACTGCTGTGCTATCCTTCTGGGTAGATGGAGTTTTCATGTTTTCCCTATGGATGGATAGATTTGCTCTTGGTCTCTTTAAAATTAGATTGTAAGCTTTGCTGAGACATTGATTAATGGGAATGACTGAACTTTTAAAATTTGAATTTGAAAATTTGAAATTTAAGCTTTGCATAAAATGTCAGCAGTCATTAAACAAAGAATGCTAATAATTGTTGTGATAGGTTTTTGCCCTGGTGTAAAGTTGCATCTATGATAGTAATTATGTATCACACATATGCTTATTACACAAATTGGTTGCTTCATTCCGCTTCTATGTGAAGCACATTGTCATAAGTATGCCCATTACATTATTGGACTGTATCAATAACAGTCACCCCATCCTTGCTAATGTAATAGATGCTTACTCCTGCTTCTGTCAGAAAATCATTGTCACCCTCAGTACCCTGATTCTTACAGACAAAAGATGTCAGTGTCCTCTTCTTTGCCTTAATGCGCTAATTATATCAATACACTACTCATGCATTTAGTTCTAGATTTTCTTATGAGAGCAGAAATAACAAGTATCCATTTCTAAATATTCAGCAGAGTTAACTTTGCCAAAACTAGTGCCAAATTACATCACTCAGGACATAAAAACACATGTGCAGGAACTACAGTGGGAATGGGCAATCCTATATTCTGTTTATATGAACTAGGGTTGAGGCAAAGCATTTTTTTAATAGAATCCTTTAGCATCGGAGGGTAACCTGTAGGACAGCGCATTCCATCTTTTTCAGGATGACCAAAACATCTTAGATCCCCTATGCTGATGTGGCTTAATATCTTCTTAATATTATTAATGCTTCAGAGTTTTAATAGATATCTTGCCTTGTTGCCCAGACTTGGCCCATAGGGGGCAGCACGGATGTACAGAAACAAGTTTTTTATCATATTAAATAGAAAGCAAGCATGGTGGAATGTGGGCTAGAATTTCCTATATTAACTTATTAATACTATTCATTTATGTTGTTCTTAACCAGTTTTAGAATTCAGATGACTAATTGGCACCCAAATAAGCAGTTTTCAAGCTGTTGTTTGTATTATCCTACTAATAGCCTACTATTGTCAATGATTTTTAAGGCTAATTTAGTCAGTTTGCACCAAAGAGAGACCAGTGACTTATGTTTCAATTTGTAGGGCCAGGGTCCCATAGACACATTATTTAATGCAAAATGTCAAACTTTTACTCATTTCTGGCTATTCTGAAGATTGTTACATTTTCAAAAACTCATGTCTGAATACAATTTCATTAGAATTGTATAATGTAAAGTGTTGGAATATTTTCAGTTACTAGGGATTGCCTTGTTCTGAGCTGCATACTGGCATTGACCTCAGCCTTCAAATCAAATAATCACTTCAAATTCATTGATATAAAGCCATTATCATGTGGCTTCTACAGATTTGGTAGCAACTGGTCCAAGTGATTAATATGGAGGCTTACAAATATCTGTAGGCTACCTGGGGATGGAGAAGCTCTTCAACTATTTTTTCTTTTTTTCTGAAAATATACCCTTTCATCCAGTTTGAAGAGACATCTATTTGCCTTAGGATATGCTTTAACTTGTAGAAGTCCAACTGTTGGTTTCTTAAGTAGGGTAAGTCTTAATACAGTATGTCCATTTGGAGTGGAATGCTTACAAAAGTCCTGGCTTCATCCTCTCGAACACACCCAGCCCCAATGCATTTCTTGCAAGAAGAAGACCTTAAAAGATGGAGTTTACACAATGACATCTAAACGTTCTGCTGCATCTGCAGAAAATATATTTTGTAATTTGTTTGTAACCCTTCAGTTGAATTTTGGACACCACAAAAAAATCCATTTTATGCCTCAAAACAAAAAAACAAACAAAAAAAATCCAGCAGAATGGACAGAGGAGGCTGGACTGCAAGCCCCTGCATGTGTATGAAATCAAATGTCCTTAAATACTTGTTTTTATACCATGGACAGCATACATTACATTTTCCAAACCTTGCTTCATAGGAAATCATAGCATTCATGTAGGGCGCTTATATTCAAATGGTGAATCAGTAAAGCAGGGCCACTCAACAACCAATGTAACTAAATGTTATGGAGAGTATTGCCCAAACCTTTCTGAAATGCTGTGGTATTGTAAGATGATATACTTTCTTTCCCCTTCAGAGATTAGGTATCTCAAAGAAGAAGTGATCTCCATTATCGTGTCTTTACATTTGATAGAGAACAGTACAATGACAAGTTTTACTGCTAAAAAATAATTTCAATAATCTCCCCACACCCCCTGTTTTAAAGGCATGCTTCCCACTGTAAGTTGCCATCCATATAGCATCCTCTATCCCGCTGGCTGAGAGTTTAACTTCATATTTACTCTGCCTAGACATGAGCATCTCTGTGTGGATTTGATTCCTAGGTGCCATTGTAAGGAGCTGGATTTGATTACAAAACTTGCATCCAAACACAGATAGAGTTACCACCTGGCAAATCACCAGCTAGGGCCGCCACCAGTATTACATATTTACCAGCAATGTACTTGCCGGCAAATTTGTAATACCCTATAAATCCCTCCCTTCCCTGACCTTTTTTAATGCCAATCACCCTGTATAACTACAGGCCACCCTCTGCTCCACTTGTAACCCCACCCTTTCCGCCGCCCAGCCCACCCATCTCCCAACCCAGCCCTCCAATCAACCCACCCCTTACAACATAGCACTGCCCCAAAATGACATCACGGTCCCCCCTCAGCCCAAAGGCCTGTATTATTGACAGAAAAAGGTGGCAACCCTAAACACAGATAGTAGAAGACAGAGTACTAAATACAGATAGTAGAAGACAGAGTACTAAATACAGATAGTAGAAGACAGAGTACTAAACACAGATAGTAGAAGACAGAGTACTAAACACAGATAGTAGAAGACAGAGTACTAAACACAGATAGTAGAAGACAGAGTACTAAACACAGATAGTAGAAGACAGAGTACTAAACACAGATAGTAAAAGACAGAGTACTAAACACAGATAGTAGAAGACAGAGTACTAAACACAGATAGTAGAAGACAGAGTACTAAACACAGATAGTAGAAGACAAAGTACTAAACCCAGATAGTAAAAGACAGAGTACTAAACACAGATAGTAGAAGACAGAGTACTAAACACAGATAGTAGAACACAGAGTACTAAACACAGATAAGTAGAAGACAAAGTACTAAACAAAGATAGTAAAAGACGGAGTACTAAACACAGATAGTAGAAGACAGAGTACTAAACAAAGATAGTAAAAGACGGAGTACTAAACACAGATAGTAGAAGACAGAGTACTAAACAAAGATAGTAAAAGACGGAGTACTAAACACAGATAGTAGAAGACAGAGTACTAAACAAAGATAGTAAAAGACGGAGTACTAAATACAGACAGTAGAAGACAGAGTACCAGACTAGAATACACTATTTCAGCATACAGAGAATGAAGTAGGGAATTTTTAACTATTAAATCTAATTTATTTATTTCTGAAGCATTGCAAAGGTAAGGTTCCCAAAATAGCAGCAAATACCACAAAGTGTTAAAAATGCTTTTACACAAATGTAAAAAAGCACATTATTTTGTATGAAAGCATTTCGATTCATTTTATTTGAACCACCTCCAAAAGATAAGAATGATCCATTTGTCCATTACATTTTCAGTAATACTTTGCAATGTTTAATAATAAATAAAAAACATTAAACGGAAATCAAGAAAATGATATTTAGCTGTGGGGAATGTGAAAAGCTTATGTGCAATATACAGTCAAACCCTGATCTTACATTATCATTTTAGACCATTTTCCTTAATAAACGTGATTATCCCCATAAATGTTTTTATTTCAAATAGAAAAATATAGTAGATATAAGAAAATAATACTTTTTACTTTATTTGTCTGTAATTGTCCACCAATATGGCTGCAGGAAAGAGATTCTTAATTACCTTCATATTTGTATTTTAACTCTACTAATATGGTGAGAGACAGCTTTCCATTTTCCCCTTTGCATTTGGCCGAGTTATTGACTGCAGTTCCAGTTTTATACTGGTCCAAGGGGGTATAAACTGATATGACTGGGGGTGCGGTTATACAAAACCTACCAGTTTTATGCAAGAAAATGTTTAAAACAAGAAAATGATAATGGAGAAAATCTCCTGAAATGTGTTTAGTACAGGATACGAGCTATGCTGGCAGTTTCTATTTTGTTACCTTAGGTTTGCAGAGAGGAGCAAGCAACTTACCATAAGACTATGATAGTCCAGCTCTTCTCCTGCACTAAGCATAATCTGCAAGCCAACCCATTACGTTGATCAGAATGTTTGAAAAAAGTGCGGCTACTGTAACTTCCTCTTGCTTAAGGATAAAGATATAATAAGATAAATTGCATATATGCTTTATTACAACCCCACAATATTTTATGAATAGTCTGTAGGCAAAAAAAATCATAATGTCTTTTGAAATACCCAAACTGTAATCAAGAAATGCAATTGTAGCTGACACCACAATAACATAAGGATCCTACAACTGTAATATGACCAATAAGCATAGGATATAGTTTAGACACCCTAATTACATGTATATGTAAGCAAGCAAGATAACTAAAAGTCTATTGGCCTATTAATTCAGGGGCCCTAATTTGGAATTAGATGTTGTTTAACCATAGCATGAGATGCGGCACGTGAAACTGTTCTGTAATATGCAGTTTCTTTCTAGGATCATTAGAGTGCTCCTACCAACTAAAAAAACTATACAAAAGTACACCCAAAGCTCAGTATATCAGTATAGGATCATCATACCCATAGATCATAGTTGTGTGCAGAATGTTGAATTTACTGTTACTTTAATACTGGTACAAATATTCATTGGTTTAATTTAACCATATAATCCATACAAAAGCAACAAGTAAGGTTGTATTACGGTAGTGTAAAATAAGCAACCCCCTCACTAATTCCAATTACAGTAAAAGTTTTCTTAAATTAGAAACTATTAATACACCCTTTGCCGTACAGCCTGCATTTTCTCATAAAACCAAAAGGCAATGGCTAACTTGAACTCTATTAGATCTGATGGTGCAAAACATAAAAGAAGATATAATGGCAGTTCTTCTTTTGACGTTGGTAATGCCGACAGTTTCATAATATTAGATAGTCCAGAAAGATAAATAAGGTCCAAGGGGCCAGTATAAGTTACTTATAAATGAAAAGCGTAACAATGCACACAGCAATTATTTTATTAAATAAGTGACAAAAAAAAGACTTATCTCAAAAAGTCTTGTAGTGCCAATGTCACAGAAAAGATCATTCACAAATGGAATGATATATAGGCACTATATGTTGTGTAATGTAGTTAAAAAATAAATTCCTCTCCCAGTACTACAAATAGAATTTGCTGTAGGAATAAGCACATCTTATTAATCATAACCTCTCAACTGCAAATTGTATAAGTTACTTGATTATATACGTCATAAAATCAGAATCAGAAAGAGGCCCCGGTATAAATGAGCTGTGTTTTCTGTCATATACAGGGGCATTGTGGGATTTTATAATTATGTTGACATGACAAACACAAGGTATGGTAAGAGGAAAGAAGCAAAAATGAATTTGTAAGTCACTTGCCACAAGTAAGTTTAGATTATCAGTTATTAATAATACTCTTTAGGAGTCAGATTATGTCCCAAGAAAAGACAGCATTAGGAAAGAAGGGGTCTTAGTGAATAAAGAATGGTAGGTCACCCACAAAACTCTATAAATCAAGGACAGTTGTTGATCGTTCAAGACATAAATGCTAAAGTTGACTCATATTATGTCATTTGTAATTAAATCATATCCTCTGCCCAAGAGGTCCCCTCTCATGTTGGGGGCGTAATGGCAATGCCCTCTAGGTCCAGCCAGAAAACAAGACAAAGAAAGTAGCAGAATATTCCAGATTTGTTTTATTTTTACTTCATTTTCTTCATTTAAGCTTATCTGCATGAATTTGTCCCCTCAGCAATTCCCTAGGATTGCAACTTTTTACAGCAAGCCCGTCCCACATGTTAAATGTAAAAACATAAGATAAGAAAGAAATCATCCAAAAAGCCCCCCTCCCCCCCCCCCGCTGCATTTTTAGGAAAAGTTTAGATGTAAACACATTTTGTAAGAAAAAAAATAAAAACCCAAAAAAAACTAAAAAACTAAAATAAAAATAAAAAAATATATTTTTCAAAGAGCCATCTTTGAGTAACTGCTAAACACTGGCGGGAAGTCGTGTGGGTGTAGAACTGCATATGGCAGAGTGGCCTCTAACCTGCTAACTCGCAAGCCAGGGACTGAAGTGCAAAGTGCAATGAATTGTCTCAGCAGACTCTCTTTGTTCTGGGGTCTGTTGTTGTGAAGGGGCAGGATTCGGGAAGTTGAAGTCATGCTTTTCTCAGGGAAGTTACGGCTGCGTTTCCCAGGATGCCATGGGTCAATGGAGGGAGGAGGTTAGAGGCTTTAAGTGTCGGATAAGGTTACAAAGGTGCGTTCACCCATAAGTCATTGTGTAAACAAGGTCCTTTTCGATTTACCTCTTATTTACATGCTAACATCTATTTTTCCATCTATTTCGCCTCTTTATTCCCATTCAGAAATAGGGAATGAACATAAAACATCCCAAATGGTCAGGAGCAGGAGGGCCCACTGACCCCTTGGCCCACCGGGAGTTTTCCTGGTATCCTAATGGGCCAGTCCCACACTGGGGAAGACCATTCCAAACAACCTGTTAGGTGGCCATAAACAAGGACAGTGGGGACAAATATTTCTAAAACTACAGGTGTGGAATCTAATATCTGTAAACCCATTATCTAGAAAGCTCTGAATTACAGAGTCCCTTAGACTCGACTGTAATCAAATAATTCAACGTTGAAACATATTTCCTTCTCTCTGTAATAATAAATCATTACTTTGTAGTTGGTGGCAAAACAATCCCATTGGGTTTATTTAATGTCTAACATAAATTGTTAATAGATTTCAAGTATGGAGATCCAAATTAAGGAACGATCCTTTATCCGGAAAACCCCACGTTCCGAGCATCCTGGATAAGTGACACCATACCTGTAACAGTTCAGAAGGTGAGTTGCAACCGAGTTATGATTTGCGTTCATATTAGGGCACACACTTGTGTGTATGGCACCTATGCATTTTGTTTATATTTTCATGGGTGTTTGCACAAGAGGTGCCCTTGTCTAGGATCACATTAGAAATGGAAATATAGACTTTATTTATATATATATATATATATATATATATATATATATATATATATATATATATATATATATATATATATATATAAAACACAACAATGACACACCCTCTTAAGGTTACTACAGGTATGGGATCCCTTATCCGGAAACCCATTATCCAGAAAGCTCCGAATTACAGAAAGCCCGTCTCCCATTGACTCCATTTTAATCAACTAATTCAGAATTAGAAAACTGCTTTCCTTTTTCTCTGTAATAATAAAACTGTACCTTGTACTTGATCCCAACTAAGATATAATTAATCCTTATTGGATGAAAAATCCTATTGGGTTTAATTAATGTTTTATTAATTTTGTAGTAGACTTAAGGTATGGAGATCCAAGTTACTGATAGACCCCTTATCTGGAATACTCTTGGTCCCGAGCATTCTGGATAACGGGTCCCATACATGTATAAACAGGTTTTTGTCATCTGAAAAACAGTAACCGTGGCTCTATAAATACAACTGCAAATGGGTAAACGCACCTGACACCCCCCCATGAATTCAATGTAACCTCCAACCAGCTCCTCCCTCCTTCTACCCTAGAAGCCATCCCGTACGCCACACAACGCTAACTTCCGTCAGCTGCCTTCTGAACGCGCACCCTACAATTTTCCCCCCTTGATAAAGAGACAAACGAAAAAACCACAAACACTGTTTAAAACAAAAAAAACAAAAAAAAACATAAAAAAGAAACTAACGTTGATAAGAGAAAAAAATAATAAAAAAAAAAAGATCGAACAAATAAACTTGAAAATAGTTTACAGTTTTGTACAAGCCGTCCTGCATATTTAAAGAAAAATTCATGAGTAAAAAAAAAAATCTTTTTAAAACAGAAAAAAAAAAAAAATTGCCTACGTTTCATGCTGGCTCCAAGCTTGTAATTATTGTGAGAAGCATTTTCCCTCACTGTGTTTTTAATTACAATGTCATGTTCATTTTGAGAAAGAAAGTAGGGACATTTTATTTAAGGGATGGAAAGGGTAACGCTAATGGTATAGGACTTTTTTGGTTTTTTTTAATGACATATTATTTTTATGCTGTATGTTCGGTATTAACGTATTTGCTAACTGTAAATCGGTTATAAATGTTTTTTTGTTTTTTTTTTCATTTTGATTTATTTATTTTTGCCCTGAACATCAGAATCAAAATTATATTAATTTAAGGGAAAATAAATGTTTGATTTTCTCTCTGAGTCCTGGTGTGAAATCAGAGTCTGGAAACAAAGGTTATGAGTATTATTGAAACATTTCATCTTATCTGTTGATTTCATTTACAGGTATCGGACCGCTTATTCACAAACCCATTATCCAGAAAGTTCCAAATTACGGAAAGGCAATCTCCCATAGACTCCATTAGAATCAAAAAATTCACATTTTTAAAAATGATTTCCTTTTTCTCAGTAATAATAAAACAGTACCTGTACTTGATCCCAACTAAGATATAATTACCCCTTATTGGGGGCAGAACAGCCCTATTGGGTTTATTTAATGGTTAAATGATTCCCTTTTCTCTGTAATAATAAAACAGTACCTGTACTTGATCCCAACTAAGATATAATTACCCCTTATTGGAGGTTTAATTACTGTTTAAATATTTTTTTTAGCAGACTTAAGGTAGGAGATCCGAAATACAGAAAGACCCCTTATCCGGAATACCCCAGGTCCCAAGCATTCTGGATAACAGGCCCCATACCTGTACTGCCATTTTCCCACTTGAAAGCAATGGACTTTGCCACAGGGTAGCCATTGCACGTTTCTCATGATGGAAGGTACTTGCCTGTGAAGAAGGGCTTTTCCAGAGAGAAACATGATAAAAAAAATAAATAAACATGATAAATAAAAAAATATTTGTGTGCCATAACCCTAACAGGTGAGCTGGAGTAAATATGATGCAAAATGATTGCTCCAAACATGGTGGAAGGTATCAATCAGATGGGAATTGTTCCTTGAATTTTCAAAGGGATTTAACTTTTTTTTATAGTGCTTCAAAGGCTCCATTGCATTTTCTCACACTGGGTTTCTGGGTCAAGAGGGGAGGGGGTATTGACCACTGTTTGCATTTTCATTTTAGCTTATGGCGCCAAACAGTATATCTAAAATACCATAAGTGTATGGATTGCAAGTTGTGGTTTTCTGAGCTAAAACATGGATTAAGCAATTAAATTATGTCACAATGAATGATGGGTTTAAGTCATAGTTTGACCTGAAAGTTGGAAAGGACCTGTCCCTGTAACTAGTATAAAAAATCTAGTTATATAATTTCTCTGTACAGTTCACTAATGAATTGAAAAGTTCTCACTAGAATAATTCCAAACTGGGAAAAAGTTGCTTCAAAACAGTCTACCAAATATCTTACCCCCTACCACCAGTGTGTAACAGCAAGAAAGCATACACCTATGTGCATTAGGCTCATGTCCCAGAGGAATAAATATCTGGGTCAAATATCTGGGCCAAGCCGACCGGGCGCCCTAGGCAACCCGGTCGTCCAACTCCGCCCACCTCCCTGCCCCGTGCGATTAAAACGGTCATTGCCTCCACCGCTAATGACAAGCGGCGGAGGCAATGACAAAGTAGCACTAGGGGAAGGCAGGAGAGGCTCCTGCCTGGCACCCCCCAATCGTTGTGCCCTAGGCAGCTGCCTCTTCTGCCTACCTCTAGTTCTGGCCCTGTCTCCACGAAAAGCCTTTCCCCCGGCAATAAAAGGAATCTCCGGTGGAAAGGCTTACTTATCGCTTTGTTTTTCTGAAGTTGTGCAAAGTTTCCTCCTGCAGGCAACTTATTACGACTTAGGGAAAGCAAAGCAATGCCTTTACACATATTGCCAGTGGGAAGGCTTTTCGGGGAGTTGCGCGCAGTAGCAGAGATTAATCATGGGGAAACTAATCTCCCCGTGGGACACTGACCTTAGATCCACAGGCCATAATGATTGGGAGGCCAAACATTCTGACATGATGTATTATAGTTAATTTCTAACAAATGTATTTTCCCCAGTATAACGTGTCCAAAGGTGTTTTGATTGGGTTGATGGATGGACTGGCTGTGAAGTGACTTCATGTGCATCTTTATTCAAAGAAGACTGACGTGGATGGGCCCAACAGCACCAAAGTTTCATGTCTAATTAAATTTTTCAACACTCAAAACTCTTTAACTGAACCTTTTTAGCAAAGGGACGGCGTTCCCAATTTTTAATAGCTATAGGGACCTTGAGTAAATATAATAGCTTCAATCCCCCATGTCCTCTTTCTCTTGCAAACGTAAAATATATCTTCTTACTAGACGCTCGAAATAATGGCTACTGGAGTGAGATTAAAGGTGAAGTACACCTTAAAAAAAATAAAAAACACTTATTTGCAATGAGTACATTACAAATAATATTTTTTCTCAGTTGTATTTTTTTTTTACAGTTTTTCTAATATTTAAGTTTTAAAATGTGCTTTTTCCCTTTTAAAGGGATAGTGATACTTCTCAGGTCTTACTAGAATTGTATTCTGCATGAACATGTGCCTATATGTCCTTTAGACCATTTCCATGTAAATTGGACATTGCTGGCTTCTCCCTTAAGTGAGTGTTGCACTCCGACATGCTATCATGGTCCCAAGGGGCTTGTCAATCAGAGAGTGCAAGGCAGAACTTAAATGCTTGACTGACATGAAGAATCTGACAGCGCAGTAAAATGGTGTTGTCGGCTTGTAATATCCCTGTTCTGCACAGGGTCAGAGTTCACAGCTTTCTTATCACAATGCTGCTGATTCCTTTCACGTTCTGGTATGTGACTATACAATAAGGATCCTCCACTGCATTACATAACTTATCTCCTTCACTTCTCTGTGCTGCTGTATTTTTATTTATTTTGTAAATAATAATTATTTTACCTCATGCTCACTTATTTCTGTGTGTCCCTTGCATGCCTGTCTATCTGCTAGCTTTTCCTGGACCAATGTAACAAGGACTGCTTGCAGGTTTCACCTTTTAACCCCCAGTGCTGATGTGGATCATTTGTCCAGGAAATGCAAGCAGGCAGGCCTATATCATCAAGTAAGGGGGAATGAGTTAAAAACACCATGAAAAAGAGCAGTGCAAAGCTGAGTTTTCCAAAAATAGGAGTGTTTTTTTTTTTGCAGGAGAGGGTGTAAGATAAGAGAGGCTGAAGGAAAAAAGGGAAGAATTAAACAGTAGTACTCACCCCCCTACAGGAAATAGCATCCTCCTCCATATAAGGAAGTGGAGTATGTATGTATGTATGTATAACTTAATTTATAAAGTGCCACAAGGGTACACAGCACTGTACAATCTTACAAAATACAAAATTACACACAGGGAGGACAAGTGTCATAATAAATAAATATATATAAATGCACAGGGAATAAGTGCCATGTGGTATGAGACACAGTAGGAAGGAGGTCCCTGCCCAGTAGAGCTTACAATCAAATGAGTGCTTTTTTTCCGCAAACCTTGTGGGTTTATGTCAGTAAGTTTTTAATTAATAGTTATTACTGCGCTCAAACAAACAACCTAATCACAAAACTAAAGGTCACTATCACTTTAGGTTTCCTGGTGGCAGCTTAGCAAACCATTCTTGTGATTTTCTAAGCTGTTACAATTTGATACATTAGTTGATATATTGCTTAGCAGCAGGATCTTCAACGAGCTTTACTTGGAGCTTTACCCAATTCTATTACAGAACAAGTGTTACAAGCAATACATTATCCACTGGGAGTTCTCCGATGCTGCCAGTCAATACCAAGTAATGATTAAACCTTAACAGTGTAGAGGGTGGGAAACTGTGCTTACAGAGTTTACATACAGGTATGGGTTATCCAGAAACACGTTATCCAGAAAGTTCCGAATTACGGAAAGGCCATCTCCCATAGACTGCATTTTAAAGAATTGATTCTAATTTTTAGAAATGATTTCCTTTTCTCCGTAGTATTAAAACAATACCTTGTACTTGATCCAAACTAAGATATGTTTACATGATTTCTTAGTAAACTTAAAGCATGGCGATCCAAACTCTGAAAGATCCCTTATCCAGAAGACCCCAGGTCCTGAGCATTCTGGATAACAGATCTCATACCTGTAATAAGTTTTAAAAACTACATTTTAGAAAAGTGCTTTATTTTTTAGCAAAAACTGCAAAAAATTTTATTATAAGTGATGAACGATATGTAAATCCAACATTTTGTAAAATATAAATGTGAACCAACCTTTTTCAGTAATGAGCACTGGAAAGAGAGTAGAAAACAACTTCCCAAAGCTTCTATTCAA
Organism: Xenopus tropicalis; assembly: GCF_000004195.4. Lineage (NCBI taxonomy): Eukaryota > Metazoa > Chordata > Amphibia > Anura > Pipidae > Xenopus > Xenopus tropicalis. The sequence goes on along the minus strand of NC_030684.2, from coordinate 38,719,103 downwards.
GCAGAAAGGGACACCCTGATGCACACAGTACCTCTTACTGTTCCCAACTAGAAAATGTAGCCATTTTAGTTTATCTGCCATAAATAAATACACAACCCCCCACACATTGCACTCATTTCAATGATTTTGCAGATGCACATGCAGAAATGTTATTTTAATCCTGGGCTTCACACCCTGGACTGTCAGTACATTGTTTTACCTTAAATATATCAGCCTGCTCAAAAACATTACCCATTTCATGTATTTAAACTTATCGGGTGAGTCCTACAAGCTATTGAACTATATATAGGCATTTTTATTGCATTTTTCTATTCCCATCATTCACCTCCTCCAGGAAAGCTTCCCTAACACAGAAGCAAATAATTGCTAAGCCAGCTGCCTAAATGTATATCCCAACTGAAGAATTCTACAAAACACAAAGGAACAGGGTATTTTTTTCAAATTTTTTATTTCAATTTTTTTCAGGGGTGGGCCAAGCTGACCGGGCGCCCCTGCACCAACCCCCCTTGTTCCATCAAGCAGGGGGGTCAGTTGTTGCAAAATTAGGGAGCGTGTGCTAGGGGTAGGCAGGAGAGATCATTGCACCCTAAGCAGCTGCCTCTTCTGCCTTCTGCCTACCCCTAGTTCCAACCCTGATTTTTTTATGGACAAACAATCCCTCTTTTAGGTCTGGGGGGGGGGAGGGCATTTCTTAGTAGCTGAATGCACAGAATGTCTTAATGTCCTATTTCTACATATTGATAATGGGTGAGTGCAAAGGATCTTTTTTTTATATGTATTTTGTGGTCACAACCTCATTGCACCCCCGCCTAATGGTTTACAATTTAGTGGTTGAGCACAACTTTCCCCTTTTTTTGTGTTACTGATTTTTTTCAGGGCCACCTTAAGAGTCCTACAGAGGGTATGCCTTAAACAGTGATCCCCAACCAGTGGCTCAGGGCATGGCACAATTCTGCTCAGTTTGCTCCTCTCTGTTCTCTCCCCCTCCCACATGTGCAGTAATCTGAGCTACCAGAGGCTAGAGCTGCAGCAGGAAGATACTGAGACCAAGCTAAAATGGCAGCTGCTGTCTTAAGCAAAAAGAGGGAGCTTCTAGGGCTCTTTACTCAGGTATGGTAAAGCTTTCTGCAGAATAAATATAGCAATAAAATGCCAAAATGCCTTTCCTACTCCCTTAAAAGAAGCAAAAGTGTGATGAAGGGTGGGGATTGTGCAGATCATGGGCAGGATATTGGCATAGAGAGGTGAGGCCAGGCAGGTTAGAGGTGTGGCCATGAATGCACAGGTAATTCTTTTTACAAATCTAGAAACTGGGAGAACAGGACGCAAGCAGAACTAGCTGCAAATTGTATTTATTGACATGATGGACCCCATTTTAGTTCAGGTCCCACTCCACCCCATAATACTGTAAAGCAGGGCCACCACAACACACCACAACAGGAGACTCTGGTGACTGATGGGCTAATAAATGGGGGCCCTGTTAACTTAGTAGTATTGGCCCCACCCCTTGATTACTGCCTTGCTGTAGGAGACTGGCCTTTACAACATTGTTTAAAAAGTAACAACCAGGAGTTTAGCAAATGCTTCTTTCAATAGCAATTTAATTTTACCAATAACTTTTAAATCTCTAAAACAAAATTGTAATATATTCATACTGGAAAGTTGCTTAGAATTATGCTTTATTTTATTAGGCAAAACATTTTTTTGGATTGACATGTCCTATAATGGTGCTACTTTTTTAGCCTTCATCAGAAGTCATTGTACTGTATGGCACAGAATGAAAGCAACCTTTAAACTAATTACAAGTTTATTGTGCTAGTCTACGAATCTATTCCTACAAAGTAAATGAACTCTATGTTGAACAGTTTTACTAGTCTGAAGAACTAATATCGGTAGATCCACTATTGTCACACAGTCACTCAGTTACAAAATTACATAGTAACATACTAATTATATATACTGTAATTCCTGTACATAATGATCTGCAGGAAACTTTTGTGTCTGAGTGAATACATAAAACCATATAACCATTTTTCTCCCTTTAGGTAGAATAGAGGAGGAACATTTTTCATGCAGATTCTATGCACTTCTATAGCTGTTCAACTCTCACTGCAGAGAACTCAAAGTAGACCCCCAGCAAGTAGTGTATAGTTTGGGGGTTGGGCCCCTACATGAGAGGGGCAGGAGCAGTTCAAAACCACAGACCACACAGTCTGTTTCTTGCTAGTTACTTTACTGCCCCGGCTTCATCCGCTTCAACCTTCTCACTTTCAATCAGTAACTCTACACTTGGGGGTGTATTTATTAACACTGAAGACAAACATCAACAGTAATGTTGCCCATACTAATCAATCAGATCTTTGCCTTTATTTTCTAAAGGTGGCCATACACAGCAGATTTTAGCTGAATCCTTTAGACCGATTCAGCAGATTATCTGCCCATGTATGGACACCCCCAACGGGCCTACCTGAGATGTTGATCGAGCAGGTTAGATTTTCCATCAGATTGGGGACCATATTGTATCATAGATGCGGCCGCCTGCCGGCTTAATTTGATTGTTTGTCCCTAGGTTTAGCCTGATATCACCCACCTTAGGTGGGCATATTGGGAGAAGATCCACTCGCTTTACTACCTCCCCAAATGTACTTTAACCTTAACCCTTAGGTGACTGTTCAGACCTAATTGCTGATTGGTTGCAATGAGCAACATCACCAGCGATGTCCATCTCCAATGTTCATAAATACTCCCCGTAGACTTTTAGCGAACTGCAAGTGGTTTCTAAGATTTGACAATTGGAAAAGAAATACTGGGGGTATTTGGGTTAAATTTAGGAGTTTCCAGATTCCTACCTTGATTCATCCAGGAACCATTTAAAGTTAACAGCGAAGTGAAAAATGTTGTGTTGGGTAGCCATTGGGTAAACTTTACAGACCATGCTGAGGTCATAATGGTGCTACCCCAGGTTGCCAAGCACTGAGGAAGCACTATGTCTGGAGTGACAGAGACAAGCTCCTATCTAGTAAATTAGATTGTGGGCACGTGTAACATTTCCTCAAAATGGATATGGTGAAAGCCTAGGGAAATATCAATCTTTTAATTAAAAAAATGCCCATGGAGAGGAAGGGATGAGGGCTGAGACTGCATCCTATTGCACTTTGTCAGCCACTGAGCAGAGTGTAAAAGTTAACAAAATGAGAGTAATACAACCTAGAACCAATGGCAAGGACAGGCTCTTTTATCTCTTAAGTCTTCAAGAATCAGCTAACAACCCTTGATGTGTGCCCACCTCAATAGCAGACAAAAAGCAGTGTAGTGCTCTTTGCTTATAAAGAACAAGACAGTGCTTCCCAGCAACATACTTGGCCAGCACATATAAGCAAACGGCAAACTGAGAAAGTAAGTTGTGTTCACATTAAGGAAGATCAAAGCCACAGATAAGGAGGCATAGCAGGAGAGTTGGAGCAGAGAGGCCTACTTTAGTGCAGTGATCACCAACCAGTAGCTCATGAGTAACATGTTGCTTTTGACGTTGCTTCCATTGGCTTCATGGTAGGTTTATCTTTTTACATTTCTGGCTTGGGAACATTTGGAAGCAGAGAAACACAGTTTCACTTCAAGCAGAGCCTCCTGCAGGCCATGTGGGGCTACCACACTCTTTATTTGGCATCCCCAAAGACATTCTTTCACGACTGTGTGGTTCACCAATGGGGATGCCTACTCTAGTGTATACGAATGTATGCCATTACAGGCATAGGATCTAGATTTAAAAGACAATATCCAGAAAGCTCCAAATTACTGGCATCCCATCTCTCATAGGGACAATTTTAAGCAAATATTTTTTTCTTAAAGGGGGTCTAAAAATATAAATTCACGTGAACTAACACAGGGCACTTCTTTGCGCAATTTTACATTTTTTGTGTTATACAGGCTTCAGCTCAGCAGCTCTATTTGTACATCCAGAGTGTTAGTGGCCATAACTGTCCATGTACTCCCTAGATATTATATATATATATATATATATATATATATATATATATATATATATATATATATATATATATATATATATATATATATATATATATATATATATATAAAATGTATATAATCCTTAGAGTGGAAAAACAATTAATGATTAAATGATAAATTATTTTTTAGTGGATTTAAGGAATATAAATTATGGAACAATATAGCAAAAACAACTAGTGAACAATTAGGACATTATGCGAATGTAATTCTCTATACAGGTACTTGATCCATTATCCGGAAACCCGTTATCCAGAAAGTTCCAAATTACAAGTCCATCTTCCATAGACTCTGTTTTAAGGAAATAATTCACATTTTAAAAAAAATATTTCCTTTTTCCTTCTTATAATAAAACAGTACCTTGTACTTGATCCCAACTAAGATATAGTTAATTTTTATTGGAGCCAAAACAATCCGACAGTATTGGGTTTATTAAATCTTTAAAAGACTTTTTAGTAGCTTTAAGGTATTAACATCCAAATTACAGAAAGATCCCTTATCCGGAAAACCCCAGGTCCCGTGCAGTCTGGATAACAGGTCCTATACCTGTATTACATTATTCATTTACAGTAACTACACAGTTTGTCAAAGGAAGTGGGAAAAATGTGTCTCCTGCTTTGATTTTTTTTTTTCAAGGCTAAAACCTTCTTAAAAATACTTTTTTCCTATTACGATACCAAAATACTACAATGTACTGATTAAAGACTTAATAAAGTGACCAACACTTGATTCTTTCAATCTTAAATTAAATGTTTATCCTAAAATATTTATAGATATTTATTAGATACTTGCAATTGCTGCAAAGCTCTATTAACCACTTGTGATCCCCCAGGGATAACCCAGAAACCATTCTGCTGCTTGAGTGTCAGCACTATTGATCTGAGATATGCAAAGGGTTTAAAGCTGATGGCTGACGGGGAGATTAGTTGTAGTAGAGATTTAACTGCAGATGACTGAATTGTCAGTGGAAAGGCATATGAGACACTTGGGCGACTTTAGAAAACGGAGCAAGGTGTATGCCTTTCCACTGGTGATTAACTTTATTGCTGGCGGAAAGGCATCTTGGGGAGATTAGTCGCCCGCAGTAGCTGATTTTTACCTGCAGATGATTATTCTTCCCATGGGCCATAAGCCCAAGCCTGTAAATGGCTAGGTAGGAATGAATAAAACTCAAGCATTATTAGATTGAAAACAACAAAAATTATATTTTATTTAAACAATGAATCGAAGATGGGTAGAATACAAAAAAAAGTCAACAAAACAGAATTCTCAATTTGTATGGAACATCCATTTGCTTTAATCAAATGCTATGGAAAATCCACGCTCCTGTTCCTTCCTTCGGCTTTCACACTCTTTTGTTACCTGCTCAACCTTCCTCTGAAGAAGAGCTGCGGGGGAAAAAAACAAAACCAGAGTCACAGATATGTCAGCTAAATATCAATTACTATGCTTAAATATGATCCTGCCAATAAATCCTGACAGTAAAACCCAATGTATTACTTGCGAGCATTAGTACCCATAAGCATTTGTCTTACAGGTACCGTGTGGTAAGTGCAATCTAAAGCTATTTGTTCAGTGTCCTTTCCTTTCCTGTACGCACAGACCCATAGAATGACTAAGACCAATGAATACATGCAGTGCCATGAGAACCAAAGAGTACAGGTATGGGACCTGTTATCCAGAATGCTTGGGACCTGGGATTTTCCGGATAAGGGGTCTTTCTGTAACTTGGATCTCCAAGTCTGCTTAAAATCATTTAAACATGAAATAAACCCAATAGGCCTGTTTTGGCTCCAATAAGGATTAATTATATCTTAGTTGGGATCAAGTACAAGGTACTGTTTTATTATTACAGAGAAAAAGGAAATCAATTTTAAAAATTAGAATTATTTACTTATAATGGAGTCTGTGGGAGGTGGCCTTTCCATAATTTGGAACTTTCTGGATAATGGGTTTCCAAATAAGGGATCCCATACCTGTACATGCATTATCATGCAGCAGGACACAAGGAAGCGCACTGCTAGAACATGAGATTTTTTTATTTTATAAAGAGCGTGTGTAGATTTGCTTTCACATGGTAAAATGACTTTATTTCCATTTTGGATCCTTTAGTTACATTTTCATTTTTAAACATATAAAACTTAAAATGGCATATCATACTTTAATAATTATCCTTCATTTTATGGCTTCTCCCACTTATACTGGCAGAGCATGAGTAGCTTCTATATCTAAGCAAATACTCCTCATGCCAATGAACAGATACTTATAAATAATATGGCCGTACTGACTGATCTCTAACTGTCAGCTTGTGCGCCAATCAGGCTGCTCTGCCCTTCAGTTCTCAGATAGCGATGCTAACACATGCATGCTGAATATAGTCACGGATCTGCCCGGTATTTCTTTGCGCAGTGGAGCATTCTGATCACGGATCACAGTTTTATAAGCCAAACCATCCGGCAATGGAACACTTATATCACATATACTTTAGTAGGAAATTGGCGGAAGTATATAAATAGCGGTCATTAAGCCGACTCTCCTTATCTAAATAATAAAGCCTGTAGGCATTCCCTTCAGTGCTGCTCAGTTGTGGTATGTAAATAGCTGTTGTACCTGCCTTTTTTTCTTCCTACAATCTCTATTAATATAAAAATACTCTGGAAACCGAGTGCAGGCAATTCAGAGAATATAAATAAAACATTCATTTCTTATTTACCTTTTACAGCTTGAAAAAAAAACCTGCCGCCTCAAACATTTGTGGCCTTTCACTCAGAGAATAGCAGTGCTTCTATTTCCATCTATTTTTCATGTGTATCAGGATGCTTGTGTACCGGCACTTACAGATGCTTGAAAGGTTGAAAACTGCCCCCTGCAGTACGAGGCTTGTTTGTACATTCATCAGTGCCAGAAGCATGCAGTCTGCCTTTCACACGCACAGCTGCCGCTCACCCCACACATTCCCCCTGACATTCAGCTCCAATGCAACCAATGGAGTAGGTGCGCACATTCAGCCTTCTGCAGCTATATATAGAAGCTTCGGGTCTTTCACAAGTACAAAATGAGACTCTTTGCAAGTGAACATTTCCTTGCAAACATTCCAAATATGACTTATTAATAAACTAGTACTGGTTGTACAATGGGAGAATAGCAACAAATGTCAGCAATCTCCCTCTGTCCCTGAAGTGCAAAGCCCTGATGCATGGCTAACATACACATTTATGGAAATGGAATATTAAAAAACAAATGTTTCCATGAAGGAAACGTCACATAATTTAACTGTATTGCTATCAGCACTGTAATCTTTTGTGTAGGTGCCAGTCTGTGCAAAATATGAGCAAAGGTAAATAATTAGACACATCCTATTGGGTTTACCTTTAAGGAGTTAAGGAATAGTAACACTAAAAAGTTATAGTGTTTGAAATTAATAAAACAAAATGTACTGTTGCCCTTCCCTGGTAACATTAGTGTATTTTCTCCAGAAACGCTACTGTAGTTTATATAAACAAAGCTGCTGTGTAGCCATCGGGGCAGCCATTCAAGCTAAAAAAAAAAAAAAAAGAAAAGACACAGGTTACATAGCAGATAACCGATAAGCTCTGTAGAATATAATGGGCTTTATCTGTTATCTGCTAAGTGACCTGTGCCTTTTCTCCTTTGAATGGCTGCCCCCATGGCTACACAGCACCTTTGTTTGTATAAACTATAGTAGTCTGAGGCAAACCAAGTTGTACCAGTGCATGGCAAGAGTACATTATTTTGTAATTACTTTTATACACTTTCATTTTTTGGTGTTACTGTTCCTTTAGGGCTCTGGCACACGGGGAGATTAGTCGCGACAAATCTCCCTTGTCACGGGCCACTAATCTCCCCGAACTACCATCCCACCGGCGAACATGTAAGTCTCCGGTGGGATGGTACACGCTGCGCAGTTGCCTCGCGAGGCATTTTCGGCGATTTGCTGAAAACGCGCCGCCGCATGTGCCATCCCACCGGCGACTTACATGTTCGCCGGGGGGATGGCAACTCGGGGAGATTAGTAGCCCGCGACAAATCTCCCTGTTCGCAGGCGACTAATCTCCCCGTGTGCCAGAGCCCTTACGTATAGAATGGCCTAACTTTCCAATCAGTCTTCATTTTTAAATGTCTTAATTGCCTTCCAATACTGACTCTTTACAGCTTTCGAATGTGTCTCTCTGACCAAAGGCTATCCTCTATTCATATTCCGGTCTCTCCTCAAACCATTGCCTGACTCCAAGAATAAATTGGACAATAGCAACCAGGCAGCTGCTAAAATTCCAAACTGGAGAGCTGCTGAATAAAAAGCTAAATAATTAAAAAACTGCAAATAATAAGAAAGGAAGACCAATTGCAAGAATAGCACTCTCATACTAAAAGTTAATTTAAAGGTGAAGAACCTTTTTTTTTTCTATTAGTAAAATTACTCTAAACAGCCTCAAGAATTACCTACCTTTGTCCCGGCATTCTGTCTGACCTGGTTCCTCAGTTAGATGTTAATCCTTTCCTTTGCTTCCTTGTGCAGAGTGAAGCCCCGCCCCCACTTCCTGTTCATGTCTCCTGTTCATGTCTCTCATCAAAAAAAAAAAAAAAACCCTGCTAATGCACAGACTGGCTCCTGCTGCCTCCAGGCATGTGCAGAAGGCTCTCCACTCCAACAACAGGTTGTCCAATTGAAGAGAGAACTGAACAGGAAGTGGGGGCGGGGCTTCACTCTGCACAAGGAAGCAAAGGAAAGGATTAACTTCTAACTGAGGAACCAGGTCAGACAGAATGCTGGGAACAAAGGTAATTCTGGAGGCTGTTTAGAGTAATTTTACTGATAGAAAAAAAAAAGGTTTACTTTTTCTTTAATGTGGTAAGGAGGCTTGTTAATTATTCATCTTAATATTCCAAATGGTTTTTTTTTTTTTCTTTTTTACATTGAGATATGAAATCCTCTCCCTGAATCGGATGTAGTGGCAGATAGTTACATAGTTACATAGGGTTGAAAAAAGACCAGTGTCCATCAAGTTCAACCCATCCAAGTAAACCCAGCACACTTAACCCACACCTACCAATCTATACACTCACATACATACACTATATATACAACCACTAGTACTAACTGTAGATATTAGTATCACAATAGCCTTGGATATTCTGATTGATCAAGAACTCATCCAGGCCCCTCTTAAAGGCATTAACAGAATCTGCCATTACCACATCACTAGGAAGGGCATTCCCCAACCTCACTGCCCTCACCGTGAAAAACCCCCTACGCTGCTTCAAATGGAAGCTCCTTTCCTCTAATCTAAAGGGGTGACCTCTGGTGCGCTGATTGTTTTTATGGGAAAAAAGAACATCCCCCAACTGCCTATAATCCCCTCTAATGTACTTGTACAGAGTAATCATGTCCCCTCGCAAGCGCCTCTTTTCCAGAGAAAACAACTCCAACCTCGACAGTCTAACCTCATAGCTTAAATCTTCCATCCCCTTAACCAGTTTAGTTGCACGTCTCTGCACTCTCTCCAGCTCATTAATATCCTTCTTAAGGACTGGAGCCCAAAACTGCACTGCATACTCAAGGTGAGGCCTTACCAGGGACCTATAAAGGGGCAAAATTATGTTCTCATCCCTTGAGTCAATGCCCTTTTTTATACAAGACAGCACTTTATTTGCTTTAGTAGCCACAGAATGACACTGCCTGGAATTAGACAACTTGTTATCAACAAAAACCCCTAGATCCTTCTCCATTAAGGAAACCCCCAACACACTCCCATTCAGTAGATAGTTTGCGTTTATATTATTTCTACCAAAGTGCATAACTTTGCACTTATCAACATTGAACCTCATTTTCCAGTTTGCTGCCCAGTTATCTAATTTTGTCAAATCGCTCTGCAAAGCAGCAGCATCCTGCATGGAACTTATAGTTTTGCACAATTTAGTGTCATCAGCAAAAATAGAAACAGTACTGTCTATGCCCACCTCCAGGTCATTAATAAACAAGTTAAAAAGCAAAGGCCCAAGGACTGACCCCTGAGGTACTCCACTAACCACACTGGTCCAATTAGAAAATATTCCATTTACCACCACTCTTTGTACTCTATCCTTCAGCCAGTTCTCTATCCAATTACAAATATTATGTTCTAGGCCAATATTCCTTAATTTGATCATTATCCTTCTGTGAGGTACTGTATCAAACGCTTTAGCAAAGTCCAAGTAGATGACATCAACTGCCATTCCAGCATCAAGGTTCCTGCTCACCTCCTCATAAAAGGCGACTAAATTAGTCTGGCAAGATCTGTTACGCATAAAACCATGCTGGCACAAACTAATAGTATTGTGAACTGCAATGTATTCAAGTACCCTATCCCTTATTACCCCTTCCAAAAGTTTTCCTACTACTGATGTCAGACTAACAGGCCTATAGTTTTCAGGCTGAGAACGGGATCCCTTTTTAAATATACTGTATTAGATAGCTTCATGTCACTATGTATGTATGGTAGATAATCTCCCCCGGAAGAGAGGGGTTTGTTTACGACTAAACATAGAGTTTCCCTATTTAGTTCAAGAAATAACAATTAGAATTTTTTGTGATTAAGACAATAGGCAAAAAGCATGTTCACTGCAATCTCTATTCATCACAATCACGTTGGATACGGGGTTAAACTGCCCATTTATTTGTATTGGCTATAATAATCATTCCCAAATATAGAATGCGTATGTTGAGCAGAATAATCTACCAGACACGGCTGTGCTACAGCTGCAGGCTGTTGGTACTAAATATTCACATCACATAGTTTATCAGGCTAATCCCAAAGGTCTTTGGTCTAACATGTTCATTTTAAATGAATCCATCTTACTTGGTTGTATTTCATGGATGATGCATTGCAATAATTAGAGGAGATGTTAAAAAATGGGTCATCTTAATTAGACGCGTTTCAAAAAGCAGAAGCAGCTACATTACTGCTGATGCCGCAGGAGCATTTACTTTTTTATTAAAATGAAGAGAGGTTAAGTAAATGAATGATTGATATCATCCAGATGGAGCCAGCGGCACATGAACATGGCAACTCCTGTTCCATCACAGCAGCACCGACACAGAGTTTACCCACAGCATTGTGCAAGCCCTGTTATTAACTACAGGTATGGGACCCGTTATCCAGAATGCTCGGGACCTGGGGTTTTCCGGATAAGGAAAATTTGGATCTCCATACCTTAAGTCTGCTAAAAATCATTTAACTATCGAAGAAACCCAATAGGATTGTTTGGCTTCCAATAAGGATTCATTATATCTTAGTTGGGATCAAGTACAAGGTACTGTTTTATTATTACAGAGAAAAGGGAATCATTTAACCATTAAATAAACCCAATAGGGCTGTTCTGCCCCCAATAAGGGGTAATTATATCTTAGTTGGGATCAAGTACAGGTACTGTTTTATTATTACAGAGAAAATTGAATCATTTAACCATTAAATAAACCCAATAGGGCTGTTCTGCCCCCAATAAGGGGTAATTATATCTTAGTTGGGATCAAGTACAGGTACTGTTTTATTATTACAGAGAAAAGGGAATCATTTAACCATTAAATAAACCCAATAGGGCTGTTCTGCCCCAATAAGGGGTAATTATATCTTAGTTGGGATCAAGTACAGGTACTGTTTTATTATTACAGAGAAAAGGGAATCATTTAACCATTAAATAAACCCAATAGGGCTGTTCTGCCCCCAATAAGGGGTAATTATATCTTAGTTGGGATCAAGTACAGGTACTGTTTTATTATTACAGAGAAAAGGGAATCATTTAACCATGAAATAAACCCAATAGGGCTGTTCTGCCCCCAATAAGGGGTAATTATATCTTAGTTGGGATCAAGTACAAGGTTCTGTTTTATTATTACAGAGAAAAAGGAAATCAGTTTTAAAAATAAGGATTATTTGCTTTTAATGGAGTCTATGGGCGATGGCCTTTCCGTAATTCGGACTTTTTGGATAATAGGTTTCTGAATAAGGAATCCCATACCTGTACCTGAAATAAAAGTGCATTTAATTGGTTGTTATACAAGGGAATGTGATATTTTGTTGAAGTTATTTGCTCTGGACAGAACAGGTTTTGTTCTTTAAAACTCACACTAACAATGATTAAATTGCTAACTAAGCCAAACCTCCTATTGAGCAAGAAAACTGGGTATCAATAAGCACTGTAGCCAACTTTCTGCCAATGATCAATTTCAATTGGCGATAGCCCAACATTCAAATGTTTCTTATCCGTTCAATTTTAGCTTTGCAAAAAAGCCAGTGTTTGGCGTGCAGGTTACCAAGCCTACCACTCCCACTGCTTTCCTAGTAACCTAGTAATTTAAGGTGCAAAAAAAACACATCCATCAAGTTCAACCTATTTTTTTCATGCGAACTCTGCTAGCTACTCCAAAAAGACAGTGAAAAACCCCATCTGAAGCCTCCTCAGAAGGGAAAAGTATTCCCTCCTCTGAGAAGCTAATTGGACCAGCCCAAGGATTAAAGGAACAGTAACACCAAAAAATTAAACAGTTTTAAAGGAAATTAAATATAATGTACTGTTGCCCTGCACTGGTAAAAGTTGTGTGTTTGCTACAGTAACTCTACTATAGTTTATATAAATAAGCTGCTGTGTAGCCCCAGGGGCAGCCATTCAAGCAGGAAAAAAAGGCACAGGTTACATAGCAGATAACGGATAAGCTCTGTAGAATACAATAGTGTTTTTTTCTGTTATCTGCTAAGTGCCTGTGCCTTTTCTCCTTTGAATGGCTGCCCCCATGGCTACACAGCGGCATTTGTTATATAAACCATAGTAGTGTTTCTGAGGCAAACACACCAGTTGTACCAGTGCAGGGCAACAGTACATTATATTAGAATTTATTTATACACTTGAATTTTTTGGTGTTACTGTTCCTTTAACATTGTTTTTCACTTTGTTTTTCACTGTTTTTCCCCAGCCCCTCTGAACCCAAGCACCAGGCAAACAACAGACAGTTCAGCATGTAGGGTCCTTGCGATTGATTAGTGTATTCACATTTCTAATAACTGAATCCCTTTTTATGAAAATTCACACCTTTCCTTCCTGTTACTTCTCCCCCTCCTGTAACAGAGAAGCTGCCCAACAAACATGAATTCCAGATTTTTTTTATATAAAAAAAAAAAGGATCCTGCAAGACTCAGGGTTTAATCAATTCTTAGCGCAATTCTTTCTTGGGGAGACTAACTCTTCAGCCCACAGTCTCCACAATAAAGAGTTACATTGAGAACCGATTAAGCCATGAGTTGTGTGGGCTCCTTTTTCCTGATGAAAGTCTATGCTTGAACTACACCCAGACAACCTCTCTCTCCTATACACAAGTGCCTGCGCTATCTGTATAGTATTTAAACATTAGGTTACTCAACATTCTGCTATTGCTGCAGTCCCTGTAGAAAAAGCTAGTAATGGCATGGCTGAGTGACTTGCTGTTGTTTCACACTCTTTTTCAAAATTTCTTTGCTGGCAGACACATTATTTACCAAATGTAACCTGCTTTGCACTGTAAGGTAATGCTTTGGACTACAAGTTCTTATTATGAATTGCTGGGTGAGTCACATTGTGCCTGTCATGACACACTGCACCTAGTGCTGGGCGGTATACCGGTATATACCGAACACCGGTTTTTTTAAAAAAGATGATAAAAAATTTTAACTTACCGGCATACCGGTGTGGGCGCCTCCTGGCAATTTTTCTTACTATTTCCGGGTTGTGCGCGCTGACGTTACGTGCGCGCTGACGTCACGCGCACGCTGACGTCACGCGCGCAACCCGGAAATAGTAAGAAAAATTGCCAGGAGGCTCTGTGAGCTGTCGGGGGTGCCTGCGGCTGCCTGGTCCGTAAGGTTTATTTATGTGAAGGGGATGGGGGGGTGTTTGGGGTTGGATGGGGGGTTGGATGGGGGGGTGTTTGGGGTTGGGGGGGGGGTGTTTGGGGTGGTCACGTAATCATGCATGGGGAAAAAAAAATACCGTCAAATACCGTGATACCGATATAATAAAAAAAATACCGTGATATAAATTTTTGGTCATACCGCCCAGCACTAACTGCACCAATAGTGAAATTCTGTGGGCCATGCTGTGCCTGTCGTGAAATTCTTAGGCCAACACCGTACCGTCTGTGAAATGCAAGTGGCTCATGCAAAGGTCCATTTACTTTTTTTTTTTTTAGTTGCCCATATGCTTTAAGATCACAAAATGAGTGGATCTTTCGCTGATAAGCTCACTTTAATCACCTTGATCATCTGGCCCAAGGATCAAACGATTGGATGACACTGACATGATATGGGCCATAGGGATAAGGACCACATCAATGCACCAATGCTATCAAGATCTGGCTGATTATCGTCTGGGATAATGGGACGACAAGCTGCCACCTTCAGTGTCCAGACCATTTTAACTATAAATATTGTCCTTCCTTATTTATACCTGTTTATTAAAACTATGAAACAAAATCCATGCTTGGTTATAGGTGACTGCAATTCACTTCAATGGCAGGCGACCCAAGGGGTGACAAAGATTTCTCCACAAGAGCAAACAAGTATTCCATGCACCTCAAGTACAACTGTAAACAAGCTGTGCACGGATACCCACACACAAAATTGCATAAAAGCAAGCCAATAAACTACATGTTTCAAAGAACAAAGTGTTCTATTAAATGCCAGATGTAGTCCTTCTACTTCCTTTTACTTTTTGATAAATAGTGTAAAGCATAGCGCTATTCAATATAAAAGAAAGCTACAGCCTTTCTTTCCTGAGCAATCTATGAAGAACAGTTTCCACACAGCATTTTCAGCTTTGACCCAGAACAGCATCATTACTATTCTGCACAGAACAGATCCGATTTAAAATAAACAAAAATGCTATTATTTTATGGTATGCTAGTTTCCAATACAAACTTTGCGCAAAGCCTCATTCTTCAACTCACCACTGTTCTGATCAATCCACTGTAAAGAGTCCATGTGGGCATTGAGAATCTTGCATATCTGCTGGAGCTGAAGAAATACAAATACAAATGAACACTCCAAAAGTTAAAAGGTGATAATGCTAAGAGAGGCCTGACAGTTATAAAGTAAAAGCAGCCAGCAATGCAGAGTTAGTAATTGGCAAAGATGTGAGTAACCACTGTAAAAAGATAGAAGCATTAGAGCAGGGATTCTCAAACTATGACCCGCGGGCCGGATCCTGACCCCCAGGTTAATTTACCCGGCCACCACTGTGTCCTCACCCCTGGCAGGGGAGAGAATGCAGGAGTCGGCCATAGTTTGTCGGGGGGTGGTGGTCTGGCCGATCAACAGTCTGAGGGACCATGAACTGGCCCCTTGCTTAAGAAGTTTGAGGACCCCTTTGATTAGAGTGATAAAGTATGATCCAAGAAAATGTAATAAGAGATAAATAAGAAACATGAAATCTCTTCCAGAGAAGAAAGAGTACTAACCGGGTTTCCAGCATCCCCTGGCCCAGCTGATGTGTTCAGATGCTCTATAACCTCCTTTAGATCCTGGGCCATGCGCTTCAGCTGGGCATCAATGTTTTCTGCCAGCTTGTACCTGAAAACACACCAAATGTTTCGTAATTTCAGGATTACTCTACAGGTTACATAAACCCAAAGATAGCAAAATGTGTGCAGCAATGTAAAAATGTACCTGCTTGCTAAAGCTTGACAAAAAGAAAAAGAATAAAAAACAGAAAACACACTAAATATATCTAGTTTCACAGAACATCAGTACTGATGATGTGAATTCTGTGACTGCACAGCATAAAAAAAAAATACCTATAGAAAAAGTGAACAAAATCTAAAGAATACAGAGTTAATTTACAGCTAGTGTTCTGATTTATGCTGCAAGTGAATTTAAAGAATTTATACAGGTTATACAGGTATGGTACCCATTATCTAAAATGCTTGGGACCTAGGGCTTTCCGGATAAGGCATCTCCATACCTTAAGTCTATTTAAAAATTATTTAAACATTAAAACCATTAGGATTGCTTTGCCTCCAATTAATTATATCTAAGTTGGGATCAAATACAAGGTACTGTTTTATTATTACAGAGAAAAAGAAAATCAATTTTAAAAATTAGATTTGCTAATAATGTTGGTAACAGATGGCGTTCCTGTAATTCAGAGCTTTCTGGCTTATGGGTTTCCGGATAACAGATCCCATACCTGTACTGGAAAGTTACATACAATTATTTTTTTTATTTCATTATGCAAACCATTATTTTTCGGTTAATATTCATTTTTTTCAGAACTTCCTATCCCTTCCTCGAGTATATAACAGGAATGTAAAAGCATAATTTCATCAAAAAGGTCTTACCTAAGGCACATCACATACACAAACATTATTTCAGAACCGAGAACTTGTTTTAAAATGATTAAGCTACACTTCACTATCCCCCTCTGAGCAGCCTTTCTTCATGCAGAGGATTTAAACGTTGGCAGCACACTCCAGGTTCATATATATATATATATATATGATTTCATGCAGAACCGACAGTTAGGTGAAATAAATTGGGGTGTCCTTCCTTTGCTTAAACAATATATTAGACCAAAGTGTATTTATAAATAACCAACTCAATGACACAACCCTGCATGGAGTGAGTAGTAAAGGGTAACATGAATGATATGCAATTTTTATTCTTGAGGGAAACATTCTGAATATGTATTATTCTTATTTCAGGAAGATATTCACAATTATTTGGCCCTAACCATGCCTTCCCTTTCTCATAACCAAAGCCTACTTGAGTATAATCACAAACCCAGATCTCCTTGTATCTTATACTTCTTAGTTATTACATTATAATACTGGCTCACGTTTTCTCTCTCTCTTCATCTGCATGCTGGAGGTAAATGGTTCCGCTCTGCTCTTTCACAGATTCCTCCAGAGGAGTCAGAAGGTCCTCCAGTTCTTTTTGCTGTGACAAGATGAAGTCCAGTTCCTGATCCAACCTGATAGAAGAGTAGAGAGGGTGAAACAGACCCAATAGCTTCCAAAGAGCAAGCTTAGCATGCAGGTGTACCTGTTTAATCACCATATATTTCTACACAGCCAGACAGAAAATGAAAATACACACAGCAAAAACAAGATTTTACTTTCTATTGAATTGTTTTTGTTTGTGGATTTTACATTACTTTAAACATTGCTTTTTCAATCTGTTCACATACTTGTTCTTGTGCCTGCTGTGAGGAAGATGATTGAACGTGATGGACATACATCTTTTTTTCAATCTAACTTACTATGTTACTATGAAATATACAGAAAATGACAACATATAAAAAGGACTTCCCCTTCCCTATGCAACCATGTCAACTGACTAAGGACAATACCAATACCCAATGATGGACATCTTGATCAGCAAAGGCATAAATCTTTTTAGATGAATCAGCCCCAGGAGC
Organism: Xenopus tropicalis; assembly: GCF_000004195.4. Lineage (NCBI taxonomy): Eukaryota > Metazoa > Chordata > Amphibia > Anura > Pipidae > Xenopus > Xenopus tropicalis. The sequence continues at coordinate 38,701,637 of NC_030684.2, read as the reverse complement.
TTCAGCAAGAGGAGAGCTACTCTGCTGGTATTTAAAGGGTGTCTTGATAGGAAAAAATAAATAGGTGCATTGGAAAGGGGAAGTACTTTTAATATGTTTTAATTTCCTGTACCTTCTTCATGGCAGGGGAGATTAAACCTTTGGTACCCACTGCCACGTGGAAGGAACAGGAAACTACTTTTGCCCACTACAACTTTGGGATTTTTATCTTTACAAAACCCAAACTTTCAGCACTGCTTCTTAAGATGAGGCACCAGAAGTCCCCTATCTAGTTACACCAAGTTTGCATATGCGTTCAAAGATTGACAGGGCTCCAGCATTGATGCAAGTGTTGTTACTGATCCTCCCTCTCCTTTCCTAACATCCCACCCCCTGTCCCCTTTTCACTTTGAATTGCATGGATTGTGATTCCCAACTACTCATGTTTTATATTTCCTACTTTTTTTTTTTTGCTATGAAAAACTCAATCTATTTCTATAAATGAGAACATTAAAAATAGAACCAACTATTATTTAATAGGTTTATGCAATATTGTACATTTAAAACATTTGATTTTCAGCTCAGGTGTGCCTTTCTTACATATATTCAATCAATCAACCAAACATCATTCATCTTGGTCAAATTTTCTATGTTTTTGCCGTTTTACTTCCTACTCATACCTTTTCTGGTCCAGTTTAACTTTTTCCATTTCTCTGTGTAAAGTGGTGATCTGAAATCAGACAAAAAAATAAATAAAAATAAATTCTGCCTGTGAAAACATTATTGCACACACACAAAAACTGTTTACACTAAGCCACACAAGTGTTTTTTTCTCAGATTTCTCACCCGTTCTCCATTCTGCATAAGAGTTCTGTCCCATGCGTTGACCTGAGTTGCTTGTTGCAGAAAGTGTTTTTCTTGATCTTCCAATTCCAAACTCCACTTATTAATCAGATTTTCTAGCTGAGCATAAGTCATTGTTGCAGCAGTACTAAAAAGACAAACCATTATGTGGAAAAACACAAATCAAAATATCAGTCAACCAGAGAAATAAAATTAATGACTGCTATGCTGATAATGGTATCATTTGTGACACCTCTTACCCGACTCCTGCAGCTGCAGCAGAACTGACAACATTAGCCTGAACTGTGGTTCCAGAAAGTGGAGTTCTCATACCAAGAGAGGCTGCTGAAAATAAGGACAGAAGTCTCTAGATGAGAACCAGCAACTATTTTATGCATGAAGAAAGACTTCAACTATACTATAATCTATTTTCCTAAAGAAAAGCCATAGCATTGGACTAAAGATTTGGTTTATTCGGCTGATCAGTCTAATAATTTATTGCGAACAAGTGCCTACAAACATAGGCAGTATCACACATGCAAACTTTTATTTTGCACATAAAACAACCATAACTTCATGCAAAGGAGAGAGGTACCACAGTGCTCCATGGTCACTGAGCTCCTAATGAGTATTGTGCCAGTGCGCTTCCTCAGTATACTGCGTATACAATACACATGACCCACACTGCTTATCTTAATTATTGCTCAAAATGCTCAATATGGCAAAACAGTGTATTGTAGGGCAAGAAAGTGCAAAGCAAGGAAAAAGGATGTAATAGTGCACAATTTCCATTATTTACACACAATTACAATAAGGTGGAAAAGAGCATAGTAAGGCAGAAAATTGCAATATTGCAAAACCCTGCATTACAATCACCAAAAACATCTGTTCTCAAGGCTCTGTTGTTCACTCATATAAGAGTAAACTTAAAATTACATTATGATCCCGTGAAAAAAGTGTTTAACACAGAACTACAGAAATTATTGCTATGCTAAACTTCCCACTTTATACTTACTGCTGGTAGGCAATGTTCCTGTTGGTGCAGCACTGCTTGGCAAAATCTTCATTCCAAAACCCGTGCCTGCTGTAGTCGAACTCACTAATAAGAGATATGCATCTCACTTTACTGAATACAAAGCTATGCACTGAGGCCCTTGGCATAAGCAGGAATCAGATTAAAAGAAACACAAAGGATCACAAGTATGACAAAAAATAAACTATATAGCTAGCAGATTAGGGCATCTCTTAACAAAAATAAGTAAAATAGTTTATGGGAAAGCTCTTTTTCAAATAACTATCCACACAGAAGATAGTGTAAAACACAAAAAACAGACATGAGTAGGGAGAAACTGCCTACTTTTTAACCATAACTCATAATGAGAAAGTGCTTATGAAGTAGCCCTAATTTGTCTCTTTTTTAACACTTACCACACTTTAATAGACCACACAAAAATAACATAAAAAACAACTTCTGTTGTATTTTAACCAGCAGCTCACAAAAAAACTGGTGAATCACGTTGGTAACTCAGTACTGATTATTTATATTGAACAGTACTATGTTTAAAAATGAAAATGAGAACTTACATGACAGTCCACTTGCTGCTGCTGTTGTTGTTGTCGTCACAACAGCTGCAGCAGTTGAAGTAGCCAAAGAAGAGAAGAGAGAGGGCCCAGATGTCCCCAGAAGGGAAGAAAGGGAAGGTGTGGCTGTTGTGGCGGTTCCTGTGGATACCATTGCTGTATCAATTTAAACATAAGAGTTACAACTGTTATATAAAAGGCAAAACTTAGAAGAAAGTACATTTTACAGAAAAAAAATAAATGTAAAACTTCAAAAGAGAAGAAAAGGCATTTTATTGCCAATAGATTAGTCAGAATGCTATATTTATTCTGCAGAATGCTTTACCATACCTAAGTAAACAGCTATAAAAGCTCTCTCTGCTTGTTTAAGACAGCAGCAGCCATTTTAACTTGGTCTGACTTCACTTCTGTACCTGCACACTGCTCCTGGAACAGCTCTAAGCTCAGATTACACAGCAAAGAAAGGAGGGGGAGAAGGAGAAGGGAGGGAGGAACAAACTGATTTTTCTGAGAGCAGGAAGTCTGACACAGAAGACCATATATTATATATATATATAATATATATATATATATATAAAAAAAGAAATGTGGTGTTTCGTTTCACTGAAGACCCAAAGCACCAGTTCTGTAAGTGGTTATGGCTGTATTTACATAGCCCTTTCGGACAAAACTTACTTAACACTCACTTTAACAGTTAGTTTACCTAAAAAATAACTTTTAGTATGGTGTAGATAATGGAATTCTAAGACACTATGAAGTTAGTCTTCATTTTCAATTAAACACATTTTCAAGACAACAAGGAAAGACAGTTAGTGATACACAATTGTCATTCTGGTGTGCTTAACCCCACCCCACCTCTTTTAAAGATATCTTTACTGTATAAACAGTCTCATTCTATATTGCTGCAACATTGGAACATGGTTTACACAGTGACCTATTTTACTATCTTTGGGGAGTTGATCTCAGCAGAGATGAGGAATTTAGGGAGGACGTTTTAAGCACACTAGGATTTGAATTCTGTATAGCCTTACCTGATAGTTTGGGGCTTTACCTATAAGGGTAACTTAACTGCCATTTTGTTTACAAAACTCAAGAATATAAGGTTACTTGGGTTTTATTTTTTGTAAGTATTTTAATAGTTACAGAAAATAAATAAACACAAATATGCATATACCTGAAGATAAGACCTATGTGTAAAATAACCTTTTTGAATTAAGACAGAGCTAAAAGGTCAATGTGAAACTGCCAGTGGGCAGTAGTTACCTGCAGATGGGTCTGCTGGTTTGCCCAATGATGTAAGGCTAAGCCCAGGTGTTGGTGCTACCGACTGCGAGGCAGCTGGAGTAGAAGCAGTGGAAGGAACAGCAGACTGAGTCGATGACAATAAACCAAAGTTCAAACCAGGGGCTGCTATTGAGAAGAACACATAGGGAAAATGGTGATCCTCAAAGAAATGAATTAATAGGGTACAAAGATTGGGAAGAAGAGAAAGGCGACAATAAAAAATAGGTAAACCATTGTACCTAAACCCGATTACTTTCAATGTGTAAGACATATAAGAGAAAGGTGAGTTCTCACCTTGTGGCTGGGTTCCAAAGCTAAAGGTACTGGCAGGCTGAGATGTGGTTATTGGTGCTGCAGCTGTTGAAACTGCTGCTGCAAAGGTGATGCCCGTGGGAGCTGCAGGTTGTGCAAAGGCATTTGTAGCTGTAGAACCAACTCCACCAGCAAATGCGAAGCCCCCAACACTGGTGGTAGATGGTTGTGTCTGTACTGGTGCATTTCCAAATGAGAAACCTCCCAAGGGTTGGGATGTTTGAGCGGTGGCAGCAGCAGGCTGATTTCCTAATCCTAAATTCAGTTTGGGCGTGTTTGCACTGTAGAGATAAAGAATCATCCCTTTAACAGAGTCAGATTAATAGATATGAAGTACTTAATACCTCTGACATCAGAAATCATCATGAAAGCTAAGAAAGGTGATACCACTTGAAAAACAAACAAACAATGTGTTGCTGCCTACATGTAAACAGATAATGATTTCACATATAAAACTGATTAAAGACAAACTTTATATACCAATATTATGTTTACTTTAATACAGTTTTGAAAAAATGTCTTCTTTTCTTACCCAAAGGTAAGACCACCTGAGGCAGGTGCTGGAGTAGATGTTACTTGTGCACCAAAGCTGAACCCAGATGTTGGTGCTGCAGAAGAGGCTGGAGTGGAGAAAGAAAAAAGTCCAGTTGCTTGGCCTGTGGTGGAAGCAGGAGTCTGTGTGGCTGTGCCGAAATTGAAACCACCAGAAGGGGCTGCAGTTGTTGCACCAAAGGAAAAGCCAGTTGTAGCAGTTGTAGTATTGGTTTTTGGTGTCCCAAAGCTAAATCCTCCAGCAGAGGCAGCACCAAAGTTTAAGCCACTCATAGTGGTCAATTCTGTGGAAGAAAATAAGTGCAGATTTATTTAAACTTTTTGTGGATAAAAGAGACACTAAAGTGACATTTAAATCCTGTTCTAAAGCTCTGGGGGCTAGACAGTACTTTTCTAAAGCAGGAAAAAAAAGAACCTAGTTAAAAAATTAAGCTTTAGTAAAGGTGGCCATACACTGTAAAATAGTTTGCATATTTGGAGAAGATCCAACCTAAAGCCAAACAACTAAACTTAAACGGTGGGCAAAAGTGACATCGGACTGAGGACCATATCTACAAGGCACTGTGGTACCTGATCCAACGGAAAATGAAACATGCCCAATTGGGATCTAGCCAATTTCGGAGCAGATGTTGGTCGGGCAGGGCCATCGGGGGTGCCCATGCACGGGCAGATATGCTGCTGAATCTGTCTGAAGGTCCCGTATCTGCAGCAGAAATCTGCCCAGTGTATGGTCACCTGTGGAACATATTGGCATTTTATAATTATGTGGTGTTGTTAATAATAATAATAATAATAATAAAAATAATATAGGCAGAATTTCCATTGCTTGAACCTATAGGAAATAACTTGCTGGTGATGATTTTACTCATTCCCATCCAGACTGGCAAACTGGTCTCAGTAAAACAACAAGATTTTGAGTATTAAATCCCCATAGGATTCAATTAAACTTGGAAAGTTTGACTACAGTACAAAATTCCATAGCTTTGTATGTATGTCTTTATTTATAATGAACACAGCGCTGTACAGTGGAACAATGCATTAACAGAACAAACAAGGGGTCATTACAATAATAAATACTAAGTACGATCATAAATACAAATAAAAAACTAAGTACAGTTGCATTAAAGACTCCACAGAGTTAAGTGTCAAAGAGACAAGAGGGTGGAGGTTCCTGTCCCCTTGAGCTTACAATCTAAATGGAAGGGTAACTGACAGGCACAAATAGGAAGGTATTTAGTACTGCAGGTCACAGTGGGTGATATTACAATATGTGTGGCAAACATTACAAGATCTGGCTACTGGTTTGCCATTCTCAAGATGGCATTCTAACAGCAGAAATGCGTAAGGGAGTGATAATCTGATTCCCTAACATTTGTAATATTGCTTTATAAACCGTCTCTATTGGGAAATACAGATGTTTAATCAGTCACGCTAAAATAACCAGTCTAGGGTTGGGCAATCTGAGGCTACTAAGTCTGACTGGTGACAACTGCGTTGTTCACTATCAAAACACGAAAGCCATGCTGCTAAGCACTCCTCAGCCGTATACACAGCTACTAATGATAACACAAGTTATTTTTTAGAACCAAGTGTTACATATAAATACCCCATGCCTAAAACCTGTCTTACTATGAGAAAGTGAATGAAAACAACTGCAATCATACCTTTACTCTTCTCTCAGCACTCCTGCTTGGCACTTCCGGGGGAGCGGGAAACCAAATCATACAGAGCCCACTGACAAGCTGGAACGCACGCATGGCGCAGGCGCACTGTCATGACGTATTTCCGAGGGGCTTTTACTCAGGCGACTTGTGCGAACAACTAAACCTAGAGGCGGAGCGACTGTGTTTCCATGGAAACCGAAGTATCAATTCTAAAAAGAACTGGAGTACAACTACAAACTAAGCAAGTATGCGTCTTTCTGACTTATAAATAGCAATTTGAAGGGGTTTTCGTTTATTTATTCTGTTAATACAGATTATATCTTTATAATGTTGTTGTGTGCCTAATTCTGGGCAACAATGTGGGAGCATGAAGAGCTTCTTAATCAGTAGTTTGGGACTTAAATATTGGGTTTGGGGTGGGTCAGTATTATGTTCATTAAAGAAAGAGGCAAAAAATGTATATAGTTTACAAAAGTTATATGGGAGGATAAATAGAACTGAAAAAGTGCTTATAAAACTAATGCCAAAGCATGATCATGGATTGTTTTATCATTAAAGTGCATCATTGCGGTAATATGTTAGTTTGTTTTCTGGCCGTAGTTTGAATATGGAACTCTCACTGGGTGAGTTTACATCTGCTGGGTCATTGGATGCCTTGTGTTCCCTGCTCAACCCTTCCGTAGAAGAGGATGAAGGTGACTGTAGGGTAAGTTATTCATTATTCTTTATATAGTGTCAACATATTCTATTCTGCAAATCTTTACAGAGATTATACAGGTATGGGACCCGTTATCCAGAATGCTCGGGACCTGGAGTTTTCCTGATAAAGGATCTTTCCGAAATTCGGATCTGCTACCTGCTAGTGTGCTAATAAAATTATTTAAACAGTAATTAAACCCAGTAGAATTGTTTTGCCTCCAATAAGTATTAATTATATCTTAGTTGGGATCAAGTACAAGGTTCTGTTTTATTATTAGAGAGAAAAAGGAAATCATTTTTAAAAATGTGAATTATTTGATTAAAATGGAGTCTAAGGGAGATGGCCTTTCCGTAATTTGGAACTTTCTGGATAATGGGTTTCCGGATAAGGGGTCCGATACCTATACATCATTCACATCAGTCCTTGCCCCAGTCGAGTTTATAGTCTAAGGTACTTATCACATTCACATAAACTATGGAAAGTTTAATCAGGATCCACTTTTTCTGATTGTATGTTTTTGGAATGTCTAAGGAAACTGAAGTGCCTGGAAAAAACCCATGCAGATTGCCCAGGGGCAGAAATTGAGCCTAGAATCCAAGTGCTGCAAGACAGCAGTGCAAACCATTGCACCACTGTGTTGTAAGTTAGTAGACTGCACTGAGCAGTCTTGTCTTTTTCCATGTAGTGGACCACTTATCTAATATGGCTCATGGAAATTTAAGGCATTTGCTTTGTATTGAAAAAGCCCTAAATAGCTCCAAAAATCTAAAAATCTAATTTTAGTGTAATTGTGAATTGGGTACATTTGCTAATTTTCTCATCCTGTTTTCCATGCACTCTTCCCCTTCGTCATTTTGTCTAATAGATTTCAGATCATTAACAATGTGTTCATATTGACTAGAAATGGAGAAAGCATCTGACAAATGGCATGAACTGTGGCTTCTTTCCTTTGAAATTAGCACTGTGCCATTATCAGCAGATGAACATTGTAGGAGTGTGCATGAGGTAAATATGAAAATATTAACTTATATAGGGCACTCTCTTGTGATAAATCATATTATTGCACTTAAAAAAGTATGGAAAGATAGACTTCTGATCAGGGTGTCAGCATCCAGGAATTTCATATCTGGTCTCCCACATTGCCTATATATTTTTGTAAAATACAGATGCCAAAGTGTACTCCCAAGTGAATAAAACCCAGTAATTTAATTGCTATTTCTGCAGCATCCTTGGGGAAGTCCCAAACTTGGTAAACCATATATTTCTGGGAAGGGGTTTTAAATAACCTCTCTTCATTGTTTATATGCCCCAAACAACATGGTGGATCCGCTTCTTAACAAAGGGCAGAACCAGCTAACTTTTCAGGTCTCAGCTGCCCAAGAGGGGAAACCGATGGTAGGACATACCAACCCTCCTCACCACTGGACAAAACCACGCTAAAACTGGGACACTTGGGATTTTTCACAGTCTCACCTTACATGTTCTTTACAGGGTCCATTAGCAGCATGTGTTGGGCCAGGAGATATTGGACCTGCAAGGAGCCATGAGCCAGGTGGGGATAGTAATTGCCTAAAAATGGCATATTACATGAATGCAATTCATTACTATATAGTCATTTGGGAAGTCAAACAAATGGAAATATAAACCAAATTGTTGGAAACCTCCACCCTTTCATTTTGAAGATGGAGAGTCTTTTTACAAACAGGCGCTTCACATTGCATTTACTCCCATATATATTGATTATTACATTTTATTTGGAATGTTCTGGCTTGACCTAAGTAGGATAAAACTTAAACTTGTTCAGCTTTAAATTAACTTTTAGTATGATGTAGACAGTGATATTCTGAGACAATTTGTGACTGGTTTACATTTTTTAATTTTTGTGGTTTTTCAGTTATTTAGATTTTTGATCAGCAGCTCTCCAGCTTAGAATTTAAGCAGCTATCTGGTTGCTAGGGTTTTATTTACCTGAGCAACCAGGCAGTGGTTTAAATGAGAGACTAGAATATGAATAAGAGAAGGACTGAATAGAAAGATAAAGAATAAGAAGTAACAATACCAATAACATTGTAACCTCACAAAGGACATATTTTTTAACTGCTGGAAAACTAAAAAGGTGAAGTGGGCACTAAATAATTTGAAAACTATAAAAAAATAAATAATGAAGACTAATTGCAAAGTTGTTGTGGAAAAGGACATTCTATAACATACTAAAGGTTAAATACTCCATTAAGTTATCTCATTACAGTTTGTGAGATATTTAATTCCTCACCCTAAAGCTAACTATTCATATGCTAGGTCCTCTATGAAACAAAAAATGGGATACTAAGAAAGTTCTTTCACTGTCAGTTTCAGAAATGGGCAGAGACAGGAGGAATATCTGGGATGAATCAGAAGTCACAGAGGGTGCAGAATTTGAAGACACACTGGATCTGAGAGAACAGCCAGAGTAAGTTCTATTGCTAAAGGTTTCTAAAATTGTTAGGATTATTGTATCTCCGTTTAATGCCTAGTGTGATTCCACTTCTGTAACTGACCATATCCCCTCAACCATTTGAAGCCTTATTTTTTCCCTTCAGTGGTGAACAAATTGGCTACAAGCACTATACTTCATAAGCGAATATAAAAACTGACATGAACTATGAAAAGCAACTATGTTTCTGCAACTTTTGAGTGCAAAGGTCCTGACCAGAATTGAGTTCCTGTCCCCATTGTGTAATTATATTGAACCTCCACAAGTCCTAGTTTACTCCTTTGTTTACTCCTTTGCAGGTATGAAATATTATTTAAGCAGCAAGTTGGAACAGAGGATATGTTTTTGGGAATGTCGGGAAAGGATACATCAACAGCCTGTTGTGAGCAAATGGTGGTAAGAAGGAAAAATAGTTATTTCCATGTATTCTGTGCAATTAAACTCTGTGCAGGAGTTTCTAAACTTCACTGTCTTTAGCATATAAAAAGCACATGCACATATGTGAACGGGTCTGGCCCCTCTGGATAGATGAACACCTCCCCTCCCTACCAACTAAAACTGTGCCGACTACACCAAAGCCCCCCCCACCAAATCCTTAACCCTCCCCCTTCTTCTCCCCCTAAAGGAAAAACAACAGTAGACACTAAAATAAGGGAAAGTTGGTTTATTAGTTTATTTGAAAAGGTTGTCATCCTATGAAGATAATGTGAAGGTACATGATCTCACTGGAACTTGATGTACAGCTAAATTAATTACATTGTATTGGTGCTCTCCCCGACATTGCCAAAAATGACAACTATGGTTTGTTGTTACTTTACATTTGTGTTTTGTTGGGTGTTAAATTTAAACTTCAATTGTATCTGTACCTTTTCATCTCTCCATGGGCACACTGCAGGGCTGCCCCCTTTTGTTTGATCATGCAAAGGAACCTCTAGCAACTTTTGTAAATCAGTAATAAGGAAATAATGGAAATATTTGCTATGTATGCGGATGATACACTACTATTTTTCAGAAACCCATATCCATCCTTAACCAATGCTTTAGAAACAATCAATGGTTACACAACATTTTCAGGCCTTAGGCTTAATTGGTACAAAGCCATAATATGATATGTTTACCACAGATCAATCTCTAATGCTCACCACCCTAAACTAGGTCAATTCATTCATATATTTATATGGTGTATAGCACACAATTGCCACATTCAGAGAACATCCAATCATTTGGAAGACTATGTGCATACCCTTGGGTTACTAAAACCCCTCTTTTACAATTCTACAGACTTCTCAGCACCCCCTTAAATCTCCAAACTATATGTGAAACGGTCATCTGATATCCCTTTGTAACTTCAGATATATGGGTGGATGTGCTAGAAGCAGTTTGTGGCTCACTAATAAGTGTATGGGACAAAGTGTTGCAGTTTTGATACCTAGCGAATGGCTGGCCAAATATCTCTCTGTTTAGAAGCAGATGAGTTTTGTTACTCTACTGCTGTGATGATGCTTCAAATCTCCATTACATTTACACCCACTTTCTTCTTTCCCCAGATGCACTCTTACTTTTTTTCTTCTTGCTTTTTTGTGTAATTGTTTTATGACTTTATTAGTTATTGTTATCTTGTTAACCACTATTTGTTAATGGCACTCAAACATAAACATGTGTTTGCAGCATCTACACAAATACTGAGGCTACCGCATGGCGATATAGCTTGTACCAGTACTCTTCCCTACAATTGTATATGAAAATATATGCGAATTGGCTCTGACTTGTTGTCTAACCTCTTTTATATATTACTGCTGTTCATGTACTCCTGTACTGAAAAATGATTCAATAAAAAAAACACACAAAGTGCAAGTAAGGGTGCAGCTCGGTCACGAGAACTCTCCTTGTCTCTCTGCCAAAAGGCCCACAATGAACAGAGCCTTTGGATGCATCTTTGTCAGAGGAAGAGGGTGGCCTGCAGGGGGCAAGGGTCTTCACTGCAAGGCTTAGGGGGTCCTTTTATCCCCCACCCTCCAGCCAGAAGTCCCACCAACTGGTGCCCACAGCGGGAGCCAGATTTTGCAGGCGAAGAAGCCTGATAGCTGCACATTCCCCTCTCCCAAATCCATGCAGAATCCTACTAGAATTATTGCACCAGACCAAAATAAAAAGACAAAAAAGGTGCAGGCACACAGGTGGAGATTAAAATAAACAAACATCATTAAAAAGTGGCTGTGTGCAGCCCCAGTCTATCAGCCAGATTTAAATTCTCATGTCATGTTGCAAGAAGGCTAGAGTAAAGTGCATAGTGCTGCTAAAGTGCCAGAGTAAAGTGGGCCGACTTCCTTGGTACAACCCTGCTGCATTACACTTGCCAAATAGGCTATAGTTATGTTATAAAAGTCTATGCAAATGGCAAATTGTATTTTCAAATTAAAAACCATTGCATGTGACAGGCCTGCACTAACTTATTATTTTATTCTAGATTCGAATCCAGCTGCCTGAAATAAAGGCTTCTGAGGTGTCGCTTGATGTTAAGAAAACATTTCTAAATCTGCGCACTCCCAAACAGTAGGTTTTTCAGATTATAGAGAAATTAGAAAAATTATGCACAAGTTCACATTTGAAAATAAGATTCTTATGGGGTTATGTAATTAAAGGCACTAGGTTAACCCAGGAGCAGTAACCCATAGCAGCCAATCAGCAGCATTTACTGGTCACCTGTTTAAAAGCAAAGATCTTATTGGTTGCTATGGGTTACTGCTCCTGGGCAAACATAGTACCTTTAATTTCTTTATTATTTTATTTAAACTGTCCTCCATTCAGAGTTAATAGCAATTGCCACCGAGCAACCAGTACTGTCAAGTGACAAGTGCATATTGCTCTAAAATTTAGTACCATTCATTTTCCAGCATTAAGTACTTGTAATTTCATAGGTAAAGGCCAAAATGCTTGGGGGGGCAACCTTTCACAAGCCCTCTGTCATTACCATAAACGTGATATGCGTGTGTCAGTGAATGTTCCAAATACTTAACTATCATGCATTAATGTCCTTAAGCATTGCTGCTTTTCTTTACTGTGCCAGGAACTGAAGGACCCAACCAGTGGGCCATGATATGTTGGGTTACTCTTGATTCTTTCTGTCTTTTCTTTCTCCCCAGCAAACTTGCACTTCATCTTCCATATCCTGTCGATTCTGACAATGGAAAAGCCAAGTTTGTGTCAGATACAGAATCGCTGGAAGTGACTCTCACTATGACTCGAGAACTGGATTTCATCAACTTCCGTTAGAAATGGACAGAAATGCACATTTGGGAAACTGAAGAGTCTGTGTTGCAAAATACATGACCCATATTAAGCTCTGTTTTTCTAAAAATACATATAAATTATTTATTAAATGCAACTTGGTTTGATAGTTTCATGTAGTTTGTTCTTACTGATACTAATCTTTAGGGTGCACTTTTTACTATGCTGTGTTTAAAAGGAATGCAAATATAGTTTTAGCATCGAATATTCCTTTTCTTCTGGAAAGAATATGGAAATAATTCCCAGTATTGCTGACTTTAAAAAATAGCATATATGAGGGGAAAAGTCCTATTACACTTTTCAGATGCAAACATTTATTAAGTGACTTTTTTAAACTTTTACATACTGTCAAACGTAGACTCTGTAATGCCAACAAAAATTCTGCTTCTGCGCTTATTTACTGGCAGTATGTAGCAGGATAGTCAAAAGGCCCTGGCATCAACTTTGCCACTGTACTCTTTTGTAAGGATGAATTATTAACTAACATAGTATACTTTTGTTCTGTGGATTGGGTGGGACTTGGTGTTGAACTCCACTTGGCTGCAACAAAATGTAAATTGCACTTGTTTAGAGATTTCATTTTATTATTTATATGACAAGGATTTACACTTGCTGTATTAAGTACTGCAATCAAGTTTTAGGAAAGGCATTTTATTTAAGGCATTTCTGGTTTCTAAACTACAACCACCAGGAGCATTATCAAATCAAGGCTATATGCACCTACATACTGTATGACGGGTCTGTGTTTATCAGATCCAGATAATTGATCCCATAATTGCAAATTTATAATTAATCAGTAAGTGCATCTGAAACCCTTACCAGAGCTAAGGGTCTGCATTTTGTGCTTCTAGGAATAATATTCCCACAATTCTATTGCGGATCCAGCTACATTAGTAGGTGCACAATGGTGTGCAGATTGTTAAGGAAAATACAATACCTATGCAAGTAATTCATATTGCAATTACAATATATTTTATTATTCTTTATAGATTTCAGGCTTATTATGCAGAGCTTTGAAGAGATTATTCATCATTTACAAAAAGCCTGGTCCCTGTGGAGTTTACAAGAAGTGCTTAATTATCAGATATGGTAATCTGTATGCTTTTAACATTAAATTACAATACTGCAGGAGTATAACACATAGTTGAAAGAAATGTGGAAAAATGGGAGCAATATAGAAACTTCATATGTGCAGCTGATGCCATGTCTTCAGTGATGATGCCATATCTTCAATAAACTTTGATTTTCAAGCAATATTATGTTTGGAGTGCCTGCCAACATGTAATAAAAGGCACTTTGTCCAGTAGCAGTTTCCTATAGCAACCAATAAAATGTTTGCTTTTAAAGGAGAAATAAAGTAAAAGTCACTTGGGGGCGCCAAAATGTTAGGCACCCCCAAGTGACTTTAGCCGCCTACCTTTTACCCCGGGCTGGTGCTCCTGTTCGCAGAAAACAGCACCAGCCCGGGGTAGCATCGATCGCTTCCTCCTTTGTTATTCGCTGTGCGCGCATGCACAGTAGAGTGAAAAGCCGAACTTAAACATCAAAGTCGGCTTTTCACTCTACCGCACATGCGCCAACCGCTGGCATTTCAGCCAACGGAAGCAGGAAGGAGGAAGCAATCCGCTCCAGGTACCCGGGCTGGTGCTGTTTTCTGCGAACAGGGGCACCAGCCCGGGGTACAAGGTAAGCAGTTAAAGTCACTTGGGGGTGCCTAACATTTTGGCACCCCCAAGTGACTTTGCCTTTCCTTCTCCTTTAAACAGGTGACCAGTAAAGTCTACCTACTGATTGGTCGCTGTGGGTTACTGCTCTTGGGCAAACGTAGTGCCTTTTATTACATAACCCCATGTACTTTTTGATATTTTACAGTGTTCCTGAATGAGGTATGAGAATTCTCCTTGTGTCGGAGTATGCCTTTGTGTGGAGTCAGGTGCTTTGTTGCTGTGCCACAATATATGCATGCACAGTTCTTAAGTCAGTATCCAGGGTAATGAGACTTTGCTAAAACAGTGTAGCCTCCAAAACTCTCTTAATTAGCAATTAGTTTGGTCCCCTGATACCTGCGAGAGCAATTACAAAGCAGGTACAGACATGTGACGTTCAAAACCTCAGATAAAATGTGCAGAACTGATTTGCAGCCTTAAAGAAAAGTAAACCTTTTTTTCCCTATCTTTAAACTTACTCTAAACAACCCCCAGAATAACATACCTTAGTCCCTGCATTCAGTCTGATCTGTTTTCTAATTTATAAATTGTAATCTCCAGCTCCTTTCCTCTTCTTCCTGGTACAGCATGAAGCCCCGCCCCCTCTTCCTGTTCAGCTCTTCTTAAACAGAGAAAATGAAGCAACCCTGTGTTTGATTGTTGTATGGTAGATAATTAAATAGCTTTTATTAAGGCCCCAAAATTTACCCTTTTTGGTGACTGTTTCCTAAGTCCTTATTCAGGACTATTATCTGTGTGTGTGCTTGTAATTATATACCTCACAAAAACCAAACATGGAGTAGCTTCAGATTCCCTGCTTGCTCTGTTTAGCTCAATAAATAAAAAACACAGATTTTTCATGATTAAAATAAAATGAAAAATAGAAAAAGTATATTCGGTACAAGCCCTATGCATTGCACTCAGGGGGTATGTTGCTCCTTTAAAGACAAGGTGCTTGTTTAATGAGAGCAAAGAGCAGAGCACCAGATGGCACAGATGAGCCGTTTCCTTAGGACAGAGTCCTGTTGTGGTCTCCTGTTTGACTTGCGCATGCAATTTAGGGAGCCATGCTATCATTCATGGATTAATATTTCCCATCAGGAATATCCTTGGAAGTACCAAGAAAAATAGTTTTATAAACTTATTTTGCCAGTTGCCAACTTGTATCCTATTATTTATTTTTTACACCATCCATCACTATTTCTGAAATTGCCAGGCAAGATTCATTACAATGTGAAAAGTGGTTTTATATATATATATATATATATATATATATATATATATATATATATATAGTTCACCATTTAAATAAATAGAACCTTTTATTTTGCACATAAGACCTGTGAGAGCGGCTTCTTCGTGTTCAACTTCTGTTTTCTGTTTTGATGACTGCACCCAGGCAATTTTAGTGATCTACACGTGAGTGCCAGTGGTTCCTAACTTTTATATATATACATGTGCATAAAATGTGCATCAGTGGCATAACTTCAGGGGCCTGGGCCCCACAGACCCAATGCACATACGCTCACCAGGGTTTGCTCCACTGAGGCACATTTTCCCAGTTTTATTTTATGAGCCCCACTATGTCAGCATTGATCGGAAGTATATCACATTTAGCTAGCTGTAACACCATGCAGAGTTGCTTTAATTTCTGAGCAGTTCAGTGTATGGCATAGCCTGCTCCTGATCAGTCCATGAGTGATAGGACCCCAAATTATTTTTAGAATTATTTTGCAGAATGATAGCAGGTGAAGCCCAAAGTGATTAGAGAACCTTTGCATTTGTTATGAACACAGCAGGTAGCATGCAAACCAAAATACTTTGCACACATTGATGGTTTGTTGGCATGGGTTATAATCTTTATTGATTCTAATATTTATTTACCTGTAAATTCTTGCATTCCCCAGTAATATCTGCTGCTGTGATGGGCATTATCATCTTCTTAGAGTTCTTGCCAAGTGCACCAGGCACTAAAGTCTTTGGCATCTTGTCGGCTTCTACTACTTCTGTACATAATGTCTTTCCTGTACATAATATCAGTATGTAGTGCAGTAAAGCAACACTACAGTTACCACTTTCAAGAAACAGTTATATTCAGGATGGGCAACCAAGTTATAAGAATGCATTTTCATGTCCAAGTTGGGGTTCTTTTCACTAAAAAATTTGACTGGCCAAAAGCAACCAGTGAGCAATTAGCCTGTTCAGGAGGAAATGCTTAAATAGGTTAAGCTAACTAATAAGTTAGGGCAATCATATGTGTGCTTTATGCAACTATGAAAATTTTAACCAGCCAGGTTTGCAGTGTGGTCCACACCACATATCCTCTCATATACTGTATCTTCTGAAGCTGCTAAATTAACAACTTAAACACTGGATCGGGAGATGCGGTTACATAAGCTTGCACAGGGATCTGCTAAGGTGACCAGTTAGTGTTCCCATTAATGACTGATATTTTATGCTAAATTAAGAGAAAAAAATAGTAGGGTTTGATGGTTAGCACTGTAAAAAAGGAATCAAGGCTCAAATAGAGGTAGTGTGTTTGACCCTTTAGCCCCCAGTAGTGGGTTTGTAAATATTTATGTTGAATAGATTTACACATTATATTAGTTCTGGCTATATATCTGTCTTTCTTTGTTATAAGTGGACTAAATATATAAGTTCTTCAGAAGGTTTGGTGGATTTTTAGAATATTAAAGAGTTATTGTTGAATGTTTAAGACAATTTCTATGTTGGAATTGAAAGATGCATGTGTCTGTTTAAATTGACATCTCTAACATTTCCCCTCATCTGCACTTTCCTGACCATCTGAGGAGACCTCGCCTCCATGAATATCTCTAAGCTTTAATTCTAACAGAGTGACCCTCTGTTTGAGAGTCTGTTGTGCATTACTGTACTCTCTTAGCAATCGAGCAAAGCGGGTGTGTAAAATATCTAGGTTGGACTCTACAAGTTCCAGCCTCTCCTCAGATGATTTTCCTTTGACTGAAATTTTCTCCTTCGTCTCATCCAGTAGACCCTCTTTAATGAGGATTTCCCTGCCTCTTTCCTCCAGGATTTTTTTGGCATCAGGGTATTCCACCAATGCCTCCATCAGATCGTCCTTGGAAAGGCAAAATAGATCAGAATAGCCAATGCTACGGATACTGGCTGTTCTTCTGTTTCCCATTTTACTTCCTTCAATATTGAGGATACTGATCTCTCCAAAACAACTTCCCGAAGTCAAAACAGCATAATGAGTAATGCCATCCTCTCCCACTACAGCCAGCTTTCCTTCCTTAATGATGTACATCTCCCGGCCAATGTCCCCTTTCCGACAGATATAGTCTCCAGGGCTAAAGACTTGAGGTCGTAGCTTTAAAACTAACTCCACCAAAAGACCAGCTTCACAGTTCTGAAATATCCGCACCTAAAAATCACACATAATCATCCAGGGAGAGAGAATATGGAAGAAAATTAGAGGTGATGATAATGAACAAGTTCCTAATACAGGTTACGTTTCTTCATACTGGTATTTTATAAACATTAACCAAATATGGAAACTACTGTCTAAATATCTATTAGAAATAAGAGGAATCACAAGAAATTATTCCGGAAAATTAACAAAAAAAAGTGTAAAAGAAAAGTCCTTACCTTCTTTAGTGTATCCAGATGGACATTTATTGCAATTTCTGCTCTCAGCTTGTCTGGAAGGTTCTTTAGAACCTCCCTTTCATCCACTGTCTTTTTGTTTGTCCACAAGTAATCGAACCAAAGGATAACCTTAGCCTCTAAATCTTTACTGACACGACGGAACTGCATGTAGTGCTTAATAGCATCGATTTTAGATTGAAACTCAGTCCTTGTAGCATTCATATTAGAGATCATGGACCCAACGTTTCCTACAATAGTGGCAAAAATAAGAACACCCACAAGAAAATCAAAGATAACAAAAAGGTATTCAGTGTCTGTCATAGGTTGTGGGGTGTCCCCAATTGTGGTAAGAGTCAGTGTGGACCAGTACAGGCAGTAGACATACTCACGAGCAAGATAACCATGTTTTGGATCGGTTAGATTGGGGTAAACCCAGGAGTCAGCTCCGAATCCAATTGCCTTTGAGAATGCATAGTAAATGCAGCCATTCCAGTGTATGATAAGAAGAATATAGAGGACTAGGTTGAAGATTCGGAAGATGTTAGGGTAGCTGGTTCTGGTCTCTGTCTGATCAAAGCACTCAAACATTCGTGGGAAGTGCAGCAGACGGTTGAATCGTAGCTCTGGTCGATGGATGCCAACAGCAAAGTAACCTAAGTCAGTTGGTAGTATGGAGATAATATCCAATTTGAACTGCAAGGTGCGAATATAATTATTGCTTAGAGTCTTGGGGTCTCTAACTAGGAGACCCTGCTCCAGGAAACCTAACAAAAATGACAAAGATATAATGTAACCAATTAAACCAGTAGTATATACACACAAATATGGTAATGTATAATGTTATTAGAAATATAGCATATGTGTTTATATTAGATTGCACTAAGGCCTGTCTAGCCATATTCTAACTCTTACTCTGTTTAAAAAGTTAAAAAGTTTTAAGATTTTGTTTTGAATTCCACCATTAGTACATGCCTCTTTTACATGATGATATGATTAAGTTACCTGTACGGAAACGGATAACGATGTCAGCAATGTATATGACATCACAGATGTAGTCCAATGTAAACCAGAGAGCAACATAACTTGTTTGTAGATCATCGAAGCAAGCCCTGATAAAATGGTTGAAAGGTGTGAGTTAACATATCGATGTGACTGAAAATCAGACAGGTGAACAGATTCAAAATAAGCCATCTAAAATAGGCTTTTAGAGGTTTTTAGGGGTTTTTGATGCTTTCATTTGTGTAACAAAATGAAAAATTTGCATTTATTGCGTTTTCTCCTTTTTTTTGTTCATGCTTTTTTTTTTTTTTTGAAAGGCTGTTTTAATAAATCACTTGGTATTCATGGCTTTAGAGAAAATGAGTATTTTCATGGTTTCAAAAAAACCTGAAAATAAGAATGTTGATAAGTGGGCCTCCCTGTCTATGACAGTAATGGTAAGTGCTCCACTCCATTTAGTCCATTTAGGATATACATACTGTATATTGATTTAGTAAATCGATAGATAGATAGATAGATAGATAGATAGATAGATAGATAGATAGATGATAGATAGATAGATAGATAGATAGATAGATATAGATAAGATAGATAGATAGATAGATAGATAGATAGATGATAGATAGATAGATAGATGATAGATAGATATAGATGATATAGATAGATAAATAGATAGATAGATAGATAGATAGATAGATAGATGATATAGATAGATGATAGATAGATAGATAGATGATAGATAGATAGATAGATAGACATCAATCAATGCCATTATGATATAGACTCACCTGACGACCAGCAGGAACCAGTTGTACAGCACAGGAAGTGTAATGACAAGTAACCAACGATAGTACCACTTCCCTGATGGATCCACTACAAACAGTTCACAGACTTTCCTGCTAGAACCAAAGAGAAGGTCCACAAAAGTGGATGAATCAATACCAATGTGAACCCAAACCCTAATGCAGGTTCAAGCACCACTGGCAATAATTGCATTGTCTGTCAACAAAAATTTGTTACCCAGCCAGCGGCTCGTGAGCAATATGTTCTTCACTAACCACTTTGATGTTGGCCCCAATGACCTCAAAGTAAGTGCTCATTTTACATTTCTGGCTGAGAGGCAAGTTTATGAAGCACCGAGACACAGTTTTACTCCAAACAGAGCCTCCTGCAGGCTAGAAGTTCAAATGGGGCTACCAAATAGCCAATCACAGCCCTTATTTAACATCCCCGAATAACTTTTTTCATGCTTGTGTGGCTCACCAAAGTTTTTTACATCTGGTTTACAAATAAAAAAGGTTGAACACAACACTGACTGTGCAAATTACTGTGTATACTCGTGTATAAGCCTAGTTTTTCAGCACCCAAAATGTGCTCAAAAAGTCACCCTCGGCTTATACTCGAGTCGGGTGCCATGGGTCCCTCCAAACTAGCACCCTCTGTCCTTTGTGTGCAAATTAGGCCACCCGCAACCAGACCCTCCAGTGCCCTGGCCCGCTCCCAAATGTATCTTCATCTACCATCCTCACCTGTCCCATTCTGCACTAGACATTTCACTTTATATTCTATGTAAACTATATATAGTTTTGAAGGATTTTAACTCTTTGTGTTTTAGCTTGGTTGCTGAGTACTCTTAAGGTATCATTGTTGATAAAACAATTGTTTTTGTTGACCCTCCACTTACAGAGCTAGTTTACAGTTTTTATTTGAAATAAATATTTAAAAACATATACCCCACTGATGCCTCATTTAATGTAATTTTATTGGTATTTATTTTGATGAAACTTAGCAGTAGCGGCTGCATTTCCCACCCTAGGCTTATACTCAAGTCAATAAGTTTTTCCAGTTTTCTTAGGTAAAATTAGGTACCTTGGCTTATATTCGGATCGGCTTATACTCGTGTATATATGGTAGGGGATATGAAACAATCGCTGTAAGAACCAGCAAATATGACAGGGGAGTGGATGGTTAGTACAAAGTCTGCAAAGGGTTGCTGTATGTTGACAATCAGACAGCGTGATGCATATGTGCACTAATTTAAGTATAGAGACAAATATTTAGTTCAGCTTTAGGCTCTCTTATAAGTTGCCTTAGTATCTTATTACATAGGATATTGTTACACTTAAGTTCTAAAAACTAGTACAGAGGCTTACAGATAACTGCTCATGGTTATTAATCCCTAATTATATTTGTCTCTTGCTCTTACTCATTCTTTTTCTTGTCCTGCTCTACTTTGTCTTGCTCTTTTTCATCCTTTGCAGGCTGTTTGTCATTGGCTTGTACTTCAGGTCCTCGGAATCTGTCAAGAAATGAGTCTGGTCTTTGATCCTGGTCACGTAAGCTTCTGTGGGCCCAGTCCCGAAGAACCACCACAAAACGTACAATCCTAAAAGTGAATCCAAGAGTAAGCATTGGCAATTTGATATGTCTGTTTTCCTAGGGGATAAGAAAGTGAATGAAATGATCCAGAGGATAGGGATAGTCTCTGATGACAGCCTTAGCTATACACAAGCAGAAGTTAGTACACATGGAAAGTTCCCTTTCCCACAGGGAGACACACCGACACAAGCAAAATTCCACACCAGTTTCTCTGAAGCTAGAGAATAATACAGTGTTGAACTGAGATGCTAGGGACCCACCAGAACCTGAGCATAGACCCACTTTCCAAAGTATTTGCACTCCTCTCTTTACTCGACCTCTTTATTATATTAGTGTCTTTTCTTTACATACTATAATGTTTCCTTCCACCTATGTTGCCTCTTTGTTTTCATACAGAAATAAGGACTGGAATATGAAATATGCCAAATAGTTTGGAGCAGAAGGTTCCAGTGACACCTGGGCCCATCAGCATTTTACCTGGTATCCCATGGGCCAATCCAACACTGGAATAATAGAATGTGTTTTATTCATTGTTACTGATTACTGAAGCAGTGCTAAGGACAAAAAGCTCAATATAATATAGCTCAATATAATATAGCTGAAGATAAAAAAATGCTACTTCTGTGGAAATGTAACAAAACTTAAAAACAGACCCCAATACTATTATTAAATTACTTATTTAATTTTATGCTGCTTAAAGACAGGTATGAAATACTTGGGAGTTAAGTTAACAGACACACAAATGTAACTTCTCACCTATATATACCCATCTTAAAGGAACAGTAACACCAAAAAATTAAAGAGTTTTAAAGTAAAAGAAATATTATGTACTGTTGCCCTGCACTGGTAAAAGTTGTGTGTTTGCTACAGTAACTCTACTATAGTTTATATAAATAAGCTGCTGTGTAGCCCAGGGGGCAGCCATTCAAGCTGGAAAAAAGGAGAAAAGGCACAGGTTACATAGCAGATAATGGATAACCTCTGTAGAATACAATCGTGTTTTATCTGTTATCTGCTAAGTGCCTGTGCCTTTTCTCCTTTGAATGGCTGCCCCCATGGCTACACAGCTGCATTCTTTATATAAAGCATAGTAGTGTTTCTGAGGCAAACACACCAGTTGTACCAGTGCAGAGCAGCAGTACATTATATTGGAATTTCTTTTATACACTTGAATTTTTTGGTGTTACTGTTCCTTTAAGTTGTCAGTGCATAAATACTAATGTTAATTATTTATAAGGGTGGTTCAAAGCAGTCAAAATGGTCATTCTACCAAAATACAGGTCCTTTTCAAAAAATTAGCATATTGTGATAAAGTTCATTATTTTCTGTAATGTACTGATAAACATTAGACTTTCATATATTTTAGATTCATTACACACAACTGAAGTAGTTCAAGCCTTTTCTTGTTTTAATATTGATGATTGTGGCATACAGCTCATGAAAACCCAAAATTCCTATCTCAAAAAATTAGCATATTTCATCCGCCCAATAAAAGAAAAGTGTTTTTAATACAAAAAAAGTCAACCTTCAAATAATTATGTTCAGTTATGCACTCAATACTTGGTCGGGAATCCTTTTGCAGAAATGACTGCTTCAATGTGGCGTGGCATGGAGGCAATCAGCCTGTGGCACTGCTCAGGTGTTATGGAGGCCCAGGATGCTTCAATAGCGGCCTTAAGCTCATCCAGAGTGTTGGGTCTTGTGTCTCTCAACTTTCTCTTCACAATATCCCACAGATTCTCTATGGGGTTCAGGTCAGGAGAGTTGGCAGGCCAATTGAGCACAGTAATACCATGGTCAGTAAACCATTTACCAGTGGTTTTGGCACTGTGAGCAGGTGCCAGGTCATGCTGAAAAATGAAATCTTCATCTCCATAAAGCTTTTCAGCAGATGGAAGCATGAAGTGCTCCAAAATCTCCTGATAGCTAGCTGCATTGACCCTGCCCTTGATAAAACACAGTGGACCAACACCAGCAGCTGACATGGCACCCCAGACCATCACTGACTGTGGGTACTTGACACTGGACTTCAGGCATTTTGGCATTTCCCTCTCCCCAGTCTTCCTCCAGACTCTGGCACCTTGATTTCCGAATGACATACTTTGGACCACTGAGCAACAGTCCAGTGCTACTTCTCTGTAGCCCAGGTCAGGCGCTTCTGCCGCTGTTTCTGGT
Source organism: Xenopus tropicalis (assembly GCF_000004195.4). Taxonomy (NCBI): domain Eukaryota; kingdom Metazoa; phylum Chordata; class Amphibia; order Anura; family Pipidae; genus Xenopus; species Xenopus tropicalis. The sequence continues at coordinate 38,678,072 of NC_030684.2, read as the reverse complement.
TCAAAAGTGGCTTGACCTGGGGAATGCAGCACCTGTAGCCCATTTCCTGCACGCGCCTGTACACGGTGGCTCTGAATGTTTCTACTCCAGACTCAGTCCACTGCTTCCGCAGGTCCCCCAAGGTCAGGAATCGGTCCTTCTCCACAATCTTCCTCAGGGCCCAGTCACCTCTTCTCGTTGTGCAGCGTTTTCTGCCACACTTTTTCCTTCCCACAGACTTCCCACTGAGGTGCCTTGATACAGCACTCTGGGAACAGCCTATTTGTTCAGAAATTTCTTTCTGTGTCTTACCCTCTTGCTTGAGGGTGTCAATGATGGCCTTCTGGACAGCAGTCAGGTCGGCAGTCTTACCCATGATTGCGGTTTTGAGTAATGAACCAGGCTGGGAGTTTTTAAAAGCCTCAGGAATCTTTTGCAGGTTTTTAGAGTTAATTTGTTGATTCAGATGATTAGGTTAATAGCTCGTTTAGAGAACCTTTTCATGATATGCTAATTTTTTGAGATAGGAATTTTGGGTTTTCATGAGCTGTATGCCACAATCATCAATATTAAAACAAGAAAAGGCTTGAACTACTTCAGTTGTGTGTAATGAATCTAAAATATATGAAAGTCTAATGTTTATCAGTACATTACAGAAAATAATGAACTTTATCACAATATGCTAATTTTTTGAAAAGGACCTGTACATCTTTTATGTATTCAGAGCATTCCTGATCTGGATTGCTGCAAATAACTCTCAGCCCTCCAATCTCATAACTCCTCCTTTATAAGGCACAACAAAAGGACTAAAATATTAAGGAATATTTTAGCAAGGTCCAAACTTAGGGGTAGATGGAAATTCACCCAACATAAAAACTACTATTTAGCAGCCAGACTAGCACAGGTGGTGCACATGGCGTTGACTCACACATTGAGTAGTGCACAGTGTCGGACTGAGGTGCCAAGTGCCCACCAGAAAACCCTTAGACCTTAGGCCCACACTAACCTTCTCTGTTCACTTACTTTCTTTAATTTCTTATTTAATTCTTTTTACATCTATCCTTTCCTCCATGTCTTCTGTTTCTTCTCATATAGAATTGAGTAATGGCCATGGTATAGGCATACAAGGCAAATGGTTGGGTGAGCAGGGGCCCACCGGGAGTTTTCCTGGTATCCTGTTGGGCCAGTCCGACACTGGTAGTGCTACAGGTTTGGACTCACACATTTCACCTCTTGAGCTATTGCACAAGCGTATTGAGCCAGATCAATGGACAGCAATATTGGGCAGACCCCTCCCAGACACTTAAACAACATAATGAATTTGCTGCCCAAATCTCAGCTCCACTAGTGCACAGAGTGCTATTGCCCCCATAAAAAAAAAACTAAGCGTGGAGGGTCGATGGGGGGCTGCATCTCTTAGGCCACCTCAGCTAAAACGCCCTAATATAACCAAAATGATGAGGCCTCTTAAAGAAGAAGGAAAGTCATTTTGGCATTTTACTGCCATTAGATTTGCCACATTAGTGCCACCTAGAACACTATATATATTTTGCAGAAAGCATTACTATACCTGAGTAAACAGCTTTAGAATCTCCCTCTGTTTGTTTAAGATTGCAACAGCAATCCTAGCTTCCTGCTTAAGCTTTAGAGGCTGGTAGCTCAGATTGATTCCTAAGGGAGGGGGGAGGGAGTTTTATGAATTCTTATGGGAGGGGGGAGCTGGAGAAGGGAGAGAGGAGAGAGCTGCGCAGGATCCTGGAATTAAGGATTTTTCTGAGAGAGGAAGTCTGATATGAAGAACATGTTTACAAAAAAGAAGACAAGAAATCCTGTGTTGCTTTTGATAGAGGACTAAGTACAGCTTTTCTGTGGGTGCTTATGGCTGTATTTACATAGCCCTTTCTGATAAAGCTTACTTAGTTTTTACCTTTCCTTCTCCTTTAATCAAACACCCTTTTGTGGGTGAATGACACACTTATAGATAATAACAACACAGTGACAAACTAAAGATCTACTCTCTTCTTTCTTCCATTTATTTCTTCCTCTCTTCTTTTCTTTTTCGATATCTGATTCTTCCTTCTTATATCAGTGCTTCCTCAATAGGACCGACTGTGTAGGCACGTATCTGTAAGTAATTCGTACTAAGTGCATGATGAAACCAACTGTACAGTTCACCTGCTGTATTTTGCTTTTAAATCTGACCTGTGCGCTCAGCAAACTAACTGAACAGTTATGTCCCTTGTGGCCCCCCTTCAAATCGCTGACTGACTATCACAATTACTTTTATCTGAAGTGAATATTCTCTGCACTCCTGTTTCTGACTCCTGTAAATGTTACCTGCCGACTAGTAAAAGCTGAATAAATGACCTGAAGTAAACCTGACTCCTGCTACATTGTTTAAAGACACACAGAAAGGGATTTACAAAAGGTGGCCATACACGTCAAGATCCGCTCACTTGGCGAGGTCGCCAAGTGAGGGGATTTTCTCCCCATATCCCCCACCTATGGGTGGGGGATATTGGGGGAATTTAGGCTAATTCGGTCAAACGATCAAATTATAACAACAGTAATGGGCCCAGTCGGTTATATCAACGAGCCAATGTGGTCCCCAATCCGACTGAATTTTTTAACCTGCCCCAGGCCTGTCGTTGCTGCCCCTACATGGCCCAATAAGCTGCCGAATCGGTCTAAGGGACCAATATCAGTAGCTAGAATCGGCCGGTGTATGGCCACCTAAACACTGCTCTTGACTGCAATTACATTTTACAAATAACGTTAAAGCCGTAAAAAATGTCTTATTATTGACATTAGCTTGAATTTCATTATAAAAAAAGAATTTTTTGGTAGAGGATCCTTAAGTCAAACCACCCTGCAATGAAGCACATACTTTGTGCTCAATGCCCCCTAACACATCATTAAGAAAAGATGATATAAAAGGGGATCCAGTAAAGAATCCTCCCGTATAGACAATATCAGTGTCTCATATGGTGCATTCCTCTTACCTGGACAAAGCTCCTCTTCCTCTAAAGGATGAATGGGACACAACATCCCCATTATCCTGGGATATAACTCTTTGCAGCTCAGAGGACGTGTCATCACACACAGACAGTGCTCTAATGGACAAAGATCAAAAAGTGACAGTGATTTAGAAACATATTAGCTATGCCTGTTAGCCTGTTATGAAAGACAGCTAGCCGCTCCCCTGTGTATAATCACCTGCTGCCGCAGTTCTCTGCAGATTCTAGCTCTGTTTCACTTGGAGTTTTGATCGCTAAACGTGGGTGGGATACAGGGGAGGGAGTTGAGCTCTTCTGAGTGTTTATCTGACCGGTCATTCTCCATTAGACCACTCACCTAAAAAAGGTTTCTGGGTTAGAAAATCAGAATTCACATTCACAGAGTGCCATGTAAATGAAGATATACATACATACAGTTGATTTATGCTTTCATATTTTAAAGGCCACTCTAAGAATGTAATGCACAATGATATAATGCATATTTAATTTTATATGGATCAGTCAGAACAACTGCAAATACCACATGCCATTGCAATATAATGTGTTTTTGCCCAGCATTGGTACAAGCTGTGTTTGCCTCAGAAACACTACTATATTTCATATAAACAAAGCTGCTGTGTAGCCATGGGGGCAGCTATTGAAAGTAGAAAAGGCACAGGTTACTTAGCAGAAAACAGATAAAACATCATTATATTATACAGAGTTTATCCGTTATTTGCTATGTAACCTGTGCCTATATACTGTAAGTTGGGCACATCTTCCCAACCCAAACCACACCAATTGTATTGCTTATATTCCCTCCATTCACCAGCACCATCACATTTTCTTAGGTATTCATTACATTTTCTTAGGCAGGTATTCAAAGATTTCAAAGTAGCTGTTTGATTACATTTTTGTGTGGGGGATTTACTTGTCCTTTGAGGGAAGAGCCACCTGTCTGGCTGTAAGAGTAGTTCTTTGTTTTCCTGCGGAGTGATATCTCTATGCTCTCCCACCAGTAACTCCCTTTTACTCCCATAATATTCCCATGTTAGAAAGTCTATAAAAATCCTGTGCTTCCTTTGTTCAGGGTTCTGATTTGAGTGCAGAATCCACGGAGCTTGTGTCAAATAAGCTTTGTCTTTAACCTCAAGTGGTTTCTGCTAACTGAATTCTCCCAACAAACTCTGGGCCCTGATTTCAGTCCCAGCCAGGATACTAACTACATGGAGTTTGTATGTTCTCCCTATATCTGCGTGGGTTTACTTCGGGTACTCTGGTTTCCTCCCACACTCCAAGAACAAACAGGCACCTGGCTGAACGCGTATGTGAAACATGTTAGGAGAGGACATTGGAGGCCAAAGGAAACAGCAATAGGGTCGGGTCTGGGCTGCTGGGGCCCACTGGGTATTTTCCCAGTGTCCCAACGGCCCAGTCCGACCCTGAACATGAAATGAATAAATAAACTAAATTCTGGCAATTCAGTCGTGGGAAAAAAAACATGACATCAGAAAAGTGACATAGAACCATGCATTGCTAGCACAAAAATAAATGTTGTAGAAACCAGATGACGTTACCAGTATTGAGAGCTGGTGGAGCTATACCCTTTGTTAGATGCTTGTATGCTGCATTCAATTTGTATCCCAGGGGCGGCAGTTTCCAGTTGTGAGCACATCTCTGCTCCCCAGTGGTTTCAGGATTATGAGTATGGGGTAACACCTTGCTTCCTGTGAATCTGCAACAAACCATCCCCCACATTGGGGTGTTACAAAGGGATGGCATTTAGTAATCCTTAGCCTGGGGGCTCTAGCTTATAAAGGTATGCAATCTGTTATCCAGAATGCTTGGGACCTAGTTTTCCAGATACGGGGTCTTTAACTAATTTAAATCTCTATACTATAAATGTACTAAAAAAGCTTTAAAACATTAATTAAACTCAACAGGATTGTTTTGTTATCAATAAGGATAATTATATCTTCAGATCAATTACACAATATTGTTTTATTATTTAAAAAAAGAAACATTTAAAGAAAAACAAAAAACTAATTATTTTAATTAAAACTGAGTCTATGGGAGATAGGAGAGTTTTCTGGATAATGGGTTTTCAGATAAGGGATCCCACACCTGTATATTAAAGTAAGATTTTGTATTTTTTCATGGTGAGTATAAAATGACTAGAAAATAAACCCAGTTTATACACCACTGCCCTAGCTAAGGTAACAATCCTGTTTTCTTCTTCTTCTTCTTCTTCCTGTTTTCTTTTCTTCTTCTACCCTGTACATACTCACCCAATGTTTTCCCACATATATTTGTTGATACATAAGTAGACGGAGCATGATTTATCATGAAGATGTCACATTTACTAGGCAGTAGCTGGGGAAACAAAGGCTATTCTAGCACTGCCTCTGTTCAATTCACTAGACTGTAACAATATGCAGAAAACAAAAGGGCTTTGCCCCCAATAAGTTAATTTTGTCTATAATTTGGGGGGTTAGTATTTCTTATCTTAGGAAAATGTAAGGTAAGTAGTACATTGTCTTACTGTATTGGTCAATCGACTATACTTCCTGAAGTATTTATTAGAATAACAAACCATCATGAATCCCATATGTCTACTTCAGCCTAGACCCCCGACCACTGCCTTAAACTCCCCTAGGAATCAAAGCCCACTGGCAAACTCTGCACCAATGCATTCCACTGGCAGTGCTACTCCTGATAATGTTTACCTCTTCCTGGTGTCTTTTGATAAGGTCTGTGATCCTCGGGTAGTCGTCAGATGGACAGATCCTTAGGGTGTTTACTCAGCAGGAACAACCAAAAGAACCTTCTGCTCTTTTAAAAGGATCAGTGATGCAGGTAAATTATAAAAGGTTGCAGCAGTGCAGAGGGTTCAAGCAGTGCACACAATATATGGATTAAACAGGCAGCAAATTAGCCAGTTTTCAGAAGTGGATATGTTGATTTATCCATAGGAAGCATGCAGTAAGAAAAGGCTGATTGTAAGAAAAGGCAGAGACTCTGGTAACCGGGAGTTTCGCTAAGTTCAATCTCCATGGCAGTGCCAGTAGGCTGCTCTCTCACCTTTCATCATCAGTTCCATCCTCTGAGTTTTATCCTTTCTACTGTCTCCCTCCCCTTCCCCTGCTCCTGTTTGTTGTTATGTTAATGGAACAGACTAATTATTCCCTGTGGTCTGTAATCACACAGTCACACACACACACACACTGTACAAACAGAACATCACAGGGGCAGATGCACACAGTGGCACCTCAGTAACTAGTTCTACACTACATGCAAAGATGGGCTTCTTTATTTAATATATTCCAAAACTTAATCAAAGAAAGTTTAAATCAGCCAACAGGAAATTTGCTGCTGTATTCATGAGCAGTGGCAGATTAATGATTAATTTCTTTATTTCCAAGTCTTTAAATATTTATTTTTATTTGTGCTGTGTGGGGCTGGTTGGGTGCAGCTTACAAGCTGGCTTGCAGCAAACCCAACCCAACGTAAAGAACTTGTGTGCTGCCTGCACCCTTGTCTGGATCTTCTGCCGCCGTCCAGACGCATACGCACACCTTGCCTGCCTTCTCCCAGCTGCAAGTGTCACACAGTGCAAGCAAAAATAAATATCTAAAGACTCGGAAAGAAAGAGAAATAATAATTTTAATAAAAGCTAATGGACTAGGTTAGCCTGCGAATTAATTCGCCCCAGCTGAGGCACATAGGCATCCCCAATCCCAACTACTTAGGCTAATGTCAGACCAGGCGTATGGCGTATATTTTCGGCAAGCTGAAAAAAGCTTGCCAAAAATACCGCCCTACGCCTCCTACATGTGCCTGTACCCGAATGAATGGAACCATGGAAAGAGGGTTTTACAATGCCTGAATAGACATTAGGGATGTATAATTCAGATGAATCTAAGCACATTTTGCAGAATTTGGATTTGGCTGAGCCCTTAGATTTTGGATCATGCTCAGCAGAACACTGTGATATTAAAGTTACAATTGAACATGAGTTATTTTTGTAGATAAATGATTTGAAACAAATTTGAACATAAAAATTACAGTATTAGTGATGCACCAAACCAAGGATTTGGTTCAAGTTTCCTTTTTGAATGATGGGAATTTATTTTTTTTTTCCTCAATTGGATACACAATTCAGGGTTAGGATTTGGCTTACTATTTAGAAAAAAAATCTTTTGTAGAGGATTAGGTATTGGTCCAAGTTAAAAATTATGGATTCAGTAGAGATATAGAGGCAGCAAAATCTATTCTGTTATTGGCTTCATGACTAGCTAAATAACTTGTGCTTTGAACAACACTGTCTTTCATTATGTGTTCCTGTTTCCATGGTACCTTCCAGTGTGCACTGAACAATTCAGACATCCCAAATTTCTCATATCTGCAATTGTTTATATTACCTTATTCTAAACATGTTTTGCTGCCAAAGATCGGGGATTAATACAGTCCATAGGGTGCGTTCACTAACCTAGATACAGTGTACAGAGTGCAATTTTGAGTGCAAATGTTATATGTTTTTTTCCACAATGCAAACAGGCAATTCTCTTGATGCAATTGTGCTGTCCCTACCACACCACTGCTACAGGGTCCCTAATTCTGAATGGAAGGCAGGAAGGACAAAGTGGCCAAGTAAAAATAGATCTACCTCTGTTTGTATATAAATAAATTCTACTCTGTTCTTTTACACGCCTGTTTGAAAGACTGCTTATTAGTGCCTGCTCCCTACTCATAGGGATGAATCTGTTCCAGGTGTCAGATAATTGTCAAATGTGAGTGCTATGACCCAGTTCAAGGCCACTAACCTACATGGCAAAGTGCAGACTTCTTAGGCTTGGGGGCCCTGTCTGAGCCTGGCCTCTATCCACTCTATGTGGCCTTCAGATGACATAAAGAAATTAGGCTTGTTAGCATCAATTACCTTTTTATAGTTTTGCAAGATAAAGCATTGCATAATCCCCATACAATCCGCTTGCTTGGCGATGGGGCCAAACGATTGAATTATAACGCCGGGTATAGGAAAAGTCGGTCAACGAAAAGGCATCAACGAGCCGATGCAGTCCCCGATCCAACTAGATTTTTTAACCTGGCCGATCGAGATCTGGCCAATTTTAGGCCAGATATTGGTCAGTCAGTCCCGTCGGTAGTGCCCATACACGGCCGACTAGCTGCCGAATCAGTCTAAGGGACCGATATCGGCAGCTAGAATCGGCCCATGTATGGGGACCTTAAGTAAGGTTAAGATCTATCAGTTTCCAATTGGGAAGGAATTTTCTGTAGATAAGTAGAGAAATCCAGATACAAGGAGACAATGACACTGCAATGTTGTTTTGTTCCAGGAGGCCGGCTTTGTGGGCTTCCTGCAGGGTGATATGCCTGTAATGCAGCAAGCAGATTAGGAAGGGTTGTGGCAATGCTCCAGAAGGTCTTCTGCTGCAGGGACTCAGTGTGCACTTTCCACTGACAAGTGAAAAGTAAAGCGTGCTGTGGGCAGTAGGGTACATAGTCATTTTTTTGCCAAGTCAAACTAACTTTTCAGTTAGTGATAGCTGCAAGTACCTGCAACAATGTGTCATCCGAGGAACTTTCTGGTGGAGGCAACAGTGGAGAAGCCAGGTCATTTTAGGTGCGCCAGCGGACAAACTGATCCATGTTTTGCGAAGGATTCAAGTGCTTATTCCACTTTTGCTGCCCATAGTTAACTGCAGGTCCCTTTCACTGGATAGCTAAGCTGGTGTAGAAAGGCCAGGATATTGAATGCACAATGGGTTAATGCCACAGAGCCCAAGCACGCCCTTCTTACTAATGTGGCATTTGGACACTTATCCCAGAGGGAGCATAAGGCATGGACTGCTCAATGTACTGTGCTATTTGAAGTGCTATTAACTCTCCATATAGATATCTTTTATCCACCAGGGGGGGTACCCTGGGTCAGGTATACACCCACCCAGTGATACGAGGTTTCTTTGGGTGTCCAGACCACTTTTAATCATGAACAGTGCTGGTTTTCGGAGCAGCCACACTCGCATTTAGATTTGCACCAGAATTAAGGCTGAGGCTCTGCTCTAGCAGGTTATGTAAAGTTTTATGTTAAACAAATTTCTAGAGGTTTTGGGGTCTTGTTTTATGTGTTAATATTTCAATAAGAATCTAGGACTTTGGGTTGAGCTGTTAAAATCGGGACTGCCCCACGAAAATCGGGACAGTTGGGAGGCATGCAGTATGACTGGGGTTGGGGGGCTGCTGTGCTGGGAATGTTTGGTGGGGTAAGGTGTGCTTTGATAGTGTGACTGCGAGGGGAGGGGAGCCACCAATTAAAGCCTAGGGTGCCAAAATAGTTTGGCCCGGCCCTGGGAATATCTCAGCTATAATTCTGTTTGTTGGATAAAGATGGGAGTCATGGTTCGATAATCTTGCATTCTACAAGTTGAAAATTTCTGCCATATCTTTATACATATCATCTGAGGTTGCATTTACCTTAAAGAACAGGCATGTAAATATAACTCATAACAGCCCTATTATTGAGAATGTTGTATTCAAAATGCATTCTGTCATTTCATATCTAAAGCATGTGTATATAATACAGGAGAAATAAGCACAAGGAATGTTATTAAGTTGACACTGATGTCCTGCACATAATATCATCATACAGTGGATAGAATGGTACTTTATTAGCCCTTTCGCTTTACCATAGTTTACAACATTAGAAAATGCAATAATAAAAGAGCATTTGTGCCTCATGAATAAACTGTAAGAATAAAATCACAAGACTTTTTTTGCATGAATGAGTTGGATGTATCCAAGAAACTGCCTATAGATGGAATACAAGGTTTGTACTAATTGGGCTGCAATATTTACAGTAAATGGAATATTTACAACTTACATTTTGTCTCTCCTGTTACAGTAAATTCAGCTCTCATTATCATCTGTTTGGCCAAAATCTAACCATTTTTCAATCCGTATCTCTTGAGCTGGCCACTAAATAAGATACGGTTCAAATAGTCCAACACAAAAAATTCTTACGGTCACTTCAAAAAAAGTGTGGATGGTGAATACATAGAGGGTGTTTATTATTATTTTGTAGTGTCTTTGTTACATAAATGCAGTTTTCAGTTTCCAATCATAGACTTTAGAAACAAACATAGTTAATATAACAGGAATAAGGCAAGACCCCCTTTCAGTAGTTTAACTGCCCTTTAATTTACAAGCCTTCAACAATCTCCTCATATTTCGGTGGTGGATCACAGTAGTGAACTCCAGACCTCTCTTCTTCTCCTTGAGCTCCTGTCACTTCTTCATAGGAGGGAGGAGGAGCACAGGTGGACAGTCTCGGTAGAGGATGCTGAGGTGGAAGTGCAATGCCTTCAGAATATGTTGTTGTCCTACTGTTTGGTGGCTCCTGTTGGTGCAATGTTGGCGCAGTCTCGCGGTATATGATGACTCTTGGAATTGATCTGGTAGAACGGTTCTGTAGGTAGCAGTTCTGAGACGTGTAGGATGGAGGGTGGCCTGCAATTTTGTGTAATTGACACCTCCAGATAACAAAAAGGACAATGATGATGAGAAATGCTAATCCCAAAAGAGGAAGAACCACAAACACTGAATCGGTGCGCTGCGGCCACTGAGAAGGGTCCCGAACTGAATACAAAGAGCTCATATAGCTTCTCCAGAACTCCATCTGCAGAAGAATTAAAAGAAGAAATGATAATAAATTTCACAAAATTTCATATTAAATGAGTCTATTTTTTAAACATGGTTATATTAACTATATTTTTTCTAGGGATCTATTTGCAAATTAGGATTTGGTTCAGTATTCAGTCCGTATTCACAAAGGATTCAGGGTTCGACCAAATCTGAAAATAGTGGATTCGGTGCAGCCCTAATTTTTCTGCATTTTAATTCAGAATACATACCCAATAAGCATAAATATATTATGGTACTCTCTTGTGTGCTCTTATGTGTTTATTATTATGGTAGACCATTTCTGGTACCATCAATCAATATTCTCCATATCACAACCTTTTTTTGTATTGCTTCCTCATCTCTATGTCCCCTTTCCTAAGTAATACAGGCTTTTTTCCAACTCATCTGGATTCATCTGGACTTTTATGACTAAGATTGCCCTACACTAAAAACAGAAATTAGATCTATTTCCGATCTATAATTAGATCTATATGTGGTATAATTCCTGGGGTTTGTTGTGTACATGAAGTTTGAACATATGCAGCCTGCAGTGATAAATACCAGCCTTTTCAAGGGTGCTGTAGCTCCAGGGTTTCGCTGATCAATAGGTGCACTTGGACAAAGTTCATCAGACTGGGCGGGCACATTGGCTTTGGTACCAATATGCGCAACAATTTCAGCCATTTTAGCATGACCACACACATGGCTATGATATATATCTATATCTAGATATATATATAAAAAAAAAATTATAAAAAATTTTGTTTAGTAGTTTCTTATGGTTGTTTTGCACATAGTGGGTGGGGAATCACTAATTGCACAGTACATGACGTCATTAGCAGAATTTTGGCGCCATTTTGGGTTTATGAGTGGGTTTGCTGTAATGTTTGTTCACTTTGACAAAGGCTGTGGAGACAGCCGAAACGTTAGTTTGACACAATAAAATTCTTCTTTATTTTTTACTAAGACCTGAGAGTGCGGCATCTATTTATCTTATATATATATATATATATATATATATATATATATATATATATATAGATATATATATATGTCCTTTTTATTGATATGGAATTAACTCTGTCCCCTAATTTTGCGTGTGATACTTACCTTGATTGGTTACTGTGCATATACCTGTATACTTGCTTATTTTGATGAATAATATGTTAATGAGTGGACATATTGCAGAGTAGCAATTTATCATTCACTAAAGTTGCAGTTTTAATTCAGAAGATAAAAGATCAGAGACAATATACAGTGAGATACATATACCCTCTCACCGTTTTCTCCTTGCTTTCATAGACTTCTTTAACTTCCTCATAGCTGCATATCTCCTCCATACACTCTCGTTCTATTGTACCTTGTCGAAGTTCCTCTAGTAATCCATTGGCACGGGGGTAACGTCTAAGAACATTATGTGCATCCTGAGGCCCCAGGAACACTAAAATGTAATTGCACACAGACATATACATTAGACTCTTAATTATACACATTCGAGCCAGGTTCGATTTCTAATATCAGTGCCAACCTCACTAATGCTATAGTGGCTAATTGGAAGCATATCCCTCAACAGTGTTCCAACTACTGATGTGTGGGTTGAGAACAACTCGACCCACACCCGACCCTAACCTACCTGCTCCCTAGCCAAACCGTACCTCAACTGGCTTCTCCCCTCTATTTATCTATTTATTATCTATTTTGTCCCGCGGCCAACCAACCAATGACATCACAAATAGGATGGGGCAGAACGGGTGCACACCTATAAATCTGGAAGCTGACAGTGTAAGGTCCGGGGTGGGGAGAGCAGGCAGAAGAGCCCATGAACGCAAATGATGCGCCTGACCCACAGGTATCCCCAGCTCGCCCATGACCCGCAAATGAAACAACTGAAACAAATGTGCAATACTGATTTAAAGGGGATAGCCACCCCCAAACTGATGTCTAATTCTCCATTATACATTATTAATGATTTGGTTCTAATTAGAATCTCTGTCAGTATGGGCCTCAGTCTCTTGACAGCCTAAACTGCTCTTTGTAAGTATAAAATAGGATAGGCAGTTATGCTGGACTACAACTCCCAGCCTCCCTTTACAAGCTTCAGCTGACAATAGGCTGCTGGACAGTGTAGCTCAAACACATCTGGAGGCATATATGTTGGAACTACTTAATGCAGAATAATAATATTGTGGCATATATATATATATAATGTGTATTGTTTAGAACATTGAATATTGCATGCTTATGAATAGCACAAAATATGTCTAACCTGCAGAACAATACGGTAACATACGTGGCACTGAACAGCCAAATCGTGTTAAGCTTGCAATGCATTTATTATCATGGCAGCACAAATTCATTTTGAAAAAGATTCCACTTTTTCTGTGTTATATATCTGGCACAGAGCAATCTGCATAGACCTCAGTACACACACAGCAGGCTTTTCTAAATATATACAAAAAGAACCCCCCGGAGATACATCATGCAATGGAACGAGAGTTGATCATACAAAGAGCAGAGCACTAACATGTCCAGCAGCAACAAATAACGTGCAAATAATGATAATACAGCAATACAATGATGGAAATATATGTGAATAGAGTAAGAAAAAGGGAGCAATCAGCACTTACACGCCATGCCCTGTAGTTTCTAAGCTGAGACCTGCTCACCTGCAAAACACAAAGGCACACAGAAAAAAAGGTAAGTATGCAACTTCCTCCCATAGACATTGTGAGGGTGGTACTTTGTAAAGCAAAGCAGAAAATGCAGGAAGTCCAACATAAAATGGACACATACTGTACAAGAATCCCTTGCCATAACAAAAAGATATAATATATATAAGTGATAGCAGCAGAGGTGCCACAGTAACTCGGTAACATAGAATGCTCAGTACACTGCACTGACCAGACTTTTATGTAAGTGTTAAATATATGGGAGGTTCTGTCACATACAGCAGCTGGAAATATGATATTTATATCATTCCTATGAATTTAAACAAAAACCCCATAGATACAATTGAGTCTGTCTCCCCCCCGCTCACCCCAGATTGCACCTTTTGAGACCTCCACCCCTTCTGTCTTCCCATTGATATGAATGATTCATTTGGTCCGTTGCCATGGAGACAGAGATCAAGAGGATGAAAATCCAGTGACGTGGTGGAGAACCCAGTATGAAAGGGAAAGCCCGGAAAATGCTGCTCTGCATTAAGGGGTCGGTTTGGTCTTTTTTTTTTTTTTTGTACCCCTGCCTCTGTTTGCAGGAAATATTGAGGGCTTGTATAGGGAGGGCTACACATTCTTCTTCCTCTATACAGCAGTTTCCTAAATGGCCTCCAGAGCAGCTCAGCATATGCCTATTTAAAAAAAAAAAAAAGGCTTGGCACAAATAGTAATTTAATGTGGTTAATCACAATATGTGCTTATTTAATAGCCCTCTGTGCCCCCCCCCCCCCCCCCCCCCCCCCCCCCCCCAGCTGTGGCCTGTAAGGCTGAGAAGAAAAGTTGTGTCATCCTACAGCATATACAGCATCCATCCATTGCTTATGGGATCTTCTGTATTGGCTTTTTGCTGTAATGAAATACATATGTGAAATGGCTTGTGTGGTCTTCTTCTATAGAAACAGACACTGTAGTATGCAAGGCAGTAGTAAGTAAAGATAATGGAAAATATGCAATAAATTATTATTACAATTCGTATTTTTATAAAAACGATTTAAAAAAATGTACTTAAAGTTAGTATTAAATGCGATTAGAGAATAAGGGTGTTTACCCATTGCAATCTAGAGCTCCGAAATGCATATCACACGTAAGTCACAAACATGGTGAACACAGATGCCAAAGGCACCAAGTTTGCCCAGGAGCAGTAACCCATAGCAGCCATTCAGCAGGTAGAATTTACAGGTCAGCTGTTTAAATGCAAACATCTTGGTTGCTATGGGTTACTGCTCCTGGGCAAACTAAGTGTTTTTCTTACATAACAGTTGTCTTTGTGCATCAGCAGCAGGCATTCAGGATATACCATGCTTCAAATTAACACCCTGCCCACATACATTCTCCCATGCGAGTTTGTTAAAGGGGTAGTTCACCTTTGAATTAACTTTTAATAGGATGTAGACATTGATATTCTGAGAAATTTTGCAATTGGTCTTTTTTTTAACATTTTTTTATGATTTTTCAGTAATTTAGCTTTTTCTTCAGCAGCTCTCCATTTGGTAATTTAGCCGTTATCTGGTTGCTAGGGTATTATTTACTCTAGCAACCAGGCAGTGGTTTAAAACGAGAAATGTGAATATGTATAGGAGAGGGCCTGCATTGAAAGATAAGTAATAAGAAGTAACAATAATGATAAAAACTTTAGCCTCACAGAGCAATCGGTTTTGGCTGCTGGAGTCAGTGGCCCCCATTTGAAAGCTGGAAAGAGGCAGAAGAGAAAAGCAAATAATTCAGAATGAAAACCAATTGTAAAATTGCTAGGAATAGGCCATACTAAAAGTTAACTTAAAGGTGAACTACCCCTTTAAGACACAAGATCCAAAAAACTCAATCAGCTCATTTGTAGGATGTGTGAAAGCTCTGCAATAAGTCGATGCTATGTAAAGTATAATTATTATTTATTTGGGGATCCAGCTTGATCAAAGTGAAATACTGCTACAAAGAGTCTCCACTAATCGACATAGCAAGTTGGATTGATGCAGTGTCAGACTGGCCGAAGGATACCAGGAAAACTCCTGCGAGCCCAGGTGTATGTGGGCCCTCCTACTCCTGGCCAGTAGGAGGACTGACGCAAGGACATGCCTTGACGGGGCGCGTCAGCTTATGCATACTTTGTACAAACCGTATAACTAAACGTGTCTCTTTTTACTAAAATGCAGACATTTTTCCTTCAGTGTGTGCAAAATTGGTTTTTACTTTTCTCTTGAAGCTTTTTAATGGAGTGCTGGGGTAATGTGTATAGTATATATATATATATATATATACACACAGAAAAGAACAGAGCACACCCTAATAGTAATCAAATGCCCCAGGTGCAACCAGGGTTTGTCCCTGAGGAAGAGCACAGTTGGTGCTCGAAACGTTGGATCGTTTTCATTAAAAAAAATTTTTGTTTTCTAACAAAGTCCCTGTGTGTGCGGCTCATTGTCTTGCTATATATATATGGTTTGTCCCTGAGGAAGAGCACAGTTTGGTGCTCGAAACGTCGGATTTTTTTCAATAAACCTTTTTTGTTTTCATAAAGTCCCTATGTGTGCGGTACTCTGCTTGTCTATTGAATTGTTTGACCAGCACCGAGGGCATTTGTTTTTTGTTTGAAGGGTGTGCTCCTTTCTGTTTTTGTATGTATATATATATATATATAATCCAGAGGTTAGGTACCGCTCACACAGGACTTAAGGGGACTTCAGGACTGCACCCAGGCAAGATATTTTGTTTTACACGTGAGTGCCGGCTTCTTTTGTTTAAATATATATATATATATATTATATATATACTAATAACCCTGTTTGTTACTTGATTGAAAGACCCATTTGTGTAAAGCACCATGTACCGTATATACTCGAGTATAAGCCGAGTTTTTCAGCACTAAAAATGGGCTCAAAAAGTAACCCTCGGCTTATACTCGAGTATATATATGTGCTTTTGTCCAAAGTCGCTGCTCCTCGCTCGCAAGCCCCCCCCCGACGGACACCGTGTGTAACTGTGCGCACGCTTTTCGAATATATACGGCACCTGGTACTTAGTGTGCATTTGTCCCCAGACGCTGCTCCCGTGCCTGTGTGTAACTGTGCGCGCGTGGTCACGGTCGCGTGCGTGCGCGGCCACGTTTGTGCGCGTGCATACGCGTGTGCGCGGGTGTTCCAGTACTAGTGTGCCTTACCTCAGGCTTTCAGAGTGAGTACAAATTAAACATTTGAGCTGCCATTGTTATTTCATATATTTGTGTAGAGAAAATACTCAGATAAATACTCTGATAACTTTGCTCAATGACAGTGTCAGGGAGAGAACAAAATATATCAGTTTACTAACTAAACTGGAAGTAATATTAATTAGTTTGTGCATGTAGGTTATACATCAGACAAACAATCTATTTATGGGACTGTGCCACGAGGATAAGATAATTAGTTCATATAAATAAGCAGTATCCTGTGAATGTATCCCGCAAACTTACTCATAAGCAAGGCAAGCAGAAAGCCATGCATATGCCCATATGCTAAACCTGATGCTAGTTGTGGTGGCATTAATATTGGAACCAGAGTATGCAGCTCCAATATTGGTGTATGCAGGCTATTTAATGGGTGAAAGAAGTGCCTAGTTGCACCACATACAAAGGGAACCATGAAATTACAACTTGTTCAAGGCAGTACAGTACTGTAACTTTATAGGGGGGGTCATTACATTTCAACACCCCTTCCTAAGTCAGGCCTTTGCAAAGTGCAAAGATTTTGTAACCCAAATGATGTAATATATTACTTGTTTAGGCATCAGTTGTTCTTAACCACAGAAGTAATTTATCAAACAACAATAATTAAAGTGAGTATCAAAGAATAAGCAGTTTGACATAGGCTCATACACCCTTAAAGCTTGTGCTTTTGAGCATTTCTTGAACATCCCTGCTGCATTTAGTTCTCCTTTAACCACAGTGCACAGGATTGGACTGGGAATTAAAGAGAAAGGCCACCTTTTAGTTAACTTTTAGTTAAGCATGCCCCACATTGGAAAGCACTGTCACTCACTGCACAGACCAGCAATATAACTCTCCTTTACTCAGTGGCCCAGAAACACGTCACATTGACCCCAGCATTATGTGATATAATGGCACCAGCAAACTATGACACAATTTCCCCAGCTTTTCAAGATGACCCAAGGTGACCCAAACAAGGTATCAAACAGGAACTGAAGTATTTAGTTATCTATAATTTATTTATCTGTTATTTATTTGATTATTGAAACTTGGCAGTAGCTGCTGCATTTCCCACCCTAGGCTTATACTCGAGTCAATAGGTTTTTCCAGTTTTCTTAGGTAAAATTAGGTACCTCGGCTTATATTCGGATCGGCTTATACTCGAGTATATACGGTAACTTGCATGTGTTATATAAATCAATGATGATACATTACACAGATTTTTATATTACTACTCATATCTGAAATGACATATACATGCCTTAGATATTATTTTCACGCCAAATGAAAAACAAATTCAAAATACATTCATGCTGAGATACTGCTGTCAGTCGATTTCTGGGGCTAACCCTGGAGTAAATTGGCCAGATTTTAATGTCAGATATTTGGCCACACACATGCAGCAGAAATTCTAGGCCAAATGCTGCCTGAGGCAGCTTTACCGATGCTGCCCCCCTCCCTTTCTGATTACCTTTACAACACTGTAGGGGGTCTAGAGGGGCTGTATCGCTATTGCAGGGCTTGCAAGGTGCTGCCACCCGAAGTGACTTTCTCAACTTCCCTCATGGCATCAGCGCCCCTGCACACATGTTGATAAAGTGCACTGATCCAGTAGTTTGGCCTGATCCAAATCAACAGCAGGTGGAGAAGTTGAAAGGTGGAATAAAGAACTGACTGAACCCCCCTCCCCCCAGAAACAGTACATAATGTTGCATGACCAAAGTTGGCTACATATTTAAAGGTCCACTCATTTGACATGGTTGCCAAATGAGAGGATGTTTTTGTCGGTATTCATTGCTCGGAATACTGGGTTCATATGTACTCGTCTTCCCATATGATTCTCCACTAATGATATATGATTCTTGGTCACAGTGTGTAACTCACCTTTGGATTTAAATAAATACTTACTCGAATCGAGCCTGGCCCCAAAGTTCCCCCTGGGCAAGAGCAGCCTGGTCCCACCTCACTGAGTCAGGGGTGAGATTTGAATTTTCTGCTACCAAGGCAACAACTTTAACCCCTAGGCCACTGAAGGCATTGACCAGGTTGGCTATGTTTGTTTGCCTTCTCTGACCTGGTTGAGTAAATTTGTTGGCTAGTGGTCCTTCTTTAACCAGGGTGGGTATGTTTGTTGGCTAGTGTTCCTTCTTTTACCAGGTTGGGTATATTTGTTAGCTAGTGGTCCTTCATGAAGATAAAGTCATTTCACCCTAAAAAAAAGGATCCCAAAAGAGGAAAAAAAAACAGAAACCACCTTAAGACAGCCGCCTAAAACCCAAGGCCATTGGAGACACGCAGCAAACCTTAAATAATTGTTGGCTGGTGGTTCTTCATGATCATGATGATGATGATAAAGCAGCAAAGTCAAAGTACCAAAAGCATATAATAACAAGAGATGAAGAAGGTATTGATCTTCCAACCTTCATCTTATAACACAGCTGCTCTTCCCACTACACCACTCAAGCCATACAGTCATTGGGCAAATTAGGCAGAAAGGGCACAATTCTTTTCAATAAAAATGGCCCTGCCAAATAGTGTAGTGTGAAAGGCAACCACCCACATAGCACAAAGTCCTGGGTTCAATTCCTACCAGTGCAACAAGAGACCCCTGCAAGAACAGCCTGCTCCCACCTTAATGAGTCAGGGGTGATATTTGAGTTTTCTGCTACCAAGGCAACAACCTTAACCCCCTAGGCCACTGAAGGCATTGACCAGGTTGGCTATGTTTGTTTGCCTTCTCTGACCTGGTTGAGTAAATTTGTTAGCTAGTGGTCCTTCATGAAGATAAAGTCAATTCACCCTAAAAAAAAGGATCCCAAAAGAGGAAAAAAAACAGAAACCACCTTAAGACAGCCGCCTAAAACCCAAGGCCACTGGTGACATGCAGCAAACCTTAAATAATTGTTGGCTGGTGGTTCTTCATGATCATGATGATGATGATGATGATGATGAAGCAAAGTCAATGTACCAAAAGCATATAATAACAAGACATGAAGAAGGTATTGAACTTCCAACCTTCATCTTATAACACAGCTGCTCTTCCCAATACACCACTAAAGCCATACAGTCATTGGGCAAATTAGGCAGAAAGGGCACAATTCCTTTCACTAAAAATGGCCCTGCCAAATAGCGTAGTGGGTAAGGCAGCCACGCACAAAGTCCTGGGTTCAATTCCTCCCAGGGCAACAAGAAACCCCTGCAAGAACAGCCTGGTCCCACCTCACTGAGTCAGGGGTGAGATTTGAGTTTTCTGCTACCAAGGCAACAACCTTAACCCCTAGGCCACTGAAGGCATTGACCAGGTTGGCTATGTTTGTTTGCCTTCTCTGACCTGGTTGAGTAAATTTGTTGGCTAGTGGTCCTTCTTTAACCAGGTTGGGTATGTTTGTTGGCTAGTGTTCCTTCTTTGACCAGGTTGGGTATATTTGTTAGCTAGTGGTCCTTCATGAAGATAAAGTCAATTCACCCTAAAAAAAAAGGATCCCAAAAGAGGAAAAAAAACGGAAACCACCTTAAGACAGCCGCCTAAAACCCAAGGCCATTGGAGACACGCAGCAAACCTTAAATAATTGTTGGCTGGTGGTTCTTCTTGATCATGATGATGAATCAAAGTCAATGTACCAAAAGCATATAATAACAAGACATGAAGAAGGTATTGAACTTCCAACCTTCATCTTATAACACAGCTGCTCTTCCCACTACACCACTCAAGCCATACAGTCATTGGGCAAATTAGGCAGAAAGGGCACAATTCTTTTCAATAAAAATGGCACTGCCAAATAGCGTAGTGGATAAAACAACCACCCACATAGCAGAAAGTCCTGGGTTCAATTCCTACCAGTGCAACAAGAGACCCCTGCAAGAGCAGCCTGGTCCCACATCACTGAGTCAAAGGTGAGATTTGAGTTTTCTGCTACCAAAGCAACAACCTTAACCCCTAGGCCACTGAAGGCATTGACCAGGTTGGCTATGTTTGTTTGCCTTCTCTGACCTGGTTGAGTAAATTTGTTGGCTAGTGGTCCTTCTTTAACCAGGTTGGGTATGTTTGTTGGCTAGTGTTCCTTCTTTGACCAGGTTGGGTATATTTGTTAGCTAGTGGTCCTTCATGAAGATAAAGTCAATTCACCCTAAAAAAAAGGATCCCAAAAGAGGAAAAAAAACAGAAACCACCTTAAGACAGCCGCCCTAAACCCAAGGCCATTGGAGACACGCAGCAAACCTTAAATAATTGTTGGCTGGTGGTTCTTCATGATCATGATGATGATGATGATGATGAATCAAAGTCAATGTACCAAAAGCATATAATAACAAGAGATGAAGAAGGTATTGAACTTCCAACCTTCATCTTAAAACACAGCTGCTCTTCCCACTACACCACTCAAGCCAAACAGTCTTTGGGCAAATTAGGCAGAAAGGGCACAATTCTTTTAAAAAAAAATGGCACTGCCAAATAGCATAGTGGATAAAACAACCACCCACATAGCACAAAGTCCTGGGTTCAATTCCTACCAGGGCAACAAGAGACCCCTGCAAGAGCAGCCTCGTCCCACCTCACTGAGTCATGGATGAAATTTGAGTTTTCTGCTACCAAGGCAACAACCTTAACCCCTAGGCCACTGAAGGCATTGACCAGGTTGGCTATGTTTGTTTGCCTTCTCTGACCTGGTTGAGTAAATATGTTGGCTAGTGGTCCTTCTTTAACCAGGTTGGGTATGTTTGTTGGCTAGTGTTCCTTCTTTGACCAGGTTGGGTATATTTGTTAGCTAGTGGTCCTTCATGAAGATAAAGTCAATTCACCCTAAAAAAAAAGGATCCCAAAAGAGGAAAAAAAACGGAAACCACCTTAAGACAGCCGCCTAAAACCCAAGGCCATTGGAGACACGCAGCAAACCTTAAATAATTGTTGGCTGGTGGTTCTTCTTGATCATGATGATGAATCAAAGTCAATGTACCAAAAGCATATAATAACAAGACATGAAGAAGGTATTGAACTTCCAACCTTCATCTTATAACACAGCTGCTCTTCCCACTACACCACTCAAGCCAAACAGTCTTTGGGCAAATTAGGCAGAAAGGGCACAATTCTTTTCAATAAAAACGGCCCTGCCAAATAGCATAGTGGGTAAAACAACCACCCACATAGCAGAAAGTCCTGGGTTCAATTCCTACCAGTGCAACAAGAGACCCCTGCAAGAGCAGCCTGGTCCCACATCACTGAGTCAAAGGTGAGATTTGAGTTTTCTGCTACCAAAGCAACAACCTTAACCCCTAGGCCACTGAAGGCATTGACCAGGTTGGCTATGTTTGTTTGCCTTCTCTGACCTGGTTGAGTAAATTTGTTTGCTAGTGGTCCTTCTTTAACCAGGTTGGGTATGTTTGTTGGCTAGTGTTCCTTCTTTGACCAGGTTGGGTATATTTGTTAGCTAGTGGTCCTTCATGAAGATAAAGTCAATTCACCCTAAAAAAAAGGATCCCAAAAGAGGAAAAAAAATAGAAACCACCTTAAGACAGCCGCCTAAAACCCAAGGCTATTGGAGACACGCAGCAAACCTTAAATAATTGTTGGCTGGTGGTTCTTCATGATCATGATGATGATGATGATGAATCAAAGTCAATGTACCAAAAGCATATAATAACAAGACATGAAGAAGGTATTGAACTTCCAACCTTCATCTTATAACACAGCTGCTCTTCCCACTACACCACTCAAGCCGTACAGTCATTGGGCAAATAAGGCAGAAAGGGCACAATTCTTTTCAATAAAAATGGCCCTGCCAAATAGCGTAGTGGGTAATGCAACCACCCACATAGCACAAAGTCCTGGGTTCAATTCTTACCAGTGCAACAAGAGACCCCTGCAAGAGCAGCCTGGTCCCACCTCACTGAGTCAGGGGTGAGATTTGAGTTTTCTGCTACCAAGGCAATAACCTTAACCCCTAGGCCACTGAAGGCATTGACCACGTTGGCTATGTTTGTTTGCCTTCTCTGACCTGGTTGAGTAAATTTGTTGGCTAGTGGTCCTTCTTTAAGTGTCTCACTGTCTCAGCACAATGACCTGAATGGTATTTGTGTAGTTGGTGATTCTGAATAGAATGGCCTATCCCCATGAAGTCACTAGGAATACCTGTGCCCGGAGACATCTGATACATTCCTTATTCTGTATAAACATTCTAAGACCCAAGCAAATAGAATGGCCTATACCCATGAAGTCACTAGGAATACCTGTGCCCGGAGACATCTGATACATTCATTATTCTGTATAAACATTCTAAGACCCAAGCAAATAGAACGGCCTCTGGTCTTGATGTCTAAAATCATCCTGTCCTGCTCTAAATCTTTGTTCTTTAATAATTACTAAAATATGTGTTTATAGCAAAAATCTAAAACACCAATATCTAGTTTTCCCCAATGGCAAATGGGACAAAATAACACCAGTACTGATGCTGTCCCTCATTTCCCAATTGCATGTGAACATAACACAGTATATAAATATATTTAAAGATAATGCAATGTAATCTCTGTGTGTAGTGTAAAAACTGTTTAAGACACAGATGTTTTTAGTTTAAATAGTTTAGTAAATGCTGATAAACAGAGGGAATCCATTTCTCCTTGCACACATTTACTTTTTGGTGGGACTTTTGCTTCCAAGAGCTCATCTACTTACATATGCTCAGTAGACAGATATAACTATTAAATGCATAAAATATTGTCAGATTCTAATTTAATATTCTAATATTGTCTTATTCCTTCAAATAAAATACCTTAAAGGGATGCTGTCATGATTGTTATGATGTAGTTTTTATTACTATATTACACAGTTCACATTGCAATCAATTCTTTCCACTATTTAAAATGTTATTCTTGAACAAATGTATTTTTTAGCTGTAATATTGGTGTGTAGGCGCCATCTCAGTGCATTGCGCCTGAGTCTGAGCTTTCAGAAGGAGCCAGCGCTACACATTAGAACTGCTTTCAGGGAACCTATTGTTCCTTTTAAAAAATATCTTTCATTAAAGGTACTTGCATTAACATGCACTCATATAGTTATGCTTAGTGGCAATCCTGCCTTCTGTTCCAAATTAAGTGCTGCTGCGTCTATTGACACACAGCACTGTGCGAACCCTGGAGTTTACTCAGCACCATGTATCAATCCAGCACAGATGTCAGTTGCATGCCAAACACCAGAACTAAAATGAGTGAACACTGAAACTGTGTAAGTATCCAGTGTAAATATCTGGTGCTTTGATAATATTCAAGTTTTTAAGCAAAGCAAAATAGATGTACAGCAATGCTAGTTTAATTGTTTATATTTAAGCATAGACATGTGGGAAGAAAGGGTAACTCGTCCCTTTACAAAAATATTGTAAGGCCCCATCTAGAATATGCTGAGCAGTTTTAGTCTCCAGCGCTCAAACGGGATAATATTAGAGAAGGTCCAGAGAAGGGCAACTAAGCTGGTACAGGGTAAGGAAAGTCGCAGTTATGAAGAAAGACTGGCCAAATTGGGGTTGTTTACACTGGAGAAGAGGCACTTAAGGGGGGATATGATAACTATGTATAAATATATAAGGGGACCACAAAATAAAACCATCACCATGTATCTGACAAATATCTATGCAGACTATGCTGCTTGGTTTACTGTTAGTCAGAGAAGGGGCACAGATAACTGGAAGTCAGTGGGAACCGCAAGAGGTATTTGGGGGGGGTTCCTGATTACGCCAGCAGCAAATCCACTAAGTCTCACATTAGCTTAGGTCAGTCTATGTATGGCCCATCTTTAGCCTCCCCAAATAAAAAAAAATCACCCTCAGCCTATGGTTATTTGTATTTGTTTTCAAAGAGTGGTTTCAATTTGGGGGCTCAAGGGTAAAATGATAAAGTTACACTTACACTGTCCATTACATACTAAAGCCATTTTTAAAACTTGCAGGTATATGATTTTATTTAAAAGTGCAGGACATTTTTACCTAAAAAGTAAGTTAAAAAAATAAAAAAAATGTTCTTTAAATACTAGGTAGTGGGCGGCAGTCCAGGTCCAATACAACATGATCCACATGTGGTGCATAGGACTTAATCTTTTCCAATCGCAATGTCCTAGTCTGCCATTTTTTCCCATCAACCTGCTCCAACATAGCACTGATCTCCTTCTCTACCAGCTCTGCCCAATTCCTCCATGCTATTTTCCGCCATGTCTGAGAAACGTCTTTATCAGTTTCTCCTTGACTTTTGCCGTAGCAGTCCACATTGTGGTGTATGTGCAGGACTCCACCTGTATCCTTCTTCAAAACTCTACATGCCACTGGATAACCTGGCTCAGATGTGGGAATGAGACCCAGGTTCACTCTGTCGGCCACATCACTCAGAGTCAGCTGGGAAGAGACAAAAATATTGCATATGATATTAAAACTATCATATATAATGCTGATCATATGCAAAGTGTTAATCTGTAATGGCAATAACTGGAGTTTGCAGCAAACAAGGCATCACAGCAGTTGAAATAGCACATTGCTATTTGTATGCAGTGATCAACAAAATGTGGGTTTGATTACCATGATTACTATGATTATATGGCATTATATGAAACTAGCTACAGCGATCAATCAAATGTATAGTCACGGAGACTGGATAATAGCTATGGTGTGGGGTAATTACTGCTTAACCTGTTTTTCTGGTGGAAGCATTGGGCTAAATTTCTTTATGACATTGAGCTTGTATCCACATCCACAAGTATATGTACACAGGGTGGGCTGCTTCTCTCAGCACTTATAATAGATGTAGAAATGTTACAGCATATAGTTTATTATGCACCAATCATTGCCAGTCTGGGGCGCAACTGATTCAATATTATTTATATTTACAATTAAAAAACATTTGATTAATAATTTTTGTAATAGTGATTTATAGCTCCTGAGGTATTGGTCCAATGTGGCTTAATGCTACAAGATAATAACCCAATTAATAATACATTAGTTATATAAATATTTGTCTTGTACACTTTCCAGGTTATGTGCTTCATTTTATTTAAAAAATTAACAATTTTATTTACAAAGACTTGATTTAGACACAACATGTAACTTCTTTTCTATCAATTGATACTGAAAAAAATTAGCATTTGCTCATTTTTATGTCTTCCACTGTGGTGTAGGGTTCATTACTAATGCTTTCAACATTCTAACAGTGTTGTGGCAGAGTAATGGTATGATGGGGTGTTCATGGAGGAGACATGTCTCGAAAAGTCTTATAACTGGTAAATATAAATGCCATATATGTTCAGAAAGGGTATGCAAAAACCTTTTCCTATTTGATGTTACGTGGGAGGAGGGGGGGATACAACAATAAGACGGCCATTCCTGTATACAGATGAAAACTGGAAAGGGTGGGGCTACAAGAATAAGCCCCCCCCCTACTCCATTATGCTGATAGAAAATAGAAATGCAGGGGAAACAAAAGATGGTCAAAGTTTTTCTATTTTGCCCAGAGCTGAAAATAAGCGGCGCTACAGGAAAAAACTGACCACTACTTCTCTATACTGATTGAAAATTTAAAAAAATGGGGATCTACAAGAAGGAGCTGGTCATTGCCCTGTATACTGACTGTACATTGTGTATACTAAAGTGCAATGTTGCTTGCCTTATATAGGGGTCATTTACAATGCAGGACGCTGTGTACACAATAGGCAACATAAATGACCCCTATTTTCTACTGTTCTAAACACACCAAAACCTTCATATGCTTTGGCAGTGCTAAACTGTGTGTGTTTTTCAGTAGCTTAAACTTTTTCATTAGTAAACTGAATAGTTGAAAACTGAATGCAACTTAAATTCATCATTTAAAAAGTTAATATTTGTAACTGTTTTATAATCTTTTATTGCTGTTAGCTGGAAATGCATGTATTCAATGTACAAAGCAAAGAATATGATTTATTATTTCAGTACCCCTGATTAAAGCAATGTGGTTTGGACAACTACTACTAATGAGCTTAAAGGTAACTGCTAACATAACTGATGACACAACAGTTCTGCATCTTTGCACTGAATACACAAGCACAAATCGCATTGATATTTTACCTGCCTGTTATCTCCCTCATGGATATGGCATTTGTCAGAAACCCTGTTAATAACCAGATTTTTCTTGAGAGCACTCACGGCATGGGGGTTCCACTCACAAGCATGAACAAAGGAGGCGCCTGCATGAACCAAGTACGGCAGAGTAAAGTAGCCAATCCCTAAAACAAACAAAATGTATGTTACTATGGATCTCTAGTAGCTTAGGCTTATGGAACATGTGGCATGTCCCCTGAAGCATATTTTATAAATATATATATATATATATTTCCAAAAATGATGCGCACTCCTGTCTCCGTTAATTCACTTTATTGTATATAACTACAGTACATGATTAGCACATCAACGTTTCGGTCCTGGTCTAGGACCTTGTTTACGATGTCCTAGACCAGGACCGAAGCGTTGATGTGCTATTCATGTAGTTATTTACAATAAAGTGAATTAACGGAGACAGGAGTGCGCATAATTTTTGGAAATATATACAAGAAACCACCATATGCGGCAGCCGTTGATTTAGTGGGTGTGAACTGCAAAAGGGAGTGCGGACTTTTCGGAATAATATATATATATATTTACATTTACTCATTTACATGAGTGGAAACTGTTGACAGCCTGAAATCACCTAAATGTAATTTTTATGTCCAAAAAACATCCATTCATATTACTGTCAGAAGGGATTGAGAGGTATTTTCTGCCAACTGAAACAGGTTATTGAAAAAACAATACATGTGCCATAGGCCTAAGGCTTTCCCTGAATAACAAACATATATTACTGGAAATATCACCTTACTAACGGAACAAGAATGTCAACACAGATTTTACCCCATTAAGCGTAAAAGGATTCAAAATGTCACCATCCCACAGTTAAAAAATGAACATAAAAATTAGCACTGGTGTTATAGAATGCCTTTTTTGTGCAGTGACTCTAAAGACCATAAGTAGCAGTGGTGACTTTACCTTTAAAAGTCTAAAAATCTCTGACACATTGACATTTTTCTAAATGAAAGATTTAGGGGAAGATTCATCAAAGTACAAGTTCGAATCCTGAAATGAGTAAAATTCGGATTAGATACGATAATTTCTGATGGTCAGAAATGTCACGAAAATGCTTGCGAAAAAATCCTAATAGTCACAATAATATCGTAATGGCGATCTGAAAGTCACAACATTTTTGTATCTGAACTATTGTAAACGGCAGGAAACCGTTTCTGACTTTGATCCTTCTGTGCATGTTTTTGAGTCCATAGGACTCAATGGCACTCTGCAGCTCCAACCTGGCCCAAGGAAAGTCTCCCATAGGGCTCAATGGCACTCTGCAGCTCCAACCTGGCCCAAGGAAAGTCTCCCATAGGGCTCAATGGCACTCTGCAGCTCCAACCTGGCCCAAGGAAAGTCTCCCATAGGGCTCAATGGCACTCTGCAGCTCCAACCCGGCCCAAGGAAAGTCTCCCATAGGGCTCAATGGCACTCTGCAGCTCCAACCTGGCCCAAGGAAAGTCTCCCATAGGGCTCAATGGCACTCTGCAGCTCCAACCTGGCCCAAGGAAAGTCTCCCATAGGGCTCAATGGCACTCTGCAGCTCCAACCTGGCCCAAGGAAAGTCTCCCATAGGGCTCAATGGCACTCTGCAGCTCCAACCCAGCCCAAGGAAAGTCTCCCATAGGGCTCAATGGCACTCTGCAGCTCCAACCTGGCCCAAGGAAAGTCTCCCATAGGGCTCAATTGCACTCTGCAGCTCCAACCCGGCCCAAGGAAAGTCTCCCATAGGGCTCAATGGCACTCTGCAGCTCCAACCTGGCCCAAGGAAAGTCTCCCATAGGGCTCAATGGCACTCTGCAGCTCCAACCCAGCCCAAGGAAAGTCTCCCATAGGGCTCAATTGCACTCTGCAGCTCCAACCCAGCCCAAGGAAAGTCTCCCATAGGGCTCAATTGCACTCTGCAGCTCCAACCCAGCCCAAGGAAAGTCTCCCATAGGGCTCAATGGCACTCTGCAGCTCCAACCCGGCCCAAGGAAAGTCTCCCATAGGGCTCAATGGCACTCTTTAGCTCCAACCTGGCCCAAGGAAAGTCTCCCATAGGGCTCAATGGCACTCTGCAGCTCCAACCCGGCCCAAGGAAAGTCTCCCATAGGGCTCAATGGCACTCTTTAGCTCCAACCTGGCCCAAGGAAAGTCTCCCATAGGGCTCAATGGCACTCTGCAGCTCCAACCTGGCCCAAGGAAAGTCTCCCATAGGGCTCAATGGCACCCTGCAGCTCCAACCTGGCCCAAGGAAAGTCTCCCATAGGGCTCAATGGCACTCTGCAGCTCCAACCTGGCCCAAGGAAAGTCTCCCATAGGGCTCAATGGCACTCTGCAGCTCCAACCCGGCCCAAGGAAAGTCTCCCATAGGGCTCAATGGCACTCTGCAGCTCCAACCCGGCCCAAGGAAAGTCTCCCATAGGGCTCAATGGCACTCTGCAGCTCCAACCCGGCCCAAGGAAAGCCTCCCATAGGGCTCAATGGCACTCTGCAGCTCCAACCCGGCCCAAGGAAAGTCTCCCATAGGGCTCAATGGCACTCTGCAGCTCCAACCCGGCCCAAGGAAAGTCTCCCATAGGACTCAATGGCACTCTGCAGCTCCAACCTGGCCCAGGGAAAGTCACGATAGCAAAGCTTGAATGAATCCGAAACTTTCTTACTCATTGCGACAAATAGTATTTTGTTGCACAAATTGTAGCAAAAAGTTGCAAAAAATACGCACAGTACGAAAACTTGGAAAAAATATGAATTTTTTGTATTTAGAAATAATCGTACTTTGATAAATGTGCCCCATTGTGTTTCCTTTAGCAACCTGAAACAGGGATGTCTGGAGAGGCAGAAAAAATAGAAAGATAAACATGATATTTCCGAGCAACTGGTGCATTGTACTATAACAATTCTTCATGCTGTTGTACTATGAGAATGGTCTCACAGGGAACTAAACTCAGATACAATGAAATTTCACTTTGATGCACAACTTTTTCCAATGTCAATTCCTTTCATAAAGTATGTTGCACAACTGCTACTTTTTCGAATTTTCTTTGCGAAAAATATGACTTTTTTGTGGAAGTTAAAGAAAACCACAAAAAAGTTGCAAAATTTTAACTAAATTATCGTGGACATTACAAAAAGTTCTATTAGTTAAAAAATAAACAAATTTTTCTCAAAAAAAATAAAATAATTGTGGTTAATGAATGGGCCCCTGAGTCCGTGGTCTGGGGGGTAGAATACATATGCAAAACAAAATCAGAATAAAGATTTATGTTACCCGAATAGAGGTCTACCACCACCTCTCCATGGCAGGATAGTGAAGCCACTCTCTGCTTCTCTGTTATGTTTCCTGCTGAAAACATGCATTTGGTGATGTCAAAGGTATACCTATAAAAAGTGACAATGGGCATTATTTAAAGGTACAATGGCATAAATGTAGTAAGTAAAGTGATAGTATATATCATACCTGATGCCATTGTCAACATGCTCTACCCATCCATTTTCACCAAGCAGAAGAGTTACATTGGGAGATCTCACCCCATCATCCATCACTCTGCCTTGCTTAGCTAAGCGTCCTGCACCAAGGGAAGAGGCCACACTCACCCACAACTCATTGCCTAAGAGAGATTAGGAAAAAAATAAATGGTATAAGGAAGTCTATATATTTCTATTTGTATTTCTTCATGTTTATGAGTGCTAAACTGACACACCTAACTGCCCCCATACTGGATCCCTGAAGCAATCCTCACTCAAAACAACCAGGTCTCCATGCCGCTGCCAAGAGCGAGGAAGGTCACACTCTAAATCCCTTCCCCATGTAAGGCCATGACTTTCCAACAGCTTATAGACATTGTTCCGTAACGTCTGAGCAGGAGACTTGACCGCAGCACGCTTAGAGAGAACAGGGTTCTAAGAAATAAAATAAAAAAAAAAAAAAAACTTAGGTTGAAGACACATGGAGCTACTAGTAGCAGCTAATTGTCACAGCTTCAAAAACAGACAATGCTGATCATTTACTAATAATTATCTCTATGTGTGTTTTAGCAGAGGCATCAGTATTGCCTGTGGCAGGGTATTTTCTGGCGTTTAGTAACCGTGACAAGAAGCTGCTACTAAGTAGCACCGTGTGTCTTCACCCTTAAGGGGTCTGTTAAAATATCTAGTACTATTTATTTACAAGATATCTGTATGAAATCTAACTTTTCCACAACCTTGCTAAAATGAAAATAACCTTTTTAGAGTACCTGTATGTATAGCACAATGTAAGAACCTTTCAAGCAGACACCTAAAAATTACTCACCCTAATCAGCATTTCCCGGCAGGAGCTTCCTGGAGCAACAATTTCCATAAGATCTACCACAAGTGATACGCTTAGTTTGTTTTCCAACACTGGAAGAGCCACGGTGCCCCCAGGTAGTTTCTGTGCTCTATATCGTCCATCCAAAATGCCAACCTTCTCCAGGTGCTCTCTTAGGAAACATGGAAGGTGAGAAGGAATCTGCATGGAGTCATGGTGGAGTAAGTGACAGTCCTAGTTCTGCTAGCTCATTGTTCCCGGACCAAACCACAGAATCTATTCTTTTCAACACACACTGTCCTAACATAGCCCCTCAACTAAAGGGATTTATAAATCATTTATTATTGACTGTTAATGTGTTCTACTAGTACAACAGGCTGTGAAACTGCAAGGGATAATGGACATTGTGTCTATTAAAAAAAGCTTTTAATCAAAGAGCAAATGTTATGTGTTAAAAAAGGAACCAACACTCCAAGACATTTCAAGTAGGGGGTTGGCCTTTCTATTGCAGTAACCAAATGTAATTTAGTAGTTATATTTTGCAGAAATCTGAAGGTTTTATGTCATTTTTTTCTATGCATAAGCAGCTTTGATATGAATATGAAAAGACTAACGTGTGCCTAGCCAGAGCCTTAGAACATTTATATTGGGCTGAGACTGTCAGGCAACAAAAGTGAGAGAACTGAACTGGATTTAAAAGGAACTCTACATGAAAATAATTCATACATCTGGATTGTTTAAATGTGCAAACAGCAGCAGACACAAAACACTGCTCAACAACACATTTTCCCAGCATACTTGCAACATGCATATTATCATGGATAAGGCATGTTGGGAGCTGTAGTCCAGCAACATCAGACGTGGCAAGTGGCTGTATTAAAATGAAACATAATCCTCCAATGGGAATCCCAGCTGATCTGCATTAATCTGGCTCTGTGTTTTTTGTTGATTCTATATCAACACTGTTGGGCATATTTATTATAGTGTGTAAGCCATCATTACAGGTGAAGTTGCTCATAGCAACAAATCAGATTTTTGCTTTTATGTTCTAACTTGTAGGTGACTGATCAAATCTAACTGCTGGTTGGTTGCCATGGGCAACATCACTGGTGAAGCAGCATTCTCATTTGTGAATTAACCTGCAGCTATAATTAAGTTCTTGGTGAATTGTTTTCCATGTATAAATTTCCAAGTTTTTTGTCAGCTTCTATAGGGAATTAGGGGGCGCAGTGGGACCACTTTGTGGTTGGGTTTAGTTTTGTTTTAATCTGACAATACACTGGAAGATTTACTTGTCTGGCTTATTTTACTGATCCTTGAGCAAACAATCAGATCATATGGGGTCCATAATGACCATGCAATCAGTATATAACCAATGCATTTACAGCCTGATGTAGTCCTTGCTTAAAAGAATTTTACAGTGTTTCAGTCGGTAGCTAAACTGAGAACATCAGATATGAAAAAGGGTTTCTATTGTTTACCTGAATATAATAACATGTTTAGCTTTTTGGATAATTTTGCCCTAAGGGTAGCAAGTCCCATGTATATTTCGTAAAAAAAATGTTTCAGCAGTTACCTATATCTTTGCGAGAAGCAGGACTCTGTAAGGACGGCTGGGACGTCAATGTTTCTGTCTTCGCTAAGCTCCATGCCCAGCAGATGGCAAGTCTTCAAATCACTGCACTTTGGCCTGTCAGGTGTGTTTCTGCCAAGTGACAAGGGGGGGGTAACATGTTTACAAAACTAGCATCTTAATTTCATTATTTAATCAACATGCTGATTGGCTGTTATTGGCAACTACACTGGCAATTTAGAGGCTATTTTAGGAAATGAGCCCCTAGGCATACACCTAAGGAGCTACTGTTTCTATAGGTAATTCATACTTGCCTAAATTTTCAGCAAAGTCTTCTAATTATGACTCTGACCCTAAACATTTTTATAGGGGTATGTATGCTGCAGAAAACGGAATTCCAATCAGCAATTGATCTTTTTTTGTTTTTCAATTTTACTTTTATTTCTTAAGCATTCCAGTTTGGAATTTCAATATCTATCTGGTTGCTAGGGTCCCGCTCACCCTAGCAACCAGGCAATGGTTTTGAAATCTGAGTTAGAATAAGAGAGGCTTATATAAAAAGTAAAGCATTAAGAAGTAACAATAACAATACAAATGTAAACACACAGACCATAGCCTTTTTGGTTGCAGGAATCAGGGAGCTACAGCATTTAGCTACAGTTAGGAAAACATACAGAAAGTAAAGGCAAAATTATGACAAAAATGGAGAACAATGAATGAATGAATTAATTAATATAAAGCTGAACTTCCAATTTAAACTGACAAACAAAAAAAAGAATTTGATTATACATCAATTAATGATGATTATGAAATGCTAACATTTATACTAACCCAGTCCTTTTAATCCTAACTAGTTAAAACACACCCGTATTCCCTAATACACAAATCAATTGCCTCACATGAACCAGAGGGGAAAAAAAATATCAGAGGGGCGAACTGGCGAACAACTTGGGCTGCTGTCCCAAAAAGTCATACATTAAAGGCAGAAGACGCTGCGGAGGGAAGGCTTACTCTGGTGCACCTAGTGCTTCAGCGAACGGACCGGAACAGGCCGGAAAAGACGGGCTGAGAGCAGGAAGTTGCCTTTGTTTCTGCGGGGAATTGATTTTGTGACGGACTTCAGCGGTTCCACTGTATCGGGATGGCGGGGTTGAACGTGAGAGATCCAGCGGTAGATCGGTCCCTACGGTCTGTGTTCGGTAAGTAGCAACTCGGCTGTTTCTATCGTGAGGGAACTGTGTGGCTACAAGTCTGTGTTAGTATGGCATTATAGGAATAATGATAGATATATGCTCCGGACTTCCACCTCATGCTGTTAATAGAAAATATAACCTTTGCATCACTGACATTTCCGGAAATA
The DNA here is from genome assembly GCF_000004195.4 of Xenopus tropicalis. Taxonomy (NCBI): domain Eukaryota; kingdom Metazoa; phylum Chordata; class Amphibia; order Anura; family Pipidae; genus Xenopus; species Xenopus tropicalis. The sequence continues at coordinate 38,644,195 of NC_030684.2, read as the reverse complement.
TATATATTACACAAACACTTTATTGGCAGAAACACAAACTTTTTATTCAAATGACAATTCCCTTTCAGCTAGGCCACTTATGTCATCTGATGGCCCCTATTAAATGTAACTAACTCCACTAAAGGGCTCGGTTATGTTGGACACCTGACATCAGGTCATGTTGACAGTGGAACCATGATGATGTTGCTGGTTATATTTTGGGAAAACATGGGAAGACTACTGTGATAGTCTGCATTGACAGGTATTGTGTCTTACTCTGTCAGTCACCCATTCAGTGCCTTGAGCTAGCCAGCAAGATCATCAGCATCTCCATGCTTCCCAAACAGCCAATGGTGACTGGGATAATGGCGCCCACATTGTGCTCTTCCAGTCACTGAATTTTCACATGTTGTAGATCAACCACAGTTAAAGGAGAACTAAAGCCTAACTAAAGAAATAGGTTAGAAATGTTGTACATGATATTTTTGGCTTCTGTACCAACCCAAGGCACCAACAGCCCTTTAGCAGGGAAGATCTGTGCCCCCAAATATGCCCCAGTAGCTCCCCATCTTTTCTGCTGATTCCCTGCACTTGCTCTGTGCTGCTGTCGGTGACTGAGCTTAGGGACACCCTTACAGTATACTGTATATAGAATATAAATGTAACAGTATAAGGCTGATTAGTGATTCATTTGGATTCACATAACACGGCAGCTCTGAAACCAATGCAATTAGTATCAGAATGTAATAATCAGACCTGTAGCATCAGTTTATATGACAATTTTGATAATTTGCTACAACCCCTAAGCTCAGCTTCTCAACAGCTGCTCAGGGCCCACTGAGCGTATGCACTGTCCTGGACAGTTCTAACAAAATCCAAGACGGGAAGCTCCTGTGACAACTGTAAAGACCTATATGATTACTACTATAGAGATGCTGAATATTTTGGCTAGTGCAGTCAGTTTAGTATATAAAATATGGCATTCCTATTCATATTAATTTTTAGGGTTTAGTTCTCCTTTAACAGGCAGTGTCTTTCTTGAGGACTCCATATGGGGTAATCTTAGTTACTAACCTTATTGGATAATGAACCTCCGCGTTTGAGCAGAACATGGTTTCCTCTTTGGTGTACCCATGCTCATCCTGTGCCTCTTGTCACATTGCAGTTGGGAACATTCCTTATGAGGCTACAGAGGAACAGCTAAAGGATATCTTCTCCGAGGTGGGGCCGGTCGTCAGTTTTAGGTAAGTGCTTGTTTCTCTTCAAAAGTGATGTTAGAAGGCACCAATAATGCAGATTTACTCATTCTGTAGTAGGTTTGCACATGTGTGTGTCTGTCTGTACAGAGGAATCGGATACATCCTAGTAGTGTGGGTTTTGATGCAGCCAGATAAGCAATACAAACGATACAGTTTAAGGAATATGTAATAGGTAGCAAAGCTGTAGCAGCAAAGATTGTCTCCCTGTCTGTGTGTCAGTGCCCAGGGTAGTGGTGACATTTCTCTCAGATGAGACATATGAAAAAAACTGTCCCATATAGTTATATAGCTGTATAAGAAGTGAAGCTGGAAACTTCTAGAGCAGAGACAATATGTGTGTAACTGTCTTTTTATTTTACCAGGTTAGTCTATGACAGAGAAACTGGGAAACCAAAGGGTTATGGCTTTTGTGAATATCAAGATCAGGAGACGGCCCTTAGTGCCATGAGAAACCTAAACGGAAGGGAGTTTAGTGGACGAGCCCTGAGGGTTGACAATGCAGCCAGCGAGAAGAATAAAGAAGAACTCAAAAGTTTGTATTTCCCCAATAATAACGTTTATGTTCTGTTTTCTTTCTGTTGAATGCTGTGTTAATTCCTTAGCTTTAAATGCCATCCTTAGATATACAGTTGTTTGAAAAAAAGTTCATTAACAATATGCACCAAATCTTGTTTGTCTTTTAGATGAGTAACAAACTAAAACTCAAATAAGCACTTCCCTCTCTGAAAGTGTATGCTGCTCATTTTGCAGGTTTGGGAACAGGAGCCCCTATTATAGAGTCCCCATATGGTGATCCAGTTTCTCCTGAGGATGCCCCAGAATCCATCAGTCGAGCTGTTGCCAGTCTGCCCCCCGAACAAATGTTTGAGCTCATGAAGCAGATGAAGGTAAGCGCTGCTGAATTATTATATACAAACTACCCAGTGCTTAAATAAAGTAGGCTTTATAGTAACTAAGGAACCCATGTTCTAATGAGGAAATGTAATAATATTTAAAGGACAAGAAAAAGGCATTAAAGGAAAACTAAAGTCTCAGTAACTGGCGGTGCCAAATGTTAGCCCCATTCCCCTTATTGTAATAGCTTACCAGATACCCCAGGCCAGTAGTACAGAAAACTGTATCAATCCGGGGTATTTCTGCTGAAGTTCTTCGGCTCGATCTTCTCTCTTCTTTTTGCCAGACACGAGCATGCACACTAGAGTGAAAACGACAGCTTTTCTTTTTTAAGTTAAGCTTTTACTCTACTGTACATGCACCTGCTCGGACTTGGACCAAAAGAAGATGGGAGAATCTGGATTGCATAGCAATGAGGATCTTCTACAGAAATACCCTGGGCTGGTGCAGTTGTTAGAAAACAGGAGCACCAGCCCAGGGTATTGGGTATGTGATTTTTTTGTACTGGGGGTGCCTAACATTTCAGCATCCCCAGTGGTTTAAATGTAGTTCTCCTTTAAAGGAGAAGGAAAGGCTAAGTCACTTGGGGGTGCTAAAATGTTAGGCACCCTTAAGTGACTTTAATGTACCCCATTCTGGTGCCCCTGTTAGAAGAAAACCGCACCAGCCCGGGGTACTTGCAGCGAGCGCTTCCTTCTTCCTTTTGCCGGCGAAATCCCTGCGCCGGCGCATGCGCAGTAGAGTGAAAAGCCGACTTTCTTGTTAAAGTTCACTCTAATGAGCATGCGCAGTGCGCCAACGTGGAAGAAGGAAGCGATCTCTGCTACCCCAGGTTGGTGCTGTTCTCTCTTAACAGGGGCACCAGCCCGGGGTAAAAGGTAAGCGATTTAAGTCACTCGCTTAATATTTTGGCACCCCCAAGTGACTTAGCCTTTCCTTCTCCTTTAGACAAGTTTTACCATTAAAGAAGCTGTAGCAGAGTTTTATCCAAACAGTGATGCTACTGCCTCATATTTTGCTTTTTGCATCTTGCATTTGTGCAAAGGTGAACATCCCCCATAATATGCCTTCTCCCCTGCCATTTATTTATAATGTATTTCCTTCTCTCACAGTTATGTGTACAAAACAGTCCCCAGGAGGCGCGGAATATGTTGCTGCAGAATCCTCAACTGGCGTATGCCCTGCTACAAGCACAAGTTGTAATGAGGATTGTGGATCCTGAAATTGCTTTAGTAAGATTCCTGATTTGAACTATTTCCTGTTAGGTCACTTTTGTCTGAACTATTCTTTATTAAAATGAAAACAAAAAGGCTAATTTAATCTGAACTGTAATGATCTATTTTGTACCACAGAAAATCCTTCATCGCCCAGCAGTTGTTCCTCCTATGATGTCCAATAATCAGCAGCCAGGTCAAGGACCTAACATGCCCCTTAACCAGCCAAATGTACCTGTAGGTCAACCACAACCTATGGTAAGTACCATACTCACCACCCTGTGATCACACAGATCAGAAATGCATTTAATTTTGTCATTGTATCCTTTATCAGTGTGCAATGTGTTTTTACTTTTTCAAAAAATTTCTTTCATAAAAGTAATTTACAAGTAAAGTAAATAAACTATCATAAGCCTCTAAAGGGAATAGAATATTGATATCTATTATTAAAGGAAACATTGCTCAGAACAATCTTCTAAGCACCTTTGCAGTTTACATTACATTTGTTTTCCCATTTTGTAACAATACAGCCACCTGCTGATCAGTTTTCCAACTATACAGTCAAGGAGAATATGGCCGAGAGATGTTCTGAGATCAGAAACCTCAAATGACCTTTCTTGTCTTTCCTAAACAGAGCAAATCAGTTATGTTATTCTTTTAATATGTTCTACCTGACTGTACAGTTGGAATACAAAATTACAAAATTATTATTTCATTACATTTCATTATTTTAACAACCGTTTTATAATAGATTTGAAACTGGGACACTATTTATTGTAAATTGCAAAAGTGCTTCGAAAAGCACCCTGACTGCTATTATTTCATTTTTTAAAGTTTTACATATCCTTTAAAAATGGGCCTTGAAACTGTTATAACTAACAATAGCCACTAGATGTCACTATCTTAATATATTCTGTTGTCAGAATGTAGCCTTATTATAATAGTTACTTATCTTTTTCTCAACATTTACTATCACATTCAAACCATTTCCTGGTAGGGAAAGTGGTTTCAGCTGACCTTGGTACCTAGTATAACTGGTTATGGGAAAAGTTTTGGGGTAGAAAGGAAAAAGGCCCAAGCCTTAAAGCCAGCAGTTGGGTAAGTCAGTCGCAGATCTGGGCCCAGGATGCAGCCTTAACTGCATTTATTACAGCCTGCCACAGTTAAATTCAGGTTTTTATATTACTGACTATTGTTTATTGTTATTGTTGGAGAAAAGGGTAAAACTTGGTCCTTTACTTACATAATTATTATTGTAAAACTAAAACCCACTGTATGGAACATCTTTTTTTTATGAGTTCTTCTTTTCTCTGTTTTAGGGTGCAATGCATGTGAATGGAGCTCCTCCTATGATGCAGACACTACCTATGCAGGGTGGAGTCCCAGCACCAATGGGAAATCCTGCCCCAGGACCTGTTTTACAGGGAGGTAAGTATAAAGAATGATAATTTATCATTAATTTCATTTGATGGCTTAAAGTTGTAACTAACTGTTCAAAAAGCATTTTCTCTTAAAGGAACAGTAACACCAAAAAATGAAAGTGTATAAAAGTAACTAAAATTTAATGTGCTGCTGCCCTGCACTGGTAAAAGTTGTGTGTTTACTTCAGAAAGTCTACTATAATTTATATAAATAAGGTGCTATGTAGCCATGGAGGCAGCCATTCGAAGGAGAAAAGGCATAGGCACATAGCAGATAACAGATAAAACACTATTGTATTCTACAGAGCTTATCTGTTATCTGCTATGTAACCTGTGCCTTTTCTCCATTTTTCCAGCTTGAATGGCTGCCCCCATGGCTACACAGCAGCTTATTATATAAATTATAGTAGTGTTACTGTAGCAAACACACCAGTTTTACCAGTGCAGGGCAACAGTGCATTATATTTTTATTACTTTAAAGCTCTTTCATTTTTTAGTGTTACTGTTCCTTTAACCGGTATATGTGCAACACAGGAAACATGGGGTATAGCATCCTCCACCAGAAGGCAGGACTCTGAAAGAAGAAGACGACAAAAACTCTCCTCTGTTGCTATACCATTCACTCACGCTTCCTGAACCTTTCAGTTTTTTTTATTGTCCTTGAGGAGATAGGACAAACACACTCACTTAGTTTTTCTTTAGCCAGCACCAGGGGCTTGCCTACAGAACTCCCTATAGGAGTCTCTGTATAGTGACTTCCTTCTTGGAATTGCTAGTGATAGGCCTGTTAGTCTGACATCAGTAGTAGGAAAACTTTTGGAAGGGGTAATAAGGGATAGGGTACTTGAATACATTGCAGTTCACAATACTATTAGTTTGTGCCAGCATGGTTTTATGCGTAACAGATCTTGCCAGACTAATTTAGTTGCCTTTTATGAGGAGGTGAGCAGGAACCTTGATGCTGGAATGGCAGTTGATGTCATCTACTTGGACTTTGCTAAAGCGTTTGATACAGTACCTCACAGAAGGTTAATGATCAAATTAAGGAATATTGGCCTAGAACATAATATTTGTAATTGGATAGAGAACTGGCTGAAGGATAGAGTACAAAGAGTGGTTGTAAATGGAACATTTTCTAATTGGACCAGTGTGGTTAGTGGAGTACCGCAGGGGTCAGTCCTTGGGCCTTTGCTTTTTAACTTGTTTATTAATGACCTGGAGGTGGGCATAGACAGTACTGTTTCTATTTTTGCTGATGACACTAAATTGTGCAAAACTATAAGTTCCATGCAGGATGCTGCCGCTTTGCAGAGCGATTTGACAAAATTAGATAACTGGGCAGCAAACTGGAAAATGAGGTTCAATGTTGATAAGTGCAAAGTTATGCACTTTGGTAGAAATAATATAAACGCAAACTATCTACTGAATGGGAGTGTGTTGGGGGTTTCCTTAATGGAGAAGGATCTAGGGGTTTTTGTTGATAACAAGTTGTCTAATGCCAGGCAGTGTCATTCTGTGGCTACTAAAGCAAATAAAGTGCTGTCTTGTATAAAAAAGGGCATTGACTCAAGGGATGAGAACATAATTTTGCCCCTTTATAGGTCCCTGGTAAGGCCTCACCTTGAGTATGCAGTGCAGTTTTGGGCTCCAGTCCTTAAGAAGGATATTAATGAGCTGGAGAAAGTGCAGAGACGTGCAACTAAACTGGTAAAGGGGATGGAAGATTTAAACTATGAGGTGAGACTGTCAAGGTTGGGGTTGTTTTCTCTGGAAAAGAGGCGCTTGCGAGGGGACATGATTACTCTGTACAAGTACATTAGAGGGGATTATAGGCAGTTGGGTGATGTTCTTTTTTCCCATAAAAACAATCAGCGCACCAGAGGTCACCCCTTTAGATTAGAGGAAAGGAGCTTCCATTTGAAGCAGCGTAGGTGGTTTTTCACGGTGAGGGCAGTGAGGTTATGGAATGCCCTTCCTAGTGATGTGGTAATGGCAGATTCTGTTAATGCCTTTAAGAGGGGCCTGGATGAGTTCTTGATCAATCAGAATATCCAAGGCTATTGTGATACTAATATCTACAGTTAGTACTAGTGGTTGTATATATAGTGTATGTATGTGAGTGTATAGATTGGTAGGTGTGGGTTAAGTGTGCTGGGTTTACTTGGATGGGTTGAACTTGATGGACACTGGTCTTTTTTCAACCCTATGTAACTATGTAACTTTTAAGTCTGTTATGGAGCAATCCATGCAGAGGTCCTCTGACCCTTATGTCTTAGAAAGTCAGAAGCTGCACAGCACAGTAGCTAAGTTATACCTATTTTTTACATTTAAGGTACCTATTTGCTGCTTCCAGTGCTTATATCTATCCTTGTTACAGCTCACTCTACTCTGGGCATCAGCACTTCCTTGGCCCTTTTGAACTTAGCATATGCAGATGGTATGCACCAGATAATTTAGGAGTGTTAAGATTTATTGCAGTCTTTATTTACTTTAATGAGCACGTGAAGTCTATTTCACTGGGGGGTTCCAAAATGTCAGGCAATATACCACTATAAAACAATATACCACCATTTTTAAAATTGTATTCACAGAAGAGTTTCCTTAACAGTTTATAAAAGGAGGTAGAATCTTATTGGTAGTGAGCATGAACAGATTTGTCGTGTGTGTGTGTATACTGAGCATGAATAGATTTGTCATGTGTGTATATTATATATATATATATAATATATAGCAGAGTCTTATTTAAAATAAAGGGAAGCGTATTTATTCCACTATACCCATATACATTTAGAGCAGAGCAACACGGTGCATTTTACTGGTATTGCTTCTTAGCCTCCCTCCTCCTCAATATGGCACTTCCTTCCTAAATCAATTTGCGTTTCACAGTGGAAATGTCATTGCAATTTAATAAATGTGGCTTTATGAACTACGGTAGACTGCTCAGCCAGTTTTTTATGTAAATATAGATTGGGATACACCAATAAATCTTTTAAATTACACTAATAAATTGTCTGGTGTATGAAATTGCCAATTATTCCTGTGGATAGAATTGACTTGGGTGGTTGAGATTGTTAGGGTTGAGATTAGTACAGACTGATAATTGTTTAATTGGTATGCCTCACTTCCTTCCTCCAATATTTAGGAGACAGCTATGTCCTCATGGTCCCTGTATCCCATTGACACCTGTAAGAGAAAGGGTTTTTTATGCTGTTTATTGTTAAATCTTTTTCTCTTAGTACGCCGTGGGACACAGGACCACCCTCCCAGTAGTCTACTTTGGATTGTTTTATTCGTGTTATGGTTATTTTGCTATAAATAAATAGTTCTGTCCATTATGTTGCTGTAATTTACCTCTCTGTTATACAAGTCTGAAGAGTTCAAGTATTATGTGGTGTAGCAGCAGGAAAGAGGAGCCATGTTTTTCTTCAGAGTCCTGCCTCCTGGTGGTGGATGCTATACCCCATGGTCCCTGTGTCTCACAGACATGCTAAGAAAAAAATGTAACAGTGAGAAATGCAAAATGCCCCTTTCCCTAACATGGCTGCAGTTGACTTACATTCAATACTGAGGCATAGACTGATGGGAAAACCCTATTGAATAATGAACAGACAGGGTGGCATGATTATGCCTTTATAAATGGATGTTGGTCTTGGAATTGTCCTACAGCAAGGACCCTTTAAGACCAGGAGACACTTTCCCTAGGTCAATTCAAACACGAAGGGAGGTGCCTGCGTAAAAAATAAGACCAAAGGTAAATAGTTAGAGCCACTATACAGGGGTGTGCTGGCTTGGCACCTTTATGGTCATAAACTGAAACCCTCTGTTTTTAAAGATGGATGCACAGTATAAATGACTAAAAACATGGAGCAAGGGAATACATACTGTCTTTCTAAAACCAAACTTGTGTGCAGTTCAACAAATATTAGTTTCCCACCTGTCCTGTACAATCTTTTGTTTGCATAGTTTTGCTCGCAATCTTTGCTTTTCTACTCATGTATTTCTATTGTAATTTACATCAGTGTCAGGAAATCAAAAGGATGTTCGAGGTAGAGGGGGAAAGTAACCATCCCATTATAGTGACTATGAGTCACAGAAAAATGAATACTTGGTTTTCCCCATAGTTCATGTACACTCTTGTGGTACATTGTGCTTTGCAATCTAGTTTTCATACAAAAATCCCCATTAAACCAAAGGTAATCACATGGAGACTTATGTTAATTTTTTTATCTTATATGAAGACTATATGTTGGTAACATGAAAGTAAATGTTTATTTCATTAACAGGAGCTTTACCACCCCAGGTTGGAATACCACCTGGCGCAGCCATGCCAATGGAAAGAGGCCAAGGTAAGATCCAAGGAGAAAATAACAAGTTACTAGTGGCCAAAGTTATCCACCAGTTACTGATTTAATTCAGTGATATTTATTTAGTGCCAACACATTTCCCCAACCCCTTGCAGAAATTATATGTAATTTACTTCATTCTCGGCCCTAGTGGAACTTACAGTGTAAGTTGTAGACACTTCTGACATAAGGTCCCTGAACTGAAGGGAAACCTTCAGGAATCTAGTCTGACTGAATGATTATAAATGGCATGGGCAGGTGCAGAAGATCAGGTTTTGTGTTTATTTGCTAAAATGTTCCAGCTACTGTCTGGTGGTGTTTCTGACTTGTATACAAACAGATTACATACAATATTCACCTATGTTTAATAATGACATAATGGTGCTTGTAGCTAAATTTGCTCAGCACAATGCTGGGCTATCTGTAATTCCCCAGATTGTGGCTTCTAGCACCTAGGTTAGGCCACTTACTACACATCACTGGTTTGATGCCATTTTTCCCAGAATTAGGATAAAAAGGGATTTATTCCACCCCTCAGCTAGAAAAATACATTGATTCATCCTAATCTCTTCTGACTAATCAGCATTCTCTTTCTTTTCATGCTGCTTTTTGAAGGGAGCCTACAGCACTCACCTGTGGCCCCCGCAGGGCCAGCTACTATAGAGAGAGTACCAGGTACCCACTATGCATGAGGATGTGCTTAGCATTTCAACAGACTTTATATACCTCTTACATTAGATGTATGTAATGGTTTCTGTTTTGTCTGATGCAAAACAAAGATCTGGGAAAGAAATCATGTTTTGTGTCATTTCATAGAATACCTTAAAAGCTAATGCTCTCTCATGGTTTACTGCAACATAGTAGCACAGTGTGTGAACATTCGATACATGATTTGAGATTTATATAGATTGTGAGAGGTCCCCTGCTTATACAGGCATACACAGTTCTCAAGTTATTGGTATGTGCACACAGGGACATTTAAATATGTATCTAATAATGTTAAAAGGAACTGTTAAAGTAAAGGGCAATTTGCTGCTTATATTGTAACATAGGTTGAAATAAAGGCACTTGTCTATCGAGTTCAATCTTTTACGTATAAGTGAAACCTGCTAGTAGATTTAGAGCAGGGGTGGGCAAACTTTTTGGCTCAGGGGCCCACCCCTGATTTAGAGGAAGACAAAAAGCCCAACTGAAGCATCTCCAGTTTGCCTCAGAGAGGGAAAAAATCCTTCCTTAGTACAAGATGACAATCAAATCAGTCCCTGGATCAACTTGTACTGAAAGCTATTTTTAGTAGCCCTGTAGTTCATCATTTGCTAAAAAGTCACCCAACCCCTTCTTGAAGCTAATGTATCTTCCTGTAAAACTGATTTCAAGAGAGAATTTGTATATGTTACAAACATGTAGTACTGGTGTGTTATTAAACCCTCCAAATTGTACATTCTCTGCTACTAATCAGCTATATCATTGTGACTTTTCAGTTCCTATCAATGATGCCCGAGCCCCTGTACAACGTGGTCCCACAGCCGCCAATGTCCCTCCTCGTGGACTTCTGGGAGATGGCCCCAATGACCCACGTGGAGGTACTTTGCTGACAGTGACAAGTGATGAGCAGCCCCCCAGGTATTGCAATTTATGTAGTCTTTAGTAATTGGGTTTAAAAATGAACTTTTAATTTGATAGTCATGGGCAATAAGTTATAGGCAAAAGCTTTAGTTAAAAATGTGTTATGCTTAAACCATATATTTGCCCACTGTGAACTCTTTCAGTCATAAATAAATATGGCTTTGTGGGGCACAGTAAGTGTTACCAAGTAGTGTACACTGAAAGAAAAGCGTGTGTTTGGATCCAAGCTATAATCCAGTTTATCATTGTTTTCAGGCTACCCAAACTATGTCTAGAATAACAATCAGGTGAAGTCACAAGTAAAAAACGGGAATACTTAATGCTGCACTGTACACAAAAAGGCTTATCTTATCTAATAGCAGAAATGGTTTAAATGTGGGAGAATTTCCTGTACAGATTAGATTATGTTCCATGACTAAGACTTTTGGTTAAATACATGTGATTTGTGTTGCTTGAGATAATAAAAACCTTTTCTCTTTTCTATTATTGTTTGCACATTTTAGCCGTGGATACATGGCTGCACCCATGCAGGGTGTTCCCCCAATGCACCATGAGAGGGGTCCTGCACCTCACGATATTAGAGGGGTACCAATGGGTGATGCACCCCGAGCCATGCTGGCAGATGCAAGGGGTGCACCTATAATGGATCCACGAGGACCCCCAATGGATGCACGAGGTGAGAGCAAGTTTAAATGTATCTCCTTTCAAAGAAAAATGATATTCTAAGTTGCAGAACCTTTCAGACACACACCTCATATGAGAGAAATATATGAATGCAAACTACATATGTTAATTGTGTACAAATTACATGTATTTATTTTTTTTTAAGGTGGTAGGGATCCTAGAGCATTGGAGCCCAGAGGCCCTGGACCTGTTCCTGGCTCTGCTCCCAGAGTACCAGTTGCTGGAATGCAGGGTCCAGGTCCCATGGGACCCCAGCCTCCCAGACAGGTATGTAGACTTTGTATATAATATCCTTCCTCTAAGAAACATGTGATGTTTGTATAAAACCTATTCTCTCAGATCAAATGAGGATACAGGGATGGGTATATAGGGCGAGGTTCTGTTCAGCAATGTCATAAAAAATAGAAGCTGGCTCCTCCTACCTGCTCAACTAGGACAACAGTCAGTAACAATTCACATTCAAAAAGCATATTTATTAAATAATTAGGAGGAAAAATTACTTAAAGGGACAGTAACACCAAAAAATGAAAGTGTATAAAAGTAATTACTATATAATGTAATGCTGCCCTGTACTGGTACAACTGGTGTGTTTTCCTTAGAAAGACTACTATAGTTTATATAATAAAGCTTCTGTGTAGCCATGGGGGCAGCCATTTACAGGAGAAAAGGCACAGGTTACTTGACAGATAACAGATAAAACCACATTATATTCTACAAAGCTTATCTGTTATCTGCTATGTGCCTGTGCCTTTTCTCCTTTTTCCCAGCTTCAATGGCTGCCCTTGTGCTGACATAGCAGCTCATTTATATAAACTTTAGTAGCGTTTCTGTTGCAAACTTACCAGTTTTACCAGCGCAGGGCAATTGTACATTATATTTTAATTACTTTAAAACACTTTAATTTTTTGGTGTTACTGTTCCTTTAATCGAGGTTGTTCTGTATCCATCAGAATAAGATGAGATTATTTTATGGTAAGTAGGAATCAGATGAGAGAGATGAGTGGTGTATCCCTTCCCCGACTTCTCTGCATTCTGTTTTTATTTACATTTGAGTAAAATTAGTATTAAGTCTACACGGTGCCCTAGCTTTTTTGGAAATAGGGTTATTAGGAAACTTCTGCGTTTTACTGGCTGCACTTCCTGATCTGTCTGTACGACAAACAAAATGTATATTTGACAAGTCCATTTATCAAGAGAGAGATAAAAAAAAACTTATGGAGCCCTTAGCAATTTAGTAGAATGGCACAGAAATTGCAGTGGAGTTTTTTTTTCTCATTTTTATCATGCAGGGTTATCGGCACACTTCTGGTTATACAGGTATAGGACCCGTTATCCAGAATGCTTGGAACCAAGGGTATTCCGGATAAAGGGTCTTTCTGTAATTTGGATCTCCATACCTTAACTCTACTGAAAAATCAATAAAACATTAATTAAACTCAATAGGATTATTTTGCATCCAATAAGGATTTTATCTTAGTTGGGATCAAGTACAAGCTACTGTTTTATTATTACAGAGAAAAAGGAAATACATTTAAAAAATCTAAATTATTTGATTAAAATGGAGTCTACGGGACACAGGCTTTCCGTAATTCGGAGCTTTCTGGGTAATGGGTTTCCGGATAACGGATCCCATGCCTGTAATTCTCTCACCCCTGCCCTGGGCATGGAGCATGCACACTACTCTACCCCCACTGCTCAGATTTCCTTTCCTTTTTCAGCTTCCATGATTATGCACAGCTAACCCCCTTATTACTGAACCTTAAAGGCCCACTGAGACTGGAGGGTCAGTCACCAGAAATCACATTCTCCTCCAAGATGGCTGGCATCTGTTTCAAAGGCAATGAAGGGTTCAGCAATATAAATATACCATTTCAAGTGACTGGGGTTGGGGGTAATGTAGGCAAAGAATTGATTTGTCTTTTAAAGTGGACCTGTCACCCAGACATAAAAAGCTGTATAATAAAAGTCCTTATGAAATTAAACATGAAACCCAAAATATTTTTTTTATTACCATATCCATACCCATTATAAAAGCATTTTAAAATCCCAGCTGTCAATCATATATTGCCTGCCCCGCCTCTATGCCATAGGCATAGAGGTGGGGCAGATAGTTACTTTCACTTTCAATTCAGAACTTCTTAGATGTTGCTGCACTGCTCACATTCCCCCTCCCTCCTCACCATCTAATTGTGTAACCAGTGCATGGACATGGGCCTCGGGTCCCCCCATACTGGCACAGAAACAAGATTTTGGCATAATGCAATGCCTGCTTTGATAACAGTGTCCACAAAATGGCCCCTGCCTGCTTGCTGCAATTGTGAATTCCAAGGCTGAAGAAAATAAGATTAAAATAATTTATATAGTGTAAGTAAAGTTTATTTTGCTTGCCAAACACAATAGAAAACAATTTGAAATTATTTCTTAAGGTGACAGGTCCCCTTTAAGGTTCCCATGTATTGGTGTTTGCGGCTGGATTAAATATCTGTTTTTGTGCCTTATTTTAATTAAAATGAATGATTTTGCAAATAAGTGTTTAACATTCATGTGCAAAATAAGCAAACAGAAAGAATGATTGTTGGGAAAATGAATGGACTCCTGCTCTTCCAGGCAGATCAGATGTGGTATGCTTTGTTAATTAATTACAAAATGTTATGTGTTTTTCCATGTTGCACTTCTTCAGCATTCCCAGAGACCAAAAACCTACTTGTTTCACTGAGGGGAAGGGTTTTCTTTTTCCCCATTAAAGGACTAAATAAATGGGTTGAACACTAAGCCACATGTCCCAGATATAATAGGCACAATATTTACATTTTCCATTATCTTTGGTCCTGCCCAAAAGAGATTTCTGATAGGGGAAAAACAGAATATTTTTTTAAATGAGGAAACAAAGCTAAACATTGTTTTAAATTGTCATTTTGCCATTTCAGCTATTTGAACATAAAGATAAGTTTTGTAAAAAATAGACTTAATACTAAACTTGAGAATTATTTCTGTTTAGTGATGACAGTAGCCCATAAATCAGTATATTTATATTGGATAAAGGAAGGAGTGCCTTGTTTAGATACTATTTGTGCTTATTTAAATAACATAGGCTTACAGGAGGTAATAACAGCCTGGTAATCAGAATATTAGACAGTTTATAATAGTAATTTATAATACAGGTATGGGACCTGTTATCCAGAATGCTCAGGACCTGGGGTTTTCCGGATAAGGGGTCTTTCCGTAATTTAGTCTGCTAAAAAAATTATTTAAACAGTAATTAAACCCAATAGAATTGTTTTGGCTCTAATAAGGATTCATTACATGGGATCAAGTACAAGATACTGTTTTATTATTACAGAGAAAAAGGAAATCATATTTAAAAATTACAATTATTTTCTTATAATGGAGTCTATGGAAGATGGCCTTTCCTTAATTTGAACTTTCTGGATAAGGGATCCCATACCTGTAGTAATTTCATTAGAAATTGATCATTATACCTAGATGTAATTAATGACTAGGGAGTCAGTATATTTTATACATAAGTGGGTATTACACAAGAGGAAAGTAAATAAGCCAAATATCATAAGAGTAAGGGTGGCTGCATATTTAGATGGTTTATTGGTTACTATTTTAAACAGAGCATAATTTAGTAAATATTTTGTGTTGTCAATATTCTCATCCACTTGTACAGGTATGGGAAACCCGTTATCCAGAAAGTTCCGAATTACGGAAAGGCAATCTCCTATAGACTCCATTATAAGCAAATAATTCTAATTATTAAAAATGATTCCCTTTTCTCTGTAATAATAAAACAGTACCTTGTACTTGATCCCAACTAAGATATAATAAATCCTTATTGGAGGCAAAACAATCCTATTGGGTTTATTCAATATTTCAATGATTTTTAGCAGACTTAAGTTATGGAGATCCAAATTACAGAAACACCCCTTATACGGAAAAACCCCAGGTCCCGAGCATTCTGGATAACAGGTTCCATACCTGTACCAACATTTATTTAAATATTCTAAACGCTAAATGTTAAACTTGATGATTGATACTTATGTCTTTAGATATATTTTGGTCATGTTATAAAATGTTTAGTTTAAAAACTAATAAAAAGCACAATTAAAAAGAAATATAGGTTAAACACGTGCATCTATTAAGTGTATGTACCTCCTATTTGTACAGGTATGGGATCTGTTATCCAGAATGCTTGGCTCTAGGGGTTTTCTGAATTTCGATATCACATACTTTGTCTTGTTTTTCCTCCAATTAGGATTCATGATACCTTAGTTGTAATCAAGTACAAGGTACTATTTTATTACAGAAAAAAGGAATTTATCATTAAAATGTTTATAAATTATTTGATAAAATGGAGTCTATGGAAGATGGCCTTCCCATAAATCAGAGCTTTCTGGATAACAGACCCCATACCTGTACTTACCTGCACCTATCCTGTTAATGTGATTAGCACTGTGTTTTAGTCTAATGAAGACTGTGGTATTTTGACACAATTTGCAGTTGATGGTTTTTCTTGTCTATTTTTAACTATATGCCTCTATGTTCTGCCTCTCTGAAAACAGCTTCATTCTGAGGTTAGAATTTTATTTTTTATTATGCTTTTTTGTTGCATCCTTTGCTATTTATCTTCCAGTCTGTTATTTAAACCACTGTCTGGTTGCTAGGTTGAATGGGGCCCTAGCAACCAGGTAAGCTTGCAAATTCGCAACTGGAGAGCTGCAGAACCAGATGTTAAATAAATCAAAAACTATAAAAATGAAGGCCAAGTAGTTTCTGGCTAGAGGTACAACTATGGCATTTCAGCCTCCTGTCTTCAGATCTTTCTTTCCCAGTAAGTTTGCAGACTCAATGAGAGAGGGCAGGAGGAGCAGATTATTTCCCTTTGTGCCCTGCAGAGTGCACCTTTAGGCACGTCCAACGTAATATAGTTTTTTATAATTCTTTTCATTTTGACAAAACAAATTCATATGCATGGATTACAATACAAGGATTGCTCTTTTTTTCTTGCTGATATGAATAGGTTCCTGTAACAGATAATAAAATCACTTAAATCTAAATTGTAGTATTTTGAGCAAAAGTTGAAAAAAATAACCTTTAATGAGCTTTTAACATTGTTGTGGCTTCCCATCTTGGTTGGCTCTGGTTTTGTGGCTCTTGCCTATCATTTAGGAAGTGTATTCAGCAGCTCTTTTCTGATAATGACTCATTGTGTGTTTAGGTTCCTGGTATCCAGGGAGCATCAACACAGGGAGGTTTCAGCCCAGGACAAAGCCAGGTAACGCCACAGGACCATGAAAAGGTAAGTGTACTGTGGTCAGGCAGCAACATGACGTATCTGAGGTCTGATACCATGCATGCAAGCCTCTGCTTAAATGTTTTCACTGGCCTTGAATAACCATTGGTCTTTGTGTGGGGGAATTAGAGGTTATGAATGCCCAAACTAATCTCTCAAAATAGGAGTCATGCACTAATATTCAGCAATACAAACTACGTCACTCATGGATATCATTATTATATTATAAATGCTATATATATATATATAATATATATATATATATATATATAATATATATATATATATATATATATATATATATATATATATATATATATATACACACACATATAATTTATTTTTTTTTTTTTTTTTTTTTTTTAAAACAAAAAACGTGATTTTAAACAGATCAATAGATGATCTTGCTAACTCTATAAATGCACAAGGGTGCCTTTATACAGTCAGCAAGATTATCTATTGATCTGTTTAAAGTCGTGCTTCCCCCCCCCCCAAGACCCATACTGCCTCATTACTAGTGAAACCTAAAGTTCTTTCTTTTACAGGAGCATAATGATTAATGAATTGTAATTGATTCGGTATGAGAGGTTATCTCAAAACGATATCCCTTTTCTCTTGCCCTAGGCTGCCCTCATCATGCAGGTTCTGCAGTTGACACCGGACCAAATCGCTATGCTCCCCCCTGAACAAAGACAGAGCATCCTTATCCTGAAAGAGCAAATCCAGAAATCCACAGGTGCTCCCTGAAAGGTAAGAGGCCCCCTCCTGACCTCACAGTTGGCAATTAGGACACCGCTGTCATTTTTTTCCTGTTACATAGGCACCAAAGTCCATTTTTGAACCCAAGTAATGAGTCACGTCTCGCCAATTCACCCTCCAGGGATACCAAAACTTTAGAATAACATATTTTGCATACTTTCTAGAAAGCTGTTTATTTTTATTTCAGTATAACCATGTTTTGTTTTTGCAGGGCTTTTGGGAGCAGGTATGAATTATTATCAAAGACTCCTCTGAGCACAATAGTCTGTGTGGGACATGTATTAGACAGCACGTATGGCTGAACACAGCAGACCTGTTAGCAAATATAGTGCAATAAAAAAAAGTCTGCTTCAAAGAAAACAACATTTTGAAATGTACACAATAGAAATACATAGTCATAGTGTGACATCATTGATGAGGTGGATATAAAAGACATCAAGTTTAACCTTTTTACCTACGGTACTTGGCCAACCTTTTCTCTAAACTAAGACTTAACATACCCTTTATCACTTTTCCTTGAGTAATGCCCCAGTTGAGGACTGGAGACCAAAATTGCTTTGTGTATTCTAGATGGGGCTTTTAAAGAAGAAGGAAGACCCCCCCCCCCCTCCTCCCATCAATATAATACCCCTTTAAAGGAGAAGTAAAGTTACTATCACTGGGAGGGTGCCAGTGCTCCTGTAAAAATTTTACTGGGCAGGGTATATGGGATGAAGTGATCCTTTTCCTTTTTCAGTCTTTGTGCAGTAGAGTGAAAAGTTGAACTTTAACAAAAAAAAAAAAAAAAAAAGCCGGCTTTTTGCTCAACTTTGAATGGGCTGGCCCCAGGATCTTGTCAGAAGGAAAGAAAAGGATCACTTACCTGCACCAGACCTGTGCCGTTTTCTCCTAACAGGAGCACCGGCCAGAGGTTTCACTGGGGGGGCCTAACATTTTGAATGTGTTCCCATAACAAGCCTGCAAATACCTTGCCCACCACAGATATCAAACTTACTGGCCTATAATTGCCAGGCTGAGATCATAATCCCTCTTTTAATATTGGAATTACATCAGATGTCCTCCAATTCACAGGTTGGGTTAAAGCTAGTCTGGGAAAGCCATACAAAGCGGCCATTTAGAACTAAACTAAGTTCTCTGCATGCCCTTTGGGGTATTCAGTCCAGATCCAGGCTATGTATGGACAGATTTTGTCACCACAATGAAAATTATTTAAACCTGTCCAGCTGTTCGTGTTCAGAACAATCCTAAATTTTACAAGTGTTTGCACCCCATCAATGTAACAATAATTAGACTATTTTATCCCAATGCTGAAATCTGCCCGTGCATGGCCGGCTTAACATGAAAGCTCACATTTATTGCTTCTGTTCTGCTCACTTATCTGGGATTTTTTCTATAAATGTGTTACTTTATAGTTAAAGTGATACTTCAGAGTGGCTTTGAAGTTTGGCTGAGGGGTGGGACTTACGTTGTTCGAGTAACTGTCCTAAATAGGAGGAGTATAATATAAAACTAAATGGCTTGCATCCCTCTTTCTCGTTTCTGAACAGGAATTTGCACAGCGCTGCCGTAACACCCGGAATGCTTGGATATATGTTTGTTTTGAAAGGGCTACACAGACACACGAGGAGCTCCTCTTCCAAACCTGTATTATTTGTGTTTTCTTTAAATGTACTGTATGCTAGAAATAAATGTGTCTTTTTTTTCTCTGTCAGGCTCATCCTTTTTGGCTTGGGGGGGGGGGGGGTAAACCAACAGCCATTCCCTGCAGGTCTCCTTGGCTGTGACTTTCAGAATTGTATGAAAAACTTGCAATCACAGATATGTGCTACCAGAAGGTGCTTAATCTGTGCCAGGATGCATGACCCCACATTAACCAGTACAAAGTACAATTTGGCCAGCAATACGGTTCACTAAAATGTTTATCTGCCAAAATTCTTTTCAGTAGTAAAAATGTCACTAACTGCAAGAACTGTCAGCATAAAGTGAAGCACAGGTACAGAATAAATGTAAATGCTATATACATGGCTTGAGTTAGTAAGACTATACTTGCCGCACATATGTGCATCACTTCGCTGGGTAATGGACCACTTGCTTTGCCTCCAGCTCTTGCAGATAGAGTGCAGCCAATCTTTGTGCACCATCATTTAGCATTCACTCACCTGTGTTTGTAATTTCTGAAATACTTATTTTGCATTTTGGCAAGAATACTATTGTCTGAGCCTCCTGCAGTGTTAAAGTAAAGTATATTAGAAAGCTTGTCAGTGCAGTGAGGTGTTGACTCTCTACGTCTCTGATAAAAGCAGACATTTTATTGCACTGATTAGTTCTCCGTCAGACTTTATTGTATGTTATTTGACATTAATAGGACTATTTCAATAGACAAGGAACAAGGAAATGTAGGTTCACCGTGCAGGTGGCACTTTGTTAGGCATAACCAAGTACATTCAATCATTAAGCTTTCTCCCCCCACCAACATCCCTGTGTTCCTTTAAAGAAAAATGCACCTGCCCAGGTAAGAAACGCACAATTCCAGTGGTACTGCCATCAGCCCGTGGGGCTTTGAATCACCTGTACAAAACAACTAAGGTGTGCTGTAGGCCTTAGCCACATCGCTGGTTTAGCGGGATAACAATAACGGGATCTCAGCCTCACAAGCACAGTCAAGCAGTGCATGGGCTAAATATATATTTTAAATATAATCTAACTATGTATATATTTATATAGCACTAATCTACACAGCGCTGTACAGCAGGACAGGGCGTCTTTACAATAACATAATTACAAAGTATAATAAATACAAAGTACAGTTGCATTAAAGATTCCACAGAGCAAAGTGTCAAAGGGACAATAGGGTGGAGGTCCCTGCTCTGTAGAGCTTACAGTCTAAATGGGAGGGTACATTAGATTGTAGAGTATTAAGTGCTGTAGGTTACAGTGGGTGACAGTGCAATCTAAGTCTTTAAGTTTAGTTCTGAAAAGACTGAGTGAGGATTATATGTGTGAATTTGGGGACACGAGAAAAGATCTAGTGAGGCGCAGAGGTATGAAGGGCTTTGATGTTATGAGAAGAAGTTTCTAAGCTATAGCTTTATGGGAAGCCACATTAAGGACTTCAGAAGGGAGGGGCCTGTATGCTTTTGGATGAGAGGAGGAGAATTCTAGCAACAGTATTTAATACAGACTGTAGGGGGATAGATGGAGATTAGGGAGGAAGGCCAGTTATTAGCAAGTTACAGTAGTCTAGTCAGGATACGATGACAGCATGCATGATCATCTTAGTTGCAGGTGAAAGAAATGGACAGATTTTGGCAATATGGTGTGGCTTTAATATGGTCAGAGAAGGAGAGAGAGGAGGCAATCACCCCAGACAACGTGCCATCAATACAGATAGGAAAGGTTGGAGTAGGACCAGGCTTAAGCAGAAGGAGAATCAGTTCAGCTCAAGGTGGCCTAAGTTCATCCAGCTGGAGATTGCTAGGTGACAGATATTTGAGTCTTGGTTTCAGCTGTTATTGAAGTACATCCACACAACTGGGTTTGAGCACCAAATCCATCAGAGTCAATGGCAGGCTGCAAAGACATATCTATATATTTTCCCTTTGGAAAGCACTACTTGAACCATAAGCCTAACTGCACCAGGACCTGCTGGCTAAGGAACTGAGTAAAACCATGTAAATGCCTTACTATTAGGCACAGGGTCCCTGCTCCCCAACATCCTTTAAGGCATTCTTCTTACTGGGGTCTTGTAATCCAGACTCCCCAGCAGCATCCAACCATTTCAGCAAGTGGAGGCCCATGAGGAAGAGCCATGTACACCCATCTACTATGTTAAACATTAACAGAAAATGGTCACTGCCCTCCTTGGGCTATAGGTAAAGCTATGTCACCTATGCTACTGGACCAGGACTTCCTTAGCTAAAGGGGGATTTCCAGAATTGTAATGGAACTCCCCAACCAGTAACCTTATGGGTCCCTACATTAACAAAACAGTGTGTGTGGCTGCTCCAGCCTTTTTGACCCAACCCACCTAGAACATGGCTGAAGAGTTATACCTGGCTGATGCAGGTAAGTACCATAGGGGCTAGAGGGAAGTAAGGTGGTAGTTTAGTACACTGAGTAAGAAACCAGAGTTGGGCCAATGAGTAAGGGTGGCTGAGCAAGCCCCATGTCAGCCGCATCAAAGCATGCAAGCTCTATTTCCCCCCAACCACCACTGCTGCCCCCCTATGCTGCCAGATCAGTAACTAAGAGCAGGGTCAAAGCTCAAGGGAGCAGAGGTATGTGTCTAGGACCCCACCTCCCCACTGCTGCCCATAGTTAAAAACATTCAGTAAAATAGAACTGAAGGCAAACATAATATTTGCACTTTCTGCATCTCTGGCTCTCAAGTGCTCGTTTTCATTAAACCCCACCCAGTGGAAACATCTACCAAAAAAATATTGTATTACAGGCGTCTTCATACAGGGTCATGCAATCTTTAACATTCTCTACAGAAAAACATGGCAACACAAACAACTGGCCTGCAACATTATAATAGGAATACTAAAGAAGAAATGATTTTGAAGAGTTGTACGTGCAGAGGAACAGGGGTATGGCACAATGGGCTCACATTGGGAGCAGCAGGAAGTAGAATTCTCTCTACACCAGAATAGCATTGAAAATAATCGAAACTGTTATTTAAAAACTTCCTTGTTAGAAAGTAAACAAAAGCCTCCTAAATACCGCTTGCCTCCCCACCCTGCCTATTATGAGACATGAGGGCCTAGGATTTACCCCTTCAAAAGTTGTTATAACCTCTTATTCTGCACAGAGTATGTTTATTAGTGGTCCCTTTGGATCAACTTAGTTAACGCCCCCAACCCAAGGTGTAATGGGGCTGAGGGAACTCGATCCACCCAAACAGGGACCCCAAGTGTGTATGAAGACTGGTTGATACTGAATACCCACATAAGAAAAGACTTCAGGCATCACAGTGAGTGGAAAGCTCTGAATATGAGTTGTATTGGGTGATCAATAAATGCTGCATGTTATTGACCCCCCCACCCCAGTTATTTGAAAGGTTGTTGAGGGCCTAACCAGAAATCATGCTGTACTGGATGTCCCTCCAAGTCTGATAAGGAGACATGGATAAAACTGGTCAGGGAAGCCACCAAGATATCTCTAGCAACATTGAAGGAGCTGCAGGATTTCTTGGCAAGTGTTGGTTGTTCCCCACATGTGACAATAATCAGTCTTCTTCTTCATATGTCTGGGTTATGAGGTAGGGTAGCAAGACGAAAGCCTTTACTTGCAAAGAAAACATCCAAGCCTGGCTAAACTATGCATAAAGGTCCCAGTCTCCCAGAACCACGTGGAAAAATGTATTATGGTCTGATAAGGCCACGGTTGAACTATTTAACCATATTTCCAAAAGGTGACTATGAAGATTTTTATTCATCCAGGTCATGGTATATATAGTATAAATAAATCTAAAGCAACTGGACTTGTTAAGTAATCATTGAAGATGTTTCACTAATCATCTGAGCAGCTTCTTCAGTTCAACGGGCCCCGCTCTTGGATGGACATGTTTTTGGACTGTTTGATATGCATCCAAGAGAGGGGTAACTTGAAAACAGAAGTATACAGGAAACCCGCTCATATGGATCAATATCTGTTGTTCGATTCCCACCATCCACTGGAACACAAACTGGGTGTCATTAGAACACCACAGGGCGAAAAGTGTGACAACCGATACAGAGTCCAAGGACAAGGAACGCAAACATCTCAGAGGAGCACTGAAAGCTTGTGGCTACCCAGACTGGGCCTTTGGCAAAACAACAGCAACTAAGCCTAACAAGAGCACCAAAAGGAATAACCATCCTGAGACACAAAGTAGGCGCAATATAGTCATCTATAGCCATATGTTGCAGGAGTGTCAGAGACATCCCTGTGTTTTTCAAACCTAGCAACACACTGAGACAATAACTTGTACACAAAAAGGATCAAACACCAAAGGAAAAACAAAGCAATGTTGTATACGCAGTCCAGTGTAGCGAGAAGTGCACAGACCTTTACATTTGGGAGACTCAACGACTGCTCTCCAAGCGAATGGCTCAGCATAGGAGGGTGAACTCTACAGGCCAAGACTCTGCTGTATTTCTACACCTAAAAGACAAGAGACACTCCTTTGAGAATAGCAACGTTCACATTTTGGACAAAGAAGGTTTGAAAGAGGTGTAAAAGAGGCTATTCATGTTAAAGTGGAAACAGAGGCGGGGGCCTTCGGCACCATCTGTCTGCTACGTACAATGCTGTTCTAACATCTGTACCCCGGCAGTTTCAGAACTCTTCATGCAACTCTAACAAGTAACACCTGTCTCGATAAGTTGTATGATACTTTGGTAATGCTTTCAAAGTAACTCCACAGCATTCACACCTCTGTGAGCTTCAGGTGTCACCTCTCTGAAGAGTTACAAAGTGCCATTGTGATTGGATTAGTGGAAGAGTTCTAATGACACCCAGTTTGTGTTCCAGTGGATGGTGGGAATCGAACAACAGATCGTGATCCATATGAGTGGGTTTCCTGTATACTTCTGTTTTCAAGTCAACTCCCGCTTGGATGGATATAAAACAGTCCAAAAACTTGGATATCCATCCGAGAGGGGGGTCAGTTGAACTGAAGAAGCTGCTCGGATGAGTAGTAAAAGGTTTTCAATGATTACTTAACAAGTCCAGTTGCTTTAAATTTATTTATACTAGAAATTCCAAAAGGTATGTTTGCTGCAAAATTACACAGCACATCATCACAAGAACATCATACCCACAGTGAGGCATGGTGGGGGCAGCATCACGCTTTGGGGCTGCTTTTCATCAGCTGGATCTGGTGCTTTAGTCAAGGTTTATGGTATCATGAATAGCTGCAAGTATCAGTCTGTTGTGTTCAAACCTTCAAGCATCTGGTAAGAAGATGAAGAGGAACTGCACCTTTCAGCATGACAGCGGCCCAAAGCATACATGTAAATCCACAAAGCAATGGCTTCACCAAAGGAGAATCAGTGTTCTGGAATGGCCCAGCCAGAGCCCAAACCTTAATCCAATACCAAATCTGTGATCTGAACACAGCTGTTCCCAGTTCTGGAAAATGGGGAGTGGACAAAAGTTGCTCCTAATGCATTTTGCTTCATTGGAATTTTTTTTTTTTTGAAATTTTGAAAAATCTATGATTGTTTTGTGCACCAAATAAATGTCCCATGTGTGAGACTGCCTACTGTTTGTATTACAGGTATCGGACCCCTTATCTAGAAACCCATTATCCAGAAAGTTCCGAATTACGGAAAGGCCATCTCCCATAGACTCCATTTTCATCAAATAATTCACATTTTTAAAACTGATTTCCCTTTTTCTCTGTAATAATAAAACAGAACCTTGTACTTGATCCCAACTAAGATATAATTAATCCTTATTGGAAGCAAAACAATCCTATTGGGTTTAATTACTGTTTAAATCATTTTTTTAGCAGGTAGAAGGTAGAAAATCTGAATTATGGAAAGATCCCTTATGCAGAAAACCCCAGGTCCCGAGCATTCTGGATAACGGGTCCCATACCTGTATCATTAGCAAAAAACAATAATTCAGAATCCCTGCTCTCAGCAACCAACTGACCCCCCTGTGATAATAAGGGTCCCACTCTTCTTGCTTCATTTTTTTTTTACTAGTTTTTACATATTTAAAAAATAATTTTGAATTCATTATACTCTTCGAGACAATACACTTCACCTCTATTTGAGCCTGTGTGGTAGTTTTTTTGCATGTTTTATTTGCTTCCTTGTACCTGATAAAAGCTGAATGCCTTAAAAGCACATATTTTATTTACCAACCTCACATACACATCAACGTGGGTGCATATCATTGGCAGGCCCGGATTTGTGGACACAAATGCCCGGGCCTAGGGCGGCAGAAATGTAGGGGTGGCATGCCGCCCCGCCGCAATGTAATTTTTAACGTTTTTTTCAATACGGAGCAGTGGGAACTTCTCCCCACTGCTCCATATGGGGCTTTAAATGTATGCGCTTGCGCGCTTGTTCGCTCGTTCGCGCATGCGCATTGGGGGGGGGGGTTGGGGCGGGGCGGGGGGGCCGGGCCGATCAACGGGGGTGGCCTAGGGGCGCCCAGAAAACAAATCCGGCCCTGATCATTGGTACACTGGTAATTTGCCCACAAGCGGTGCACTTTGTTCACAAATAAACCATCTGTTCTACTGTACCACCCACCATACATACGTGACAGGGGTGCATTCCAGAAATTGGCACAAAAGAACATGAAGACAACAAGTGCAGGCACAGGTGTTCATAAAATGATAGTAGCCAGGGTCGGACTGGAGGTGCAGGGCCCACCGGGGCTCCCGCCCCAGGGGCCCTGCAAGTGCCCCCGCTGGCCGCGTCCCCTAGCCCCCAACCCCCGCAGGGTCTCCCACCTGACGTCCTCCCCTGAGCGCATAAATTTAACGTGTCAGGGGAAGAACGGTCAGGCAGAGGGAGGGCCGGCAAGGGTCGGGTCTGGGCCAGTGGGGCCCACTAGGGCCAGGGCCCATGGGATTTTTCCCAGTGTCCCGGCGGCCCAGTCCAACTCTGATAGTAACCCTGGCATTTCACATAAGCAAAGGTCCAAAAAGGCCCAATAAATGGTGACTGTATATAATATAATATCATATAATATAATAACAGTAGCCCCTCTGGCATTTACTAGAATCTACAGATTGCCTCGTCTCATTAAAAAACACGTGACAGAACAGGCCAGAACAAACTTGATCCTTAATGGACTGGAACGCAATTAAGTTTTGGATTTTCCCTTATTTCTTATTTACCTTTTCTTATTGTGTAAAACCAGGAAATGCCTCAAGTCCTTCTTAGTGAGTCACAATGCCATAAATGTCTAAGGTACAGAGTAACATTCATTTGGTGACCCAGGCTCTGACGAGGGTATTTCTGGCACAAAGAGTAGGTGTGGTATGCAAATGGACAGAACTCCAGGTTTACGTATTTTTTCACTGAACATTTCCTCTCTTTAAGGCATGAAGTCACCTCTCTTCTTTCTTCTCTGCTTACACTGCAGTCTACATAATATTTCTTTCTAATTCTACACTAATATTTGCATTATTCTGCTACTACCTCCTCTCCTTACTAGCAACATACTCACACTAATCCACTAATATTAGCACTAATCTTCCTAGTAGTAGCACAATAACACTGTTTCACTGATGTCCCTACTACGGTAGCAACATACTCTTCTTTGTGCCCTCCTGTTGCATCTGATTTAACAGAACCCGCATGTAGGTTTGGTGATATTGAACTTTGCTCCTACAGAATATACACATTGCCAAATGACGCCAAGGTAATGAAATGGTTACAAAAATATTTATTATTCACAAACAAAATGTGTAACATGTTTTAACCTTCTCAAAGACATCACACTGACAGTTATTATTATTATTATTATTTTAATATTATAAAACCAGCACCTCACACCATAATGGAACCTAGACATAGGGGGACACACAAACCTATGAACATTCACAAGAGAGACTCCAATTGTCAGCCAGCAGATGACTGAACAAGCTGGGGTTTAATTTTGGCATCTTATTCCTCCCAGAGGATATAAAAAAATGCACAGAGAAAAAAAGATAGAGCAGACACGTGAAATGGCAATATTTACACAAATAAATCTGGCTCATTCACTTAATTCATCCTATGGCATTTGTGCAATCAGCAGAAATCAGGGTGCACCAAGGCAACTTTAGATGGTACGAATGGGTTGGTATTTCAGGATTTCATAACTGCAGATTGTTAGCCCCTGGTACATGGGGCTGAGCGCTCCGGGTATGCTACTAAGGGTTTTCCTTTACCCATACCTCTGGTACAAGCCACCTAGTTAAGGGTATTCCTTTTAGGTGGCAGGTGAAGTAAATACAAACCCAATAATTCCCATACTGAGTGTTCCATTCATGGGTTGCTGTTTATACCAGCTGCCAATGTGGGTGGCTAACTTGGCTAGCTGATCCAAACTTAACTTAATTCTCATTGACCATAAAAGTGTTCAGAGATGAGTTGGGTGACTGACCAAAAAGATTTTTTCTATGGGCAGTTGCACTCTTTAAGAGCATCATGTGATCCTCATCATGGCCATTGAAAATGCCCGATGAATGGGGCCTTCTTATCCATATCTCCAGAACTTCACTTATACGGGCAAAGTACTGAGAGACTTTGCAACAGGGTGAAATCATCTCCGTAGGAATGTTCTAGAATATTTATGTATTTATGTACATGTGCTTGGCAGGCCGAGTTTACATAGTAACATAGTAAGTTAGGTTGAAAAAAGAAACATGTCCATCAAGTTCAACCTTTTATATATAGTTCAAAGTATCTTGTACAGACATTGCCATCCTCTCTCTGTTCTTGATACCTTGTTGGTTGGCTTGTTGGTGGCTCATCTTAATATGAGTATATCCACTGCATTCGGTCCTGCACAGAGTCATTCCTTAAAAGTGCCCCAGGTCTGCTCAGAAGTTTTCCTTGTTGAAATAGAACTGAACTTTCCTTGGGTCAAGGCTGGAGTACTGATGGCAACACTGCTTTAGGGTTTTGCCAAGAGCTTGAGGGCCACACAAGAACACACCAACTGTTGATCTGAAAGCACACAGTTATTGGTCAGAACATTGTATATGTGTATTTTTGTGTCATTTTAGACATACATATTAACAGAAAAGGGATTATACTCAGCTGCAGCTAATTCCTGTAACTGAATCCTCTAATCAATGAAACAACAATTATCTCTGCCATATGAGTAAGTGTCACTTTTTCCTTATTTGTTTGTAAAATATAGCATGTCATATTTTTTGAAGAGCAAATCTTCAGGCAGAATTCTAAATTAAAAAGTAACTTTATTGGACTACTGCCTTACGCGTTTTGTGTTCACAGACACTTAATCATAGGTTTCTGAGAGGGTTAAACTCAAAAACTTACTTAGGGTGCCATTCTGCCACCTTTGAAAATTCATTCTCCCAAATCGGACGTCCATAGCTAGTTTTCTGCCTCAGTCCAGTCACTGTATCCGTGGCATGATCAAAGTCAATGACAACATGTCCAGCCTGGGAAGCAGAAAGATTATTAGTATACACGATTAAGAACTGGCTCTGGAGGATTTGCAAAAAGAATATTAAAACAAAACAGACACAGATAAATTGTAATAAGCAGAGTAAGAAATAAAAACTGTAGAATCAGTATAACCAGGATTAAGAAGAGGCAGCCAGTATAGGCATTCAGCCCCCAAGGTGCCTCTGCCGGCCATGTCCTCCGCACCCCCCGCAGGGGCCCCCACCACCTGCCGGACATCCTCCCCTGAACACACAAGTGAAACGCGTCAGGGGAGGACACCAGTGGCTGGGGGAGAAGTAACAGGGATCATGTCTGGGCTGCCTGGGCCCACCGGGTTTTTCCCAGTATACCGGCGGCCCAGTCCGACCCTGTAGGCATTAGCTGGACACTATTCAACACACACATGCAAACTGAATATGCTACTTATGTATGATATGTAACCTACACTTTACATTAGGAGAAAAGAAGATTATACTCATTTGTGTAATAGGCATGTTTGACATATAAGGACAAAATGATCACATTTTCAATATTATTACTAGAGTACATAAGTAGAGGTCACCTACAATTTTGCTGTCCCAGCTGGTGAGGAAGAGACGGTAGTTAAGGAATCCATCTTTCCCCGAGCAAATCATTTCCTGTTCCAGGGAACGCAGAAGGTCGGCAAACCAGGCAAAGGACCCTGTCTCCCGGCAAATCCAGTAGAAATAAATCTAAAAAGAAAATTGGAGAAAGATAGAGCATTTCTATTCAGGGTTTAAGACTAGATACTATGTGAGATTGAAAACATTAATATTTAGTATTTTTACATTTTTTTCCTGAATAAACGCCAACAAATAAACTACCAATAAATGATATGATATTTTCCTAAAATTGTATCCTGCAGAACCCCACCATTTCCAGTAATCCTTTTCTTATTCTTCCTAAGTTTTGTTTCCTCAGTTGTAAAAATCATAAGCTTGTCCCCTCTTGCTATTTATCTGTTTAAATACCTTTTTAGTCTTGAGCCTTTGGTCATCTCTCTGAAATTTGTACCAAATGGATTTCAAGATGGATGCAAAAGGAGTGACCCCAATGCCAGCTCCGACCAACATGCTAACTTCATACTGGAAGACATCTTCACTGGCTGTTCCAAAGGGACCATCCACCTCAAGTCTAATAAAGATTAAATATATTTATCAGTCAGTTTTTGTCTTATATTGCCAGGATGCCATATAAAAAGAGAAGAAAATAGAATACCTTGGTGGGTTTTCTGCTTGTTCCTGAAAGACCTTAATAAGATTGTCAGTCCAGTCCCCAGCAGACCGGATGTGTACAGAAAAGCAGTCCTCTTCTGGAGCAGATGTTAGTGTGAAGGGATGCCACTCCAAGGCTGACACAGAGGGGCAGTTGATGAAGATGTATTGTCCAACCTCCATTTTGAACCCTCGTTTTTGCATCTGAATCTCTAAGACCTTAGAAGGATGGCTGACAGCCTAGTAGAAGCAGGATAATATTCAATTACGGTAGGCTGGACTTTGTTAAAATAATATTTACTGCCTGATGGCTGAAAGATCACACAGTGCCTTAATCAACGCTGCAAATGAGTGGACACCATTGTTCACTCATTCAACCTATGAGTTACCTATCCTGTGAAATAATCTTACACACCACCTGACCACCACACTTCTAACATAGTGTGACAACCTACCTAGATAATCCATCCCACATAAGGGTGAAGACACATGAAACTACTAGTAGCAGCTACTTTTTCATGGCTACTAAACGCCAGAAAATACCCTGCCATAGACAATACTGAGAATTGCCTCTGCTAAAACACACATAGAGACAATTGGCGGTAAATTATCAGCATTGTCTATTTTAGTAGCCACAACAAGTAGCTGCTACTAGTAGCTCCGTGTGTCTTCACCACAAATTCAAGTCATCTTTTAAGAAGCATAAAGATTAGTTTGAAGTAATTAGATAAACAATTTTCATTTTAGAATAAAAGCGATGGCTTTAGGGCTCTGGCACACGGGGAGATTAGTCGCCCGCGACAAATCTCCCTTGTCACGGGCGACTTATCTCCCCGAACTTCCATCCCACCAGCGAACATGTAAGTCGCCGGTGGGATGGTACACGCTGCGCAGGCGATTTCGGCAAATCGCCGAAGTTGCCCACCGGCAACTTACATGTTCGCCGGTGGGATGGCAACTGATGGCAACACGGGAGATTAGTTGCCCGCAAACAGGGAGATTTATCGCGGGCGACTAATCTCCCCGTGTGCCAGAGCCCTTAGAGTGCTAAAGAATCAGAGTTTGGAGGAGTTATCATTTCTAGGGGATGAGTAACTACATTTAAGTCAAACAGAATGACAATGGAGAGCTGCATGGTGGCATAATGCCTTGTAGAGATAGGGGGCCCTGTGTGTATATTTAGCAAGTGCATTGTGTGTAGCTGAAATACTTTTCAGTCAGATTTGTACGACTGCTCCATTTTCCTCCTACATTACAATAATAAACTGCTGGATAAATTGCCTTGTGATAAAACTTATCCAAGTGATATGCAGACTGTAATGATATTGTGAGCTCTACCAGGGCAGAAACTGAGGCAGTTGATTAAACATTTTCTATAAAGTGCTGTAATGGTTTGTTAAACCTAATAACCCTTTTTCAGTGTAAAGAGAGCAATGTCCTATTGATCAACATAGAGGAGACATTTAAAAAAAATGAGGTCATAAATAAATACTATGTAACTTACCTTTGTTATAACAACTGTTTGCCGGGATCGGTAAAATCTCAGTGTCCTTTCAAATATATACAAGATCATTGGTGCCAAGACCCACTTCCATGTCTACAAAAAAATAAGAATAAAACGAGTTAATTGTAGTCCAACAAGAAACCTGTTTAAGCTTATTACAGAGTAAAAAAAATATTGAATGAAGTTCCCAGTAATATTACATATTTTAGACCAATTTTGAGAGATTAAAACAAACATGGGTATTTCTTAATATCATATTAATTTCAATTTTATGTGACAGTCCAGATAGTGGCTCTGGATGACCTACGTGCAGGTTTGTCAGTTCCAAATGCAACCCTTTATTCTATTGTCTTCTAAACAAGCGTCAAGGGCATAGAAATACAGCATGGGGCATGAATCCCTTCAGAATGCAGGTCCGGACTGGGATTTAAAATAGGCTCTTGTATTTTAAGTAGGCTAAGGCCCCTACAAGCTCTCTAAATAGTGAGTGTCCATGGCATCTTACAGCAGCCCCTCAAAGAACCCACAAATTGCCAGTCCTTGCAGGTACCTGCGCTCCGTCTCAGAATTGCTTTAGTTCTGGGAGAGAGGAAGGTAATGTGCAATGTGCAAATAAATGGACAATTATTGCTCTTTTATCCTCTTTGCAAATGGCTCCTGTTTTCTAAAACATTTCAAACCCCCATGAATCTTATGTTTCATTTTTTATTCAAGGGGTAATATGCTAAACTGAAGAATAACTATATTTAGGGCTCCTAAATACTCTAAATCAGGGATCCCCAACCTTTTATACCCGTGAGCCACAATTAAATTGAAAAAGTGTTGGGGAGCAACACAAGCATGAAAAAGGTTCCTTGGGGTGCCAATACCAGCTATAATTGGATACTTAATGGCCCCTATGGGGACTGGCAGCCTACAGAAGGCTCTGTTTGGCATTATACTTTGGTTTTTGTTCAACCAAAATTTGCCTCCTAACTAGAAATTCAAAAATAAGCACCTGCTTTGAGGCCACTGGGAGCAACATCCAAGGGGATGGGGAGCAACATGTTGCTCACGAGCCACTGGTTGGGGATCACTGCTCTAAATAATACATCTAGGGTTCAAATAAAAGCCCTCATTTCTGTAGTTACTTTTATATATTAGAAAACATTGTTTGCCCACAGTTTTTCTCAAATTTGAATATGCAAGTAAAGGCTCAGATAAGATTTTTGGTTCATCTGATTTTAAATTTATGAATTTCATGCATTCCATATATACCCCATAGTTGTGTGATTCGGTTTGATGGCATGCGTTTTTCTCTTTTGTCTAGTCTCAAAAGTACATTTTTAGTTTATATCTCACCCCAGGTTCATTGCCCTGGAAAGCAGGCACTGTACATTTATCATTGTGGTGGTCGTCGTCATCCCGATTACTGCTTTTGCTATTCTGCCACTGAGTAAAGGAGTTGTGGCATTTTTCATAATTGTTGGTTTCCATACTGTCTGATGTCTGACCTCGTACGATACGGCTGTAAGAGAAACATTTCTAATATTATTAAAATATTATTTACTTATAATAGAAGATGTAACACAAGTGACATCAGTGTATAGTTTACAGGTTATACATGGCTCATGTATATTTTCT
Source organism: Xenopus tropicalis (assembly GCF_000004195.4). Taxonomy (NCBI): domain Eukaryota; kingdom Metazoa; phylum Chordata; class Amphibia; order Anura; family Pipidae; genus Xenopus; species Xenopus tropicalis. The sequence continues at coordinate 38,611,229 of NC_030684.2, read as the reverse complement.
ATATTTATATAGCTTCACATAGAATGACAAAAACAGAAAATGTCTCTATACATAAGATTAAAAAAAATGTTTAATTTTACTCCACATTCTAAAGCTGGCACTACGCTGTCAGATCTGGGCCCAATTTGCCTACATGCTGGGTCAGAACGATCTGGTCATTGGCCCTGGGATGATGCAATAACTTTTACATTAATTGAATGGCAAGTTGAGAGGGAACTGGGGAGGTGAAAGATGCTAAGCTCAGAAGTATTGTTTAGGACCCACTTCAGCTGTATGTAAGAGGATATTTAACTTTATTTCAGTATCAGGGCATAACTATCTATACAGCGCACCCCCCAGTGGGGTCCAGGCAACAGAAGGGCCCACATTTCAGGGTCTGCTGTACTGTAGTCCTCCCTCCCCAGCCCCTCTCCTACCTTTAAAATAGTGGTGCAGTCAGGGCCAGAAGCTGTGGTGCAAGAGGGCTGGGGGGGCAGGGGAGAAGGGACTGCTTCTGTCGGGGCTCCCTCTGAGGGGCCCAGGATAAGTATTAATGGCCACACTTAGGGACACATTCATCAAAGTACGACAGGTCCGAATACAAAAAAATTCATATTGTTTTTAAAAGGTTTCAACTTTTGCTTATTTTCTGCAACTTTTTCGTACATTAGCACGACTTTTTCATACTTTGCGACAAAAAAGCGAGACAAAATCGTATTGTCGCGCCAAGTACAAAAGTTTCGGATTCATTCAAGCTTTGGTATCGAGAATTTCCTTTGGCCAGGTTGGAGCTGCAGAGTGCCATTGAGCCCTATGGGAGACTTTCCTTGGGCCGGGTTGGAGCTGCAGAGTGCCATTGAGCCCTATGGGAGACTTTCCTTGGGCCGGGTTGGAGCTGCAGAGTGCCATTGAGCCCTATGGGAGACTTTCCTTGGGCCGGGTTGGAGCTGCAGAGTGCCATTGAGCCCTATGGGAGACTTTCCTTGGGCCGGGTTGGAGCTGCAGAGTGCCATTGAGCCCTATGGGAGACTTTCCTTGGGCCGGGTTGGAGCTGCAGAGTGCCATTGAGCCCTATGGGAGACTTTCCTTGGGCCAGGTTGGAGCTGCAGAGTGCCATTGAGCCCTATGGGAGACTTTCCTTGGGTCAGGTTGGAGCTGCAGAGTGCCATTGAGTCCTATGGGAGGCTTTCCTTGGGCCAGGTTGGAGCTGCAGAGTGCCATTGAGCCCTATGGGAGACTTTCCTTGGGCCGGGTTGGAGCTGCAGGGTGCCATTGAGCCCTATGGGAGACTTTCCTTGGGCCGGGTTGGAGCTGCAGAGTGCCATTGGGCCCTATGGGAGACTTTCCTTGGGCCGGGTTGGAGCTGCAGAGTGCCATTGGGCCCTATGGGAGACTTTCCTTGGGCCGGGTTGGAGCTGCAGAGTGCCATTGAGCCCTATGGGAGACTTTCCTTGGGCCGGGTTGGAGCTGCAGAGTGCCATTGAGCCCTATGGGAGGCTTTCCTTGGGCCAGGTTGGAGCTGCAGAGTGCCATTGAGCCCTATGGGAGACTTTCCTTGGGCCGGGTTGGAGCTGCAGAGTGCCATTGAGCCCTATGGGAGACTTTCCTTGGGCCAGGTTGGAGCTGCAGAGTGCCATTGAGCCCTATGGGAGACTTTCCTTGGGCCGGGTTGGAGTGCAGAGTGCCATTGAGCCCTATGGGAGACTTTCCTTGGGCCGGGTTGGAGCTGCAGAGTGCCATTGAGCCCTATGGGAGGCTTTCCTTGGGCCAGGTTGGAGCTGCAGAGTGCCATTGAGCCCTATGGGAGACTTTCCTTGGGCAGGGTTGGAGCTGCAGAGTGCCATTGAGCCCTATGGGAGACTTTCCTTGGGCCAGGTTGGAGCTGCAGAGTGCCATTGAGCCCTATGGGAGACTTTCCTTGGGCCAGGTTGGAGCTGCAGAGTGCCATTGAGCCCTATGGGAGACTTTCCTTGGGCCGGGTTGGAGCTGCAGAGTGCCATTGAGCCCTCTGGGAGGCTTCCAAAATCATGCACAGAAGGTTCAAAGTCAGAAAGGTTTTCCCGCATTTTACGATCGTTTACATATTAAAAAATCTTACTTTTCGGCCATTATGTGCTAAGATACGTTTTTTTCGTAAATTAAAAAGCACGATACAAAAAAATCGTATTTGATAAATCTGCCCCTACACATTGAATAAACCCAATAGGATTGTTTTGCTGCCAATATGGATTCATGCAACTTAGTTCCCATCAAGTAAAATGTACTGTTTCATTATTACAGAGTAAAAAGAAATAATTTTCAAAAATGTCAAAGTCTTTGGGAGATGGTCTTCCCCTAATTAAGAGTTACTTTGGAAAGCCGCAGTGACATGTATATTTCCCCACCAGCGATCAGGGACGGATTTCTGTTTTGGGCACCCCGAGGCCGCCCCTGTCTGTCGCCCCCTCCCCACCCGTGCGCATGCGCGAAAGCGCCCCCCCAGTGCGCAATGCCGAAAGCACCCCCCCCATGTGCATGCGCGAACGCGACCCCACCAGTGCGCATGCGCTCCTTTAAACTCCCATTTTTTGGGGAGAGGTCCCGACTGCTCCGTATGGGAGCCAAATTTAAAAAAATTTTTGCGGCGGGGCGGCATGCCGCCCCTAAACTTCTGCCGCCCTAGGCCCGGCCTTTGTGGCCTCTCCACAAATCCGGGCCTGCCAGCGATTGCAATGTTAGTTGGTGGGAAAGCATTTGCAGATTAGCTGCCGGTGGTAGAGGAGATTAATCTTATTTTACCCTAAGTCACTGAGATAGTCCTTACCCCGCTCCATGAAACACAAGGCCTATGAAGAAGATGACGAAGAGGTGGTGGGTATACCAGAAAACCTCAAAGTAACATCTGCGAATAAACTCAGTGGAAGAGGTGATCATGAGGATCAATGCCAGAGTGATCACTACTCCTGTTAAGCCAGCAATAGTTGTGAATGCAAAATAGGGTGGTGTCTGAGAAGGAAGAACAGAATTGTGTTTCAGCATCAAATCCACATGTAACACCTTGCTAACATATATCCCCTCAGACACTATCAATGGGCAGCGCCCTTTGAAGAACATATATATGTCTAATAGAGACCCTAAAAAACATAAAAAATAATAATTTGAAATCATAAAGGTGAGTTTGTTTTAGACGTAGGTTTCCAGAATATATTTCCTTATGCTAAAGAGTGACATTTGCTATTAATTTTTCATATTAAAAGTACAAAATATTTGGCACTCAAGTTGTGGCATTATTAAATATATGGCTTCCTGGGGATGATAGATGTATTTCAGCAGCAGCTTCTGTTTGCAGTAACCACTATAACTGTAACACATATTAAAGCTTGTGCACTTCTGAGATATTTTACCACTGTCGGTGATCGCACTGGATTCAGCCAAGTTCCATCCTCTCCAATGCTTGACAGCTCTCCTGGAAGAGTATCTGTTTTTTTTTGTGCTGCGTCGCAGTATCGTTCAACGTTGAATAGGTGGGCAATAGTGTGAATAGCTTAAAACAGAGAAACACAAACAGATAATTAAACTAATTGAGAGGGAATGTAATTAAGAATGTCTGCCCCAGCTACAAACTTACCTCTGGGAAGGGACTGTGGCTGTGGGATAGCAGGTATAGTAGGGAGAGATGGTGCCTATAGTAGCAGTGGGATAATAGCCTCTGGGAAGGGACTGTGGCTGTGGGATAGCAGGTATAGTAGGGAGAGATGGTGCCTATAGTAGCAGTGGGGATAATAGCCTCTGGGAAGGGACTGGGGCTGTGGGATAGCAGGTATAGTAGGGAGAGATGGTGCCTATAGTAGCAGTGGGGGGATAATAGCCTCTGGGAAGGGACTGTGGCTGTGGGATAGCAGGTATAGTAGGGAGAGATGGTGCCTATAGTAGCAGTGGGATAATAGCCTCTGGGAAGGGACTGTGGCTGTGGGATAGCAGGTATAGTAGGGAGAGATGGTGCCTAAAGTAGCAGTGGGGGGACAATAGCCTCTGGGAAGGGACTGTGGCTGTGGGATAGCAGGTATAGTAGGGAGAGATGGTGCCTATAGTAGCACTGGGGGGATAATAGCCTCTGGGAAGGGACTGTGGCTGTGGGATAGCAGGTATAGTAGGGAGAGATGGTGCCTATAGTAGCAGTGGGGGATAATAACCTCTGGGAAGGGACTGTGGCTGTGGGATAGCAGGTATAGTAGGGAGAGATGGTGCCTATAGTAGCAGTGGGATAATAGCCTCTGGGAAGGGACTGTGGCTGTGGGATAGCAGGTATAGTAGGGAGAGATGGTGCCTAAAGTAGCAGTGGGGGGATAATAGCCTCTGGGAAGGGACTGTGGCTCGTGGAATAGCAGGTATAGTAGGGAGAGATGGTGCCTATAGTAGCAGTGGGGGATAATAACCTCTGGGAAGGGACTATGACTGTGGGATAGCAGGTATAGTAGGGAGAGATGGTGCCTATAGTAGCAGTGGGATAATAGCCTCTGGGAAGGGACTGTGGCTGTGGGATAGCAGGTATAGTAGGGAGAGATGGTACCTATAGTAGCAGTGGGGATAACAGCCTCTGGGAAGGGACTGTGGCTGTGGCATAGCAGCTATAGTAGGGAGAGATGGTACCTATAGTAGCAGTGGGGATAATAGCCTCTGGGAAGGAACTGTGGCTGTGGCATAGCAGGTATAGTAGGGAGAGATGGTGCCTATAGTAGCAGTGGGATAATAGCCTCTGGGAAGGGACTGTGGCTGTGGGATAGCAGGTATAGTAGGGAGAGATGGTGCCTATAGTAGCAGTGGGGGGATAATAGCCTCTGGGAAGGGACTGTGGCTGTGGGATAGCAGGTATAGTAGGGAGAGATGGTACCTATAGTAGCAGTGGGGATAATAGCCTCTGGGAAGGGACTGTGGCTGTGGCATAGCAGGTATAGTAGGGAGAGATGGTGCCTATAGTAGCATTGGGAATAATAACCTCCATATTCAATAGTAAAACCTGCAGAGTGAGTTTTAGTTACCTGTCATCAAAGCAATTGTATATCCAACGAGTTTATGGAAAGCCAGATTATTATCAAGTTGTTTCCTCATTGAACGTTGAACACACTAGGAAAAAAACTGTCGTTACTCACGTGTGTATATATTAGAGGCTGGATAGTGGTGGACATGATGTGAGAGCTCATCCAGCCTACTTATCATCAGCTCAGTTATCGGGGACTGATCACCTGTTTATAATCCAGGGTTGCAAAAAAGGCAGGTATTTTTTCCCTAAAGGTGGCCATACACAGGCAGATTTTTGCTGCTTATTTGGGTCGTTCGGACTAATTCAGCAGTTTATGTGCCTATGTATGGGCGACCTCGCCAAATAAGCGCATCACAACATGTACAGCCACCTTAAGTCCAGCATTAAAGAGGAGAATTTGGTATCTTGTATAATGAATTGATGTATATATATTTTCTATTACAATTATTTAAGCATACAAAAGAAAGGTGCACTTACTGTGCAGGTGCCCCGCAGGAATGACAGGAGGTTCCGACAAACAGGAAGTAGAATGAGCAAGCAGTTAAAGTTAAGGCATGCTGCGGAACCACGAGCCCAGGCTAAGGCAGACTAAAAAAAATAAAAAAGATTTTTTTTATTACCTGGCCTAGACCTGATGAGCACAAATACAAATGCAAACACTAAAATGGACACAAAATGACATTGATGCCATTTTCAAAGTACTTGCACCCATACATGCAGATACTTGAGGGAAGCGCTGTTTCACCCTTCTAGTCTGTGCTGCATTAGTGCAGGTTTTCACTTGTTGGTGCATTCATGGTTGCAACTGATTTTGTTTAGTGAATATGATGCCAATGGTATTATTAACTATTCATGATATCAATGACACAATCCACACTGCTTGAACAGTCGTTTGCTTCTGATTTGCTAAGATGCATCTGAATCAGTGCCAAGTGTGGCAAGTGTCACAGACCACAACCTAGCGGGCATCAGCAATGACACTGGAATTCTTGGAAATAATTCTGCGTTGTGGGTAACAAATATGCTGATTTGTTGTCAAAAATTGCACCTTAAATACTTTTACAAACTGTGATGGATCAGGCCCTTTCTTAGGGTGAAGACACGCAGAGCTACTAGTAGCAGCTACTTTTTCACAGCTACTAAACTCCAGCAGCTGGATTACCCATCTCTGATTTGTGCCACACACACACACCCTTGTCCCTGTGGTTAAATTACTGTAACCTCCAACAGAATAGCACTGTGGATTTCCATGCCTATGTCACTAAGCAATCTCAAACATATTCTTCTTTGTCCCCTATTATCTCTCATAGTGGTTCAATAAAGCCCTAAACTACAAAACTTACCCCCAGTAGCTCTCTGGTATATGAATATGAATCTCCTTTTTCAAAAATCATGAAAAAATTTATAAATATGAAGATATTGAGCCCCAGCCAGGTAGCCTGTAAAGAAAAAAAAGATGTGTATGTACAGCTTTAGTTACAGAGATTGCAGAATAACATTAGACTACACATGGCAAATATGATGGCTAAAAGAGCAAAGGCATAAAGAAAGTTCCGAGAATGCCTGGCCTTAGCAAAGCTGAAATATGCGACCTTTGCTATTGATATAGCACAATAATATATTTAGGTAATGCCATACTATTCAGTGAATGGGTGATTATATAGGGCACCAATGAAGAATGGAAATGTGAAATGTGTTCCATGAACATAGGCATTAAAAGCAAAGCCTGATTGATTTAGCTAGGCAAGGCTCTCTACTAAGTCAAAAGACTGATGCAACTAGCTAGAAGTTTCATTTCTTGAAAGCTTTGTCAGCACAATTTCTTCATTAATATGCAAGTGCACTTTTTTTGTTTCAATACATATTTATTGAGTTTTTTTATCTTTACAATTATCAGTGTTCTTATATAAGGGTGAAGACATACTGAGCTACTAGTAGCAGCTACTTTTTCATGGCTACTAGACCCCAGAAAATACCCTGCCATAGACAATACTGAGAATTGCCTCTGCTAAAACACATGTAGAGACAATTATCAGTAAATGATCAGCATTGTTTATTTTAGTAGCCACAACAAGTAGCTGCTACTACTAGCTCTGTGTGTCTTCACCCTAAGGGCCGTGGTAGATGGGGCGGTTAGTCACCCGCGACAAATCTCTCTTGTTGCGGGCAACTAATCTCCCCGATATGCTATCCCACCGGCTTGAATGTAGGGATGGCATATGCGGCGACGCACATTCCCGAAATCGCGGAAGTTGCCTTGAGAGGAAAATCTCTGCATAGTATTCTAGCACATTAAATCAGATACCATTAAAGGAAAAGGAAAGGAAATTGTTAAGCCCCCTCCCTCCACAATTATAATAACTTATCCGATACCCTGAGCCATTTCTCCTGTAAGCAGAAAGCTGCAACAGCCTACTTCTGCCCAATCATCATAGAGATGGTCTTCTTCAAATTCGTTCTTCATCGGCCTACATACAGTTAAGTAACGAGGAGCTAATGATCCAAAACTGATTGACTTATGGGCATGTCCACCATATGTGAATTATTGTTTCTGAGGAAAAGCAGCATCTGAAATTGGATCAATTACTGAACTATATATGTGCAAAGAAAATATTCTGCTCCACAATTTATTTGTATTGGTGTCCTCCTATAAGCAGCGTAAAGGGAAAAAATTAGAGACTCCCTTAAACAGGCATGCCTTATAATTAGCGGAATCTCTGGCTAGTGAGGAAAATATTCATAAAGAATTCAGAAACAATGTGTAACGCTAGTAACCTACAACCTACTGGCACCTACGGTCTTCACATTCCCTTCTCTGAATCTGACTTCATCTTCATATCCGACTTTCACTGAATGCTTGGAGACTATGATTTTCAAACCCAGAAATGTATCCACAAATATCATAGTCAAGGAATACATATGTACTGTATATGTACCTCTAGATATAGTAGGACTTTAATGAAAGCTTGGGGAGCTAAGCCCCCCTAAACAGCAATGAATTTCCAGGACAGAGATATTTTAGATGCAATATACAATTATTCTGCCATATATATCATACAGAAAAATGTTGTCTGTAGAAAATGTCTTTAAATAGCATTCCCCAAACACCTATAAACATATACTTTCACAATAGCAGACACATTATCTGTCTCTCTTATTTCAACAGGTCGGCTAAGCTAGCTTTACACACGGAGATCCTATCTAAGGTTTAAAATAAGATTTGCCGATTTGCTTTGAAATTGATTAAAAATAAGCACTATAATAGCTTCTACTGCTTTCCAATGAACCTGCTCATTCTGTAAAGCACATTAAATAGGCAAAGTGGTGGCAATTGTTTCTGTATCTACAGATTCAGCAATTTTATTACTACACTAAAATTCTCTGAGATAGAGGAAACGCATCTTAACTGATCTGCATGGATCTTTCTTGCTTTTTTCTGTCATTGTAAACACACAGTAAAAAATTGTGCTTAATCCCAATAAAAACCTTTGCCCAGAATGATCAGATCTATACATGTATAGGTAGTTTGGTTGTGCCCACATTTACCAACTGTTTCTGTATCTACAGATTCAGCAATTTTATTACAACACTAAAATTAATCTTAACTAATCTGCATGGATCTTTCTTGCTTTTTTTCTGTGATTGTAAACACACAGTAAAAAAATAGTGTTTAATCCCAATAAAAACCGTTGCCAAGAATGATCAGATCTATGCATGTATAGGTACTTTTGGTTGTACCCACATTTGCCTTAGTTCCAGCTGATATTCTCTCTTTTACATGTACTCTGTTCCCATATTTTTTCAGATTACTCTTCCAGTGACATTTAATTAGCTCCTTGCCATGATGGCATTTTATTGGTTTGCTTCCCACAAACCCAGACAGCTGGGAGCTTTAAGCCAAGAAAGTGCCACCTGTGTCCAGTGGACTAAGCTGCACAGGAACTGGTTCCCGTGGTTCAGGAGTTTCTCGCTTTAGCAGATGTTCAGTTCATTTTAGTGACCCAGTGAAAGTTACTGTCCTCTCTTTGGAGCCATTGTAATTAAAAGTTGTCCTCCCTGTGTTTTTAGGACTCAATTAGAGAATATTAAAAAATCTTACCAGGACCACAACAGAAAACCAATTATTTGCAATCCAGTTTCCCATGTTGCTCTTCTTCTCGTTCCCCTTCTATAGCTGTGTTCTGACTGTGTGTGTTCTGTCAGTGGTTCCCTCTATACACCTCTCTGTATTAACTGCTCCCTCCCCTTTCACAGGTGAATTCCCTGCATTTTTTTCTTACAGGAAATAATCAGACTTTTAGCTCTCTCTTTTTCCTCATGATTCATTGCATCAGGTTGATTCTTCCTTCCATCGGCCCAACCCTTCAGTTCCAAAAGACAGGTTCCACAGCTGGAAAACAGGTTCTGAGACATGGGATCCGACAGCAGTGATATTACTTAAGGACACCTCTAGAATGTGTGCAACATGGGAGAGGTATGTAACAGTACTGTAGCAGCACCTTGTAACTGAGCTTCAGCTTTACACTGCTGGCTTTTGGAATTTCCGTTAGGGCTTGTTTATTAACCTTTATTATTATAACCAATTTCACAAAGTTCTTATAATACATGAGCAATCTTTGTGTGGTATTATGGCACTTTTAATAAACAATCATTAAGGGAGAAGAAAACGTAAAAGGGATTCATGATTTTTTTGGTGTACTTTTATTTCTAAATTACACTGTTTACATAGCAAACAATTCACTCTACCATTTAATCATTTATTGTTAAACCAACAAATGTTTTTTTTCTAGCTGTAATATTGGTGTGTAGGCGCCATCTCAGTGCATTGTGCCTGAGTCTGAGCTTTCAGAAGGAGCCAGCGCTACACATTAGAACTGCTTTCAGGTAATCTTTGGTTTTGTTTCTCCTACTTCTGGAGGAGTCCGAAGCCAGACTTGGATTTCTTACTATTAAGTGCTAATCTGATATCTACTGGGAGCTGCTATCTTGCTACCTTCCCATTGTTCTGCTGACAGGCTGCTAGGGGGAAAGGGAGGAGGGTGATATTACTCCAACTTGCAGTGTAGCAGTAAGTGTGACTGAAAATTATCAGAGAACAAGTCACATGGCTGTGGAACCCTGGGAAATGAAGAATATAGGTAACCCCATGTAAAATTTCAAAATGAAATATAAAAAAAAATCTGTTTGCACTTTTAAAAAATGGATTTCAATGCAGGATTCTGCTGGAGAACTGTTTTCCCATGACAGTATTGCTTTAAATTACTGGGGGAATGTCAAATGGTAAGAATTTCCCCCCCGGAGATTATAATCACGTACCTGATACCCCTGCCAGTGGAGGACACAGGTGGGCCCAAAAATGTTTTATCGGGGGGTGGGGGGGCTGTGTAGTAGAGGAGGAATTTAAAGGAACAGTAACACCAAAAAATGAAAGTGTATAAAAGTAACTAAAGTATAATGTGCTGCTGCCCTGCACTGGTAAAAGTTGTGTGTTTACTTCAGAAACTGTACTATAATTGATATAAATAAGCTGCTATGTAGCCATGGAGGCAGCCATTCAAAGGAGAAAAGGCACAGACACATAGCAGATAACAGATAAAACACTATTGTATTCTACAGAACTTATCTGTTATCTGCTATGTAACCCCGGGGCTACACAGCAGGGTATTATATAAATTATAGTAGTGTTACTGTAGCAAACACACCAGTTTTACCAGTGCAGGGCAACAGTGCATTTTATTTTAATTACTTTAAAGCTCTTTCATTTTTTGGTGTTAGTGTTCCTTTAATGCCACTGGCCCACCACATTCAACATTCAAATTACAACCCTAATTTCCCTGTTTGTTCTTCTGTGACCAAAACAAAGTGATGCAGTAGGAATTCTGGGAAGGAACACCAGGATCACTAAAATGTCTGTTTACATGACTAGAGACAAAAAGCTCACTCACTGGGTTCTTTAAGCACAGCCATGGGAGTTTGCTGATCAGATTCCCAAATACTGATTGGTTTTGCCCTTATTAAAGAAATCTTTTATGTCTTTTCTGCTAGTCCCAATGGTGATTCTCATAGCTGCACGACTTGAGGGCTACACTACACACACATACAATTGCACTTTTGCAGTAGCAGCAGTGGAGCCAAGAGAATGGTGGCTGTTGTGTAAATGAGATATAGCACAGGAGGGCCTGGTTGTTTATTTCTGCCTCTGCTGATCCGCTCTTTGAAATATAAGCTAATCAAGGTGATTTGGGTATTTTGCTTTTGTATGGTAAATATACTAGATTTCCTTTCTTGAATATATTTATAATCATATGCTGGATATGCTGTGCTGGCATGTACTATAGAGAAATGGATCATGCAGTAAGCAATATTCCCTAACTGCTTATTATTTAATATTATCTAAAGAGAAAGATGCACAGGAAAGCTGGGGAACTGGTTGCACACGTAGGACTACATCAGCTTCTGCTCAATGTGTGTCATTTTAAAATGCAGATAAATTCCCATTATTACTATCTGGCAGCACTGTATGAATCTCCACTGTTTCATCCACATATACCTAGCTATTTCCTAATACGTTTCAACACAGTAATATTAATTACAAAGGTTAGCTTGCACAACTCATAAAAAAATATACCTTGTTTCATTTCCTTGAACTTATCTGGGATGCCAGAATTGGGTGGCACCTGCCCCTCGAACACTGATGCCATAGTCATATAATATAGAAACACAGCACAAGGCACACTTCCATTAAGTTAAACCTTTCAGTCTAAATGAAACCTGCCTACCTGCTAGCTCATCCAGAGGGAACCCCCAAAAACTTCCTTCCTGACTCCCAAGAAGTCAACTGGACCAGTCACCAGGAAAAGGTATTTCTAAATATGCTATATGGCCAAAATGATATGGATACTTGCCTGTCCAGGGTATTACTATGATGTCAGTGCTTATTTTGCTGCTATAACAGCCTATTATTTTGCTTTTTGCAAAGTTAAAGGGATTCTGTCAAAGGAAAACATGTTTTTTACAATATGCATCAGTTAATAGCTCTCCTCAAACAGAATCCTGCATTGAAATCCTTTTTTCAAAAGAACAGATTTTTTTTTTTTTTTTTATTGTTGAAATTTGTTGTTGGGCTAGACATATTTTTAATGTTCCAGGTTCCCTAAGCCATGTGCTTTTATTATCTTCAGTAACCCCTTACTGCTGAGCTGCACGTTTGAGTGATATCAGCCCCTCCCAGCAGCTGATCAGCAGAACAGAGAGCAGATAACAAGATAACAGTTCCCTTACACCTGCATTGCTAAAAATGCATCCATGCCGCACCTAGTGGTAGATTTAAGAATAACACTCGAAAATCCAAGTCTGGCTCACCCAAGTCATGATTCTTCCAGTTACACTAAATAGAATAATTGCTTATCTGAAAGCTGTTGCACTGTGTAGTGCTGGATCCTTCTAAAGCTCAAAATCAGGCACAATGCATTGAGATGGTGCCTACATACCGATATTACAGCTAAAAATAAATTTATTGATTAAAGAATAACATTTTAAATGGTAGAATGTATTATTTGTAAAGTAATTTAGACTGAATCCCTTTAAACCTGCCAAAAACTTCTCATTTTTATTTTAGTAAATTGGCAATGTTATAAGGACATTTCAATTGCCAGAACACTGGGCAGGACATTGACAGAACTGAAATCTGCCTGTTATGATGGTTTAATAGTCAGAACAAACATTAAGGACAGACAGAAAAGGCTTCCGGTATTCACCAGCGGAGAAAACTGCACGTGCCATAAGCCATCTCCATAGTTTTATTCTGTCAATGGGAATTATTTTTTTCTTGCTTCTTAAGGGTCTAATTTGCTTTCCAGCTGCCTGCCTGAAAGCACTGATGGCAGGTTCTGCAGCTTTTCTGTCTTCTGCATTATTTGCATGCCGTTCTGCTGGCTGTATAATGCATCTCTGTATCGGTTGATCAAAATTTCTTTACACCACAAACACTAATGGGGTAATGTTAATGTATTAAAAGCTGCAAAGTTTGCAGTAGATGGAGTAGCCATAGGAACTAGCAAGTACCATTTACTGGTAACTTGTTTAAAAGCAAACAGCAATTATTTGCTATGGGTTAGGGCTGTGACACACGGGGAGATTAGTCGCTGCGTGACAAATCACCCTTGTCGCGGGCGACTAATCTCCCCAAAATGGCATCCCACCGGCTAGAATATAAATCGCCAGCGGGATGTCATACGCGGCACCGCGATTTGCTGAAGTCGCAGAAGCTGCCTTGACTAATCTCCCATGTGTCACAGCCCTTACTAGACCTGGAGCAAACCATTTAAATTTAATTATACTGTTAATTAACTGATAAATGCCAGTATCATAAGTACAGGAAAATTAGAAGTTTCAAAGGAACTAATACAGGAGTTGAACCTAGACCCCAGTGACTAACAGGAATATTATGTGTACTGTAACACTGTCTTGTTATTTAAACATTCTACTTTAACAACACCCCAGTTACAAAACTATTGGTATTATTGTAAAATTCATTTCCTACAAAAGGTTTATAAGACCTGGCATTACCTTAACACCTAGTTAATCATATACCTATCATACGTCATATATAAACCTGCTGGTTTTGACTTTGCCTACTGGTAAATTACCTGAAGAAGCCAGGAACAAGGTGCAGTCCTGTGGCAAATCTCCACTGTCCCTGTGTGAATCACCCATTTATAACAGTTTATGTGACAACTAATATGGGAGACAACAGGTAGAAGACATCTTCCTGGCAATAATAAACCTATTATCATAAATGTTTTATTTATGAGCAACCTGTTAGAATATACATCCACACGCTTAATAAAAATGCTTTTATTTATATAGAGGAAGCAAAGTGTGCAGCACCGTACAATGGCTAACACAATAAAATAGTAACAAGTACACACTTTGGGAGAAGAGGGTTTGGAACATTTCCCATTCCTTTGAGAACCTTGTTCATTCTTCACAGAAGAGACATACAGGAACCAATGTTTGGCAATAAAGGAATAGGAAACACTTCATTTATTTATTTATTTAGTTTCCAAATTCCCATTCTATTTTAGGTTCTTAATCACAGTGAGTTCTGGGAAATTCTTGGGTTGGTAGGAGGAATAAAAATAGATGTGAAATTTGCATTCTCGGATTGCTTGAATCATGGACGTGTACATTGGGAAGAATGTGCTTCTCCTTCTGTCAGTTAAGAGAGGCTGGGAGTGTTTGTAGAGATTATCAAAGGTTAACTGTCCTCTGTTGGTCAAATCCTATTCACATAAATGAGAAGCGTTGCAGGTTGCCCAAGGCCCTTACTTATTGCCTGAAAATGCATGTACACTCACGCTGCTTCCCATTCAAGTGGATACAGTAACCTGCAGCAGACAGAGGCCTTTTAATCACCACCAGCGGCAGCAATGAAAACTGTGTGTGCCAGAGCCATGCATGTGCCATGGATTTGTGACTAGCAGAAAATGGCTGGCTATTAAGTTGGCCCATGCAACTTCCTATAGTGCCCTGCATATGGGGCCTAAAGTATCCACCTTCCTTCTGTATATAATTTTACAAAACAAATCACTACAAACCTACTTTATATTTTGAATCAGAGGGGATGGCAACTTTGAGCCTTTTGTATAGGTCATGAGTGTAGGGCTGGCCTGGATCCAGGTTTTAAAGAAGATAGGTAACAGAAGCCTATTGTGTTACGGAAGGGGGGAGAGAGATGGGGACAAAATATAAAATGCGAGAACAATGGAATGATCAATGACACTAAAGAGAAGAATGAAGAACTGTAAAAGCAAATTGTTCGTTTGTAAAAGGAAAGAGTATAAAATAAACACATAAAACTGTCAGAAGATGAATGCTTGTTTTTAAAAGGGAAAATAAACACGATTTCCAAGTAGTGTTTAGCATCCATTTTTTTTTCTAAATATAGGATATGCTTTATCTGCATGTTTGTATTATGGACCTACAGTATGGCTCCTTGAATAATAACATCACCTGCTAGCGGTTATGAACTGATAATACTCTTTTTCTGTAAATCAAACAATTTGACAGCTGCCACTAACAAAATCAATCTTTGACTACATGGTGGCTACCTTAGGCATCTTTTGTTTTGGTGGTGTGTGCCCTCTCCTTATTATGTTGTTTTTATAGAAGACTATTGGTGTTTCAAGTTATAAAATAGCTCCTCTCTCTCAGTTCTTCAGAATATTTTGGGGGTAGGATATTACTTCTATTCAACTCAAGCATAAGGCAATATGTGACAAAAGTCTCTGCACTGGTGCTCACACATTACCTGACTGTGGATGAATCCAGTGTGACAGTGTAAAAAAAGGACAGCTGCACTTCCCATTTGTTGGTGGGCATGCAGTGTGTCACGGAGGTAAAAAACTTGAAGTCAATATTTTCTATCACACCGCAGTCTCCCTTCCCTTATCTCTCTGTTTTATACACAACCTACAGCAAACACAAGCCAAACAGTCTTCAACGTTGTGGCTGAAAAGGAAGCGGCAAGGGTGAAGGTACTGGTAAAAAAGCAGCATGAAGAAGATGGCGGTGGCATATCCTACTAAGAGTTGAACCACCAGCAGTGGGGAACAGAAATACTCAAACACATCCTCCTTGTAGAAGTACCAGAGCAGAATGAGGGCTGCATTCTCGAGCAACCGAATGGTATAATGAAGACTTAACCTCCCCCAGTTTTGTGACTGGTCAATTAAGTCCCGATCTGATAGGTTTAGCTGAACAGCAGACCAGCAAAACATATTGATGGCTGAATAAAGCAAGGTTACTGACCCAAGGACTGTCACAGTACCAAACCAGCTAAAGTTCTTTTCTATGTTTTGGGGCAGGCTGTCCCCACTGCTCCAGAATTTAACCCAAGGCAAAAGGAAGAGCGCCAGTAAGTTTGCTAAGGCCACTGCAGCCACCCAGGCTTTAAGAGCTGAACAAAAAAGAACCAGAACTGTAACACGGGTAGCAATCTCCAGACATCTCCACATCACGATGCACAGGAACGCTGGCACACTTAGACGAACTTTATAGTCATCATACTTAATTTGTATGGCCAGGACATTTAGGATTAAGGCACCATATGTAGTTGAGGCAAGACACATAGCCATGAGGACAGCTGAGGGATGAAAAACAAACATAAAATTCATGACAAGTAAATGCGATTTGGTTATCCCTATTACAGCCTTAAATGTTTCATACATTTTCTTTTATAATCAGTAATAAAACTTATTGTATACATTTGCCATATTTACATATAACATTACACTGGAATAGGACACTGGAACTGGGCACTAGTCTTCTTTGGATAATAGTAAGATTTTGGGCAATAGGAGGTATCATAGCTGTTAGGGTACTGGCACAGGTACCTTCCTACCTGCAATAGGTAGTTTAATTTACCTTCTGGCCCAGTAACAGCAAAACTAAAAGTGAAATCACTGTGTGACTGAAAGTGACGTTGCTTTGTAGGTGGATCAAACATGTCAGGGTAAAAACTGCTATTTTGTCAGGAAGGTGGGGGGATAACAGAGCACAGTTTACCTAGGTACCTTGGAAAGGTTCCATAGGACCCACACTTTCAGGGACACTCTGAGTCAGAGGACTCATTTCATACAACACAGGCTGTGTCAGTTACCCTTTCTTTGAGAGCCTCAATTACTACAAACCTGACGTGTCAGTCTGGGAAGACAACAAATTAGGTTTTCCTAAACTTTCAACAGATGAAGAGAGCACCAAATGCAGTGAAACTGCTTCAAAGCTTCACTGCATTTGGTGCTCTCCTCATCTGTTGAAAGTTTGTGGTACCAGGCTTTCGGTTTGCCTCTGTAGATTGATGCATCAGGCCTGTTAAACTGTGTGCTCGAACAACACTTGATAAATGAGGGTTTCCTTTAAATACTCCAGTTTCCTTTTAACACTCCAAAAACATCATTCTCCTGATGAAACAAATCCAAATGTCTGTGAATGTGCTAATAACCTTAGATTGTAAGCTCCAATTGGGCAGGAGCTGATGTGAATGATGAACAATCTCTGTTTAGCCTGAGCAATATGTCACCCCTATATAAGGTATAACAATAAAATATCAACCTCATTATTACTAAGCTTTATTAGTGCATTCTGTCAGGACTTGATGCCTTCTTTACATTCATTTTCTCTAAATGGTAAAATGCCATGTCTTGTGTTAGCCAAGGTCAGATTTTCATTTTTAAACTTTAATTAATGCATTCCTATTTTAAATAGGCTTCCATACTCAAGTTAAAATACTCAAGTACAACTGGCTGACTCTGGGTCTGGGTCTGGGCTTTAAAAGTTTTTCCCCTACTTATACTGGGGCTCTGCTGATTTCTTTGAATGACATTGGAGATCTCACTCCCAAGTCCCAGATTGGCTTACCTCGTGCCGGGGGAACATTTCTCTCCAAGACACTGACATACAGTTGAAGGGTGAGCTGTGGGGTAGAGCCCAGGAAAGCCTGCACAACAGCCGTACGTTTGAAGGCATTACGATGAGTGGCCAGTCTTCTCAGGGAATGCCCCACCTCACGTTCTTCTTCTTCTGCTTCCCCCCATCCCTGTAACTTCTTCTTCCGAGAGATACTAACATATGGTTCCTCCTCACGACCCATCGTACAGTAAACTGTGAGAGCTTCCACACATCTGTCAAACAATGAATACTGGTTAATATTTTCCATTACAGAAGCAGCAGCATTAGCTACGGAGGAAAAAAGTATACAGGAGGAAAAAAGTATACAGGGCGTAAAATCACTATACTGGACTAGTTTTTATTTCACAGAAGTAACCCATTGCCACTAATCATATATTTGTTTTCAATGCAGTTTACCAAACAGAGCTAATTTTTGATTCATGTTGTAACCTATACCAGCCAAAGTAAAGTTTTTTCTATTTAATGAATTCCACTACAGCAGTGATCCCCAACCAGTGGCTCGGGGGCAACAGGTTGCTCACCAACCCCTTGGGTGTTGCTCTCAGTGCCCCCAAACCAGGTAGTTATTTTTGAATTCCTGACTTGGGGGCAAGTTTTGGTTGAATAAAAACAAGATTTGCTACCAAATAAAGCCCCCTGTAAGCTGATAGTGTGCATAGAGGCTGCCTAATAGCCAATCTTAGCCCTTATTTGGCTCCTCTGTGAACTTTTATGATGCTTGTGTTGCTCTCCAAGTCTTTTTACATTTGACTGTGGCTCATGATTAATAAAGGTTGGGGATCCCTGCACTACAGCCATGCAAACCAATATATATGTATATTGGGCACAAGGAGGCCCTCATTTTTCCTATAGCTAGTACTCAGATTGACATGCTCTGGCAACTAGGGATGGAATGGAAAGAAGAACAGATTGAATGTCTTCAAGTCCAGTTTTAAAGACAACAGTAAATTTTCCCAAGGTAACACACCTGGGTAAAACAATTTACATAAGATGTACAAAAGGAGGTTATCTCTCAGAAAAGGACAGGTACAGGACAGGGAGTGTCCTATGACTGGGAAAATTTCCATAATATGAATCAAACACAGTACAGAAGAGTTCTTGGAAGGATGATGTAATACAGCCAGAGAATTAGAAAAACCTTAAAGGAACTATACTTGTTGCCATGAACCCACTCATTTGGGGTTATGTAAAAAAAGGTGCATAAACAAAAATTCAAAAAAATCCTTAAGGCTATACACTGGTGCCATTTAACCAAAGGATTTTAACTATGATACCCCTAATGTCCAATAAACATGGTATCATGTACACACTCTTCATGTGTATGGGCAATATATTCCATTATAGCCACGCTGTGTAAAATGCATCTTTGTATTCAAAACAGATTTATGCTCACTTAATTTTCTATTACCTGTAAATAGATACATTTGCTAAAATCGGTTTATGGGCAGAATAGAGCAGAGAGCATTTGACCCTTGTCCTGGGCATGAAAGGCCACATGGGGGTGGATAAAAGTTACAAGAACACAGTATATTGTATCAAAAATGTATTTTCAACTTGTTGGAGTATGCTGGGGGGGGTGGGGGGGGTGGAGATTAGACATTCTCCATGCTTTGCCAGGGGCCCCACTATTCCAGCCTTGTTTGTGAATAGTGTTCTTTATAAAATAAGTAAACCTTTTTTTAAAATAAAATCTCTAAAATTACTCTGTGCATTCCCCAAAATAACATACTTTTCTCCCTGCATCCAGATTTATTTAGTTTCTGTATTACAGCCAGGTCAACTACAGCTCTTTTTGATACTTCCTTGTCTAGTGTGAAGTTCCACCCCCTTTTGCTTTCTGAGCACTCCTCTCCCTGACTATGATGACCTCAAAGTGCCTACTGTGCATGCATGATTGATTTTAATTGGAGCAGAGGCAGTGAACAAGCTAGGCTCCTCTTTGAGGTCTATATAGTTGGAGAGGGGAGTGTTTATGCAGCAAAAGGGGGTAAGGCTTCAAACTAGAGAAGGAAGTAACTAAAAGAGCTGCATTTCAGCTGCTTGTAATAGAAAAACAAAATAAATCTACATGCCGAGAGAAATCTTATTCTGGGGGCTGTTTAGAGTAATTCTGATCCCTCTGCATTTACAGACTGTAATAAGCTCATTAAGGATTCAGAATCATAATACTATACACATGGCACAAGTGGCAGCTTTATTCCCTCTCTGCCCTGGATACTAACTGGCCACTAACACTGACTGGCCTTGTGTAAACAATTAAATTTAAATGTTTAAAATACAGCAGAAGCAGCAGAAAATTTCTTGCCAGGGTGGGTGCAGAGAATCGTTTCAGGGAGAACATTCAAATCGCAATGTGTGAAGGTATTTATGCTCAGTTATGCAATTTGATTATTTTCCTGCAGTGCCAGAACTAGGGGTTGGCAGAAGAGGCAAACGACGTCTTTTGGCAAAACAACATTACTTACAATCTTTTTATAAAACCATTAACATATTTTCATGTTTCTTTCGCTTGTTAGTTGTACACACAAGGGAGCTTCAGTCCCTCCCCAACACCTAAGAGTGCAGAAGAATTATTCCCCCACCTGTCCCTAAACTGAGTGAGGGAAATGCAATTGCATTGTACACAGTTATATGACTTTTTGCTAGCGTCTCCACATAAGTAGCAGGAGCTTTGTTCAGCTCTATGAATACATTCCCATAATGAAAACAACAAACTACAGTACATAATTAAACTGGGTGTGGACATTTTACTTACAAACATAATACAAAGCAGTGAATTGATTACCGAGGTACCAGAACAGGATTAGGTAGCTCTAGTTCCTAGTATAGTACTTTACAAGGTTAACTCCTTAGCACATAGACAGATGTTGCTATACTACACCTCTACTTTTGGTATTGACACCAGTCTTCTCATGTGTTAGGGCCAAGACACATGAGAAGATTAGTTGCCCCGCAAATAATTTCCTCGAGTGCTTTCCAACCAGCGAGAATGTAACTCGGCAGTAGAAAAATATATGTGTCTCTTCTGCTTCTGAAGTTTGCCTGAAGTTTTCTTGCGAGGAAACTTCAAGCAACTTTGGAAAGCCTCTGCTTGTTGTTCACAAGTTTCTAAGACTTTCAAGTTTTACCCACAGTAGATCAGGAGGGCAGTACGAGTGGTAATGATGGAGCTGGTAGCATATAGTGAGCAGCAATCAGCCAGGAGTGGGTTTAGCAAGTGGTATAGTGACACGCACAAATGTGTGTGTGTCACTTTAAATTATAAAGGGCACATTCTGATGCCAAAGCATGTCGTTTATAAGGATATAATTGGAAATTGATCCAACTGTAGATTATATATAATGACAGAGGTCATAGAAGAGTTCCATGACCATATAAAGGTAATGAAACTAAAAACTTCATATTGTATAACAAGTGGTACTTTATTATACACAAATGAGTCTAGTGAAGCAAGTTATATCACTAAGCATCATTTATAAGGATATTTTTATAGGCTTTTTGTGCTTTTGTTTATAAATTTCACCCAGGCGTTCCATTAACACACAAAGGCACGGGGTGGCAGATTGAAGGTTTTTCTATAGATCATGGAAGTCAAACGTGACTTCTAATATCCTTATATTTTAAAAAGCATGGTACCTTAAGTTTTATAATACAGAAATGTCAGTAAGTCATGTGACACATCTGACATCACAAAGCACCCTTTAGAAGCATATATCACATACATTTTTTAATAGTGATGTACTGGCCAGCCCAAAACCCACGGGACCTGCAGGTTTACCCCCCGGTCAACATATTCCAGTTATGGGCAGGTTCGGGCCAAGCTCTTTCTCCCACGAACTAACTGTGCCCCACTTCTGCTCCCAGCAGAGTCTATTTACAGGTGCACGCCTGCCCCCTGTCCCCTTGGTGACACACATGGAGTGAAAATCGGCATAAAAAAGTGAAAAAAAATTAATTTTCAAAACAATTAGAGCCTAGTTTGACATTAGCTTTACGGATTATTAATAGTAAGTATTATATGATCAGTGTCACTATACCTGATTATGGGGCCCAACTGCAAAAGATGCATTAGGAGAATTAAGGGGCGGTCTCTTCCTAGATCCCGGTGGATAAATGTCAGGGTTAGCTGTACCATGATGGAAGGGACCAACATAAAGACAATGGTAAGCGACATCCAGGATTCATCCTCTGAGTAGCTGTAACCTGCTGCTACAACTGAAGCAGCTACAATCTCAGCACAAAACAGAATGGTAGATGTAAAGATGCTGAATGGGGGATGGGTCTGGGACTTAATTTCCCCATACACCCCATCTTCAGTTACTTTGGGGGCATTTGAGTTCTCGTATACCTTGTCCATCATGCCAGCAGCCAGCCCAGATTCTCAAAGCCACAAAGGGCAATATGAAGTGGAACCTTCTGCCTCTCCTGCAGGGGGTCCCAAAGTGAACGTTTCGCTCCTAATTATTCCGCAAAGTCTAATGGGAAGGTGATGAGGCATTCAGGATTCTTCAGCAAAGTAGCAAGCTGATGAGGCAGCCTTTACACACATCCAGTGTCACGGTCAGCATCAGTCAATGTACAGGAGACATTTTTAGGGTGGGAGTGTCAAAGATGTTGGAATTATTTTTGCAACAGAATTCCGGTTCATAATGTGTCCCTTGCAGTCCAGGTGGAAGAGAGCTCATGTTACAGGGCAGTGAGAGGGGTGTGTCCCACTTCAGTCTAAAGAAAAAATGACAAGAGCAAAATAATGTGGTTACAGTCCTTTCTGCAAATAACTTGTCTCTCCCCCACACAGCTCAAACCTTGGTGGCTCCTACCCTGGCTCATTTCTTGCTGCCACTTGGACTCCGAGGTGACTTCTTTCCTTGGTTTCTGACACACCCCAGTTTAATCCCTGCCATTGCTCTTTGTGTGGCTCTTTGGTCTGTCAGTGCCTGTACAGTCAGGCTGATCTGTGGGAGCAGGTGTGTCTTCCTGCTCTGCTGGGTCCTAAACCCTACCCCACCACAAAACAACTGAAAGTTACTTAATAAAATAAATGGAGTGCATGTTTGAAATCGGTGGGGGGTGGTAGTTCTGCTTTTGTTACTTATTTTACTTCAAACAGCATAGGAAATGTATGCAGAAGCTTCCGTACACCTCCCGGCAGCTGATAAGGCTCTATAAACCTCTTACTGCTTTGACTAAGCACTTCTGAGTTAACATTTTTCATTAAAATCCTGCTGAATGAACCCTCCCTTCATCAAGAGTCTGAATCTTTTAACTTGTGGCTGCTTAATAGGTTTTATTGCCACTCTTTAGGGTTAATTACTAGTTTCTACTTCCTGAAAGCCAGTGCAGTCTGCATGTTTACACTTTAATAATCAGCCCTGCAGCATGCAGCTTTTTAAAATATTCTATTTTAAGAGACAAGGTGTCAACCCCATTGTTAAACTACAACTCCCAGCATGCCCTAAAAGTGACAAGGTGCCACCCACAGAATAAAAAAACAGACTTGTCCCCTGAAACCAGATTCTATAGTTGTTGATTTGTGGCACCAGTTTCTATTCCTTGTGTTAAAAAGAAAATTAAGCAGATGAGCATAACTGCAGTGCAGGTACAATAGTTACATACATAATTTCTTACCCATAAGCACACTGCACTCTCAGCTTCCCATGGCTTCTCTCCTCCTTCTCCCTCAGGGCTTCGGTTTTTTTTTCAAGCAGTCTCTATGCCCCACTCACTAGCTCAATTGCCTAATATAGATTTTGGCTGCAGACACTGATAATCAGACTTAACCCTCTGGGTCTGGCAGCTTTGCTGCAGTTACAGTTTTGGGGGAATTACTCCCAAATGAAATAATTGTGACTGAATATTGGTAGAACCTTAAGCTCCGAGGTGGTTTGTACTTATAAATGTTACGTAAAATAAACTTTAATACAAAAACGTGAATTTGTGAAATTAAGAAAGCAAAAGGAGAGGGCCCAGCGGGCGTCGATTAATGATTTTAATCACATCTGGCACTTCCTCCGCACTGATGCTTTTTTAGATAAAACTAGTGCTGTATGGTTTCCTTCTGCAATATCAGAAAACAAGAAGCACATACAAATAGCAATAATAAATATAATGCAGGGTTTGGTGGGGTCCTAAAGTCTGTACTGTGCTAGTCCCCATACAGAAACAGGGAATATTCTATTATTATTTATCACTGTGGCGCCTTTGGGATACTGAGCTTCTGAAGCATTCCAACTGAAATTTAAGGGGGAGGGTAAGAGACACTGGACAGTAAGGAGAAGGGGGGGTTTGGTTGTGTATTCAGCAGCAAGAAAGCTGGAGGCTGGCTGCCAAATATTGCATGTGGCAGGGCTAGCAGTCAGGTTGTTATGGCGCTTCCAACGAAACCGTGTGTGTGTATACAAGCTGTAGCATTTAACTGTTTCGCTTCTACACACCTCTCACTTTTCTAAATGGCTGCTTCTGGACTACAATACCTACCATTTCCAGCAGATAGCTCTTTAGGGTGAAGACACTCAGAGCTACTAGTAGCAGCTATTTGTTGTGGCTACTAAAATAGACAATGCTGGTCATTTACTGATTTTAGCAGAGGCAATTCTCAGTATTATCTATGGCAGGGTATTTTCTAGGGTCTAGTAGCCATGGAAAAGTAGCTGCTACTAGTAGCTCTGTGTGTCTTCATTAAGCAATGGCTGCATAGGACACCTGACATATCAATTAAATACAATCTCATTAGAGATAATAAATTTCAGTCAGCTTTTCCTGTACACCAGATGGTAACATGGCAGTGAAATGATGACATGGGCTTATGTGTATCTTACATTCACCGAGGTAACAAGTCTCTTCTGCCTTTCTCTTTTCCCACCCTTACCCCAAGTACTTACATGGCATGGCAGTGACCGGAACCCTCAGAGAAACAGCTTGAAAATACGCTCAGAAATGAGTTAAATAGAAGGGGTGTGTACACTTATGAGTGAGAAGCAAAACATATCGCAAGGTAGAAAAGTGCAATTTCTTAGAAATGTGAGGAATTGAGGTAAGTAAATAGAGGCACTCACCCACGCAATCACTCTGTCTGTGGTGCAGACCCGACTAGCTGACATTTCTGCATGTTATGTTAGTAACAGACAAGGGTGCCTGCAGCATGCCTGCTTTGTTGTTACCTGCTGCACAAACCTTACATCCTATTAGGGTGGAGCAACACAGTCTGAGGCAGAGATTAGTCAGTGTTTTAGTGCCCTGACAGAAAGAACAAATACAACTGTGTAAGCAATAGCTACAAAAAAAAACAAAAACAAGAAAGACTTATTGAAAAATGCAAAGCAGGGTAAAAGGGACAATGCAAAAAAGGGAAGTTAGCCCAAAGTTGTTAGATGATAATAATGTTAGATGATAATAATGTGCTAATTAACCATTCAGCATGATCTTTTTATATAAACATGTTGGTAAGGGTTAAGGTGGCAACTCCAGCATCACTGTCCAATCATTCTGAAATTCCCATGGAATTCCCATGGCTGACACATAATCCCTTCATGTCACGCCACCACTGCAGCATCATGGGCTCCTGATAGCCCTTGTTCTATCCCCACCGCCCCCAGTAGCCACTGTTATTGTTCATGTATAACCAAGCTAAAAACAATTTTGGTACCTGTATCATAAAGGTTTTTTTTTTACAAGATTAGTACAGCTGTACATTCTTACTACGGATCTGCAATTCTTGATCAGTATAGGCCCTACTGTATTGTTCTCTTACTCCTAAAGGTGAAGACATGGAGCTACTAGTAGCAGCTACTTGTCGTGGCTACTAAAATAGACAATACTGATCATTTACTAATAATTGTGTGTGTTTTAGCTAAGACAATTCTCAGTATTGTCTATGGCAGGGTATTTTCTGGCATTTAGTAGCCTTGGTAAGTAGCTGCTACTAAGTATCTCAGTGTGCCTTTGCCCTTATGGCTGCAGTCTATCCTATCTCTAAGGGATGGCAGGACTAGTTGGAAGCTAGAAGGGGCATATTTGGAATAATCAAGAGAGGAGGATTTTAGTTGCAGAAAATTTTTAGCTGCATAATTATTGAAAAGTGGAAATAGTGAGCAAGCTTTCTCATGGAAAAAAATGTTGCCAATAATACCAACAACTAGGGGTTAGGACACACTATGCATTTTCTGCCAGCAAAGAAAAGGCAGGTACCTGACGAAATATGCCTTCACAATTTAGCTTTTTTTGCCTTGCTTTTATTTCACATAACTTTTTTTTATACCAGTGGAAACCTTCATGCCACCCAAAGGGCATGTTTGCACCAGGGCTATAGCTCTTTCCTGATCACTCTGGTACATGAAATTGAACGGGGAACTGAAGGTTAAGTCGCTTCTCCCCTAAACTAGGTGCAACCCAGCAGATATAATGCTGGTCTATACCTGACATTATTCAGATGCTGTCAAAATGAACAGAACAAGAGAGCTGGCAGAGTTCCAGATTGCATTAGAAGCTTTCAGGTTGCCTTGTGTTTAATTTTACTGCCGGATCCCCAGCTCTCTGCAGATCTTTTAGATCAGAATATATGTTTATAAATGTGTCCCACACACACTTCATTCTGACAATACATTCTGTATAGCATTTTCTGCTTTTTTGTTATGCTATTACTGTATGCTACAAAGTGAGTGTATAGCACATGTGTGTGTGTAGTAGTGGAAATAACTTTAAACAGGCAGATCTCAATGGAGCTGTACTGATGGACAATATTAGGTAGCAGGAGGCTTCATAAAGCAGTGTGCAGCAGGAAACTAAGAGGGGAAATAAGGGGGAAGTAAAGAACAGCAGGCAGGTCTTTCCTTTGCCATCATAACTGCTCCCTATTAGGATTATTGGGCCAGAACCCAAAATTCAGACCTCAGCGCTCATTGCCCAAGAGGTTCTTAAGGCCCTTTAAGAAGAATCTGTTCTGTGAATAAAAGGCTCTGCATGCCACAAAAAAGTAGATTCTACAATCTGTAGCACTTGTGGACGAGTGCTTCCTCATTCCTATAAAGACGTATTTTAAATATATGCCACAAAATATATAACCACAATATAGATATTGGGGTATTTACAAGCCCGATACTTTGGTTATTCTATGCACAATAAGCTTCAACCTGGCCAGTGGCTATAGAAGATGTAGAGCTCTGCTTCCACTAGAGTTCTAAGAAATCCCCCTTTCCCAGTCACTCTCTTACCTACCCGGTACTAGCAGCTGGGGGACTTGAGCGGGCGCTTGGAGGGAGGGCCGGGTAGGTGTGTGCTGGACCCCTCCAAAGGATTTTTTGTGGGGATAGCCAAGCACAGTGTTGTTACATGGCATCCATATTTAGGATGTTTTATCTTGGTACCTAATGTTATGTGGAAGATAAGATGCTGCAGAGTGCAAGCTTAGAGGTTTAGATATTTTGGCAAAAATATATGGGGTTAACATTTTTTCTGGCACACATAAAATGCAGTAAATATGTTCATTTTTCAGTAGCTGAAGTGATTCACAGGACAATTTATAAGCACTAATATCATTATGGGGGTCTCTACATGCCAGATACAGGTGATCCCGTGCATACTGAACATCAATAACCACGAGGTTCAAAACAAGTTTGGTAATAAGGAATAGAAAAATAAATGCAATGACATCTAGGAATGGAAAGTGAAAGTAATTGCCTGCCCCACCTCTATACCTGAGGCACAGAGGCAGGCAGGCAATATATGATACAGCTCAGATTTTTAAACACGTTTATAACAGGTATGGATGATTTCATAAAAAAATAATTTGGATTTCATTGCATTGGCATTGGACTGGTGTATTTGAGGCTCATAGGAAAAACTGAATCAAGCATCTACTTTATGTACTACTTCTATACCCCCGCCGATTTCCAACATTGTCAACACTATCCATCCCCATTCCCCAATGTGCCCCGTGAGATGGGACCCAACAGGACCTGAGACCACTGGATTTTTTCCTAGTGGCCCGGTGGACCAGTCCCACCCAGGCCAATTCTAGACATGCTGAGGAGGTACAGATAAGTTGTGGCACGTATCAGTCAAGCGATTGAAGAGGGGATACTGCTGCCAAAAACTAAAAAATTGGGGGGCTTTAATTTTCCCTTTAGATAAAGATTTACACAAAATGTTAACTCAAAACACCATTATTGCCTAATTTATTAAGCTAAAACTGAATTAAAACTTTTTATATATAAAACGGTATACATTAAATTTTTTATTTAATCAGTGTTCACTTATTTGTAAAAAATTAATGAGACTTTTTTGCATTTATTGTTCTATGTTTGGTGTAAAATGAAGATTTTAAAAAAAATGTAAATGAAGATTGGATGAAACAAAGCAGAGTAGATGAGCTGACAATTAATCTGCAACAGGGGTAAAGAGCTACACTGAGCTTAACTCCATTTTTAACAATGTTTTTTAAATGTTGTTTAAATGTTGCTTTGCAGTAGAAAAAAGTAGAAGTAGAAAGACTTTTTTACCAATTTTGTATTCATTAGTAGTGTGTAGTTTCCAAAATTATATGGTTTTCAGGGTGTACATGCCACATCAGGGTCGGACTGGGGGGTGCAGGGCCCACCGGGGCTCCCGCCCCAGAAGCCTCACACTTCCCCAAGGGGTCCTTGCCCCACACATCCCCCGGGGCTCAGCCGCCCACCCAACTCCATCTCCACAGTGCTCCTGCTTTAGTCCTACCTTAGGTGCAACGGGGGAGGGCAGGGTCGGACTGGGCCGCCGGGACACCGGGAAAAATCCTGGTGGGGCCCGGCTCTAGAGGGCCCAGACCCAACTCTTGCATTGCTACCTCTGCCCGACCGCTCCTCCCCTGATGTTGGGTGGGGGCCCCTGAGGGGGGGGTTAGGGGACACTTGCAGGGCCCCTGGGGCGGAAGCCCCGGTGGGCCCTTAACCCCCCAGTCCGACCCTGGGGGAGGGAGAACTTCGGGCGCCACGGGCCCACCAGGTTTTTTCCCTGGTGCCCCACCGGCCCGGTCTGACCCTGTGCCACATACTTAGGCAAGCCATATTTATCCATTTTCAGGAGACTGTCTATTTTCCAAAAATGCATGGCTTTCTTGGGTATTCAGTGTTGATTTTGCAGTAGGTTCCAATGACAGCAATAATAGATCATTATTTTGGGGCCCTTACATGCCACATACTTAGGTATGCTGTTCAAGCTGGTCAAGCTGTCCAGGAGACCCCTGGCATTATAATTTAGGAAGTTATATCTTGTTTCCTAATGACATGTGAGTGATATGATTTTTTAGAAATGCCATAGTTCCAGCCCTGTATTTTCTATGTGATTGTAGTTATTGTGGCAACTTGATGAGTTCCACCTACATTTGGTACTTGCCTGTGCCCTAATGAGTACAGTCAGTTAGGATATACAGGGCTGTGTTTCTTCATGCTTTCCCCCTGTAAAGAAACACATGAAAGATCCACACAGGGGAATGGAGGCAGCTGTCGTCAGACCCTCTAAGAGAGCACAAAAGGGCATCTCTTTTGATGTAATGAAAAGACATTTTATGTTTAGTTAATGTCACTGTTTAGCTTAAGGTTCATTTGAAGAGGTTGACTGAAGTGCTTGGTAACTCTCCCAATAACTTGTTTGCTTAACCTATCCATTGTATGTCATTTCTTTCTATACCCGATTGCGCAAAGCCTATTGCTGAGGGTTAATGTGTGAGGCAATTTCAACATTTTGTCCTTTTGAAATAACTTGTTTTCTAAGAAAAGTTTTCTAAAAAAATTGTTTTGATTGATATGAATGAAAAAAAGGAATTCTCTGTGATGTAAAAAAGCGTCAAGGTACACAGCTGCACGCTGACTGGAGAAAAAGCTAGAAGCATTGCGAGATTTGATGTGTATATACAAGAGTCTATCTTTTTTTTTAAAAAAAAGAACATGCCTTTGTGGAATTAATTGTTTGTACTCTGCACTAACTGCACCACACACCACGAGAGATACAGTACAATCAGACACCACCATAACAAAGCCACACTCATTTCTGCCCAAGCCAAAAGTGCAATGTAAATATGCTGTAATATGTACAAAATAGATTTTTAAAATGCAGAGTATAAATAGAGTATGAAAAAAGAACTATTTTATTAAAAATATTTTTTTTCTTCATTTGTGCCGCTGACTCAAATATTTGATTGACAAGTTACTCCACTACCTGACAAATCCTCTCTCTTTTTTTCATCCATTGCTTGCGGAGCTTTTTTATGAAGTCATCAGTGAGTGTAGTAGTTGCCAATAATTTTAGCAGGCTGCAAACAGCAAGGAAAGAAAGTGGCACAAAGCTTCATCTTTTATCTTTGCAATGGTACAGAATAAAAAATTATTTCTTTTAGCACCACCGTACAAAATCCCTGCTGAAGCTGAAATTTCTACCCACACTTGCGCAAATGCTTCAGTGACAGCACTAAATGCTTACTGCACGTGGGAGATTTCAGAAAAATCGGGCTAATGCTATAAGGACGGGGATCAAGGGAACAGCCACCAAAATTGGGTAAAGGTCCCCACCTACGGGTGGGAGATATCGGGAGCGTGTAGGTAAAAAAAAAAAATAATTAGATCGAATTATTAGTTCGAAATCGAATTATATTGGCGGCAATGGGGCAGTCGGTTCGGGGACTGCATCAACAAGCTGTTGTGGTCCCCGATCCGACTGAATTTTCTAACCTGGCCGATCGATATCTGGCCAATTTTAGGCCAGATATCGGTGGGGCAGGCCCCTCGTTTCTGGCCCTACATGGGCCAATAAGCTGCCAAATCGGTCCAAGGGACTGATATCGGCAGATCTTCTTGCTGTGCATAGTATTCCACAGGCCCAACACTTTTTACCTGTGAGGCACATTCAAATGTAAAAAGAGTTGGAAAGCATGCACATGCATGCACCACAAGCATAAAAAATGCCAAATAAGGGCTGTGATTGGCTATTTGGTAGCCCCTATATGGACTGGCAGCCTACAGGAGGCTCTGTTTGGCAGTACACCTCTAGAAAGTGAGTTTAGTAATTGACTGGTGAAAACATCAGGGCTCAGTTATCAGCACTGGACAAATAGGCAACTAGGCAACTTTTTAGTGTCCTTGTTCAGTAAAGTATTTCCTTGGATGCAGGATCCCTTAACAAGCACATATATTTTGAGATTTCAGTCAGTGAACACTCATACTCACCTCTGAAACAATCTTTAAAAATACAGTTTGTCAAACAAAAATGCCCTTTCAAGTGGTATCGTCTAGTTCAAGCTAGGAAAACTACATCCTTGGTCCTGCAAACAATTGGAAAATGGGCAACTTTCATTGTTAAGTACGGAAATTTTCACACCTGCTTGTTCAATTTTCTGACCAATATTGAATGAAAGGTCACTATATTTATCACCCTTCGGTGCCCACTAACCTTGCAATAATTTGACGATGTTGTTGGATCGCACTGAAATTGGTCACTAAGGAAGGAAAAACTGTTATGTGTATGGCAAGCTTGAGATGGGTCACAGGGGTAGGGACTGGTGTAAGTGATATAACCTCTGTAAAGCACTGTGTAAAATGTGTTGATGCCATATAAATAACATATAATAATGGTTTGTTAACTTTTCTGTACAAAGTGTATTACATAATCTATGACCTTTAAAGAATGTATTGTGCTTTTTTGTGTCTCCTTGTTGATATTCTTGTACTTCATTCCATTTACGCTTGATTTAATATGTGATTATATTTAATTTCCTATATAAGCCAGTGGCATAACTAGTTTTTTGGAGCCCCGCCCCCCCCCCCGCAGAAGAACTTCAGGACCTCTCCCACACTTATTTCAAATCATGATGTATGGCTTAAAATATGAACCCAAACCAATTTAAGGCAAATAAATGACACTAAGAAGGCAAGCAATATATGATTGATAGCTGGGACTTTTAAATGCCTTTATAATGGGTATGGATGCATTAATAAAAAAAAGGAATTTGGGTTTCATGTTTAACTCAACAAGGGCTTTTATTATACAGATTTTTATGTCTGGGTGACAGGTCCCCTTTTCAAGTCTTTTGACTTGAAGCAGACAATCTTCAATTATTTT
This sequence comes from Xenopus tropicalis, assembly GCF_000004195.4. Lineage (NCBI taxonomy): Eukaryota > Metazoa > Chordata > Amphibia > Anura > Pipidae > Xenopus > Xenopus tropicalis. The sequence goes on along the minus strand of NC_030684.2, from coordinate 38,579,674 downwards.
TAAATTGAATTCTTGCATGTATATCTGCAATCTAATTCTATTTTTTAGTTTGCAGCTTGGATTATTTTTAAAATGTATCATGGCAGGCCCTATAGATTGCCAAGAATACTTGCCAAATAAAGTGTGGAGCATTTATGCCTCCTGGGAAGAAGAGCAAGAGCGCTAATGTGATGAAAGAGCATGCCATTTAGTATTCATGTATAGAGCACTTATGCCCAGAGGAATGGTTTCACTCTGCCCCTTATGCCGGATTAAAAATCTGGTGCAAGGTGCATGGAGCAGTCTCAAGGGTGCAAGCCAGCCCTGTCCTTACCTCATTCCATAGGGCAGATGGCAACGGCATTCCAGCCTGTGTTCTCTACCACTCAACATGTACATCTGATTGAAATGCAAGTTAGGGGATGGGAAGGGGGAAGAATACATGCTACATTATGAAGCTAGCCCAAGCAGAGCAAAGAGACCTGCAGCAGTTTGTTAAAGGAACAGTAACACCAAAAAATGAAAGTGTATAAAAGTAACTAAAATATAATGTGCTGCTGCCCTGCACTGGTAAAAGGTGTGTGTTTACTTCAGAAAGTCTACTATAATTTATATAAATAAGCTGCTATGTAGCCATGGAGGCAGCCATTCAAAGGAGAAAAGGCACAGGCACATAGCAGATAACAGATAAAACACTATTGTATTCTACAGAACTTATCTGTTATCTGCTAAATAACCTGTGCCTTTTCTCCTTTTTTCCAGCTTGAATGGCTGCCCCCGTGGCTACACAGCAGCTTATTATATAAATTATAGTAGTGTTACTGTAGCAAACACACCAGTTTTACCAGTGCAGGGCAACAGTGCATTATATTTTTATTACTTGAAAGCTCTTTCATTTTTTGGTGTTACTGTTCCTTTAAGGGTGGGAGGAAGGTTGCAAAGTGCAGAAATGGTAAAATGGTGTATGATCCTTAGTAGTCTACTCAGCAAGAGATGTTGGAATTGCAAGTGAAGATAAACCGTTTTGAGTAAGAAATATACATTGAAGCCATATTGTGTTTATTTTTGTCTTCCCTCTTCCTCCAGCATGAAGTTTCATTGGTTATGTTAGTGCCTCTTAAATGCATAACCTTACATGCATTTGTGTTAAATCTCAGATCATGCCATATGTTTGCCCATCCCCCTAATTTAGTCAAATTAGAAAAGCAATTTAGAAAAGCAACATCTTTTTTCACCTCAATGTTACTTTATATATCAGCAAAAGTGGCATATTGCCTTCAATTGTCACACTAAGAGAAATGAATGATCATTTTATTTTCTGTATTTAGTAACACAACATAGTACAGGTATGGGACCTGTTATCCAGAATGCTCAGGACCTGGGGTTTTCTGGATAAGGGATCTTTTCGTAATTTGGATCTCCATAACGTAAGTCTGCTAAAAAGCATTTAAATATTGAATAAACCCCATAGGCTTGTTTTGCCTCCTATGAGAATTAATTAAATCTTAGTTTGGATCAAGTACAAGGTACTGTTTTATAATAATAGAGAAAAGGGAAATCAGTTTATAAAATTAAAATTATTTGCTTATAATGGAGTCTATGGGAGATGGCCTTTCCGTAATTCGGGTTTCCGGATAAGGGATCCCATACCTGTAATAGTACCTAGTAGGTGAGGCTGAAAAAAGACACAGCTACCAAGTTCAACCTTTTTGCCTAAGTGAAGCCTGCCTAACTGCTACTTGATCCAGAAGAAGGCAAACAATCCCATCTGAAGCCTCTCCAATTTGCCTCAGTGGGGAAATACGATTCCTTACTGACTCCAAGATGGTAACTGGACCAACTTTGAACTAAGAACTTCAGGAAGAGAATTCCACAAGTCTCCGTAAAAAAAATAGTTTCTTATTATAAGTTAAATGGATGCCATTGTCTAATAAATAAAGCTTCTGTAAATAGGTAGAATGCTGTTTAAGCCTTGTCTACAAATATAAAGTAGGTGATACCTGTTATTAGCTAATTTATTCTATTATTGGGACTACTTAGATCCCTGTTTCTATTTATGTTGCCACTGTCTAAAGCTGGGAGGCCATATCCTTCCCTTTCACAATCTGTCTGTCAGTCTGTCAGTGTATATTACTGTGATGGATCTATTATTGTAATTGGGTATGCTGGTGTAGGAGCCATGTAACATGTCCATAAATGTGTCATCATGAACATGAGAGAGTGTGTATGTGAGTAGGTCAGTGTGTATATAAAAAGCAGTTACAATAGCATGAATTACATTAGACTCTTCCATTCACACTTGTACTTTGAACCTCTCATGCCCTATACAATGTTTTGTCTTTGTTAATTTTATTATACCTATTTACAACACAGGATTTTATCTATGTGTCTATCCCCAACCAGTAGACATACAGACAGACAGCAGACAATTGTTTTTCTTTACTTCGGTGGTAATTAGGTCACCCTACAGAGTCCCTAACTAATAAATCCCCTGTTTTGATCTTAGGAACACGTTGCCCAGAATCCCTTGCTTTTTCTCCTCCCACAGATTAGCAACAAAGTATACTAATTAATCTGGATTAGGGATTAGGAGACATGGAGAGAGCAGCGTGGACAACAAGAACAAACACTGCGTGAGTTGATTCTTAAAAATATCTTTTTATTTTCGTTATATTTGTACTTGAAAATGTAGCTAATAGACACTTGCCCCCCTATAATATATTTACAGTACAGTAACTCAATCACTTTGCTCATATATGAGCTACAGAGCATATTTTTAATGCATTATCCCCATCCTGCACTCACTATAATGGCCAATTTACCTGAACAAATAGCAGAGTATGTTTACAGTGCAGTAATTCAATTCAATTCATATTTCTTGTACGCTATCCTCATCCTGCACTCATTTTATTGCCCAGTTTATCTTAATTCATATCAGAGATTATTGGCTCCACAATCTCTCTGTTCAGAATAATGGTGTGATACACAGCATTATATGATAGTGCTGTATACTGTAGCCCAGTGTTTTTCAACCTTTTTTGGGCAAAGGCACACTTGTTTCATGAAAAAAATCACGAGGCACGCCACCATTAGAAAATGTTAAAAAATTTAACTCTGTGCCCAGCAGCAGTGCCCCCCTAGTACATTGGTGCCCAGCAGCAGTGCCCCCTAGTACATTGGTGCCAAGAGCAGTGCCCCCCTAGTACATTGGTGCCCAGCATCAGTGCCCCCCTAGTACATTGGTGCCCTGCCTACGGCACACCAGGCAACATCTCGCGGCACACTAGTGTGCCGCGGAACAGTGGTTGAAAAACGCTGCTGTAGCCATCCCATCTGCTCCAATGGGACCATAATCTCTTACGTAGTATCAGAAATCCATCCTACATAAACAGCACTGGCAGAAATAGAAAAAATGTACAAGATAACAAAATTAGATGAAGGTGATGCCTTTATTTCTATCTGCAAAATAGCACACATGCCAGAGACTTATCAGAGAATATTGTATATAATCAGTGTTTACATTAGTACTAAGATAACAGCACTTCCGTAAAGTGCAAGAGATAACTATAGCAAACAAAGCACATCAATACAAAGAAACCATACTGAAAACAGAGGGCGCTGGGAGACCTAAAAAAACCTGAAATTGACATGACATTATGAGCATAGGATGGTAAATTAAAAATAATATGTATTATTTATTTATTTGGGGGCATTTATGTGATTACCCTTTATTCTCATCCTTTTAGCCACACAGACAGGCCAGACCTTTGTAAATCCAAACACTGTGGAATGTTTCACCTGTTTTCTCACTGCTGGCACTGGATTCAAATTAGGCAGGAACCCATCAGGTAAGAATGCTGTAAGGAGAGGCATTCACATTATACTGGAGCCACCCCTTGGATGTTGCTCCCAGTGGCCTCAAAGCAGGTGCTCATTTCTGAATTTGGAGACAAATTCTGGTTGCATAAAACCCAAGCATACTGACAAACAGAACATCCTATAGGCTGTCAGTCCACATAGGGGCTACGAAATGGCCAAACACAACCCATATTTGGCACCCTTGTGAACATTTTTTTATGCTTATGTTGCTCCCCCTTAAATTTGAATGTAGCACTGCAGTAAAAAAAGGTTGGGGACCTCTGGTTTAGATAATCCTAGAGATGATGGCCTAGTTCAGCCCGTGGCCACACAGTTGACTACTATTTGAATTGCATTTGAAAGGTCAAATGACTATGAAGATTTTCATTCATCCAGGTCATGGTATATCTAGTATAAAAAAATCTAAAGCAACTGGACTTGTTAAGTAATCATTGATGATGTTTCACTACTCATCCGAGCAGCTTCTTCAGTTCAACTGAAGAAGGCATAGGTAAAATGTTGTAATATCTAATGGATAATAGTAATGGGGTATTATGGGGCAGTACTGTTCAGTGCAGTTCTGCATCAACCAACAACCTGAACTAAAGAGCTTCGTTGAGGCAATCAGCTGTAATTGAACTGCAACTGAGACTGATCTGCTCAACCTATTGGCACGGTAAAACTGGCCATACACACACCAATAATATCATAGGAAACCTCGTTTTGTACGATATTCGGTGCATGTATGGCAAGTCGACCGATATATCAGGGGAGGCTGCTGATATCGGTCGACTCGCCAATCGGCCAGGTTAAAAGATTTTGATCGGGTGCCATAGAAGGCGCCTGAGCAAAATCTGCCTTCAGCGCTGAATCGGCAGAAGGAGGTAGAAATCCTATTGTTTCTACCTCCTTATCTGCCGTTTCAGCCCTGAACGGTGTGTGGCTGATTGAATGATCTTTCGTGTGACCGATGGGTTTAGAAAGGAGATGAGAATTACCTTAGGGAGAAGTAAGTTTCACTGGAGGAATACTGTCTGCAGCATACATGTGAGGGTCTCTGTTAACACTATCTGCTCTGCCTGTAGCAGTATACCTTCCTTGCCATTGATTTTTTTAACCATCTAATGAGGAACATAGTGTGATCAGATCACTTCAAAATTCAGGGACACGTTTAATAATACATGTTACAGGGCGGAGACAATACTTCTAGGTGCAGGCAAGGTAGCAGCCTGGTGTCGGCGTAGGGGCTGATTCTTGGCCTGTGTTTTCTGCCTAAATGATTCCTTACTTTGATAGGTTGCACAATTGCTATTGCAATAGCAAAACTGAACATGCTCCATACCTCCCAACATTTGAAAAGTGTAAAGAGGGACAGAAAGTCATTTTTGCTACCATACCCCCTAAATACCACTCCCATTTTTACAAAATTTGGCACGTTATTTAACGTTTGAACACATTTCTGGGGGTTTTGGGGTCTTGTTTTATGTGTTATTACAGTTTTGCTGAAAAAGGTGACATTGCCCTTTAAGATGCAAGTCTCAGTTCCCCCAAGAGACCTATTACAATTGTTATGTAACAGGTGTTGCCTGTTTTCTGGGCTCTCTGACAAAAGCTACTTTTTAAATTAAGTCTGAGAAACATTGTATCTTTTTAGTGTTCAGTGCAGGAGATCAAAGGGAAATGAGGGACTTTAGTAACAATCCGGGACTGCGGGCTGAGCTGTTAAAATCAGGACTGTCCTGTGAAAATTGGGACAGTTTGGAGGTAAAAAACTTTTTTTAAACAGTATGTTGCAGCCACGTTATTGCTGTACCATTAGCAGTTTCTAAGTAAGTGGAGCCTGTGTAAAAAAATGTAACAGTGGAAGGTTTGTGCTCAGGGGCACTGCTGCTAGTGACCAAGCAATAAGCCTCTCCTGGTAATGTTCTCTATTTTGTAACAGAACTGGCACAGTCACAGGGACCTGAACAATTCCTTGCAACAAACTGCAGGGTATATTATGCTCAGAGTAAGGGAAAACAAATCTGTGGCTGTAGCTATAATACCACAAGCACCTGGCATTGCCTTTGAGCAATGGGTTTCCATTGACTTTTTAGTTTTAGTTTTTCTTGTGACTTTTCTGGGAAACAACTCTGACTGTTGCCAAGAAACCTCTCTGAGAAAACTGGGCACAATATACAATTTATACAATTTCATAAAGACAAGTACATAAGGGTCTTTGTGTTATGCTGAATACAATTATTTTCTTTTTTGCAAATTTAGTACATACATATATTTCTTTGTGTCGGTATTGTGCTGGCATAGTACATTAATGGTGTGTGGGGTAGTGGTGAAACTGTGCTGAAATGTTCTTTTTCTTTGTTCGCCAGGCCAGTGACAATCATTTTCTTGGGACTGGATAATGCCGGGAAAAGCTCAATAATTAGAGTGATACGTCGAGGTGAGGACATAAACAACCAAAATACAAGTTTATATATATCCCTTTGAGAAAGGCTGCAGGGACAGCCAAAACGTTAGTCTGACACAATACATTTTTGCACTAAGACCTGTGAGTGCGGTATCTTTTCCATTTTGTACAAGTTTATACTGTATATACACATATATACTCTTTAATGTAAAATGTTTTGACATGGTTGTTATTTTATTATAGTGTTCACTATTAATCAAGGGAATATATTGTGTATAACCTCTCATTATTATGCAATGGAGAAAAGCTGAATCGTGCATTTCTGTCTGTGCTAAGTGTTGCATTTCCAGATGATCCATTATTTTATAATATATGAGATTCAGTTCTTTCTCCTTCTCCACAGTCCCACCATGTCAGGTCTTGTCTTCTGCTCATGTTGATCCCTTCAGAACTGAGATTCGTCTGGACCGTTTTGACCTTACTCTTCTTGAGATGCCAGGGGGGCAAAAGAACAGGGCCAGCTGGAGGCTGTACTATACCCAGGCTCATGCCCTGGTCTTTGTAGTGGACGCTAGTGACCCTGGGCGCATGAAGGAAGTGGCATGTGTGCTTGCCAGTGTCTTGAGGCACCCATGTGTGGCTGGGAAACCACTTCTAATGTGAGTTGGCTCTTCTACAAACACAAGCAACTGATCTCTGTGTGCTCACTCTATCTCTGTTATACAAGTTTTGTTGGGAAAGCATACAATATTCAGTTGAGTGCAGTTGCCTGGAATGTACGGTTATTTGTGGCATATAAGTGCTTCTGTGTTATTTGTATCATAGGGGTGTTGCAGAATGCAGGCTTTAATAGCTGTTTTTTCATTTAAAATAATGACCAGTTTCAGGTCTAAGGCCCTTAATTAAAGGAGAAGGAAAGTCATTTTGGCATTTTACTGCTAATAGATTCATCACATTAGTGCCACCTAGAACACTATCTTTATTCTGCAGAAAGCATTACCATACCTGAGTAAAGAGCCCTAGACGCTTTCTCTGTTTGTTTAAGACAGCAGCTGCCATTTTAAGTAACTTCCTGCTGCAACTCTAGCTCTCATAGCTCAGATCACACATTCCTAAGGGAGGGGGGCGGGAGTTTTATGAATTCTTACGGGGGGGAGCAGAAGAGGGGAGAAAGGAGAGAGCTGCACAGACTCTGGCCCCAAGAATGAAGGATTTTTCTGAGAGCCGAAGTCAGATACCCAAAGATCATGTTTACAAAAAAGGAGACAAGAAATCCTGTGTTCCTTTTGATAGAGGACTCAGTGCAGCATTTTTGTGAGTGCTTATGGCTGTATTTACATACACCTTTCTGATAAAGCTTACTTAGTTTTTACCTTTCTTTTTTTTTTTAATGTTACAGGCTAAAGGGTCTGGTTGTTGCACCACAATTAGAGTAATTTTTTTCCAATTCTGTAGCTAATTCATGCTGTGTTTTCTTCTTATTGAGCTCTTCTTTGTTTTTCTTTAAACTATAGCATCTCTATTACACCTTCTGCTACTTTTGTTTCCCCTGTGTTACAGATTGGCCAATAAGCAGGATAAATCCTCTTCCCTTCTCACCAGTGAGATCATTGAGCTACTGTCATTAGAAACCTTAGTGAATGAGAACAAGACACACTGCCGAATTGTACGTTCTATCACCTGTTTGTTATTGAGGTTTGGGGGGGAATAAAGTGCTTTGATAAAAGTAAAGGTAAATGACTTTATTTAATTAATGTCCCTATTATTTATCGAGGGCACTTTAGCCCATTCCTCCATACAGAACAGCTTTAGCTCTTGGGTGTTGGTGGGTTTCCTCACATGAACTGCTCACTTTAGGTCTTTCCACAACATTTCAATTGGATTAAGGTCAGGACTTTGACTTGGCCATTCCAGAACATTCATGTTATTCTTCTTTATCCATTCTTTGGTAGAATGACTTGTTTTAGATCATTGCCTTGCTGCATGACTCAATATCTCTTGAGATCCAGTTCACGGATAGATGTCTTAACATTTAGAATTCTACATTATAGTTCAGAAATCATTTTAACATCAATGATGGCAAGCCATCCAGGCCCAGATACAGTAAAACAGGCCCAAACCAGAACACTCCCACCACCATGTTGCACAGATGTGATACAGTTCTTATGCTGGAATATAGTGTTTTTCTTCAAAAATAACGCTCCTCATTTAAGGCAAAAAGTTATATTTTGGCTTCATCTGTCCACAAAATATTCTTCCAGTATCCAAATAATCAATATAATAAATAAAGGGAGACCTGCCCAAAAAAGAGCTTGCAACCCTACAAAATATGTTACATTAGACTATATCAAAGCTTTTTAATCTGGTTAACTTTAAACATTTCTCTTCCAGGAACCATGCTCCGCAGGGGCAGAGTTTAGCTCCCAGCATGACTGGGGAGTATTAAAAGCACTAAGGTGGGTCCTTCGATCTGTTATGCTCAGCTACCCCATGTTGGCTGCTCGCGTGCTACAAGAGAGCTCTGAGGAGAGAATTTTCAGGATTCCAAGTGTAAGAGGGCCACTGAGGACACAAGATGGCAGGTAACAAGATCAGCCAATTTTACATTCTAAACAGAGCTACATGATTGTCCCTGCAAACACTTCTTCTTTGTGCCCAACAGAATGTTGACAGACAGCATCTCTGACCTTGTGGAGTACAAATCATTTCCAGTGGGAAAGAAGAGACCTCTAAAGCCCATTCAAAATATCTTAACTCAGGTAAGGTGCCCAATCCATTTAGCAGCTTGTATTATTCTTCATATTGCTTCTTTAATTTGTTTATAAATCAGTTACTATAACTACACAGTGATAGGCATATGTTTCCATACTCTTTCAATAAAAAAAATATTGTACAAATCACATAAGGGCTGGAAGAATATTCTACAATGGGTACCTCTACCTTTTTTTTCCAGGGAACATCTTATTATATCTAAGTCTGCCTTTGCCAGTAATATGCATTGTCCATCTGGTCCTGTGTGTGATTGGGAGAACTCTCCAAACGTATGCCCCCTTGTGTTGCACACATTTACTACCACTCTTTGTAATCTATCCTTCAGCAAGTTTTCCATCCAAGTACAAATATTATGTTCCAGTCTAATATTCCTTAATTTTATCATTAACTTTCTGTGTGGTACTGTATCTGTATCAATGCTTTAGTAATCCTTCAGTTGATGCAAAAAGCAACTCAGCCAGTTATGACTTAAGTCATGTACATAATAAAATGTACAGCACCTCTATAGAGGCATAAATCATATAAAAGGCACAGTATATACAGTAGAGGCGCCAGAGTTACAAGATTTAAAACAAGTTGTCAGTGGTTGACACGGCATATGGTACTTAACTTATACAAAGGCCTCACGTAATACACCCTGAGAGTTTAACTTTAGCCACATCACTATTTCTGGTTTTATCAGACTCACTTTCATTAGGTATGGTACCACTAGACTGGAGGAAAACTAATGTAATTCATATATTTAAAAAGACATTACAATCTTCACTGGCAATTATATATTTGTAAGTTTAGATATCACATTAAGCATGGTGCTCTGGAGAATAGATTTATAAGCAGTTGTCAGTAGAAAGTTGGGCAAGGGGGTTACAAAAGATTTACTTAGAGGTTGCCAAATCTTTTAATACAGTGCAGTATAAATGTTTCTCTGAATACAAACTTACTACATTATAAAAATTATTTGACATGATCTGTCATTGAAAAAGCCATGTTGGTTTTTGCCCATATTGATGTTGTTTGTACTTGGATAGATAATTCAGAGAGAATATAAAAGATTGTTCAGAGAGAATATTTCTCAATGTTACAAAGTGGTGTATGAAGAAGACTGCCGCTCCAGTTCACATTTGTTCACTTGTCATTGGGGAAGCAGGCACCAGATGAAGAAATCTGAGCAGCAATTTTGATCTTAAAATCAAGATTAATTTGCTCTGCATTAAAAGACTGTATATGACATCAAGGGCTTTACGTGTTTTGGGCACATCCACCCTTAGTTAGGCAATAGTGTATCACAAGGTTCTGTTCAGGGTCCACCTATATTATATGTGTTCATTAATGACCGTGATGGTTATTGGATACAGTGTTTATATACAGTGTTTGCTAATAACAATGAAGTATAATCAGATCCTTCCAAGATGTGGCGTGCAGGCTACACTTTTTATAAGGAAAACTTCCTATACAATGTGTTGCTTCCCTTTTCCCAAGCCGCCGTATTTGTAAACATACATATTCCTTAGCGCTTTACAAAGATTATTCATCCCTTGCCCTGTGGAGCTTGCAATCTAAGGTCCATATCACATGTATGTTTAATCTAAGAATAATGTATGTATGTTTTTTGCAGCTAGGAGTTTGCAGCAGTACTAACCATTGCACCGCTATGCTGCACTCAATTTTACCTCATTAAATAGTGATATACAGGTATGGGACCTGTTATCCAGCATGATTGTGCCTGGGGTTTTGCAAGTAAAGGGTCTTTCTGTTATTTGGATCTCCATCCTTAAGTCTAGTAAAAAAACAATTTAAACATTGAATAAACCCAATAGAATTGTTTTGCCTCCAATAAGGATTAATTATATCTTAGTTAGGATCAAGTACAAGGTCCTGTTTTATTATTACAGAGAAAAAGGAAATAATTTTTAAAAATTTGATTTAATTAAAATGGAGTCTATGGAAAAGGCCTTCCCGTAATTTGAGGCTTTCTGGATAACTAATCCCATATGCTGTGTGTTCTGCTATGTACAGACTCACTGCATCCCTGAAAGGGACCTAACCTTACACAGTGATGTTGCAAATCCATTACATTGATTACATTGGATTTGACCTAAATATTGAATCATCCACAAATGCACAGACAGGTCAAAACCTGGGCAAAGTGAAAAAGAGAAAGAGAAAGGTGCGAGTAAAGGAGACCAACCTAATGAAGGAAGATGAAGATGATAATGAAATGGAGGGAAGGAAGCTGAGTGTGGAACAAAAACTGTCTCCTTTCACTAGAGCTCAAAAATACCAAGGCAAGGGACACGGGACTGTAATTCTGCCCCAGGACGAACAAAAGGAACAGGCAACTGGTGAGTTGGAGAGCTGTGAAAGCAAAAGACACAGTCAATGGTGGCAGCTTAAGTGGGTGGGCCATAAGGGGATGGGAAAGGGGATGGTGAGTAGACATGCCTGGGGAGGCACCAGGTGTTTTTTGATTGATAAACATTTACATTGCACAGTGCACCTATGGATAATTCAGGTATAGAGATGATACAATATCCGATTCTTACCTGTGATTTGTGGTGCTCCTTAGGGCTGTGGCACACAGGCGAGAATGTAAATCGCTGGTGGGATGGCATACGCGGTGCTGGCAATTTGCCGAAACCGACAAAGTTGCCTCAAGAGGCAACTTCCGCAATCGCGGCGCCATGTATGCCATCCCACCAGTGATTTACATTCTCGCCAGTGGGATGTCATATCGGGGAGATTGGTCGCCCGCGACAAGGGAGATTTGTCGCAGGCGACTAATCTTCCCGTGTGCCACAGCCCTTACAGTTTTATTTTGCCTGCCCTTATTTAGTTGTATTACGTGACCTATGCAGACTGAAGGAAGTCTAATCGGAAAAGTGTATTGTGGACATTTATTGACAAATGTGCAATTGCCAATGGCAAAAATACCTAATATCAATAGATCCTATCTATAGATCCTATCTATGAGCTATAATCTGTATTTGAAAGCAAGCAATGGATTAGTTGCTATGGGTTACTAGACCTATAGAATACTTTGCAGCTGTTTTTTTTTTATTTTTAGTGTACTTTTAGATTTCTAGAATCTTTGCCAATAGCATTTTCCTTGGGTTTCTATGGCTGCCACGTCAATTATATAAGTACTGAAAAATAGTGATATGCATTAATTCAAAGTATTTTGAAAGTATTTCATGGAAATAAGAGGCAATTTTACAAATTTATTACAAGCTTAATCATACTAAAATAAATATACTCCAGCATGAAGAGAGAATGAAGAGAGACAGAGGTTAAGGGGGAGAGTGAAAAGTAACTTTCAGAAACAGGTCAACATTTTTAATTGATTATATTTCTAAAATGTCTTATTTCAGTATGATAAAGTTTATATTACATTTTCAAGATAGTTACCTTTTAACCATTTATAGTCAGATTGACAGAATGGTCCTAATTTTTTCTTTTAATGTTTGGTACATCTAGGCACCAGGAAGAGAAAAAAAAAGAAAAAAGGTATTCCAAAGAACCAAATAATATCACAGGACGGGGCCACGGGAGACATGAGTAACACTTTTGGTAAGAGGAATCAGCACATCAGGGATGGGCAGGGATAAGTGAATGGTTCTATTTATTATTTAAATAGACAGGCATCCATACAAAAACTATATATAGGACTAAATAAAATTCCACAGAAATCTCACAGGTCTCCGGAGCCCAGCTTAATAACAGAGTCAAAAGAATTCTCTATTGAAAATACTGCCTGTCAGCTAAAAGTCAGTTATCAGTATCTAACACACACACAAAAAGATTTAATGGCACCAAGTAATGATCTATAAACATCAAGCAGGGAGCTTGGCAAATTCTCATTGGAGGATTCTTTTTGCTCTGCTGGACCAAAGTAAAGTCTGGCTTTCTACTCTACTGCGCACTTTTTAACACAACACAGAGATTCACTTGAACCTCAACACTGGAGCGGAGTCTAGGGTAACCGATTATATTGAAAGGAAAAAAAAAAAGGACAAGATCTCCACACTCCAAAGCTGAAGTTAAAAAATACTGACATTTATTAAAGCACAGTAAAAACAAGCAGCCTGACGTGTTCCGGACGTATTCACCCACATTTGAAAAGGAACAGACAGTCCCTATATATACAATTGGATAACAGTGGCCTCTAGTGTGTAAATAGTGAAAAAATCACTCAAACCAAAACTTACCCCAAATGCAACTTATGTATATACTGTACAAATATGTAAAAATTATATATATATAAGATAAATAGATGCCGCACTCACAGGTCTTAGTGAAAAATAAAGAAAAATTTATTGTGTCAAACTAACGTTTCGGCTGACTCCACAGCCTTTCTAAGAAAGGCTGTGGAGTCAGCCAAAACGTTAGTTTGACACAATAAATTTTTCTTTATTTTTCACTAAGACCTGTGAGTGCGGCATCTATTTATCTTTTGTACTTTACTATTTTGCATACTGCACCCAGGCATCTGTGACCCTATTGTATCGTGAGTGCCTGCTTCTCTTCCTTTTGAGATATATATATATATATATATATATATATATATATATATATATACAGTCCCAAAATCGGCATTCACCAAAACAGCAAACATGAACCGGGTGCTAACCACAAATAGACATATTCTCCTTCAGAAAGCACTCACGGTATTAAAAAAAGAAAGAAAATACTTATTTACACAAAAAAATGTCGACATTTTTTTGTGTAAATAAATATTTTCTTTCTTTTTTTAATACCGTGAGTGCTTTCTGAAGGAGAATATATATATATATATATATATGTGTGTGTGTGTATAAAATAGAAAACCGATAGAAACACCATATATATAGTCACTGTGGGTGCCTAACACATTGGCATGTCCCAGTGAATTTGACTCAACATGCCCATGCCTGATGATATGTTGGAGTATTCTGTGAGTTGTAGTCCAGCAACATTTGCGTGGACACTGGTCCCTTTAATTCACAATGAAAAGAGGTAGAAAGCTATGTTTCTAATTATTGACCTTGTACCTTCTAGACCTGTATCGCAGAGCAATGCAAGCCCTGAAACTGAAACAAGAGCAACAGAGATCAAGATCTGTCCACAAAAGCCAAGGGGTTAACCCAATCCACTGAAGCTCTGCAGCAACTGCAGAAAAACTACTTGTATGCTTTTTGTGCATAGTCTTTCTAAGTACAATAAATAAAAATATATAAACTTGCATGGAAAAAAGTAATATACAGAATGAAAGGGATATAATCCTGCAAGGGATAGTGTGCTCTAAAATCCAGTGGGTGAGGCCATACACGCACCGATAATATAGTAGGAAACCTCGTTTCGTATGATATTTGGTGCGTGTATGGCAAGTCGGCGAGTCGACCGATATCGCAGGAAGCTGCTGATATCGGTCGACTCGCCGATCGGGCCGGTTAAAAGATTTTGATCGGGCGCCATAGAAGGCGCCTGATCAAAATCTCCCTTCAGGGCTGAATCGGGAGAAGGAGGTAGAAATCCTATTGTTTCTACCTCCTTATCTTCCGTTTCAGCCCTGAACGGTTAGTGGCCGATTGTACGAAAGATCGGAAATCACCACATGTGTGGCCACCTTTAGTCTCAAGGGTATTTTATGAGCAATCCTAGGCTTGCTTCCCAAAATCCCTTCTCTTTTGCAAATGAAAGAGGAGGAAAATGCTTAACCAAAATGCATTTTTAGTGCATCCACTCTCCTTACTCTACATTTGCTAATTAGAAAACCTTCACTGCACTGATGAGCCCAAATTAGAGTAAAACCAGAGTGCAGTTGGGAATCCAACCAGCTTAATGCCCTGCTATGTTTTAAAAACCAGTGCTTGAGGCTCAGTCTCAAGGATGTTTCATGGAAACGGAAATTTTAGGAGAAATCCTGGGCTTTCTTCTGCTAGGGCTAGCATCAGAAAGGGCTTCAACTGAAACAAGCTGTGGCCCTGCAGTTTTTAATGATATATACCTTCTAATACTCCTTTGTCAGCCATCAGCTGTCAAGGACATGTTGGAAGCTGCAGTTCAAAAGCTGGAGTATTGAAGTGCTTGGTGTCCTGAAAAGCTTCTCTGTGTATACAGACTTGCACAGTGATATATTATTCCTTTTTTCTGAATGTATGTGTAGTTTTAATTTATGTGTGTGAAAAACAAATTATTTTATAACTAGTGCCGTACTGACTTGTTTTCATACTTTGATTCTGTCTGCTTGGGCAGCAATAGGCAAGAATACATGGAAATAAACCATTTCTTTATGTCTTTTTCTGTAATAAACATTACATTTTTTCACTTATATGATATATATATACATTGATACATTGATTTGAAAAGGGGAACTCCAGTTCCTGAACCAAAATTTGTAAAAGAGCCCCATACAGCACAGAAACCCCTAATATACCTATCACTGTAATCTGTTCCTTCAAAAAGTATAAATAAATACCATTTTTATACACTAAAATTCTTTACACTGAAAGTACTTTTTCTACATCATTTGAAGGAGGAGTGACTAAGACACCGATGTTACAAATTGTAACAACTTTTCCACAGCTTACAGACAGCATGCAGGCACTATATAACCCACACTGCATTGCACCATAAAGTTACTTTCCTTATCGACATTATGGGGCACATTTACTAACCCACAAATCCGAATTGGAAAAATTCCGATTGGAAAACGAACATTTTGCGACTTTTTCGTATTTTTTGCAATTTTTTCGGCGACTTTACGACTTTTTGGAAATTGTCGAGACTTTTTAGTTACCAATACGATTTGCGCGAAAAAACGCGAGTTTTTCGTAGCCATTACGACTTGCACGAAAAAACGCGAGTTTTTCGTAGCCATTACGATTCTCTCGTATCTTGTCGCAACTTTTTCGTATTGAGCGCTCGTAAGCGGCGGGCGAAACTTTCAGACTTAGCATGATTTTGGAAGCCTCCCATAGGACTCAATGGCACCCTGCAGCTCCAACCTGGCCCAAGAAAAGTCACCATACTGAAGCTTGAATGAATCCGAATGTTTCGTACTCGGCGCAAAAGCTGCAAAAAAGTCGCGACTTTTCGTGCAAGTTTTAATGCTACGAAAAAATCGCAACATTTTGCGCAACTTTCGGAATGGCTACGAAAAAGGCGCGACTTTTCACGCAAGTTTTAACGCTACGAAAAAATCGCCAGATTTTGCGCAACTTTCGGAATGGCTACGGAAAAGTCACGTCAATTTTCCGAAAAATCGCAAAATACCGATCATTACAAAAAAAACGCAATCGGACGCGTTCGGCCCGTTCGTGAGTAAGTAAATGTGCCCCTAAGTGTGCAGGGAATTGTGGGATTTGGCAGATGCAGGATGTAGGCAGGCTGAGGACAGTCGACTACTGTTACATTTTATGTGAGTTTCAAAGTAGTCAGTCAGATCAGGGAGACTAAGCTTAGGTAACTGTTCCAAACCATATTATTACAAATCATGAAAAGGCTGCATTTTTAACTGATATATATTGCAAAGTTGCTTGAAATAATTTGTGTTGTGTTTGGGTGGAGTAACCTTTTAAGCCAGGGGCACCCAGACTTTGTCACCCTTTGATCTACTCTTGCCACCTGGCCTCCATCATGAGATCTACTACAGTTAACGTCTATCATTTGGCGCAATAAGCAAGAAAAAGTATTAATCCATGTTTAAAAAATACACATATCAATATATAAATGCAGCGCCAAATTCACATTTAATGCCCACATAACATTATTCAAGTGCCAACTTCAAATTTAATGTGAAAGGATTGTAGTAGTTTTTACTTCTCTTCTTCATGGCCCACCTTGTAGTCTGCACACAGAAACATATAAAGTGGGAACAAATATATACAGTGGCCCGGTGGGTATCTTCTATACTGGGATGAAACTACAATGACAGATGGCTTGAGCAGCCGCACTCAAAAGCTCCAGTATGCTGGTGGAAAAAAGAAGTGGCAGGATGTCATCCCACTGCATTCCACCTCGAGGTCTACCAGAAACTTTAAAGTGATCTACTGGTAGACTGCGATCTACCTTTTGGGCACCCCTGCTTTAAGCTATATTTTTCGATGTTATGGTTCAGTTAACCAACATGCTGCTTCATATGCAATGGTGGCACAATGCTGTAGCAGAATCCAGCAGAATAGCAAAAGGTGCCCTACAAATACTGTGCATGTGTTTAATATTGAATAGTGTTATGTGTATGTACAATAAAGGACATAACACAAACAAGAAAAAAAAGAGAGATGTCAGAGAAAGCTTCTCAAGGTTTTAGGTACTGGATATTTTGAAGAACTCATAGTTACTTTTTCCAGGTCATAAGCAAAATTTAAAAAAAAAAAAAAAGTGTCATTGCTTATTCTGTATCCAGTAAGGTTTTAGGAAAGGTCTATCAAAGTAGTTGAGATGCAGCTGTCTTACTGCAGGCCTTACTGGTATGTGTCCAGTGAGCGTAGAGTAAAGGAAATGATTGCTGAGAAGTAATCCAGAAATGGAAGAGCTGTGTTATTGAATTCCGAGAAACCACTAGGGCAATACCTGCAACATGGTGTAAGTTCTGTTTTATTCTCTTCATCATGGGATTCAATGTCATCGGGTAAGCAGAAGAGCAAGTTCACAGTGAGTTGTATGCGGGAACAGATCTACACCCAATGCTTCCTGTGGGACAAAGGCCTCTCCCAGAATCTTCTGCTCTAGTGATGGGGCACAGCACAGTCTAAATACAAAATATGGTAAAATAAAACTTGGAGTGAGGCCTAAAGCAAATCAAAAGATCCAGAAATAATTTTCAAGGGTACTTTAGAGGTGGGTAGTGGCCATGCAACTCCTTAAGAAATGGCCCTTTATAATGCTACAACATTTATCTTTTGGGAATAAAATAGCTATTTCTGTTCCTGGTCTTTGGCACCAAGGGCCTAGCTGTGGTAACAGGCCTTACTCCTCTGAATCCCGGGACTAAAACAATTGCCCAGAATAGCTAACTATACATAAGTAAAGCCATTCGTTTAAAAAGGTCACAAAACGAATGAGTCTTTGCCCGATTTGGCAACCCAACGTTTGTGTAGTCACTACCAAGAAAATATTGAGACTTACATGCACTTAATCATAGGCTACACAACACTTTGAAGAGAGCAACATTTAAAAGCACACCAACAAATGGAAACACTGTGTTTTTCCCCTGTGAATACTTTATGAATACTATACACTGGTTTCTTACACTCAAAAACAAAACAAAATGGACTTTTTATTGATGTAAGAGATAACCCAATGCTATGAACTTACCATTAATGTTACATGTTTTTCTATTGTTCTATCAATTTTTTTACTATACCTTCCATATAGATGTGACTTTGGGGGTAGTATATATACAGTGGCTTGCAAAAGTATTCGGCCCCCTTGAACTTTTCCACATTTTGTGACATTACAGCCACAAACATGAATCAATTTTATTGGAATTCCACGTGAAAGACCAATACAAAGTGGTGTACACGTGAGAAGTGGAACGGAAATCATACATGATTCCAAACATTTTTTACAAATAAATAAGTGGGGTGTGCGTAATTATTCAGCCCCCTGAGTCAATACTTTGTAGAACCACCTTTTGCTGCAATTACAGCTGCCAGTCTTTTAGGGTATGTCTCTACCAGCTTTGCACATCTAGAGACTGAAATCCTTGCCCATTCTTCTTTGCAAAACAGCTCCAGCTCAGTCAGATTAGATGGACAGCGTTTGTGAACAGCAGTTTTCAGATCTTGCCACAGATTCTTGATTGGATTTAGATCTGGACTTTGACTGGGCCATTCTAACACATGGATATGTTTTGTTTTAAACCATTCCATTGTTGCCCTAGCTTTATGTTTAGGGTCGTTGTCCTGCTGGAAGGTGAACCTCCGCCCCAGTCTCAAGTCTTTTGCAGATTCCAAGAAGTTTTCTTCCAAGATTGCCCTGTATTTGGCTCCATTCATCTTCCCATCAACTCTGACCAGCTTCCCTGTCCCCGCTGAAGAGAAGCACCCCCAGAGCATGATGCTGCCACCACCATATTTGACAGTGGGGATGGTGTGTTCAGAGTGATGTGCAGTGTTAGTTTTTCGCCACACATAGCGTTTTGCATTTTGGCCAAAAAGTTCAATTTTGGTCTCATCTGACCAGAGCACCTTCTTCCACATGTTTGCTGTGTCCCCCACATGGCTTGTGGCAAACTGCAAACGGGACTTCTTATGGTTTTCTGTTAACAATGGCTTTCTTTTTGCCACTCTTCCATAAAGGCCAACTTTGTGCAGTGCACGACTAATAGCTGCCCTATGGACAGATTCCCCCACCTAAGCTGTAGATCTCTGCAGCTCGTCCAGAGTCACCATGGGCCTCTTGGCTGCATTTCTGATCAGCGCTCTCCTTGTTCGGCCTGTGAGTTTAGGGGGACGGCCTTGTCTTGGTAGGTTTACAGTTGTGCCATACTCCTTCCATTTCTGAATGATCGCTTGAACAGTGCTCCGTGGGATGTTCAAGGCTTTGGAAATCTTTTTGTAGCCTAAGCCTGCTTTAAATTTCTCAATAACTTTATCCCTGACCTGTCTCGTGTGTTTTTTGGACTTCATGGTGTTGTTGCTCCCAATATTCTCTTAGACAACCTCTGAGGCCGTCACAGAGCAGCTGTATTTGTACTGACATTAGATTACACACAGGTGCACTCTATTTAGTCATTAGCACTCATCAGGCAATGTCTATGGGCAACTGACTGCACTCAGACCAAAGGGGGCTGAATAATTACGCACACCCCACTTTGCAGTTATTTATTTGTAAAAAATGTTTGGAATCATGTATGATTTTCGTTCCACTTCTCACGTGTACACCACTTTGTATTGGTCTTTCACGTGGAATTCCAATAAAATTGATTCATGTTTGTGGCTGTAATGTGACAAAATGTGGAAAAGTTCAAGGGGGCCGAATACTTTTGCAAGCCACTGTATACATATATATATATTTTAGACAAGCATGTTTGTTTTTGTTTCTAACTGTAAGAAACCAATATAAGGTATACACAAAGTTTTTTTGTTTCTGTGTTCCAGTTGGTTGTTGTGCTTTTACATGCAGCTCTCTTGAAAGTGCCTTGTGGCACGAGATGTGTAAGGCTGATTATGGACATGTAAACTGAATAAAGATGCTTTGTTTTTATATTGATGGCCTGCATGTTAGAACTTGCCACCCAAACCCAACTTTTCTACTGGTGAGAGATTTACTACATTCACTTTGGACTTTAGTTTTTCAACCCATGAGCAGGGCCAAATAGAGTGAATACAATCTTTGGCCCAGAGTCTGCAGCTTTTGTTGGCCCATATATGTCTGGAAAATCAGGATGTCAGTGGTGTTCAGTAACAATGCTTACTTACACTCCCAAATCATCATCTCAGTCATCATTATTGGGCCTAGAGAGATGCTGTCCCATGCTAAGTCCCAGTTGGCACAATGCAAATATCAATGGCAATGTATAGTGTTGAATGAAATAAATATGCTATAAATGTTTTGAGACTACTACAGCCCTTATAAATGAATTACTATTAATTACACGCTGTAACTTTAAGATTTACTAGTGTACAGATGGTATTTCTGATATTATTATTGATTACTGCCTGATCTGTTAGTAAAGTATATTTTTTATTATATATAAATTATTATTTTTATAGTGTAATATACATTTTGTGGTCGATGATAGGTTGTAGGGGAGAACACCATTACCGTATGTTTTATAAAAGGATGGCGACAATCGAGGGGAACTCACTCTGTAAGGTTCCTTGTGGCTTCTCCCTCAGGTTTACAAGTCACAAAAAGCAATGTCCTGATATCTTCACAGTTTCTAAGAGCCCGAACAACACGGGGGTCTGTAAAAGGTAAGCAGAGGTAAGCAGTAACCAAGCCACCGCTTACCTATAAAGGAAAATATGGACAGAAATTTTTTTTAGCAGACTTAAGGTATAGATTTCCAAATTACAGAAAGTTCCCTTATCCATAAAGCCCCTGCTGAGTGGTAATTTCACCTGTCTGGCTTGCCTTCCCTTTGAAGTAACTGCTATTTCAGTCCCTACCATGTGCATAGTGACAAGCAGATTGAACTCCTGTCACTGCACACATACATGAGGCTGTAGAGGGCCAAATGAGTGGTCCACCAGCAAGAAACAGCTGAGAGTGAGATTAGTTTAAGAGTGAAACACAGAAGTTATTCCTTTAAAATATGAAAATATAAATCTTACGAAGCCCAGCACGAGGAGGGTTGGCCACAGCTAGCACAGACAACTCTTTCTGTTTGTAACTCAATAGATTGGGCAACAGCTTCTCTGCTCTCCCAGATAGAAACTGGCAGTTCTCTATCCCTAACAAGAAGCAGACAAAAAAAGAGTATTAAAAATTAAATATCAAAAGTTCAAACAAATGAGTAATAACATTAAGCAGTGTGATATGTTTTCACCATGCTTTAGTGTCACCACAGACATTTTAAAAAAATCAGTAATGTACCAGGGCAAAGTACATGGCTTTACTTATGCCCTGGGAATTGACAGAACCCCACAGATGAAAAGTTTATCTTACCTGTCAAAGGAAAAGAAAAGTTAAATCACTGGGGTGTCAAAAGTTTGACCCAAAATTTAATTCCCCCAAGCGATTTAACAAAAACCTGCGAATACCTGATTGGAAATTAGGTATTTCACATAATTGTTCTGATTTTGGTGTTCACTGTTAATGAAGTTCATGAATGACTCCTAAAAATTTACTGGGACATTCATACAATTGCTCTCTACATACCATTGAAATCTGCATTCCAGCGAGCATCAAGCACAGCATCTTCTACCATCTCCACACCAATTACATTCTTGAAATATCCTGCCAGGGAAAGACCAATGGCGCCTAGAAACATACCCAAATGTCACCTTATAAGCATACATTCTGGTAAATTCCCAAACATAGGTCTTCCTTATACCTGTGAGTAACCTATGACTACCAGTTTGTAGACAGATTAATTTTAAAGATTAGTCTAAAAAAATGTAGTTACTTGTTTTAGTCAGTTGCTGACTTGCACAGGTAAGGATACAATGGCTGAGCAAAGTTTACACTCACTGAATCAATATCTGGATGTATAATGAAGGGGGAAACTATTCTGGATGATATGTGGGGTGATGTCTTCCACCTTTTTCAAGAAAGGGCAATTTGATGAACAACTTGTATTTATTATTGTTTAATTCAGTTTTGCCCATATTTTTGCTTAATTTGTATCTTGAAACTCTTTGCTGACTTTGTATTTATGTTGTTGGATGTCACTCACCAGTGCCACAACATAAGTCAAGCAGAGTGCCGTGAGCGTGGCGTTGAATCATATTCCCCAGGGCTGTGTACAAAGTCTCTGCTGCTGGAGTGTTGACCTGAAGAAAGCTTGTGGGGGAGACACGGAGCCTCAAGTCCAGCACCTGCTCAGTAAGGTGGGGGGAGCCATACAAAAGGCGGGGAGGTGAGGGTTGGTGTGTTTTAGGGTTGCTGGGGAATAGTGTCAGACAGCACAAGAAAGAGTAGGGTAGAGAGCGATACAGAGAGAGAGGGGAATTGTTTGCAATATAAAATTTATTTATTATGCATTTATAATATATTAGTTTTGCTAAAATCAATACAAACAGATAAGAAGGGGATTGTTAATAATCTGATGGTTTTAAGGGGCATAGATAGTTAGGGGTTGTAACGATAGTGGGTACGCGACAAATTTTGTACTGTAGCCCATGCCCCTGATTTGGGCCTACTTGTAACATTCTAAGGGGAAACCTATAATCTGCTTCTTCAAACAGTTGTCATCTTGTGGCTTTTAAATATTAATGGGCCAACTATGGGAGAATATTGACACATCTTACTTTTCCTGATAATAAAGTGAAGTGAGGTTACACTCAGATCCTGGACCCTGAGTAAAATAATCCTTAAGGGACTGTATGTGAGACAGAACTTCATTCTGACAGCAATGGCACAGACAGAATAACAGTATAACATGGAAGCAGGAAAGATGAAATATAAGACATGGTAAATATGCATATACATTGGAAAAGTGGGATGGGAAAAGAAAAAAAAAGAGAAAAACATTAAGTTACAGATGCATACATCTGATTAAACATTATTTCCTCAATAAATAATGAATAAACAATTATATTAAAGAAATAAACAGTACTCTCACTGCAAGCTGTATTGGTATTTTGGACAAGACAAACAGTTTGTTACCCACAATAAACTGTGAAACCCTGGGCAACAAAACATCCCTAGTTTCCTTCCCACCAGCAATAATGTAAACCACTGGTGGGGAAATCAGGTCTTGTGATTTCCAAAGCAGCACGTATGTTTTCCCACTGGCAATTTACATTATTGTAAATAATTAATTATTGTGTAGTAGTGGAGTCTGGGAAATAAGGTGACCAAACATGTATTAAAGTTTGTTTGTTTTTTTAAACTCATAATGTTTATTGAGTAATTATTATGTATTAAACATTATTGCATTTATAAAGAATAACTTTTGTATAGTTAAAGGAAGAAAAGTAATTATACGTGCATGGTTATGGAAAGTTTTAGTTATTTCACAAATTATCTGGATCTGGAGGTGTGGTATCCAGAGAAAGTTAATTAGGAAAATGAAAAAGGTTTATACATTGTCTGAGAGTTGTTTGTGGACGCACCAAAGTTTTGTACAGGCCAGATGGCCAGCAATCTTTTAGTACTGAATCATTAGATAGGGGTAGAATTTTTTTGTTTCTACCAGCATATCTGACAATTCAGCTATGAATGTTAGTGGAGTGTACATCTGGTGTGGATCTTTTCATAATTGTAAAGTGTATGGCCATCATTAAACTCTCTCTGCTTTCCAGATAATCTGTGCACCACCCACAACTCTACTACAAAGCTATTCTGACCTGTGGAAGGTCCTGGGGATGAAAGGTCACGATAGCCATGGTCTCTCCCTTCTTATTTGTACGAACAACAACATCGCGCCAGTGACCCCCATCATAAAAGAGAAGACATGGTGCCAGTGGGGACTGGTGGATAAAATCCTCATAGCACTGCAAAGAATAAATTGTAAACAATGAAATATTTACGTTACTCGCGGTGATTTGGCTTAATCGTGGGGAAATGTTCGCCACGAGTAATGTAATTTACAATGTAAGTAAAGGACTAGGCATTTTTGGAGAGATTTGTCATCCACAGAAGCAAATTGTTAACCCGGGCGACAAATCTCCTCATGTGTCATTGCTCTAAATGCAAACAGCTAAACTAAATCAGAAAAAGGGTCAAAGAAGTAATTAATCAGAACTGAATATAAACAGAGACATGCAATACATGCTCAACTGCAAGGTTATGCTTTAATTACAAAACCGAGAAGTATGGAGCTCATAAGCCTCAATTGACAAAACCTCTCTCTAAATTTTACATACAATTAATACTGGCTAACTATTACTACTTCTACTGTGAGATGCTTGTGTAGTATGGTTCACTCAACATTCAAACTGTATATTAACCTGGCTCATGTTCTGCCCTTGGATACTTTGTGATTAATAAACTTGAATTTGATTGAAAAAAAAAGAGAACTAAATATAGATAGATACTGGATTGTAAAAAAGGAAAATCTTACCCTTGCAACATGTTTGTGTTTCTCAGGGATATTGATAAGATGATCTGCCCGTACGCACACAATGTTTCTGTCTGGGACAACAAAAGTGATTATTCCCCACTTTAAATATGGAACACAGTTTACTGACTGATTTTACAGATACAATACAAAAGTATACAAAGACATATGGGGTACTTTACCACGGCCAGTTCCCACAAAGTTCCCCACTGTTTTAGGGTCTCCATCTGGACCACGGTTCACAGAAAAGGAGGATTTGTTTCGGTATCCATTCATTACAGGCTGTTGAGGGGACATGTACAAGCCATCAGTAAAGGATTAATTGTACTTCACTTTAAGGCTACTGCCATGACACTGGGCTGTTACTTGCCCTATTGTTTCAAAAAACAACCCATAAAGAAATGCCACTGCAGTCTACATCTCTACATACGAAGGTGAAAGTTACACAAGTTGAATTCTCCGCTAAAGTTTTTTACACCACCCCGAATATCATTGATATCAAAGGGACAGTTCAGTAAAAATGAAACTGGGTAAATAGATAGACTGTGAAAAATAAATGTATTTAGTTAATTAGCCAAAAATGTAATCTATAAAGGTTGGAGTGAGCGGATGTATAACCCAATAGCCAGAACTCAACTTTCTTATTTGCATCTCTCTAACCTCTTAGTTAGTCAGTGACTTGAGGGCGGACACATGGGACATAACATAAAAGCAGATTTAAAAGCAAACATTTATGTCTTTTGTGGACCCCCTCAAGTCACCTATTGGTTACTGACTGGTAACAAATTAGAGAGCTGCAAAGAAGGAAGTTCTGGGTATTACGTTAGCCATCCCTTCCAGTAGATTACAATTTGGCTAACTTAATACATTGGAAATATTTGTCATTTTGCACAGCCTATCTAATTACTCCCAGCACCCTCTAACAAGCAGCATCAGGTTGTATAAAACAAAAATATCTATAACTTATCACACAACATGATAACTTCTCAACTGCATTAGAACAGGTGAATGAGGCAAGTTTTGCATGCATTTTTAGTGCTCTTTGCTAGAATGGGGTCCATATCTAATGGCTGATGTAAGTAACTACCTTGATATATTCTTGGTGTCTGTCCAAAAAAGGAAAACTTCTATAATGGCGGCATGTGAAATGTTGTCTCTTTGGCACAGGGCAATATTAACAATGCAATATGGTAATTCAATAATATAATTCAATAGTTACCATATAGTCACCACCATTTTAACATAACAGAAGGGCACACTTACAGATGGAATGATGTCTTGCAGAGGGCAGAATAGACCATCACAATCAACGACCTTCCCTCCTCGAGCTCTCACATGTATGGTAATATCCCTAAGGGTGCTCCGCAATGCATTTAACTTATACTACAAAACAAAGAATGCCTTTATTTTTTTTTATTGCCTTTTTATAAAAAAAAAAACAAGGTAGGCCTCTGTTTACCTCTAACTGTTCCTTGTATCCCATCCTCCACAAAGGAGTGGCAACATCAGACAAACTGCAATATAAAACCCAATGAGGAAACATAGCAACCGAAACCTTTACAACCCCACTTTCATCACCTGAAACGAAAGTGGATATTCAGCCTACATTTGCACCTACTGAAAGAAAATTATCCTACCGTTCCTCCCAAGATGCACCAGGGTTGAAAGGGACAGGTTTCTTTTTTTTCTTATCCTTAAGATTCCTGCATCTCTGTTGAGTCTGCGATATTGAATTTGTTGATCCCAGTTGAGTGTGTGATAATGTACGTGTCATGCACCATGACAGGGGCTTATTGTGAATAACCCGAAACAACAGGGTATTCATCTAGAGAAAAAAGAAACAGTCCTCTGTTAGCAGTACAATTTTCTGTTTAAATCAAGAAATAATATCTATGCCCTAACATTTTAATTCTAATTAGAATGTCTCCACATTTAAACATGTACATTTTAAAACTAATCCCCAAACAAGGGGCTGGTTAAGCTGGTATTACCATTTATAGACTATACTCTATCCTTGCAGATACAAAGACCTGCAAAGCTACTTATCCCCATTCATCTCTTGGGCAATTAAACAAATTCTGCAGGATACCCCACATTTGATCCAACTATCTGGTGTTTTATTTTGAAATAATCTCCAGTCTAAAGTTTGCAGTGTACATTTAGTAACAGTTTTGCAGTACATACTGCTATTGCTCAATAACTCTTCGCACCTCTTCATCTGGGTGCTTTGGGAAAAAGAAACACAGCACTAAAGTGTATATGATGCCAAAGCTGGTTATACATGTACCAATAAAATCATACAAAACAAAGCAAGAACAAGTATTGGTATGTGTATGGTGCCCCACCAGGGTATGTGGAAATCGGTCAGTTCTGGAGTCATGTAGGTTTTAAAAGGTGCTGATGCACCATAACGGCTAGTTCATGGTGCATTGGCAGATCATTGCTCTGCATTATGCATGAGAGCAATAGGAAGGCATCCTTAATGTATGTCATCCCTCATACGCTCTTCAATTTCTTAATTTTCCAATTTCAAATTTCAATTTTAAAAATGTATAACTTTGTCTCTTAAAGTTACCAGAGGCAGCTTTTTGCAGCTCCTGGTAGCTGCCCACTCATTGCCATCTGAGGCAAGGTTGTCACTTTGCCTGATGGCAGGAGCAGCCAGTTATCAAAACACTCATGCCTTAAACTGGCCAGGATTGGAGCAGAGCGGAGGTTGGCCTCAATTTTATATACTGAGGGGAATGAAGATACTGCAGGGCCCATGTTATCCTGCATAAATGTATATTGTATGTAAAAATGTCATTATCTTTTAAGCCAGTCTGTGTGCCAGTGTTTTACATTTATTTGTGCATACCACTGCTATATAAAGTAGTAGCTGGCTTTCCCTTACTATTCTCTGCCCTGACTTTGGTTCTGACTGACTTTTAAGGGCTGTGGCACACGCTACGATTAGTTGCCCGTGACAAATCTCCGCAAAAATTTAAATCGCCAGTGGGATGGCATACGCGGCGCCGCGATCATGGAAGTTGCCTCTTGAGGCAACTTTGTAGATTGTGGTAAATCGCCGGTGCCGCGTATGCCATCACACTGGCGATTTACATTCTTGCCAGTGAGATGTCATATCAGGGAGATTAGTCACCCGCCACAAGGGAGATTTGTTGCGGGCGACTAATCTCAGCATGTGCCACAGCCCTAAGGGCAGGCCCGGATTTGTGGCGAGGCCACAAAGGCCCAGGCCTAGGGCGGCAAAAATGTAGGGGCGGCATGCCGCCCCGCCGCAATGAAATTGTGAAATTTTGCTCCCGTATGGAGCAATGGGGATTCCTCCCCACTTCTCCGTATCGGAGTTTAAATGGGCGCATGGTTTGTTTGCGCATGTGCGCGCAGGGAACAGGGGGGTGGCGCGAACGGGGGGGCGGCCTCGGGGCACCCGGATTTGAAATCCGGCACTGCCTAAGGGCTGTGACAGACGGGGGATTAGTCGCCGCGTGACAAATCTCCCTTGTCTTAGGCGCCTATTCTCCCCGAAATGCCATCCCACTGGCTAGAATGTAAATCTCCGGTGGGATGGCATACGCGGCGCAGTGATTTCCCGAAATCGCGGGCGACTAACCTCCCCGTCTGTCACAGCCCTAAAACAATGTAGTAGCTTAGGTGATTAGCAGACCTGCAAAGAAGCAGTCAAGGCAGAATTCTGCTACTTTGTTTCAAGGAACAGAACCAACAGTTTGGTTACAGAGAAAAACGCAGCTCAATTGCAATTACATTGATAAATAACTTAAGAATAATCAAAAACTAATTGAACGTACACTGGAAAGTTACCTATAATTATATTTTCTTCTATTAGGCAGAGTTGTAATTTTGGGCTTAAGGGTAGTTTTAGCTGTACGTGCACTGCAAAGTTATTCTGATTCTTATAATTTTATTGAAAGACCCATTGCCCCTGAGTGTGTGAGAATGAGAGCGACACTCACCCACATTGTATTAAGGGACACAGTGCCGCCCTGCCTGTGTGTCTGTACTCAGAGAACTTCCTATACTCCTATACGTGCAGCAACAGAGAAACGCTTGCACTGCCTACACTGCAGCTATTGATGTTAGGGGGCCCTCTGCAGGTCAGGAGGATTATCTGCACATTAAACTAAAAATGCAGAACAGATCTGGCCGAGTGGCTAAATTCTATGAGAATGACTGCAAGCCTAGAAGTATTTTAGGCACTGTATAATTTTATAGGCTGTAGGTGACATTGGCAAGGAGCATCTGGCAGTGTATCTGTAAAAGCTAAAAGACTTCAGCTAGTGGATCCCTTCCTTATTACAAGTGCACTTACAGGCACAGCATCAGTCTGTGAACTTGCCCAGAATGGATATTGGCGCCAAAATGCATAGTCATGTGTTCCTGATGATATCCACTCTGTGGGGGGCATTCACTAAAATTAGTATATCTTTTTTTTCACTAAAACTCAATATTTTTGAGATTTATTAAGCATACAAATCTACAAAAACCGCTAATAAAAAACGGTGCCATTTAAGGGTGGTGGCAGATGGGGAGATGTGAAAAATCTTCGTTGCTACGATTGACTAATCTCCCCGGAATACCATCCCACTGGCAAGAATTGGATGCTGAAGTCGCCCGAAGTTCCCTCTCAAGACAACTTCGGGCGACTTCAGAACATCGCAGCGACACATATGCCATCCCATGGGGAGATTAGTCGCTCCGCGACAAATCTTTGTTGCCGCGGGCGACTAATCTCCCCATCTGCCACTGCCCTAAGGTTGACGGCACACAGGGCTACTAGTAGCAGCTACTTGTCACGGCTACTAAATTAGACAATGCTGATCATTTACTGATAATTGTCTCTACATGTGTTTTCGCAGAGGCAATTCTCAGTATTGTCTATGGCAAGGTATTAGTAGCTGTGAAAAAGTTGCCGCGATTTGCCGAAGTCGCCGAAGTTTCCTCTTAAGGCAGCTTTGGCAAATCGTGGTCGCCCGCGGCAACGAAGATTTGTCGCTTGGCGACTAATCGCCCCGTCTGCCACTGCCCTAAAGTTGAAGACACACAGAGCTACTAGTAGCAGCTACTTGTCACGGCTACTAAATTAGACAATGCTGATCATTTACTGATAATTGTCTCTACATGTGTTTTCGCAGAGGCAATTCTCAGTGTTGTCTATGGCAAGGTATTAGTAGCTGTGAAAAAGTTGCAGCGATTTGCCGAAGTCGCCAAAGTTTCCTCTCAAGGCAGCTTTGGCAAATCGTGGTGCCGCGTATGCCAGGGACGGGCCAAGCTGACCGGGCTCCTTAGGCAACCCGGTCGTCCACTCCCCCCCCAACAGAGGTGCGAGGGGGGGCGCGATCTGAACGGTCATTGCCTCCACCACTAATGACAAGCGGCGGGGGCAATGACAGAGGAAGAGGACTAGGGGTAGGCAGGAGAGGCTCCTGTCTGGCACCCCCCAATCGTTGCGCCCTAGGCAGCTGCCTCTTCTGCCTACCCCTAGTTGTCGCGGCACCACTTATCTCCCCATGTGTCACAGCCCTTATAGGCACTTATAAGTGCTTCAATAGCTAAACATAGAGAGAAGGGCTGTGGGTACGTTTTTCAACGCAGGCTACTTTCTAGTATCTGGCTCAGCAACACAGGAGAAGTGTGGGGCAGCAGAGAATCATTAAGTTGACTATTAGACTCAGCAATATAGCATACAGTGAGCTGGTGAGCAAAAGGGATCATGGAACAGTAGAAGCAGGCCCACACTGGCAATATGTGGATTCTGCCAAATGCCAGTGGGGCTGCTGTAAGAAGCCATTGACAGTCACTATTTAGTGGGCCTACGGGGGTGTTGTTTGTGTTCTTGAAATGCCAGGGCCTATTTTGAATCCACTCATTTGGTGGTAGTGATCCTGAGGGCTGTAGTTCTGCAACAGCCATGCCCAAAATTACTTTTCCTATTTCTGAAAGGCACAAATAAGAAAGTGGCCTAATAAGAAACCAGCTTCAAAGCCATATTTTAGAATGACTAATGCCAATTGCTAATTAGTGATACTATTGTGCATGTCTTGATTGTTTCTGCTATACCAAGTACCAATGTTAGGGTTGGGGCTGAAATGGTATTTGTGTAATAAATGTGTACTACCAGGCTGCAGCATGGGTTTTTTAATATTAACACAGCATGCACAACCAACATGACCTCATTACTAATATGTGCAATAGTCTTTATAAGCCTGTCTGTGTGTTTCCATTACTATTTCTCCTTGCCGCACACCAACAGCTGCCTGCCAGGAAGTGCAACCGTGATGCTGATGCTGGAACAGAGCCTGTGCATATACTGCTGAGGAGAAGATGGTGCTGAAGGCGAGATGCTGATTGGCCTAGCTATAAAAAAAAGCTGGGGAGGCGGGACAAACATCAGCCGAGTAAGGGGTAAACGTTTCAAAACATGTGGGCATTTCAAAGGTAGAACTGATATTGTCAGTCGGCCCCAATTTATTATGAACCGTAAAGACAGTAAAAGGAAGAGTGCTATATCTGCCTCAGTAGCACAGGTATTCTCTGGCTAAGCACAGGGCAGAAGGGTTGTGACGGAGCCGAGCTCTTTAGGACCGCGCAGGCGCCAAGCCTGTATCCAGCGAGGCACAGAGCCCGTGTATATTAGAGGAGGCAGAACAAAAGGAGCCTGACAGTGAGTAAGGGCAGCAAAGGAGCTGTTCCATGGCGTCTCCGCGAACTGTCACCATAGTTGCCCTTTCTGTGACTCTGGGGCTTTTCTTCGTGTTTATGGGGACCATTAAGTTGACTCCCAGGCTCAGCAAGGATGCATACAGTGAGATGGTGAGAGCAAGGGGATGGGATCATGGGAGAGCTGTTCCAGGGGGGTGCCCTGCATGGAAACATCCATAAGCAGATATATACAACACCAAATCCATATGTTTGGCAGAGATGTGTTCAGTTTCTGGATCCATTTATGTTGGAAATCTTCATGCTGGCATAAAACCATTGTGTGTGTCTCTCCTTGGTTGTTACCCTGTGCCAGCCAGGGGCCAGTGTTACTGCTGCTGAAAAGACATTTGCCTTGTCCCCCAGTATCTTACAGGCCCCTTGTGGGAAAAATATGTCATTGTGTAAAACAAAATATGGGATGTTTAACATATCAGATGGATCCAACCAGCCCTCTAGCTAATGTTGCACTGCAACTCCCAGCATTGGTCTGGCCTTGTCCCCTGGCATGAATCTTGCCTGTGTATATAATAATTTGTGCTTGTTTATGTTAAGTTTTTTGGCATTTTTTTATATATTCTATTCCATCCAGCACAATTAGAGGAATCTCCTTATTCTATTTCAGTCTGTGGAGCTGTCATGTAAGACTTTGTACCATGTATTGGGCTTTTGCACCCAACTGTATATTGTTCATATAGATGTGATTCTCTTTTGCATGTCCCTGAATGCCTTATTGCTCTATGTGCTTTCTGAAATCCTGTGATCAAGTGTATGCCGCACAGCCTCTGTTTATATATAGAATCTCGCCATAGGGAATCTGATTAGTAGCAAGAGCCATATTATATGGAGCAGCACCCTGCAACACTGCTCAAACCAGTGCTTTATTCTTACAGGATGGGGAAATAAGATTTAACCAAAAGAGGGAACTGCCGTATATCAGCATATGATAAAAATCATTGTTTCACGAAATGTGTGCATTTTAAGCTCCTAGACAAAAAAAAACTGATACCCTCATTCTCTGCATTAACAATGAGCTGCTTTCCAAATTTGTAATAAGATAGTGTCCCTGATATTGTGTTTGCACCATGCCAGCCTTCATTCCATCCTTCCCCCAACTCATACCTCTCCCCTCCCCCATTACATCCCATTGTGCTGCCTTTCCCTGAGGTCTTGAATAAGAAAAGGGAGGAAGGCAAATGATTTTGTATTACCAGAAAGCAATAGAAACAGCACTCAGAGAGGTTCAGGGCCTAAGCCTTTTATTTCAGGCCACGGCTGGCTTGTGCAGTAACATTCAAGAGAATATTTGTCAATAAGCCCCATATAAATACACATCATTTTTTGGGTAGAGGCAGATTGGGTTGATCAGTTTTATTGGCTTTCCTTTTTAGCCTGTCAGTGTAGATGTGATCACTCCCAAGCACAATCAGAAGAAGTATTATGGGCCAACAATGGGAATAGTTATCATGTAAAGTAACTAGAAATGGCATAATGTATGGTGTATGGATAAACATTTTTACTTCTGGAACACATGGTTTCCCTAAATGGAATACAATTGTATAGACAAAGAGGTAAAGAGTGGCTGAATGCTAGTTTTAATACTGTGCACTGGCTAATGTACCTCTTAAGCTGGCCATACACACCCCAACCTCGTTTCGTACATTATTCAGTGCGTGTATGGTGACTTGGCAAGGCTACCGATATCGCAAAAGGCTGCGGATATCGTTCGACTCACTGATCAGGTGGGTTAAAAGATTTTGATCGGGCGCCTGAGCAAAATCTGCCTTCAGGGCTGAATTGGCAGAAGGAGGTAGAAATCCTATTGTTTCTACCTCCATATTTGACGATTCAGCCCTGAACAACTGTGGAGGGTGGGAACGATTTTTTGTTGCACAAAAGATCGAAAATCACTACATGTATGGCCACCTTTAGACATCCTGTTTGTGAACCCTCCTTCAAAGACAGATACAGATAAAAGAAGTGTGGGGAATTAATGGAATGACTGCCGTTTGGCTTATAGTCTTGATTTCTTTTTTTTCAGAAACGGGCATATAAAAGTTATGTGAAAGCCCTACCGGCACTAAAGAAGATTGGCATCTCGTCTGTGTTTCTTCGTAAGGCAATAGGTTCCCTTGAGCTGGCTTGCGGGATTGTTCTAACTTTAGTCCCTGGGCGACCTAAAGATGTGGCCAACTTCATCCTCCTCCTTCTCGTCCTCATTGTTCTTTTTTTCCATCAGCTTGTTGGAGATCCTCTAAAACGGTATGCTCATGCCCTGGTTTTTGGAATTCTCCTGACCTGCCGTCTTCTAGTATCTCGCCAGCCCGAGGAAGAGTTCCCAGAGAAAAAATTATCACGGGGCAACAATGGAGCACATTCACGAGAACCCATTAAGATGAAGGTGTCTTAAAATGAATCCATTCACTGGGGGGGGGAGGGTTATAAAAAATGGAAACTCCAGAGAATATTCTCCCAGACACTCCTATCTTCCTGAGATTCAATACATTACAATACAAAAACTAGCCCCTATCATCTAAACTTGGCATGTTGTTCTGAGAAGCGTGGTATCCATGGAAAGATTATACATTATCAGCTAAATGTGCAAGTTTCAAGATGGTTAAAGGTTAATTCATCTGAGGACGATCAAAAGAACAAGCAGTAAGGAGATACTGTGGGCATTACATGAACGGCAGCAGCAATTGCACCAAAACTCTGTTGGACCATATGAAAATTAAATCTGCGAAAACAAAAGCCCCCAAACTAAGCAAAGACCCTTTTATGATAGTGTACAACTATTTATTTATGTATTTTTTTGTTTGTGTTTAATGTTTAAATAAAACAAGTAAACTCAGTGTCACTTTGAATTGAAACCTAGTTAGAATCTCGGGATTCTGGCAAATGCCAGTGGCTACATCCATTATCAGGGAAATTTTAGTTTACAAGACACTATTACTATTGGCATCAAGGGCAGAGAGATTTTTATTTGTGGGGGAAAAGTCTGTTTGAGCTTGAGCTACTTCAGTGTCGACCAACTTATCTGATATGAGCCAGACTGTATTAAAAAGTTGATTTCATACAAAAACTCTGTGGAGCCATTGGCATTTCTGGGACAAAAATCCCTTGAAGGTGTGCCTTCTGATCCTCAATCCTGACACTGCTAAGTGAATAGTGGAGGACATTTAACAAAGCTGTGCAAGATATATATTTGAAAAATAACTTACTGACGGAATGATTGCTTTTATGAATACAATTGTACAAATGAGTCATACGAATTAAGAACAGTCTGCCAAAAGAATACCTGCTACATGTTAAAGCTACAGACTCCCAATGTGTAGAAACAAATGTACAGATACAATGAAACACAAGTGGCATGCATACAGCAAACATTTGCTCCTTGTACTTGTTTCTGCACATTTAGGTGACCCTTTTATAGCTTTCCACATTCAATTGCTTCATATATATCCCATTCCTGCCACCATATGACCTCTGCTCTACAGCCTTATCTGCTGCTTCTAATGCTTTTCTGTTACACCCAGACCTCCATGCTATGTTTTCTTTTCCATTGTACAGGGTTTACTAGTAATATGTTTGCATAATGAGTCCACCCTTAAGGTGCCCATACACTATAAGATCTGCTCGCTTGGCGATGTCGCCAAGCGAGCGGATCTTCACCCGATATCCCCACCTACAGGTGGGCGATATCGGGCAGCAAGTAGCTTAAAAAAAAAAATAATCCGATCGTTTGGCCCTGGGGCCAAACGATCGGATTACATTTGCGGCCATGGGGCAGTCTGTTCTGACTGGATTTTCTAACCTGGCCGATCGAGATCTGGCCAGGCCGCTTGGTTCTGCCCATACATGGGCCGATTAGCTGCCGAATCGGTCCAAGGGACCGATATCGGCAGCTATAATCGTCCCATGTATGGGGACCTTTAGGGTGAAGACAAACGGAGCTATTAGTAGTAGCAGCTACTTGTCATGGCTACTAAGATAGAGACAGTTATCAGTAAATGATCAGCATTGTCTATGTGTGTTTTAGCAGAGGCAATTCTCAGTATTGTCTATGGCAGGGTATTTTCTGAAATTAAGTAGCCATGAAAAAATAGCTGCTACAAGTAGCTCAGTGTGTCTTCACCCTTACAAGCATTAAGCTGGCCATACACGTGGCGATCTCACGATGTTTCGTACGACCGTCGGTCGCACAAAACATCGTCAGATCCGCCACACACCATTCAGGGCTGAATCGGCAGGTAAGGAGGTAGAAACAATAGGATTTCTACCTCCTTCTGCCGATTCAGCTCTGAAGGGAGAATTTTGGTCAGGCGCCTTCTATGGCGCCCGATCAAAATTTTCTAACTTGGCCGATCGGCGAGCCGACCGATTTCAGCAGCTTCCTGCGATATCGGTCGGCTCGCTGACATGCCATACACGCACCGATTATCGTACGAAACGAGGTTTCGTACGATAATATCGGTGCGTGTATGGCCACCTTTAGACTTAAAGTTGGATATTTATAAACAAGTGAAATAGAGTTCAACTCAGTTCATGAGTGGGACATTTCACAGCTCTTTATTCACTAGTACAGGTATGGGTTCCCTTATCTATAATCCAGAAAGCTCCATAGAGCTCCCATAGAGTCCATTATAAACAAAGGAATTTAAGGGGCATATTTATCAAATGGCAAACTCTCACTTTTAAAAATCCCATGTAAAGATTAAGAGAGAATTGTGAGAACTGTTTCAAGCTTATAATATGATATGTCCCAAATGAATCCAAGACACAGAAACTGGTTCTACTGCAGTGTCCTGCCAATATGATCATTTCATTTTAAAATTAAATATTAATCTTTTCTATGCTGTCTGTGTGGTCACCTCTTGTGCTTTGCTTACTACATTAATAACAGGAATGCTTCATCTCTACAAAAGTGGAGAAAGCTCTTTTTGGAGTAAATTTTTTTGGAGTAAAATTTTCGTAAAATACTTTCTCTATATTCACAAACAGTAATCTGCCTAAATTCCGACACAGTTTTTGGTAAAAGAATCAGCATGGCTTTTTGCAGGACAAGTCATGTCAGGCAAATTTAATTGCTTTTTATGATGAGGTCAGTAGAAGCTGGACAGTGGCAAAATCCAAATAGATCACTATTTGGATTTTACCAAAGCATTTGGTACAGTGCCCCACAAAAGCTGCTTTCTATGATCTGTTGGTCTTAGTGAAGTCATTTGCACATGGATAGAAAACTGGCTACAGGATCGGGTAGAGAGTGGTTGGAACATTCTCTACTTGAAGTTCTTAGTAGGGTCCATCAGAGTTCTGTATTGGGACCACTTTTACTCAGTTAATGACTTAGGGGAGGGTATTATAAGCAATAGGTCAGAGTGTGCAGATGACACAAAATTCTGCAGCCCAATTAATTCTATCCAGCATGTGGAACCTTTGCAGCAAGATATTAACAACCTTGCAATCTGGGCAGCTAAGTGGCAGATGAGATTTAATGTAGATAAATGTAAGATCATGTACCTGGGATGTAAAAATAAGTAGCCACTTATACCCTTGATGGGACTGCACTAGGCAAATCCATAATGGAGGACATAGAAGTCCTTGTAGAAAATAAACCTCGCTGTAGGAAGCAATGCTAGGCAGCAGTGACAAGGGCAAACAAGGTTTTGTGCTGTATTAAAAAGGGCATAGATGCACGCTTTACAGAGTGGTGGTAAGGCTGTGCAGTTTTGGTGTTCACTGCAAAAACGAGATATTATTGTGTTAGAGAGGGTTCAGAAAAGGAAAACTAAGCTGATAAAGGGTATGAAAAGTCTCAGTTATGAAGAAAGACTGGCCAAGTTGGCATTGTTTATGCTGGAGAAGAGGTGCTTAAGGAGTTTAATGAACCCCCTATAATATAAAACTATGTTTTAATATATAAGGGGTCATATAATAATCTCTATAATCCTTTATTTACTAGTAGGTCCTTCCAGCACATACTAGGGCACCCATACAGATTACAAGAAGGAGGTTCTGTCTGAATATGCGGAAAGGGATATTTTACTGAGAGAGCTGTGAAGTTGTGGAATTCTCTCCCTGAATCAGTCGTACTGGCTTTTTAGCAAGTGAGGGAATACAGGGTTATGGTAGATAGCTCTTAGTACAAGTTGATCCAGGGACTGGTCCGATTGCCATCTTTGAGCCAGGAAGGAATTTTTTCCCCCCTCTGCAGCAAAAGAGAGAGGCTTCAGATCAGTTTTTTGCCTTAC
The DNA here is from genome assembly GCF_000004195.4 of Xenopus tropicalis. Classification (NCBI taxonomy): domain Eukaryota; kingdom Metazoa; phylum Chordata; class Amphibia; order Anura; family Pipidae; genus Xenopus; species Xenopus tropicalis. The sequence continues at coordinate 38,542,035 of NC_030684.2, read as the reverse complement.
TCTGGATCAGCTAGCAGTTAAGCAGTGCCACTGCCATCAGGTAGAAAACGGCAGTAAATGCTCCTCTCGTGCTTTCTCTGGTTCACTAGTAACTGGATAGTCTGGAGTAATGCTAATTTCTGCCTTGTGTTGTCAAACCCTTTATTTGTCTGTATGGCCTTCCTAAGATCTTTAGGGAACATTAGGCAGCCATTGTTGCCTAATGGCTATGTGTGCAAAAAATATTCTGTGTGTGTACATCTTAAACTTGTGAGCCGGGCCAAGCCAGCTGTGTGCCTTACGCAACCTGGCGCTGTTCCAGTGTGTTGCTCAGGTAAGAATGTATACACAATTTTGTATTTTCACACAAAATTATTTGTACACAACAGTTTGTTGTGTTCTCTGGCACAGCTTAGGGGGAACACTGCATGCAGACCTTTACCTTTTAATACATTGGTTAAATCCATAACAAGGATTGGTTGCATTTCTCCAAGTCTTACCATAAGACGTAAACTTATATTGGCTAGGGCAGGGATCCCTAACCTTTTATATCCGTGAGTCACATTCAAATGAAAAAAAGTGTTGGGGAGCAACACAAGCATGGTAAAAGTTCCTGGGGGTGCAAATAAGAGCTATAATTTGGTAGCGCCTATGCGGACTGGCAGCCTATAGAAGGCTCTGTTTGGCCTTACACTAGGTTTTATACAATCAAAACTTGCCTCCAAGCCAGAAATTTTAAAAAAATAGCGCCTACTTTGAGGCCAATGGGAGAAACATCAAAGGAATTGGTGAGCAATATGTTGCCCCAGAGCCACTGGTTGGGGATCACTGGGCTAGGGTATACCTGTAATTCTACATTTGTAGTCTCTGGAATCAAGTGAAAAAAGTACAAGTAATACAGGATATCAGAACTTAAGTCAACCATTATAAGCAATGCTGGTATTTATAAGTATTTTAATAAATGTGGCCACACTGAGTTATTTGCTGTTTCAGATGTTACATACAGAACCCTAAGTTTAAGACACGGTGGCAACAGAAGGAAGCAAGCATTGCGTAATAGGAAATCTGGAATGTTTTCAGTAAAGATTATTATTTAAATCAGCTTATTAATACTGAGATAATATAAGAAATATGCAGGATAGATTTTAATATGACTGTTTTATTGTGGATGTATTATAAAGTACAATATATCCATAGTATGGATTAGTAGATAACTAGCTATTTAAACATTGTAGTACTTTGGGATTATATTGAATCTTGTATTGGTGTTAGTTATATAAATGTGCCACTAGGTGGAGGTATCTGTTAACAGATAACAATGTGAACTTTATATTGTTGTATACTTGATAAAGAGTGAAGTGCTGTTGGTGAGCTGTTATATGGCTGTAAATGAATGAAGACTTAATTCAAACTGGAGTGTGCAGTCCTGAAGCATATATTATTCTGAAGATTGAAAGGCAAACAAGTCACCTTTAATACCATCCCTGATCATATTTTTATAACTGTTTTTTTTGGGTGGAGGACAAATAAAGTGCATAAAAAGCTCCTCAAAGAATGTGACACCATTTCCAAGTGGCACTGAACCTAAATACAGCCCTGAAAGGAGCTGTACGATTTCGCCCAGGCAAAAATTCTGCAGGAGGGCACGGGGCCCCTTAGGTATGTCACTGAACCTTACCTTCTTGTGTGGGACTCCTTTTGTATAGATACATAATCTGTCATACAAACCACTTCTGAAGCAACGCCTGAATGTCCAATCAGCTTTTTCATTAACATTTGTCACAGTGCAAAGGGGTAAACAAAAAATGTTCTGGTGCAGAAATATGGGACAGTTCAAATCACATTTCCATGTGTATTCCATGCTCACCCCCACATACCCTCACGCATCTAGTCTAGATGAAAAGCTTTTCATCTCTTTCCACATCATTTGGTATAAAAAAAGACTAATATTGCATCAAGAAGAACCAGTGCGCGGTTTAACTTATTACTTGCTGCCCCTACTGCTATGCCAGCTATGGCAACTAGATATTTTGGATGCATAACTTGCAGAAGCAATCCTGACTTGGATATGATTCTAACTGCCCTACTTCAAACCCACTAAACCCAGCCAAAGCTATCAAAATATTTTACAGTCACCAAACCCATCTTGCCCCCTCTGGTGGGCCACGGGTGGGTATATAGGGGATGGCTCATGTCTCCAGCAGGGTGGTGACATGCAGAAAGTTTGGCCCACAATCTGGCTGAAACCCACTACAAGTGATGGTTTGTCCGTACTAACCCACCCAAAAATAACTGACAGGTAGCTTCTCACTGATGTCAATGGAGAAAGCTATGACTAGGTCTGTACAAACGGTTACGGTAAATGGCCTTATGGTAAAGGATAGGATGACAGTCACCGGTTAAATACTGACTGTAAATTTCCATTGCTTTTATTGGAAAAACCAGCTCAAAATGACTGTGGTGTCAGACAAGTGAGCTTTAGTAAGAAAAATGCATACTAAATAAGAAATATTACATTATTATTACAATTAGTTAAATGTGCATTACTTTTCTTATAAACAAAGCATCTATTTAAAGGAGAACTAATAAACAAGAACAAGGTTAATAACACATGAAACTGGACATGCAGACCATTGTCTGTGTTTTAATAGAAAGTGTTTCTCACCTCACGTAGAAGCAATTTGAAGCTGAAAAGTTGTGACTTCACATTAAAACAAATGAAAGGAAACAAGGCCGGTTACATGTGCTTATCTACCAGCTGAATACACCACGTGGCATCTCTTTCTCTAAAACTTCACCAACTGGAAATTATGAGAATCCCAGTGATTAGAATATAAACGCCTCAATGGATTTTCCATTAAAGTTTATGGAACAATTAGAATTGTATTAACAAAACATGAAGAAGAGAAAAGTTTCCTGGTAACACGAGGTATCAGATAAGTGATTATAGTTACTGGGGGGGGGGGGGGGGGACTAATATTTGACCCCCCAGTAATCAAATCTTTCCTTCACTTTTACCTAGTCTTTATTCTGGGGAGATAACCAAGCAAGAGTTCCATATACAAACATGTGCCATAAGTAGACAATACATTCAAAGGGGATTCACCATATCGTTTTCGTCATTGTCCGTGATTAAATTCCATCTGTGCCACAGTCTTCACTAGTAAAATTTGGATCTATTTATGCTAAAAAATAATATTTTCTAAAACAGATGAAACAGTATCTTAATATTTAAAATGTATAAAATATTAACACACACTCTCTAAAAAATCTAAAATATAAAAATATAAAACTCAATAAAAAGGGAAATGCTGAATGTTGCAAAGCCGTCACTGTAAAAGGAATTCCATACTTTTAAATTAGTGATTTTTCTTGATGACTTGCATCTGAAAAAGAAAAGAAAAATAAATGTAGGCAAAACTTTATTAGAAGATATTTGAAAACAAGATAATGTGCAGTGCACAGTGGTGTACAAGTACTAAACAGCCTGTTTACAAAGTGCTACTACTACATAGCATCAAGTTTTCTTTGCAGTTTATTATTTAAAAAGTGTCATGGTATTATATAGGCAATAGAGTTAATAAAGATGGCTGACCTCTTTAACAATAGCCATATCTAGAACCCAAAGCATCTACCATGGGGGGGCAGATAATGTTCCTAAACCTTCTTGCCAAAGGGGTAGTCAGTAGTAAACTAACTCTAAGATCATTTGAAATTTTCACTTTATAAGTGCATGTCTAAAGGAAGCAGGGCCGGATTTGGCTTCTGGGCGCCCCGAGGCTGCCCCTTTTGGTGCCCCCTCCACCCGTGCACATGCGCAAACGCGCGACCCCCCCACGCCACGAGTGCACCCCCATCCCCCGCTAGCTGCGAGTGAGCATGCGCTCCTTTAAACTCCCATACGGAGTAATGGGGAGAGGTCCCGACTGCACCGTATGGGAGCCAAATTTAAAAATTTTGTTGCGGTGGGGCAGCATGCCGCCCTAGGCCCGGGCCTTTGTGGCCTCTCCACAAATCCGGGCCTGAAAGGAAGGCAATGGTAGATTTATTTTTTACCCCCAGTACAGCTGCTTTTAGCCCCAGATCTGTACATGCTAGTTCTCTCTGCACAGGCCTGCCCCGTCAATTCATGTCCCTTAAAGGGAAAAGGAGACCTGAACCAAAGTGCAAACCCCTTGTAGGGATCTATAGGTTTGTGTGTGCTGGGTTTACTTGGAAGGGTTGAAGTTAATGGTCTTTTTTTAACCTTATATAATGGAGGAGAGGTCACATACACATTGTCAGACAATGTCTAACCAGAGACCAAAAAATTCCATAAGGAAACTTTTTCTACTCCTGAGTGGACACTGGAAATGAGGCAAGCTAGATATTTTTTTTAACACAAATTTGTTTTTGACATTATGAGAATTTGGTCACAGAAATTCAAAATGTTGATATATTAAACTATTCTCAAACCTACCGTTACAGAGGAAAAGGAGAGTAAGTAAAGGTAAACACAGCAGCTACTGGTCAACAAGTGCAGATAGAGTAGACCTATTACTATTTTAAATGGATACCCTTAATAAAAATGTAGCTTTAGACTAAGGGACTGAAATAATTTTCGGTTGTTACCCCAAGGTACTGTTACTATGTATATTTATACACAGTGAGGGAAGGTGTTAGTGCCAATGTTGTCAGGGTGCTCTTTTATGCAGTGCTTTCCTTTATAATAATGTACCTAGCCGGTCTTGTTTTGCTGCACCCGGGCAAGCCAAAAAAGACCTGTCCTCAACTAGACAAACCACAGACTCCCCCCAAATCATATAGGCAACTGCCTTTTCTGCCTACCTATATTTTCAGCCCTAGTATAAATGCTAAATCACCAACAATATTATTGCTTTCTTCCTATATGTACAGACAAGGAATCATAGAATTAATCAAGGGGTACTGTATTAACAAAACATTATTTCTCTGTTTTGCTTGGTTTATCTATGAGCATGCAGTAGGTCAAAATAAAGACATTTTTAATTACAAAAAAATAATTTTCTTTTCTTGACACTAAGCAAAGGTTGCAAATACATGGTGTGTTACCTACCTCCAGATTGCTTCTTGCTGTCTTTAAAACTTTATATGTCAAAGCCACTGCAAAGAAAAAATTAGGACAATATATGGACAAGATATAGACAAGATATGGATAAAAACATTTTTGCACAAAATGCCATTGAATGGCATCCTATTTTTCCTGGTGCAGGTATGGGATATGTTAGCCACAATGCTTGGAACCTGGGGTTTACCAAACAAGGGGTCTTTCAATAACCTGGATCTAAAAATCATTTAAACATTAAATAAACCCAATAGCATTGTTTTGCCAATAAGTATTAATTATACCTTAGGATCAAGGTGAGGCCTGGATTTGTGACAAAGGCCTGGGGTGGCGTGATTTTATGGGCAGCATGCCACCTTGCTGCATTTGTTTTTTTCCTGGAGCGCTGGGGAAATAGGCAAGAAGGAAAATTGTCTATTTTTCCCATTTGTCAATTCCTCAGTGCTTCGGACAGGAGGAGGAGCGCGACCAAGGAGCAGGCACACAGTATGTGCAGGCGACAGGCAGTGGGAAGTGGTGAGGAGGAAAGCAGCTACTGCTTGTGCGGGGGCGATGTAAGGTGGCTGGCCTAGGGGCACATAAATTGTAAATGTGGGACTGGACAAGGTACTGTTTTACTATAACAGAGAAAAAGAATATTTTTTAAAATATTTGTTTACAATTGAGTTTGTAGGAGATGGCCTTCCCATAATTTGGAGCTTCCTGGGTAAAGTGTTTCCAGTTAATGGATCCCATACCTGTACCAAGCATGTGCAGTGATGGAATCAGCCAGCGTGTGAAAGGTAAGTTTGTGTGATAAAATGATTTTCACTTCTGGTCTGAAGAATTAAATATAAACTAAATCTAAATATAGCTGTGCTTGAAAGTCTGAGAACTCTTTTGAATTTCATGTTTTACTTATTTTTTACAAACACTAATGAATTTGTTTAAAAAGTGGTTAAATACAATGCAAGTCATATAGGTGCTTCTCTTTTTTAGAACATATACTTTACCACCCCGTGGTTTAATTTTATTTACCTTACAAATTTATCAAAATCAATTTTCTAATCTACAAATGATGTGGTATTCCACAGAACAAATTCCAAACTCCTGCTCAATCTTTAAGTCTCATAATTGATTTCCTGTATATGTGACATTTCAGATAGTCTCTCTGTATAGGACGTCAAGGATTACTTCCTATACTCTCTAAGGTGCACAGACGCTGGGGGACCCTCCAGTATTTTGGTTGCCTGGCAGTCTGGTCCCTTTTGCTTCTCAGAAGTGCCTTAGTATAGAAGTGTATAGAAGTGGTATCCCTGCACAAAACTTGGTGGCAGTGCTGAAGCCCCCTGAATACCTTGCATGGTATCACTATCAGTATACTAGGCAGAATTAGGAGCCGCACACATACTTGTCAATATAAGGTATTCAACCTATTTATTCTGGCCACAGAGTTTGAAGGAAAATAATGTTATTCTTTTCCCGATTTCTTTCCAACTACATGCAGCCTGTTCTGGTAGAGATTTAAGCCGAATGCAAACTTCTACAATCTCTGCCTGCAGTTATATAGAATTGATTTCAACTCCTTAGCGCTCTATTGTTAGGACCATCAGGCCTGTAGAACCTTCGTTGCATAAATTAGACTATGGCCTCTGGATTCCCTTTGCTTTGACATAATCTTTTAAAGTTCATTGGTGTAACGTTAGGGGTAAATGTTTTTTCTGAACTGTAAGTAGTTTTAGGTCAGAAATTTGACTGGGCCATTCCAAAACATTAACCTCCTTTTGTTTTAACCATCATTTGGTAGATTGATTTGTGTCTTGACTTTCTCTTGAGCTTCAATTCAGGGACATTTTATTTCAGAATATGCTGGTACAATTTAGAATTCATAGTTCCATCAAGGGTGACAAACTGTGCTGGTCCTGAAGAAGCAAAGCCGGATGAAACCATAACACTGCCGAGATTGTGTTTCACAGATAGGAAACCACGTGGGAATACAGTGTTTTCCACAATATTCAATTTCACAATAGACAGGCAGCAATATTCATTTTGGATAGTAGTGGCTTTCTGCCAACACTGTCATGCACACAAATGTTGTTCAGAGTTCTACTGATGGTGGACTCATAAGCACTGTCACCAAAACGACAGAGGCCTGGGGTACTGCACTTGGTTACAGAATAGCTTACTCAAGTGAGCTTGAAATTGCCAGTAATATAACTGAAGTATTTGTTCATAAATATATGACCCTTTTTGTGCATCTGCACATAAATATAGGAACATAACATACATACTGACTGTATGTTTATACCGTATAAACATTTTCTAATCCAAAATAAAAAGGGATCAAAAGAACATAATAATAATAATCGTGAGTTATACTTACAATGATCCAAAATACTCTTGTCAGTTTCTTCCACTGCTTGCTTTTCAAGATAGAAACCTTCTACTGAAAAAGGGTTATCCTCCAAAACTTTATTCTGAAGCCTGAACATTTCTTTATTGCTTTCTTCACCCTAAATAGTAAAATACATTACTTTTAAAAAAGTATTTTCTTTTTCACTTTTGTACTGTTTGCATAACTGCCTTAAGGGCCGTGACACACGGGGAGATTAGCCGCTGCGACAAATCTCCGTTGTCATGGGCGACTAATCTCCCCGCAATGCCATTCCTCCGGCTAGAATGTAAAATCGCCAGTGGGATGGCATACGTGGTGCTGCGATTTGCCGAAGTCGCCAAAGTTTCCTTTCACGGAGCTTTGTTGCGGCGTGACTAATCTCCCCGTGTACCCCTGCCCTAACATGGACTTTACTGTGTAAGCTCACATATCACAGATAAAATCCTTATGGAATGCTCTTTAGGTAGTAGAGTCACCTCCTTTTATACAGATTAAAGACATGTACACAGTGTCAAACAGATCTTTGCTTGTGTATTTGTGTTACACAGAAGTTTAGAAACAAGAGATTAGAGTTCTGATTCCCTCAGTCTTGCTATCAAATTATACATAAAGCAACCACCGTCGTACTTGGATAAATGAATCCAATGCAACCAGCGCCAGATATTTTACTTAAAAGGGTAGTTAAAGGGGTAGATTTTTTTTAAATGCACCTCATAAATAGCTTGGGAGTGGTTCAAATCATTAGGTAAAGGCACCCTCCAATGTCGCTTCATCATATGTCTGGCATCTTCAAGTGACTGCTGTGTCCTATGAAGCTTCTCATAGAAATATTTTTGAAATTCATCTGTGACCTAGAAAGAAAATCAACTTGTGGTGAGCATTATACCACTTTTTAACAGACAGTGTACAAAAAGTACATTTTTATTACCTTTAGCCAAAAAAAAGTCATACTTGCACATATGTGGCTTTAAATGTTTCATATGTTTCTCTCCCCTTTATTTAAAGGGCTTCAATGCAGTCTTAAAGATATAGTAATAGATAAACAAAATTGATACATATCACCACTAATTTATTTTCTGTAGATATATCATGTAATGCTATTATTACCCTTACTGTGGTGGGCCTTCATATCAATTCATCTTGTGATAAGCGCATAGTGATAAATAAAAATGCATATCACCCATTAAGTGTCTCTTCCCTAGCATAAACAGCTTGGCCAGTCTTTTTTCATAAATGAGACTTTCCATACCCTTCTTCAGTTTAGTTGTCCTTTTTGGGACTCTCTAATTTAATATGATCCCATTTGTGCACTGGAGACCGAAACTGCACAAAACTTTAATACATGACAAAATTAATCTTATCTATTAATAATCAATAAATTGTTAAAGGAGATAAAGCTCAGTCATTTACTCTGGCTTTCATTTTGGGCAAGGCTCACCTCACCCCACGCGGCAATGGGAAATAAACTGCGCAACCCCATACTGAACTGCCAAATACCTGACTTAATATAACTGATGTCTGTAAGGGAAGCCCAACTAGATATTGAATGGTTTTGTCAGGACTGGAGTGGAATCTCAGTTGCCCTTTTCCGTCTATACACATTCTAATTCATTTGTTTAACCAAGTCTAATTTAGACATAGACCAAATAGGCGAGAAATGTTTGTTAAATGTTATAACCACTTGTTCCTCTATATCTCTTTATTTGGTGCCTCCTGCCCTACCATTAGCTCCTTCTCCATATGTCCAGATATTGTTACTCTGTGTGAAGGAACTGTGCTACAACCCCACTTCAGCACTCATCTAACAGTGAGATACATCATGTTGCATAACACAATATTCAGGGATTTAATTCCCCCAACAAGGACCAAAGCATTAAGAAGTTACCATTGAGTACATGCAGACTTCCTGCTGTCAAAAATGTATCTCTTCTTCATACCCTACATGTTATACAGCAAAAATTCCTAATAAAACAAGGGGGGGGGGCAGCGGCTTAGCAATATGCATACACAAGGGTCTTCCACTGACAATTAAGGGCTCTGGTGCACGGGGAGATTCGTCACCCGCGACAAATCTCCTGTGTTGCAGGCGACTAATCTCCCCGATATGACATCCCACCGGCGAAAATGTAAATCGCCGGTGGGATAGCATACACGGCAGCGCGATCGCCAAAGTTGTTTCCGCAAATCGCAATATGCTTAGATCGTAGATCCCTGAACTCAAGGTCCTCCATCTACAATTACTTTTGTCATTAGTACAAATATGCAAAACAGCTGGGTCATGTCCTGGGTCTACTCAATCATACTCATGCAAACCTAATCATACTCATCAAAATAGAAGAAAAAGGGGGAGCACTCACCAGGATAGCCTGCTATGATAAGCCATTCCGTGCTACCACGCTTTACGCCGCCCCCGATAGGGCCAGAATTTCCAAAAAGAGTTTATAGAGAAGCGGAGCACAGGAAAGCTTATAAATAAAAACATAAATTTATTTCATCAGTTAAAAACAGGTCAGAGCATATTCACCTCTTGGCTCTAAGCCAAGAGGTGAATATGCTCTGACCTGTTTTTAACTGATGAAATAAATTTATGTTTTTATTTATAAGCTTTCCTGTGCTCCACTTCTCTATAAACTCTTTTCTAATCATACTCATGCAAAAGTAAACTATTCACTTGTAGCGACCTGAACAGATTACCATATTCACTTTCCTAATAGTTGAATCACTTTCAACCATAATCTGTCTAGGTTTTCTTCTCTTTTACACTTCTATAATCCTTGCACAATCTGGGAAATCACTTGGGAAATAGCTGAAGAACAAAAACTATTACCTGTATAGCTGAAGAGTGAACACTGTGGTCAAGATAGTTTTCCATTTCTTGAAGCAAATCCCCTCCATCTAATATCTGATTAAGTATGGCACAATAACCTTCAGCCAATCCTAAAACGGGACTACCACTTTCACCTCCCCTCATATCATGCCCAGGGAGCAGGCATGAAGGGTTGTATGATTTGTTGGCTGAATGCTCACTGTAAGCATCTTCATCTGCAAATAAAAAAATATTACAAGGAGATCTTTACTTAGCTACAAATATTATTTTAGCAAGTCTGCTTAATTTATCCAGAAAACTAGTAGTTAATCCAGCATTTGGTGAAGGAATAGAGAAAAGAAGGCTGCAGTAATAAAGAAGAAGATGAGATACCCTGTGAGTCAAAAAATAAATTCAATTACTGGTATATAGTAAATAAAATGGGCACAAGCCACACATTTCAATCTATATAAATGTCCGCTTCAATAAAAATGCAACTTATTCTATCAAATGTTAAAACACTATAATAAAGAATTTTAAGTGACAGAATTTTTATGGGACTAATTAACCCTTGGCCTAATAAGCATTATAATATCTTATATTATTATTATTATTATATTATCAAATATTAGGAAGCATTCAATTTGAAATCAGTCATGTTCTGAAGGGCAGCACTGGTACATATCATAAATCCTCATATTTTAAGTATATTTTCAGTAGAACAAATCTATTCGTTTTGTAATGGGATTTTTAAAAAAATTATAAATGAGTATATTAGGTGAAGAGTTACAAAACAAATGCAACTTTTTATTCAGATTGTATTTTCAAAAAATGTTGCAGCATTTTGCACTAATTTAAGTCAATACATATATAACATATTTCAAAGTGCTTTACACACAGATTATACATGATTCATATGCCTATGCCCCATTGCAGATTACCATGTAAGCAAGATTCATGCACACCATGGTCAGGTTTATCAGGATATCCTGCCTGAATGTTTATAGCGTGTAGGAGGAAATCAACACAAGCATGGGCAGAACAGGGAGAACATAAAAATCCTCTTTGATAATACCCTGACCGGAATTGAGTCCAGAACTCTAGTACTGCCAACCATGTTGGGGAAAAAAACATTAAAAGGCATACTTGTGGAGGGTTATCAACATGAAAATATAAATACTCCTGGGCCAAGGACTATATTGGGGCTTTATAAATTATGTGATGTGGTAAATGGGAAAGAGTATAAAGTGATATATATTTCACATATTCCATCACCTACCCCCAATCTACAGCAGCCCTGAGAGGGTTATTTCCCCAGAATTTGATTAAATACCTTTAGCAAAGCTTTTGCAGGTCAGTAGTAGAAATACCAGATTTGTACCAGATTTCTGCAGCTTTTGCACAAATAAAACAGGCAGATATCTGCAGTAGTTAATGTATGCTCTAAAACGCAAGTTTTGAGGCTGTTGATTTGGAGCAGAAAGATTTTAAATTTGGCAGAATGCGTGTTTTCCTAGGGTTAACCTAATGTTAGTGGGATATCTGGTTTTGCAATATATAGCATTCAGATTTCTGGAGCAGGTATTTCAATATTTAGATGTGTCGCTATAGATACTATGCATCTTTTAATGATTTGTTCTCTATAGGTGGCTGGAATTTTATTAATTTACCATCTGTTCTGAAAAGGGTAAAAATAATAGATTAACTACACATTACCATAACCAAGCTTGTATTCCACATTCTTAATCCACTGAAGAAATTGGTTTAGATGTGCCTGAAAACTCTCAGCAACATAGTAATCCACATCACTAGCCTCTAGCAGTTCATCAAAAGCCTTCAAAACTTTTATACAGTTCTTGTAACATATAACACTTAAAATGTGGCTCTCTTTAATCTTTTGTCGCTGGACTGACAGCTCTCGGGCTTGAGCTTGTACCAACAAATCATATCTAGAAAAAGAAAATAGTAAATTCATTGCCTGTTTAGCTAAATGTCTGACAAAGTAAATATATGACAATTGCCTTAGTTGCAGAGTCCTTAAAAGATTTTCCAATAGAGCTATTGTAGAATTATGGATTATAGCACACTTACCTTTTTACAGTAGGAAAATGTATTGTATATAACAGCTATTTAATCAGTGACAGGAGTGACACATTTTGCCTCCAGTGACAAACTGGATCTTGACAAACTGGCAATCTGGGCAGCTAAGTGGCAGATGAAATTTAACGTGGATAAATGGAAGGTCATGGAAAAATATGCAGCCACTTATATCCTTAATGGGACTGCACTAGGCAAATCCATAATGGAGAAGGACCTTGGAGTCCTTGTAGATAATAAACTTTTAAAAGGTACATAGATTTGTGGGAGGAGGGGGTTATTCTTGCACTTTACAGAGCGCTGGTAAGGCCCCATCTTGAATATGCCATGCAATTTTGGTCTCCAGTGCTCAAACTGGATATTATTGAGATAGAGAAAGTCCAGTAAAGGGCTAGTAAAGGGTATGGAAAGTCTCAGTTATGAAGAAAGACTGGGCAAGTTGGCATTGTTTACACTGGGGAAAGGACACTTAAGAGGTAATATGATAACTATGTTTAAATATATAAGGGGATCATATAATAATCTCTCTAATGCTTTATTTACCATTAGGTAAACAAGGACACCCATTCCGATTAGAAGAAGGGAGGTTTTGTCTCAATATTCGGAAATGGTTTTTTACTTCGAGAGCTGTGAAGTTGTGGAATTCTCTCCCTGAATCAGTGGTATTGGAAGATACATTATATAACTTCAAGAAAGGTCCAACTGGTCCAATTGCCATATTGGAGTCAGAAAGGAATTTTCTCCCCTCTGCAGCAAATTAGAGAGGCATCCTCTGGATCATCTAGCAGCAACTAGGCAGGTTATATATAGGCATAAAATTTTGAACTTGATGGACAGTGACTTTAACAAATAAATAAATTGCAAAGTTGCTAAGAACAGGACATTCTATAACATACTAAAAGTTAATTTAAAGGTAAACCACCCCCTTTAACAGTAATTTTACTGGACCTAGTTATGGTAACTAATATTGTTATATAGTTTATGGGATGAATATTGACAGATGACACTTTCTTTAGGGGTAGAGCCAAAAGGTATGCTACAACAATAATCGACTTATAGGAGGTTCACTCCTCTGAATGTAACAAGATGTGTGGCTTCATGGACTTTACTTTTTTCACAGTACCATTATCAGGTAATGATACTTTTTATGCTTATTCTCTCTTCCACTTAGTGATGCTACACCACAACTGTCACTCCAGTCACTAACTATAGGCATACATTATTGCATTCTTTCTTCTCTCTTTTCACTTTCTGGCTTTTTAGCTTCCCGGACAGGAACAAACCCTCACTAACTGCCATCTCTCTCAGGACACTTTCTTACCTGTTATCCCCCTACCTCATTCCCACTTTGCTTTTCATTTGCTCATATTTTTTACAGTTATTTAGTTGATCCTACTAAGCATACTTTTACAATCTCATTAGTAGTTACTTGAGCAGGAAAAGTCGATCTTCATCTTTTAGAAGAAACACGTAGTTTTGCAAAGAATATGCTCATGCACACACATTGAGGCCAGCGCAAAAAGAGTTGTGTGAAAACACAACATTTTGTATTTATACTGACCTGAAAACACTGTATTTTCAAAAATAAGCACACGTTTAAAATCTGCCCACAAAATATTGTGTGTGTACACATCGCCAAGAGGTTTAATCTACACACACACTATAATATTGTCTATTGTTTTGAAAACATTTTCCTTACCTAGCATGTGAAGGCTCATTGGAGAAATCTTCCAAAGTACATTCATTGACAGGGGAGTTGTTTTCAATTTTCGGTGTTTCAGCACCTAAATTATGTAGAAACTCCATTTCGTTTTTTGTATTAGTGCAGTTGTCATAGCAGTCAGTGACTATCTCTAACACATCTTCAGCATTCTTCTCATAGTGCATAGCACATAATTCCTGTTCAGCATTGTTGATTTCATCATTTGCCACAAAGCTTGAAGAGTTTGTGATTGTTTTCTCCATATCAAAGGATTGTTCACAATGATCGCTCTGAGCTTTGATGCCATTTGCCAATGGAACTAGATGTTCCTCTAAAATCAAACACAAATAAAAGTGTGCATGGGTATTTTTACTTTAATTTGTATAGTGTCACAAGGGTATCTCAGTCATACAACATTTAACATAAAAACAAGGTAAATAAGAAAAGATGAAAAGCGAGGACATTTCCCAAAAATGCAAAAAACAAAGCCTGGACCCTCTCTTAGCTATGTCCGTATTTGGTGAAACAGATCAAAACTGTGTGAAAACTTGCAATAAGACCAAATAAAACATATACCTTTTGCTATCTCAAATGGTAAATCATGCATCTTAATATATGGCTAGAAAGCTGAACTAAATAACAAAACAATCAACTAGCAATACATTGCACAAAGGAAACTAATGGTCCAATGGTACAGAACTCCTGACAAACTTTATCAAGTGTATTGGTGTGTAAAGTGAACTCTTGATGAAAGATCCACTTAAATCTGGTTAACTTGCAAAGTCTCCATGACCTGAAAAAGGGGATTTTTGTGCAATAACGAGATTTGATTAATTTATATGCTGCAAGTTACACTGACAGCAAAGGCGTGGCATTTTTGTTGTTTTGTCCAGCACATGCAGGTGACAAAACAACCTGTATGTCTTTACCCTAAAAGGCTTTTGTGAAGGCATCTGCCATTACAACACCAACCATTTTTGATGCTTCAAGTTAAAGTCCAGTTCCTTAAGTCTAAAAAGAAATGGCCTTCTGTTTCTGAAACCAAAGGTATAGCCATATGTTTTTGCAAATTACAAGGTTTAAATTAGAGACCAGTATTAGTACTAGTTTCAGCTTGCCCACAGCAATAGCTTTAGAAAAATAGCCATAGTCTGGCAATGTCCCAACACATTAGGCATTATGCCTGATCATGTCAGAGCCTTCTGAAAAAAAAGATCCCAAAAGGCCTCCATTCTGGTACATTAAGGGAGCTATAACTGGATTAGCTGCTTGAACTAAACTTTGTAGAGACTTTTAAAAAATGTTAAGACTACCATACATCACTTAGATTGCCAATCACTTCTCCTACTAATGTGCAATGCACATTATTTCTTTGTATGATCTGTCCAGTTTCGAGACAGACAGGGATAGTTCTTTGTTCTAAAGTTCATTGTTGGTTTGAACCCCTGGTTTTCCTTGCAGGACTAAGAAGGCACAGCACTTATTATATTAAGTCAGGTATACTGGGATCTACCAGTAAATCTTGAGCTACTGACACTAGCCTAGCAGAAACCACATATGATCACCCATCTGGGTATTTTACATTTTTCAGATTTAAAATAAAATTGCCTTAAAAAGTGTTGTTTAAAAATAACAATACAACAATATAACAATATTTTAGATTTAAGCTACCCACCTTTTACCAAGATTTTGTTTGCCTTGAGATGCTCTCTCTCTTCATGTGCATGCCATAATTCGTTAGACAAACATTCATCATTTTCAACACAGTCATTTTCAAACTTGCAGGTCTGCAACTCCTCTTGGGGTGCAGTCACATTTGCAGTCCTTGAATACAGTTCTGGAATTTTCTTGATGCACAAAGGTTTTTTTCTAAGAACGGGAATTTTCGATTTCTTTGCAAACTGTAGAAAGACATTGTAAGAATTGCAAAAAATTTTCACTTGGCTGAAAATGTGGTTTACTTACATCAGCATCAAAATTTGCTTAGAACTGGCCATTTTATAGCATACTAAAAGTGAACTTAAAGGTGAACCACCACTTTAAGGTTGGGGTCCACTGCTCTAAGCACTATAGAAAAAAAAAACTTTAGTGTTCTGTGTGCAGGGGTAACTTTGTGCAAAAGCAAAAAGCATTGCTGTTCAGAACTAGGAGCGCTTATTGTTTCACTGTAGGCCAGTCAGCGCCCATCTCAGGATTTGTACAATCAGTTATCAGAGCTAGTGGAAAGTGGAAAAATTTTTTTTAATGAATGAATATTGGAAATAGTTTTTTTAATGGAGAACTTGGGGCAAAGCACTTAGCTTTTGATGTTACATCCCCATTAAAGTATGTGCTGCGACTACCAGGTGTCTCATCTCTTAGGGTGAAGAGACCCAGAGCTACTTGTCATGACTACTAAATGCCAGAAAATACCCTGCCATAGACAAAACATACGTAGAGACAGTTATTAGTAAATGATCAGCATTGTCTATTTCTGTAGCTGTGACAAGTAGCTGCTACTAGTAGCTCTGTGTGTCTTCAGGCTTAAAGGCCACCTATCACCTCCAAACTGTGTTCCCCACAAGAGGTGCGGGCCCCCAGCATTAAAATTTAGGCTGCTGTTTCTCTTAATTGTTATCTCTTAAATTGTTATCTTATCTCATTAAAATAAGCTTCCTATATAAAGGTGGCCACACACAGGACGATTGTAGCTGCCGATATCGGTCCCTTAGACCGATACAGGGGCACAAGCAACAGGCCTGCCCAACCGGCATCTGGCCAGAAATTGGCCAGATTGGGCAGGTTAAAAAATTTAGTTTCCAAGCAATCAGATCTTAACGTGTATGGCCACTTTAAAAACTTTGAATCTATTCTGAAAGAATCTATTTTTCATTATATTTAGGAAGTTTCCTATATTTATAAATATAGTTAGAAAAGTATTTGGAGAATATAACAAAATGAAAGCACATACCTTGCTTATGGTAGAAGAATTATTATCAGTGCTTTTGAAATGACAAGAGCATTCAGTAACCTTCTCCAAACCTGGGCTTTTTTGCATTTCCTTAATCTTGTTCATAAGTTGTGCCACCTTAAAACAGAAATCCGCTTAGAAGTTTGGAATGTTACTCCCATGTACTCAATATGAATCTTTAACACGCAAAATAAAGATACTTGAAAGAAACATGCCCTTTATAAAGTAGTGCGTGTAAGTTATTTACAGAAATAGATTTTCTATGCACTCAACCATATAAATATATATATATAAGTCATTAAAGGGGAAACTAAAGCCTAACTAAAGATGTAGGCTAGAAATATTGTACATTATGTTTTGGGCTTCTGTACCAGCCCAAGGCACCAACAGCCCTTTAGCAGGGAAGATCTGTACCCCCAAAGATGCCCCAGTAGCTCCCCATCTTCTTTTCTGCTGATTCCCTGCACATGCTGCTGTCACTTACTGACCTTATGGACTGTCCCACAATATACTGTATATACACAATACCAATGTCACAATATAAGGCTGATTAGTCATTAATACAGATAATTACTACATGGCAGCTCTGAAATATGTGGAATTTGCATCATGATTTACATACAATTTCTCACATATGAAGCACTGTGGACGCGCAGTGAGTTTTGTCCCCAGTGTTCCGTATGTCTGCAAAACACTATGTGTATGATCCTGGTGGGGGGGCCTCTGGGTGCATTTAACAGAAATCCGCCACTGCACAATGGCTCTGGGTGCAGGCACAGCCAAAAGCTTTTTTAGGGCTAGGGGTGAATTCTCAGCTTGCGTTTTTCTGCAGGCTAAGAATCCACTCCATGTGGAACTGGAGTGAAAAGAACTTTGAAAAGAAAAACCCAGGTCCTGAGGATTCTAGATTACAGGTCCTATACCTGTATATATTTTTCAGATATATAAATATTTTAATTCATTAGGTATTTAAGAGTCCAAAATTCCACTGATTAAATAGCATATAATTCACTCAACTATTTAAAATGTTCATTCTTGAACCAACAAATGTATTTTTTTTTAGTTGTAACATTGGTGTGTAGGTGCCATCTTAGTGCATTGTGCCTGAGTCTGAGCTTTCAGTGCTACACTGAGAAAGTGCTACATATAGTACTGGCTGTGGCACCCTGGGAAATTTCAAAATTGAATATATATAAATAAAAAAAAAAAAAAAATCTACTTGTGTTTTTGAAAAACAGATTTCTATACAGGATTCTGCTGGAGAAGCTCTATTAACTGATGTGTTTTGAAAAAAACCCCCAAAAAAACATGTTTTCCCATGACAGTATTCCTTTAAGAATGACTTAAGAAAAATGAATGTTAAATTAATGAAATTATTTAGACAGATAAATCTGGTAATTAGTTTAAAATGACAGAATTACCATTACTGCCTAAGGGCATGTGATTTCCACCTCTATTTCAATGTCAGTAGAGCCCCTTTGACTGGAACCCTGTGTGAAACATACCATATTTTGTAAATCCTCCACGGATAACTGGTCACCACTTGAAGGATCTAGGCATATACTTAAATAAGAAGTCGCATCTCCAAAAAATGAAGCAGTTTCATCTGGGAAAAAATAAAATAAAAAGTAGAGCTGCAATAAAGCGTATGACATCACCAACCACCAGAATTGTTGTAAAGCAAAATATAATGAAAGAAAATTCCACCTTCCAATATGCATTAATTACACACTTTCAGTTATGCGAGTTATTTCTAAATGCCCTACTTTCCATTTATATATTTTATTTTATTTTCCAGTATATATTTCCATTAATACTCATACCATACACTGTATCAGTAGTTGGCTCTCCTCCAGCCAAGACTAATTCCCACAATGTCTTTCATGTTCTGTGACCTCAAAAGGGGTGTAACAGAAGTCTGCAAGGCCTTGTGGGAAGCAGAGTGTTGACTGGAGCAGAACTGATTTCCAATACACTGATTCTGAAGTTTGGTAAACAATAATAATAATAATAATAATAATAAAGGCCAAACTAACTGATTTTTCACCGTTTCACAAATGTTTTCACATGTTCGTAAATTTTTTGGTGAAGCAAAACAGGACTGATTCACTCATCACTATTAGGCACCCCCCAGTAATTGTAATTACTTTCCTGAAACCCCCGCCTGGTGCTTCTGCATTAGCTGCAATAGCCCGGTTCGTATGCGAACGATCCTTATCCTTCTTCAGTTTTCACGCATGCGTGGTAGAGTGAAAAGCCTATCTTTAACAAAAAGCTGTCTTTTATGCTCAACTGCACATGTGCAGGCCCTGGGATTGCTTCTAAGGAAGAAAGAAGGAAGAAAATCACTTGAACTAGCCTGCATTTACCCCCGGCTGGTGCAGTTTTCTCCCAGCAACAGGAGCACTGGTTTCAGGTAAGAGATTACTGGGGTGGAAGGGGGGGGGGTGCCTAACATTTGGCACCCCTGAGTGATTTAGTCTTAACTTCTCTTTTAATTGTAAAAATAAAAACACATACATTGAGATTTATTTTGTGGGACCCACTGTCAAGCCCTACAATTTCTATGAGGCTTAAATGTGACAGGCCATGGGTTTCATAGGGGCACTTCTGTTTTGTTCCCTTATCGTTTGGGAAAAAGCCAGATAGCTTACTGTTTGTCCTTACTTTGGCCATGGAAGGTTATATAGTGTCTTCACATAGGCCATAAAAGTCTCAGAGTTGAAGGCCTTCTTGTTGGCTAATGAGGCAATCACTTGGGTTGTCGTGCTTTATTGAAATATTTGCTACAAACCTCCTTATATTAATATTGGCTGAGTGTCCTAGCAATAAAGCAGTGTGGTCAGGAAAGGTTATCTTGGTGCTCTGCTAGATGCATTTGCTAGGATTTTGGCATCCACATTAATGAGCAAAACATGCCCATATGACAAGCATTCAAGGGGGTCTTTGTCTGACATGGGGAATGCAATCCATCCTGCTGGGAAGGCTCCTATAGCTTCCTCTACTTTTGAAAGAAAAAAGTGTAAGCAAAAAAAGGGAAAAAAAAGAGAAAAAAGGGATGCGGAAGAAAAAAGAGGGAAGTCAAAAGGTAGAGGCAAACCCAATTGTACCTAAAAAGAAAAAAATAAAATAATAGGGTGCCGGGGTCAGCAGCCAAGTGAGCAGCACACATTTGCCAAAGCTCCGATTCCCACTCCTAGACCTCAGGCACTGTTTGATGCCCAGCACTGATACAAAGCAGACTTGCAGCTTAGTTTCATCTGTCTTACTTGCCAGGACAGATGAATTTCTAAAGGAGAGGTCACGCAGGGCACCTGGACAGCTTGTGGCATTCGGTTTTTGAACTCTTAAGCCCGGTGACCACTTTATTACCATTGGGCAGAACCAAACAGGAACAAAAGGTAATGGTTCTTTGGCCAACATAGATTTCTTTAGAAATCTGCTACACCGCTGGTGAATTTATGTCAATATAGGGCCCAAATTTACTTTGTGTAACCCTTGTTTGTATTATGCTTTTGGATAAAACTCTGCCATGTTCAGGTTCTCTCTGTTGTCTCACAGCAGAAAGTTCTGAGGGCCCAAAAGAAGGTCAAAGCAAGGTTCTCCTGCACACCAAAGGGTGTAATAAACCCTTTAAAACCTTATCATACACAAAAAATTACATACCATTTTCAAATTTTGATTTGTTGATTTCTTCTTGCAACACAGTGCTTTGTTGTTGGTTACACTGGATTTCCTTTTCCAGCTTATTCTGAGAGTTAAACTCTTTTTGATGCCTGATAAAACAAATGCAGAAAAGTATGAATGAACAAGACAAAAACACATTTTTTTCATTCAACTAAACTGAAGTAAAATTAAACATCACCTACGGTTTTTTCCCCCACCAGAGGTGGGGCTAACAGAGTCAACACTTTGGATAGGGGAAACAACAGTACTTGTCTATGAAAAGCCCCCATGGAGTGTCCCAGCTCACTCTTTATGGACATGCATGTGACGTAGATTATTTGGTGCATCACCCAACTGGTACAACTAATAGTACAAAACAAGGGAAAAAATGGCAAATGGTTTTTAGAGCTTCAATATTTTAAACCAGGAAAAAGCTTTTGCCTTTTCTGGGGTAGTCTGTCTGGTGGCCAAATGAGCTCAAACTGACAAGTTTAAGCAGAAAAGAGGGATAATGTTGCACGGATACTGGAGAGAGAACAGAAGGAAAGTATATTCTTAATCCATAAAGCAGAACAGAGCAGTAAAATTTGGATCCTGTCAAGTGTGAGGGCTGATTAATCTGACCTGTATGTGCAGACCTGTGGTCTGGACATGAGCGCTCTCAGACCTGGAAGTGAGGTGCAAGCTGTTGCTGAAAGAGTGCAAGGACACTTTCTGTTGAACTTTTGTTTGCCACAATATTGGAAGGTGCCTGTCCCAGGGGAACTTATTCTCAACTTAATGTCAGATATACAGACTACTTTGAAAAGAACATAGCATGAAAGACATAAGGACAGAGCATAGAAAAGAACATAGCGTGTCTTATAAAATCATGCAGAAACAAAAACTCTATCTAAAATTATTCATTTAAATATGTAAACAGTAAAAAAAAAAAATAAATAAAGCAAGAAGGAAAGGGACCCTTATTATCAGGGGGAAGCCAATTAACTAATAAGCAGGGAAATAGCAGAGGTTCTAAACTGTTACTTTTCATCTGTCTACACAACTGAGGAACCAGCTAATAAAGGCTTTCTTTCTTTTTTAATAGACTCAATTTTAATAATACAACTATTAACTGAGAACATGAAAAGTAATTAAGAACATGTAAACAAAAGTCCAGGACCACATATATTTATCCCAGGGTACTAAATGATCTTAGCTGTGTGACAGACCAACCTCTAATTTTTCAAAATTCCAAGATCTGGCATGATTCTAAGAGATTGGCGAATTGCAAACGTGGTGCCACTATTCAAAAAGGGATCCCGTTCTCAGCCTGAAAACTATAGTTAGTTTTATATCAGTCTTAGGAAAGCACAATCATAATATAGTTTTATGCAGAACAGAATTAAATTAGTTTGGTAAGATCTATGAGGAAGCTGGACCCACAGGGTCTGCTTAAACTGTAGCCTTAAAAAAAGTCCCCAGGGTGGGCGGCAGGGGGGGCAGGCACAGTCTAAGTACGCAGCTCACAGACTATTATTGGTTAAATTAAGGAACAGTGCTAATTGAAATTTGTCGACAGGTTACAAGGCAAAAAAAAAACACAACTCCAATAGGCACAAAAAAAAGTTGCATTGTATGGAAAAAATTGGTGCAAAAAAAAAAAAGCATTTTGCATTTTCTTTTGGCGAAGCAAATGGAAGATTCACTCACCACTATTAGGGATTTTTTGCCTGGAACATAATATTTGTATTTGGATAGAGAACTGGCTGAAGGATAGATTACAAAGAGTAGTGGTAAATTAATAATTTTCTAATTGGACCAGTGTTACTAGAGCAACATGAAAGTCTGTCTTTGGCCCTAAGCTTTTTAACTTGTTAATGACCTATTTTTGCTGACGATACTAAATTGTGCAAAATTGTGCAAAACTGTAAGTTCAATGCAGGATGCTGTCACTTTGCAGAGAGATTTGGCTAAACTGGAAGACTGGGCAGCAAACTAGCAATGAATTTAACACTTTTGTAAAAAATACATTATATGTTGTTGGGGGTATCCTTCATTGAGAAGGATCCAGAAATGTATCTGTAATAATAAAACAGTACCTCATACTAGATCCTAATTAAACCACATACATCCATAATTGGGTCTATTTAATGTTTAAATGATTTATAGTAGAATTAAAGGTGTAGTTCACATTTAAGATGTTATAGGATGGGCACATGGGATCATGTGTAATACAGGAAATGATTAGAATAGCTACCATCTTTACACTGTAATCAGTAAAAAAATTCCATCCACAGTAATTTTACTCTAATATTCAGCCTTGTGGTAGCTACTATTTATTAGCATCTACTATTTATATGCTACCATTTATATGTGGCTAATATTTATATACACTATTTATATGCGGCAACAATTTATATACACTATTTAAAGCTACTATTTATATCCGGCGAATAAACGCGGGCGTTATTTAGTGCATGTACCGGCAAATACTGCTTGAAAATAGTCTTCATGAGTTAAATAACGCATGCAATATCGCGCGTGAAATAGCGCAAGTATGCTTATAGTGAATCGTGCGAAAAGTTGCGAAAAATGTTTTAACGCACGCTATAAATAGCGCACGTTTTATCGGCCCCATTAGGTGTTAAGGGTATTAACTCACTGTGAATACCGGACTGTACCAAACTTTGTAAATGATTGTAAGTATGGCAAATAAACGTGTTTTCAAAGGAATACCGTCATGCTGCACATTCCCGGTGGGAATATGTTTAATGTATATTAAAGATTTGCTCTGAATGATACTTTCTTACATTATGTAAATAACTTCTTGGGTGTAATTCCTAACAGAAAACAAAAGGGGTAAAACCCCCAGTGCTGAAACATAACTCACCCTTCTGAGTTCTCTGACTTTGTAAACTGGGAATATGATTTATCTTCTTTCACATTCAAAAATGATGTCCTTAAATAAGTTTTTCTCTGTTCCTACATTTAAATTCAGAAATAAACACAGAGCTGTTAAGGAATTCCACAACTTCAGTTTTTTCTTTAATATTTTACTATTAAAAGATGTAAGCTCCTTTTTCTAATCTATAAGGAAGACCTTGCATATGCCAGAAGACTTTATTGTTAACAACACAGCAGAGAGGTAACTGTATGGCCCCCTTGCATATTCAAAATCCAATGTAAACTATACTTAATCCCTTTCTTTATAAAGATTATAGAAGTTCTTAGGTGTTAACAGTTGCTCCTCAATGGACTTCCTCATTAATATCCATTTTCAACTGGGAGATGAAACTGCACTTCATATTGTATATGGGCCATACCAATGCTTTGTATGCCTATACCCCTTTTATTACAGGTTAATACCTACTCGCATGGCTTTTTACAGCTAAGTATATTATCCAGACTTAATTGACATGGAAAGCTTTGTGTCATCTGCAAACACAGATACATTGCACATTCATTGACACCCCCAAGTCATTAATAAACAAATTCAATCACAATGGGCCCAATACAAAACCCTACAGCACCCCACTAAGAACCCTACCCAAAGTAGAGAAAGTACCACTGACAACCGCCCTTTTGTACACAATCCTTTAGCCATACCTCTTTTTCCCTATTCTTTAGAGCAAGTGTAAGGCCTTGAATAGTCTTATCTCTTTTGACTGCATTTTCCTCATGTAGGGCAAGTTCTGTCTCTTTTTCATGGAGTTCTTGTTGGAGTTCCTATAGTATTTAAGACATAGTTTAAGAAATATTACTAAAATATTCTTATACACCATTTTATTGACAATCATACATTAATATATATATTTTATGTAAATGTATTTGAATGTATATATATATATATATATATATATATCCAAAAAAGACCAGCAACACCGAGTTATATTCCAAAAACAATCAATTGTGTATTAAAAACGCATGAACAGCCAACGTTACGTCCGCAACAGCCCAAATAATCCACACATAAAAAGAAATCAAAACAAATAAGTCTTTAAATAAAGTGATGTGTAACAAAGTGGAATGACTCAGTAAATACTGAACACATGAAGAAAAGGAGATGCAAAAAGGCATGGAAAGACAAGAAACCCGCTGAAATCTGTGTTTTGAAAGCAATCCTGCCCCCTATAAGCACAAATAAAGATCAGCTGGTTAAGTCCTAACTGATGGCCTATAAAAAGGTTTCTCAACACCAAGGTATCACACAAGAAGAATCTCATGATGGGTAAAAGCAAAGAGCTTTGCAACCTTATTGTTGCAAAACATACTGATGGCATTGGTTACAAACATATTTCTAAGCTTCTGAATTTTCCAGTGAGCACCATTGGGACCACAATCCTAAACCGGCCATGACCAGGGGTCTGACAGAGGAATCCAAAGAATAATCAGAAGAGTTGTCCAAGAGCCAATGATCACTCGTGGAGAGCTTCAGAAAGACCTTGAATTAGCAGGCACAGTTGTTTTAAAGAAAACAATAAGTAATACACTCAACCAACATGGCTCTATACTCCACTGCTGAAGTAAAAGCATGTTGAAATTTTTTTAAAGTTTGCTGCACAACATTTGGACAAACCAATGAAATTCTGGGAGAATATAGTCTGGTCAGGTGAGACCCTAATTTAATTCTTTGGATGTCATTGCATGCACCATGTTTGGAAGAAAAAAATGGCACTGTACATCACCCCAACAACATTGACATTTGGAGGTGAGAACATCATGGTGTGGGACTGTTTTTCAGCATATGGTACTGGCAGACATCATATAATTGAAGGAAGGATGAATGGAGGAATGTACCAGGAAATTCTTTCTAAGAATCTGCTGCCATCTACCAGGATGCTGAAGATGAAACAAGGGTGGGCATTTCAGCAAGATAATGATCCCAAACACACAGCCAAGGAAAATAACTCTAAACTGGTTTCAGAGAAAGAAAATAAACCTGCTAGAATGGTCCAGTCAATCATCCAACTTGAATGCAATTGAAAATCTATGGAAAAACTGAAGATCAGAGATCATAGTGGAGGCCCCCAGAACCTTCAAGATTTGAAGACCGTTTATGTGAGGAATGTGCCTAAATCCCACGTGAGCAATGCACGCGACTAGTTTCTTTACACAGGAGGTGCCTTGAAGCTGTCATTACCAACAAAGGTTTTTCTACTAAGTATTAAATACATTTTGTGTTCAATACTTATTCCTGGTGTCATTCTACTTAATTACACATAATTTATGGACTTATTTGTTTAAATTTATTGGTATGTGTGGATTACTTGGGTTGTTACGGACATCTGGTGTAAATTTCATGCCAACAGCCCCATTAGAAATATATTTACTGAGAAAAACATTGATGTATTCAATACTTATTTTCCCTGCTGTAAATACATGTTAAGATTTAATGGGATCTCATCAATGACTTGTGCCTTCTCTTGGAACATGGCCTAATTCTGTGTAAGGTGTGTAAAGTGTTATTTGAGTTAAATAGTGAAAAGGTATATGATCTATTATTTGGCATTAGTGGCATCTGGGTTTTACCAGAAAAAAAGTTTTTAGATAATTTGAAACACAAGTCTACTAAAAACATTCAATAAACCCAGAATGATTATTTTGCCACCAATATGAATTCATGTAGCTTATTTACCATCAAGTAAAAGAGCAAAGGGAACCTATTTTAAAAAACTGGATTTGCTAAAAATTAGCTTTATAGTAGGGATGTAACGAATCCAGGATTCTCTTCAGCCTTTTTCAACAGGATTCGGCCGATTCCCCACTGCTGGCCAAAATGAATCCTTAAATTCATGTGACTATATGTCACAAACATAGAAGTTGAAAATTTTTCACCGCACACGGGGCTCTTTAGCCCTTACATATCCTAATATACATATGTAAATTACAATTCAGACTCGTTTGGTATTCAGCCAAATCCTTTATTAAGGATTGGGGGTTTGGCTGAATCCGAAAATAGTGGTTCAGTGCATCCCTACTTCATAGCATAAGGCCTTGTAATTTGCAAAGTTTTCTTGATACCAAGTTTCCAGATAAGGGATCCCATACCTGTTCTTCCCTATTGATATTTTGGGTAGTTTCTCAAATCACACCTAAGCATCCGAAGAAATATGCTCAAAACCTGGATGGATCAGACACGTGCACACAAGTCTATGTTAAGCTCCTTTATGTCTACTGGGGCTATAGTAATGGGGAAATGTTGCTGTAATGTAACTATAGTGGATGTTTAATACACCTTATTTTTACAGTTAATTTTACATTTAATAATTTATCTGTGGTTCCTTGATCTTACCATGTTTAAGCAGTTTGCAATTAAATACTGCAAACTACATGGTTGAGTTGTGTAAAGTAGGGAAAAGGTTGGATGGAGAAAGCACATTAATTAGCCTTATATATATCAAGAACAAATACATAAAATAATCTAAATAATAATAAGTATTTTTGCAAATAAAAAACAAATTAAAGTTAAACTGGAGCTGATCGTGGTCCTTAAATAAAAAATAGAGTCCAATAAAGTTAATTGCTTGTAGCTCCCTTCTTTTTTACTCTTCTGATTGGGCTCAAAAACACAAAAAACTAAAAGAAAGCGCGTAGAAAGAAAAACACCTTTGAGTGTCAGTGATGTGCAAGTACTAAACCAGAAGTGTAACCATTCCCAATCAAAGTGCTCAGTGCAAACAATAAAAATTTTAATATATCCTCCACCGGTCACACGGTAAGTATGCCTACTCACCAGACCAATAAGAAATAATTGCCAAACTATATCCCAAACTGGAATCAATGGGCTTCAGTACTGGCAGAAAACCCTTACGTGGTGGAGTACATAAAAGAAGGAGATTTACCAATAGCGCAATAAAGTTTATTAAAGTAAAATGGAACAAGCTTTTATGCATAAGAATATGTTGAATCACAGTGCATGTAACAATCCAAATTCACAGCTCAATACAGGTCTGCAGCTCTACACGTTTCACGTGATAACCGTCATGCTTTCTCAGGAGCATAAATAAAACGGTAATGAAACGGCTTGATAACCCTTATCCATATAATGTAAGCATCTGAAGCAGCCTTGTTCCGCTGCTTTGTGGGTGTAAATAGTTATTGCATATCTGTTGGTGTGAATCTAGTATATGTGAAGATTTTGATGGTGTAGGTCTTAATATAATTTTAAACTGTGTGCCTTACAAATAATCAATCCAACATTTACATATTTTTAAAACAATGTTTGTTTTTTTTGAGTTTTAATAATGATGTGTGCGCAACTATCTCGATTCTAACAGAAAAGGCCAATAACATGGGGCACTTCTTAAATGTAAAACCTACTGACCAGATCCCAAAACACAGCATATGTCTAGTTGCCACTAAAAGGGCCAACTAATTTGGTTTTTTCCAAACTTGCCCTCCGATTTGACCAATTAAATGCTAGGACTCCCATTTGCCATGTAGTTGGCCTGACCACACCTCTACTATCTTTCTGAGCCAAGCTGCCATAAAGAAAAAGCGAAGAGATGAGCCAGCCACCATATTTATGCAGCCTTTTTTTTGTAAAGGAATACGTGACCACAAAACATACGGAAAGTTCTTATCAAGTTTACCCCACACAGGTTGTACTAACTAGCTTGGTTAATAGTAATAAACAAATGTCACCTTTTTTGCTTAAGGAACAAAAATATGGATTCTTTCATGTTCTTTAATAAGAGCTTTGGTCCTGTCTTACTTCTGCCCCACCAATGGCAGAATCAAGCTCACTCTTCAACTACTGCCAGCCTCTTAACGACCAGAGAATGCCTGGCACAAATGGGACATTTTGAACTGCAGCAACAGCACATAAGTTATACTTCAAATTTGGAGAACTGCTTCATTGCCCCTTTTGATTTGGGACACATTAGATTTCCCCTTTGGATTTACTTTGGCGTTACCCCCCCCAATGACAGAATAGGACAGAAGTGGGTTATTGGAAAGGAAACAATCTCTGGTAAATTTACATAAGGGTAGTTACAGTTTCCACTAGAGATTGCAGTCTACAGTCCATATTATGCAGCATCCACCTCAGCCTGCACTATGGCCTGTGAGTTCTCCAGAACGAGCGCCAAAGAGAGCGAGCCTAGCAGGAATACTTGGCCCTAAGTTATATCCACAATATCCTGCCTGAGAGAAATAAGGCCCATAAGGTCACGTCATAGAAGCCCAGAAAAAAGGTACTGTACACTCCATGCCAACAGAAAAACACATGCCGAAGACTTTCCACCTATGCCAGTAACTCAAATCCCACCTCCCCAGTTAACCAACAAGCCCAGAAGGGTTTAGCTCCAACAGCTAGCTCCCTGACAGTCGGCTGATTATGGAATGTGTGTAATTAGAGGCAAAAACAAAGGAACTTATTGGGAAGATAAGAAACCAGTCAGTTCTGGTGGAAAGGCTGCTAAGTGTTAATTCTGATGGTATTATGCCTTCTCAGTTGCTGACCCTATCCTATTTGTCTGTAAGGGAAGCTGTACGAAACCTAAAGAAACCTAGGAAAATCAACTAAAAATAAAATAATAAAATGCTGTCTGTCCTGCACTCTGTAGGCCAGTGACCCCAACCAGTGGCACGTGAGCAACATGTTGCTCCCCAACCCCTTGGATGTTGCTCTCAGTGAACCCAAACCTGGTAGTTATTTTTGAATTCCTGACTTGGTGGCAAGTTTAAGCTGAATAAAAACAAGATTTACTACCAAATAAAGCCCCCTGTAAGCTGATAGTGTGCATAGAGGCTCCCTAATAGCCAATCTTAGCCCTTATTTGGCACCTCCATTAACTTTTATGATGCTTGTGTTGCTCTCCAAGTTTTTTTTACATTTGACAGTGGCTCACAAGTAAGAAAGGTTGGGAACCCCTGCTGTGGGCACTAGAAAAATGAGTAATTGCAGGACACATGACTTGATTAAATAGAAGGACTTTTCCTGCACCAGAAGAGTGGAAAAGTTATATTTTCCTAAAATATAGCAAATATTTAAATCTATAATTTTCTTTTATTAGATGTACTGAATACATACACAAATCTGAATACATACACTTATTTTCTTTTCCATATGATCTAGTTTTATCTGTAGGTCACTTGCCACATGATGGGCATCCTCTGAGATATCATTCTGCACCAGGTCTACACCAGACTTCTCATGTGAAAAGGACAACAAATCCTATAAAAAAAAAATAAAACCAAACAAATCAGTTTGATATTTATAAAATAAAAATAATTTACACTATTTCTTTTTTTTTTTGCTTGGTGCAGAAGTCCCTCATAAAAATATCAAAATCTAGCATAAGAAAATGCATACGTATAGCTTTTTATTTTCTGAATCAAAAGATTACAAATATTTAATATTTTATAATATATTATTATTAAAGGGGAAACTTTACCCCTAAACATTGCATTCTGATGCACATTCTTGTTTCACTGGTTGAGTCCATGCTACTATTTTCGGGCACAGAACTGGCAAATTTAACAGAAAAGGGTTTAGTCAGATGGTCGGTACAAGAAAAATAGGATTTTGAATGTTAAATGCTAACATACCATTCCAAGATCATCCTTCTGGATCAAGTAATTAGTTCCAGATATCTGGCTTTCCAACGAAACTGAAGATTCCTTAGAATTAAGATATCGATTCTCATTTTCAATCGTCCTAAAAGGATAAAAAATAATTTTAAAACATAACTTATTCTGAAGCATCTACTGTACAAAGCCATAGAAAAATACAGAAAATCATCAACCTATGCAATCAAACATTATCATCAGACAGCAGCATACAGTATCAATTAAAATCCAAATAGGCTTTACTTTAAAATTTTAATGTCTATATAGTTGCTGTCACATATGAGTGATGTGTGATATCCCTGCAGTGACCACCAACCATTTGGGCTTTTGCTGTGCCTACCTGTGTGCCATACTCTCCCTGCCCTATTCTGCTTCTGGGAGGTGAACCAGGCAGGGGTTTTGTTCTGGGAGTTTGTTAGCATTTGCAAAAAGACAATTACTTCTTAATACTACTACCGTGCCTGTGATTATTTGAGTGCAAGCCCTTATCTAAGTAAAATATATTGATTTTGGTACCCTATATGGGTGGTACAATTTTTGGGTAGTTTTTGCACCAAATTCCAATACTTTAATTTATGATAGTGATGTTTTGAGTGCCCTCCATTCATCTATATTTTTATATGGTCTTGTATGACCTTATTATAGAGCTATGTTTGGACATGCAAAACCAGCCATGTTTGTAGCAGTGTACATTATGTTGGTTGGGATTCTCTAATGGTTAAGAGCACTCTTTTTAATATAGCATTTAGTTAGAACCAGCACCTTTATTGTGTTGTTCACTTGAAAAAGGGCTTTGCCCGAAACATGTAGTGTAACTCACTATTAAACACTAATTTGCAGCAAAGCCCTGCAGTGTCAGGTGTCCTCCATTACCCTATATCAGTGCTGTCCAACTGGCGGCCCGCGACCCCCCTCTGTGTGGCCCCCCACCTGTCTGGCTGCTTTGATGGCTTACTCTTGTGTAAGCTTTAAATGGTATCAGTACTGAGATTAACTGGCCCCCTGCATGGTTCTCACCTCAGATTCAGGCTGTAATCCCCCTGTATTGTTTAAATATGTAATCCCCTGTGTTGTTCACACCTTTTAATCTCTGCATTGTTCACCCCCTGCAGTGTTCACACCTCAGGCTCAGGCTGTAATCACTCCCATTGTTCCCCTGTTCACACCTCAGGAGCAGTAGAAACCCACAAATAATCCCTGCACACTACAAAAAGAACATATACTGAGGTGGTACTGCAATTAAAAAGTTTTTTAACATATAGTTATTGTGCAGACTGTAGGAGCAGTGCCAGCATTGTGTCACTGTAGGCTGCCTGTGTGTGCCATACACACAGGCATCATAGGGCAAGCAGAGTATGGCACACACAGGCAGGGTAGGGAAGGCAGAGTATGGCACACACAGGCCAAGTATGGCACAAACCAGCCAAGAATGGCAAACACAGTGAAAGTATGGCACACAGGCAGGGTAGGGAAGACAGAGTATGGCACACACAGGCAGGGTAGGGCAGGCAGAGTATGGCACACACAGGCAGGGTAGGGAAGGCAGAGTATGGCACACACAGGCAGGGTAGGGCAGGCAGAGTATGGCACACACAGGCAGGGTAGGGAAGGCAGAGTATGGCACACACAGGCAGGGTAGGGAAGGCAGAGTATGGCACACACAGGCAGGGTAGGGAAGGCAGAGTATGGCAGGTTTTTGCTGTACTACAACCATTAATATGGGTATGGTCATGTGATAACATGGGCGTGGTTTCAAGTGGGTGCGGTTTCAAAAAGGGGAGTGGTCAAAACTGGCTTCCATTATCGGCCCTCCACCACGTAGGTCGGAAAAATTCCGGCCCTCGGTACAACAGAAGTTGGACAGCACTGCCCTATATGATGTCTTTATTGCATTGATGTGACCCAGCCATAATACCAAAGAAGTGTTCAAAGTATTAATTTAACAATTTACCAACTGAACTCAACAGACACTTGAGAAATTTGACAGCGTTTACCAGGTATTTGTATTCCCAGGTAGTTAATTATCTTGCTACGCCATTTAAATTAGCCCCATTTTTAAAATTATTGAGTTAATCTTCACTACTCTTTTCTTTGTAATATATCCTGCAGGTCTAGTACATGCTTTAGGGCAGTGGTGGGCAAACTTATTAGTCAACTGAGCCAAATATCAACAAAACAGCAATTGAAATTTCTTTTGAGAACCAAATTTTTTGCATACTGTCACTGGTTGACTCGTGCATGAAATGAGCGAGCCTCCCCTGCACCGCCTGCGCCTGCATCTTCCGTAGCCCAAAGACCACCCCCTCCTGCTGATTTTTGCTACGGCAATGAAAATGCAATCGCACTGTACTTGCGAGCCTGCACCTGGAAGAGCCAAATTCAAGGGGCTAAAGAGCCGATTGTGGCTCGCGAGCCGCGGTTTGCCCACCACTGCTTTAGGGGGCTCCCTTTCCTAGCATATGTGTTAGAGCAAAATCAATTAACTGACTCCAGCACAGATAAAATGTAACAAAATAACCAACTTCAGCACAGATGCAGAGAGAGTATTTCTGATAATTTAAAAAAAAAAAAAAAAAAAAGTGAGCTCTATTGCATCTATGCAAAGGCTGACTCTTCAAAAGATGTATTAGATCTAATCCAACTCCTACATGAAGAGAGACTAATTGCTTAGAGGGGGATAGTGAAAAGTACTTTGGAAATGGTGAAGAATTTAACTGACTATATTTGGAAAGTTTCTTAAAGTTTAATTTCTGTGACAGTTCCCCTTTAAAGGCTCGAAACTTTAATGTGTTTGATCATTTGTATAATTTTTTTCTTTTGAATTATACCATTAGCAAATACATTTAACATGGCCTTACATTTACAAAAAATAGGTATTGTAGATTATTCCCTGTATACTGTTACGAAGGATTGTTTATATAACATGGATTACTGCATACACGCAGCACTAACAAGGCTGAACAACAAGACTGAGGTAACGTAACTGAACAAGATACAGTTAAATAGTAACCACATACCTGCCTCTTTCACAGAGTATGGAAACAGCTAAAGGTTTATTTTCTAAAGCAGACCTTTGCTTTCGCTCCTGATCCAACAATTGAGCAATTTTATCAGCTTCTTCATTTGCTGTTGCTACTTCCTAAGGGTAAAAACTAATGGTATAATAAAAATTGAAAACATACTGTACATACAGCAAAGCCTTGCATCAACGCCACCATCCTAAACACTTTAATAAACTGTGTCTGAAAGTGCCAAAGTACCCAACATGGAGTCAAAATATGCTGCTTTAAGCGGGCATTAAACTACAAGGCTCCATCTATGGAGCCAGGACAGATTTCACACAGAATTTCCCATTGGTTTCACTATTAAACTTTTTGCAGAACGTATTGATAATCTGGCGATGTAAGTTAGAATCAGGATGCTCACCAATTAGAAATCATTCCCACTATAGATGTGCTGAACCTTTAGGCTGGTACAGCATATAAAACATGCCATTTTTAGCCATTTTCATTAAGGGCTGATAAAGAGTACCCACAGTTGTAAACATGCCCCTCTCCTAACTTTTCTTTAAATGTGTTGCTGACATCAAAATTTAAAACAAGCATATATTTTGAGAAATGTCCAGCTTTTCTTGGAAACTAGGTTGTAACTAGACCATTTCAAATTGTTTCAGCGGTGTTAAAAATAAAATCTTTTTTAGCTCGTTCAGTTAGGCTTATGTAAAAAATATAATGGGTTTTTTCAATCGTTGGAATCAGGTATGTTTGTAAAATATAAAACATTTGTTGTTTCTAGAAGTTTATCTGCCTTTTCTAAATAAGCAATTTACCACAGTCAAGAGGGGAAGGGTTGTTTAGATATGCCCATTCCCAAAAAAGGTGAGATTAATTTTTTCCCCCCCATTTGGCCAAATTTTGTTGGAGATCATTAATTGTTTGAATTATGCTTAGTTCTCAGGGAGCCTTTTGACCTAAGGCTAATCGGATCTTATACCTGTATAAAAATACACATATGCATAAAACTTAAACAAATCCTTACCTTTTCCAGAACACTTATTTTCCTGTTAAGTTCATACTCTAGAGATTGCAGATTCTTATTGCAGTCTTCTTTCACCTGAATCATTTTAAATTCATTTTCTCCAGCAAGATTTTCCAGTGCTTTTCTAAAATAAACCAGACAATTTAAGTAGCTTAACCCTCTTTGCTTATTCTTCAGTTATGTTTCACTTTAAATCATTACCAACAAAATTAATTTATTTTGCATAGACAAAAGCTAAAACCTGCACCTGGTAAATTGCATTTCAACTCTCTTCAACTCTTCTGAGAAAGTGCAGTTTCTCTTATATGTTTCACATTGGAGATATATAATGAATGTCTGTAAAAAGATGATATAGCTCTACTTCAAGATATCTGTGTTTCAGATTTCATGTGGAATCATATGAATACATTTTTGAGAGACACCGTAACTATTGCGGTTGTTCTAATTATACACAGCTGTCTAATTTGAATGCTTTGATCGCATTTCCAAAACCTTGTGCAGCCTTTAAGGATTTAAGTAGCAGCCAATCTATCAAGAATTCTTCATCAAGACAACAAGGACAGTAAAATCCTAATGGCCAAATGTAAACCAATTAGTATGCTGCATTATGAACCATAAAAGTTAAGTGAATAAAAAAAAAAAAAAAGCTGTCTATAAGTTATGTTAACCATTTCCCTGGTAAATGCTTCCAAAAGCAAATTTTGGGGAAGATACCTTCAGTTGTCTCAATAGTGCTCTTAAGTCTCCCCATATTTCACCTGTTCAGATGATCAGAAGCCAAACAGGAAGAAAAAATGCTGAGCTGTGTAAAGAAAGTTACCATAATGCCTCACTCCTGCATAGACACCCAGACCAAGTGAACATGCTCAGTTAGTAAGACTAGGGGGCAGATTTACCAAAATACAAATTCGAATCCCGAATGGGAAAAATTTGTATTGGAAATGAAAATATTGCGACTTTTTCTTCGCCGTCGCGACTTTATCGCATTTTTCGTGACTATTTAGTTGCCGTCGCATCATACTGAACGATCGTAAACGGCGGGAAAACCTTTCCGACTTTGCATGATTTTGGAAGCCTCCCATAGAAATAAATGGCACTCTGCAGCTTCAACCTGGCACAAGGAAAGTCACGTTACCGAAGCTTGAATGAATCCGAAACTTTTGTACTCGTCGCGACAATACGATATTTTCGCATCGTCGACTAAAAAGTCGTGAAAAATACATGCAAGATACAAAAAAGTTGCGACGGCGACAAAAAAGTCGCAAAAATACCGATCATTACAAAAAAACGCATTCGGAGCTTTCGTGGATTGATAAATGTGCCCCTATGAGTCAGCTTCCTGCTGATTGGCTCAGATCCACATTCCTAAGGGGGGGGGAGTGACTTCTTAGCATTGAGGGAGGGGGAGCAGGAGAGAGGAGACAGCAGAAACCTGTTGTGTCTCTGGCACAGGAATTACAGACACAAGAAATCTTTTTTCAGAGAAGTCAGTGCAGCGTTTCTGTGAGTGCTTATGGCTGTATTTACATAGACCTTTCTGATAAAACTTACTTAAATTTTACCTTCCTTTCTCCTTTAATGAAAAATTAAATGTAGTTATGGTGTATATTTAAAGCACAACAAATGCTGTCTCACATGGCAGCAGAACTTTTTTTTTTAATATACAACAATATCATTGTTGATCATGATTTACAAGATAGAAACAAAACAGGAAATGGAAAATTAGGTATTTATAGGCTACTGCCACAAATCAGCTCCATGTACCCGCACCAGAGCCAAAGCAATGATTCCGGGTGCAGGCACATAAAGAAGCTTTAAGGAGCACAGGGGAGGATTTTCCACCTGTCTTTATCCACAGGCCAAAAATTCGCCACATTTTGCTGTATCCATTCAGTAATATAACAAGTGGCAAATGGAACAGCAGGAAACATTCCTTCACATCAGATAATATGCCAACAACCTGTTTATACAATGAAGGGGGGCTGCTTTGATGATTTACCTTTGTGTAAGCTTTAAATGCTATCAGTACTGAGATTAACTGGCCCCCTGCATAGCCACACCTCAGATTCAGGCTGTAATTCCCCTGTATTGTTTAAACATGTAATTCCCTGTACTGTTCACACCTTTTAATCCCTGCATTGTTCACCGATTGCATGGTTCACACCTCAGGCTCAGACATTGTTCACCTCTTCACACCTCAGACTGTAGAAGCAGTGCCAGTATTGTGTCCCTGTATGGCACACACAGACAGCAGAGGGCAGACAGAGCATGACACACACAGGCAGCATAGGGCAGGTACAGTATGGCATACACGGGCAGCATAGGGCAGGCAAAGTACTGTCTGCATGTGTGCCATACTGGGAGGTGAACCTGGTTTTAAGGTTGTGTCTTAATATGACATAATATAATTCTTTCACATATGAATGATGGTTGATATTCCTGCAGTGAGCACAAAGCATTTGGGTTTTTGCTTTTGCTGGCTACCGCCATTAATGTGGGCATGGTCTTAAAAGCTCTTGTGATAACATGGGTTTGAAATGGGTGCAGTTTAAAAAAGGGGAGTGGCTTCCATTAGCAGCCCTCCACTATGTATGTTAAAGAAATTCCAGCCCTCTGCACCACATGAAGTGGACAGCACTGGTAACCCCCAGTGATTTTTACCTTTTCTTCTTTAACTAAAAAATAAAAGATTGATTTTCCGTGGTAATACAGTATTGGAGCTCTGTTCTGGACTGGTGTGCACCCAGCTTTCCTGGTTTCTTCCCTTGTTACAAAAAGATGCAACCGCTGGAGGTGAGTGAGCAATTATTCCTTTGTTTTTGTCTTATTTAGATGCTGTGTGTGTTTGCTGATGACAAAGTCCTATGCAAGCAAATTAAGTCCATCTAGGATGTGTCATCCTTACAGGGCTATCTAGGCAGCTAAGTATGAAGTATGGTATGCAGTACAGCTTTGTGTGTTTCACTGCATTGCATGCGTCAACTGATTTCATTCTGCCCAGTGGGTCTCTACCAATAGAAGTGGGTATATATGATGAAAAAATGAAACCAAGAATAATGTTTTTTGTCTGCTCCTATTCGTACAGTCCCAAGGGCAAAATTATATGAACATAAAACCAAGGCTTTGCCTTGTAGATTAACATAAAACACACAGCAAGTATAATACATTTAAAATTATATATTTAGAAAAATATACTTACGAGGCTTTGATCAGCAGATGTTGTTTCTCCTGTAGATCATGCTTTAAAGTTTCTGATTCAACTTTTAACTCTATATTCTGTAAAGAAAAACACATGGATAGTTTCCATTAAAATTTGATATTGTTGTCAACAAAAAAAAACAAAACAATTTACTTCGGAATCAGTTAACCACCACCTATTTATCCTTGCACATGGAAGTAAATATTACGTTATTGCATGTTACTTTCATGGTTGCGTTCTTTCTGTCTTTCAGTTTAGGCTTGAAGGTCAGAAACAAAGTGTCCAAGGACTTCTTTGCAGTTCACTCATTATGTTAATATGACCCATTCCACAAACATGTTTTATACTGTAGATTTTGTGCTTTAACTGGAAAAAAGTTGAAACTGATCAGGGCACTTTTGCCAAAACACAAAGGAATAACCTTGCCTCAGACAGCACCTACTTATAGTCCTGATCTAAAGTGTTAAAGCTCTGCTTCAAAACAGTATTTAAATTCACTGCACTGCTGGCAACAGAGGGTTCTTTTATGTCAAAAACATTCTAATCCATTTTTATTCCCCTCTTTA
Organism: Xenopus tropicalis; assembly: GCF_000004195.4. Taxonomy (NCBI): domain Eukaryota; kingdom Metazoa; phylum Chordata; class Amphibia; order Anura; family Pipidae; genus Xenopus; species Xenopus tropicalis. The sequence goes on along the minus strand of NC_030684.2, from coordinate 38,504,020 downwards.
AATTTCTGTCTTTCTTAGAGCCAGGAGATGATGTCCCTTTAAAGGTCAGATTGTGGGTCTAAAAGGAATTAGGAACTGGTTCACAGAAAGAAACCTGGCAAGTGGCATATGTTAGTAAGCACAGACAGGTAGATAAGCTGTATACTAGGAACAGGCAGGAAAGCCATTGGGGGGTATTGGGGACAGGCAGAGAGTCTAAGTAGGAACAGGCAAGATTTCACAGCAAGGCACAGATAAAAAAGTACCAGTCGAGGCAATAGATTAGGGTACACTCACACAAGGTCAGGAAATGCCAAATATCAATATTAAGAATAAGAAACAAAAGTGTAGAGTACATGTAGAAACAGGCAATCAAAGACAGCTACGCCTGGATATGTGCTGACTTCAAACTTGCATGAGTAACAGCACATAATTATGTCAGCCCTGAGAGTGCAGAGATGGAAACTCAATCCTTTTTTGTTTCTATATTCTCCTAGCTTCACTTTATTTCTCCATTTTGCATGCTGACATTCCTTTCCCTTGCTTGTAGTGCACAAGCTCCTGCAATATCTAACAGTGAATTAGGAGAAAATAACAGACAAAACATAACACATATATGGGAGGCGGTAGCCTCATAAAAAGAAGGCTTAAGGGTTGTAGCCAAAGAGGATAGACCTAGCAGACTAATGTGGCCCTCCAACGACCTAATGGACAAAAATGGTCTCAAACTCAAATGTCTGGTTTTTATTATGTGGAAAAACCTAAAAACTTGGAATGCTAACTTTCTTCATTTAAAAGCTTGCAAGTTTCTATAGAAGTTAGTCAATGGGAGGAGTCCTAGCCAAAGGCAAGCCATATTTGCAAACTAAACAGAGTTTTTTAATTCAAACAAGCTTTCCTTATTAATAAATAATTTAATTTCGAGTGTATTCGATTCAGAAAGAAACTCTAGTTCACAAAAACGAAAATTGATAAGTCCATTTGTGTTATCACCTACACATAAATGCCTTTCCAAAACTTACAGTCAGGTTTCAGATGTTTCACATTCGAGTACACCGTGAGTCGGAACAAGAATAGAATGGCAATGGATGCTATATGAATTTAGGTCGATCGTGGAAGTAACTTTAATGACAGAGGTGCATGTTTTTTACTATACATACTCTATATCCAAGTTACTTCCACGATCTACCTAAATTTATGCAGCACCAGCGCAGTATTTTTACAGCACCTAAATCACAACCAAACCCCATCCCCCAAAATAAGTAAAATACCATGGTTTGGTTATGAATCCACTTCTAAATGTTATATCTATTAACTAATCAGGGTTTAAAAAAGGTATTGCAGACATACTTTTTTGGCTTACTGAACTAAATGTTGTGCTTTTTAGAATTCAGAGTGGCCAATAAATTTATAAAAAGTACAAACAGTTTTCAAAACTACTAAACAAAAAGGAAAAAAGAATGAACTACCATTCTATACAAATCTTCATTGCTGCTGTCACACTTCTGCTGCACTTGTTCCTCCAAGAAATATATACGTAATTTTAAGTTGAAGTTCTCTTTTTTCAGGTCAGCTATTTGCTGTAAAAGGAAACATTATATTCATAACAAATACATAAACCAAGAACACGGCAACAAAGATAGAAAAAGTTTTTTTACTATTATACTATGAAATAGTAACTTATCCTTACCCTTAAGGCAGAGGTCAACAGTTTTAAATATTTAAGGGTTTCAAGGAGTAAATAAGGGTGTGCTCCTCAGCTGTGCCTTTTTAATATATAGGCACTTGTGGGTTCCTACCCACGCCAGACACTTGCAGGTACATCCACTGGCAAAGTTAAGGGGGAGAGGGGTGCCTGTTCCCTTCCTGATCAGCGCATGTACAGTACACAAACTACAATGCACATATTAAGGTCACCAATAGGGGGAGGGAGTTCAGAGGTCTGGTTGTGTAGGGAGGCACTAGACAGAAATACAGACCAACTCTTTAGTAACTTACTCCAGACCAAGTCAAACCTTGTAGAGTGCACTCATGAGGTCATGCCCAATTATTTTTGCCTGTCTAGTGCAGGTCTCCAAGCATTAAACTTGGAAAAGCTAAGACTGCGGCAGTCACCACCACCCTAGTTGCTACTAAACTGGTTAAGCTTCATAGCAGTAGATGATAAAATACTTGGCATGTAGCTTGGCCTGCTTCCTCTGACCTAGCTTAGCAACAACCTACATGCAATCAAGCATGTTGCATGGTTTTGAATACTTGCGTGGAAAGTTGTATGAGACATCACAAAAAGGGAGAATATGAAAAACAGAAAAGTATTTCATTGTATAACCCAGGACAAAGAGGCATACACCAACACAGAACTAATGCTTTATTCACAAACACAAAGTGGCAAGCCTAAACTGATTATTTAAAGACTGAGTATATATCTATATAAATACCAGGAAATAAAATATGCTTTTTGTTTGGAGTACTACATTTTATATATCATTCACGGCATTCCTTGCCCTAGAGGAGAATACAGACTAAAGTCCCCATCACATTTCCACACAGTAGGGTTAATTTTCTAAGGAACCAACTAATCTGTGGAACTGCAAAGCAGCAGTGCTACCCACAAAGTTAGGCTGGGGAAGATTATAGCATAAACAATACCAGTTACAGTGGCTTGCAAAAGTATTTGGCCCCCTTGAACTTTTCCACATTTTGTCACATTACAGCCACAAACATGAATCAATTTTATTGGAATTCCACGTGAAAGACCAATACAAAGTGGTGTACACGTGAGAAGTGGAACGAAAATCATACATGATTCCAAACATTTTTTACAAATAAATAACTGCAAAGTGGGGTGTGCGTAATTATTCAGCCACCTTTGGTCTGAGTGCAGTCAGTTGCCCATAGACATTGCCTGATGAGTGCTAATGACTAAATAGAGTGCACCTGTGTGTAATGTAATGTCAGTACAAATACAGCTGCTCTGTGACGGCCTCAGAGGTTGTCTAAGAGAATATTGGGAGCAACAACACCATGAAGTCCAAAGAACACACCAGACAGGTCAGGGATAAAGTTATTGAGAAATATAAAGCAGGCTTAGGCTACAAAAAGATTTCCAAAGCCTTGAACATCCCACGGAGCACTGTTCAAGCGATCATTCAGAAATGGAAGGAGTATGGCACAACTGTAACCCTACCAAGACAAGGCCGTCCCCCTAAACTCACAGGCCGAACAAGGAGAGCGCTGATCAGAAATGCAGCCAAGAGGCCCATGGTGACTCTGGGGGAGCTGCAGAGATCTACAGCTCAGGTGGGGGAATCTGTCCATAGGACAACTATTAGTCGTGCACTGCACAAAGTTGGCCTTTATGGAAGGGTGGCAAGAAGAAAGCCATTGTTAACAGAAAACCATAAGAAGTCCCATTTGCAGTTTGCCACAAGCCATGTGGGGGACACAGCAAACATGTGGAAGAAGGTGCTCTGGTCAGATGAGACCAAAATGGAACTTTTTTGCCAAAATGCAAAACGCTATGTGTGGCGGAAAACTAACACTGCACATCACTCTGAACACACCATCCCCACTGTCACATATGGTAGTGGCAGCATCATGCTCTGGAGGTGCTTCTCTTCAGCAGGGACAGGGAAGCTGGTCAGAGTTGATGGGAAGATGGATGGAGCCAAATACAGGGCAATCTTGGAAGAAAACTTCTTGGAGTCTGCAAAAGACTTGAGACTGGGGCGGAGGTTCACCTTCCAGCAGGACAACGACCCTAAACATAAAGCCAGGGCAACAATGGAATGGTTTAAAACAAAACATATCCATGTGTTAGAATGGCCCAGTCACAGTCCAGATCTAAATCCAATGGAGAATCTGTGGCAAGATCTGAAAACTGCTGTTCCCAAACGCTGTCCATCTAATCTGACTGAGCTGGAGCTGTTTTGCAAAGAAGAATGGGCAAGGATTTCAGTCTCTAGATGTGCAAAGCTGGTAGAGACATACCCTAAAAGCCTGGCAGCTGTAATTGCAGCAAAAGGTGGTTCTACAAAGTATTGACTCAGGGGGCTGAATAATTACGCACACCCCACTTTGCAGTTATTTATTTGTAAAAAATGTTTGGAATCATGTATGATTTTCATTCCACTTCTCACGTGTACGCCCCTTTGTATTGGTCTTTCACGTGGAATTCCAATAAAATTGATTCATGTTTTGTGGCTGTAACGTGACAAAATGTGGAAAAGTTCAAGGGGGCCGAATACTTTTGCAAGCCACTGTATAACCCTTGTAGGGTTATAATGTTAAACCTCAGTATACCCTTGGAGAAGGCTGCACTGTCTATAAAAAATAACAAGCAAAATTTGCAGCAATTGTTTCCCCCCCTGGAATCTTTCTCCCCAATGACATTTACAGTGTTGTTGTACAAAAACAGCCTGAGGGAGCTGAGTGGGATAATTCTGCAAACTTTTTTTTTTATGGGGGGGGGGCACACAATGTACGTCTCATTATATTTTGACCCACACAACTACATGCAACTTTATATTGTATTTTAATATGCATCAAAAGCCTAAAAATGGTCATTTGTTTTACTACGCGGAACAACAGTTACTTAGAAAATGAAAGTAATATATTGTTTAATACAATAAATAATATATATTTCTTTATTAAAATATCAAAAACATGTGTTTAGCTTAAGCTCTGTTCACTGAGCTAAACCATTAGTGTGCAATAAGATGGTAGATTAGCAAGCATACTTCAGTTGTTTTTATGGAAAATTTTCAAAATTCTGGAAAGGAAAACATGTATATGTTAAATAATTTTTAGCTGCATGCCTACAAAATGAACTTACCTTTTCAAAATCCTTCATTGTACAAGCACTATTCACTGCTGCTTGTTCATATGCAGAAAATTCTTTGGAAAATAAGGGAACAAGATTTAGTTTAGACACAAGTATTATGATATTTTAAACACTTTTGAGATGAAACAATATATTTTCTTTTAAATAAAAAACAAAATACATACCATTGCTACCACTACAATCATCTTAATTGCCTTTGTGAAGCAAAATACTGGTAGAACTGAAAAGACATGATGGCAAAAGAAAAATTATAAAATAGTAATTTCATTAAAGGACTAAACTATTTTAAACTTATTTTACTATAAATCCCTTTCCTGACTCCTAAAGGCAGCATTTAGAGAGACGTCTCTACCTGTAGGTAGCAAAAATACCAATCCCAAAATTTAAATTACCTCCCCATCAGCTGATCTAGGATACAATTTAAATTAGTGATTAGCACCTAGAGAAGTAGCAAAATTTAGAACGCTACTTCCTCGAGGGCTCCAAACTCTTGCAAAGGTTTAATAATTTGACCACGAGGCTGTATAAATTTGGTCCACTGCTTCATCTGCCCAAGAGACTAAAGGTGGCCATACACGTAGCAATTCAGATCTTTTGTGTGACCATTGGCATGAATGATCGCTCCCACCCTCCACTGGTGTTCAAGGGCTAAATCATCAGATATGGAGGTAGAAACAATAGAAATGCTACCTCCACCTGCCGATTCAGCTCTGAACGAAGATATTGCTAAGGTGCCTTCAATGGCCACCTTTAATCTGATTTGCCTTGTAAATTTCAAACTCACATCTGTCCCATAGTGTTTCCCTTACTTGGAAATGGAACTGGACGCTATTCCTGTCATTTATAGTAATGTGTCAGTATCTCGTTGAACCCTGCCTAGTCAAGGAGCAAATAAATACACAGAGGAAAAAGCCACAGTCTCTCATTTATTTACATGAGACCCATTTACACAATATGACAATGAACAAGTCAATACTCTAGAACAGGGGAGGGCAAACTTTTTGGCTCACGGGCCACATTTACTCACCCCCGGGCCGGACCGGGCCAGGGCGGGCAGGGCCAGCGTTACGCCCCCTTCGTGTCTTTAATTCCGGCCCGCCAATGACACCAAGTCTCGCGTGATGAGACTTGGCGTCGTCGGCGGGCCGGATTAAAAAGGCCAAGGGGCCGGATGTGGCCCGTGGGCCGTAATTTGACCACCCCTGCTCTAGAAGTAAATCTTCAGCTGCTTCCAGGGTTGGACTGGTCTGCCGGGACACCAGGAAAAAAACAGGTGGGCCCCTAGGCCCTCTAGTTAATTTGGCGCAGCACATCCTGTCAGCATACTAAAAACATCTGTACCAGCTGGTCTGTTTGGGTGAAATATATGCTGCCGGCAGGCGCCCAGCTTCACAAATCAGAAAGTGATGCGAGCAGGAGCACAAGCAAGTGATTTGGGATGTGGATTCAACATAGCCAGCGTCACTCACTTCTAGCTGTGGAGAGAAACTGTTCGGGCCGGATTGACTAAATTAACTGTGCACCTCGGTCCAAGATGGTCCAAGCTGTGGGCCCTGCTCACGTGATCAGTGGACTTAGCCCTCTGTGAGTGAAGCTGGCGGCTGGCCTGCACCTAATCGTAAGTGCTACGTTTCTGACAGCAGGCAGCAGTCTTAGCCCATCACCCAGCATGTAGTGCGGCTCTGCAGTAGCAAAACCGATCAGAAGCTCCCCCCTAACATTTTGGCCCCCTCCCAAGTGACTTAGCCTTTCCTTCTCCTTTAAAAAAAACAAAACAAAAACTAAGATCATACTAGACACAACGAATATGCTTAGTACAGGGAAAATGAGAGATATGTGGCATACTAAGGATAAAAGGAGATAGAAGAAAGGGATTTAGGGAAAATAATTATATATATATAAAATATATATTTGTTTTTGCAGTGTGTAAACTTGCTGTTAAAATCTTCTTGGTGGGGGCACCAGCTGCGGGGCTTGCCTGGGGTGCTAGAAAACCTGCTCCCAACACTGGGGGTGGGGGGCCCTGAGGGGAGAGCCCCGGTGGCCCCCAGTCCGACACTGGCTCAGTCGTTTAGGTTTGGGGTATTCAATACGGGCTGCCCTCACCTGGATTTCCGCCCACTGCTGTCACAAAGCTGCAGATTCCGGAAGAGAATTACTAGAGCGCTTGTCTCCCAGCAGAGCCGTACGGGGATTAGAATTGGCATCCTCTAATTGAGTCCATACTGAGCAACAGTCCCATTCTTCCTACAACAGCCTACAGCTCCCGCAAAGCTAGTGGAACGCAGGCTTCCTTCTGCCTGACTCAAACTCCCGCCGCAAGTCTCATCTCGCGAGATTTCCCCCAAGGCGCCATGACGCGTTACAGAGCTGCCTGTGGGAGTGACAGACGGGGGAGCTTACACTAGCTGAAGGGGCTAGTACGGTACCGTGTTTCTCTTTACACCTCCAACTTTTGTTAAGCGGGAAAAAATAGATAAATAAAACACTTTTATTTTGTATTAGTAGACAGCAGTGGCCATCTCCGCTTCCAATGTATAGCGAACTGAAAAAAACCCATTTGCTGGTTCCATATAGAACCTGCTGACTAACCTGCTGGATCAGAGGTTATTGTGCTGCTGAAAACAGTAGTAGCGCAGGCTGCTGGCATAAGGTTCAGATAAATAATGTGAAAAACATTCCCACCTGTTGTACTATATTTCCTCCATATACAGTCAGCATAGTGATTTAATTACCAGCAACCTTGTAGACTCAGCACAAGCTGCTGGCCGCACACAGCCTATTTTCAGCCGACAGACTTTCATGACACTCATCAAGACATAAGTTTAACCATGTTGGAAATCCACCCATAGGATGACCAGACTGCTATGTGGAAGTCGGTACCCCGACCATTCTTGACTCTTTCTTAATACCCATAAGCAGCAAAGTCATTGGTTGTCCTGGTTTTTTATTTTAGCTGATTGACTTTAGAGCAACTCTTGTTCTCCCAAACAATTTTTTGGGGTAAATAAACACAGATAATCATGAACATTTATAAAAAGGCATTAAAATCTGTGCGTTTGTGGCCAGTTTCCTTGAGTCTATTGCTATTTTCTGCTACTTTGCACTGAAAATAAGTAAAGGAAGCATTTGGAACCTTTCCCATGTGATCCTCTGCTCATACCAGAAACTAACCATAGACTGTAGGCACACACAAGTATATATATATATATATATATATATATAACAGAGCAATGTAGGCCAGCACTCACGGGTCTTTTCTGGAATCACACTTCAATAGAAATAAAATTTAAGCAAAAAAGAATCTTTGTTACTACATGGTTTTTTATTGATCCGACGTTTCAGTTCCTAACAGGAACTTTTTTTTTTTTTTTTTTTTTTTTTTTCCCTGATGAAAGTTCCTGTTAGGAACTGAAACGTCGGATCAATAAAAAACCATGTAGTAACAAAGATTCTTTTTTGCTTAAATTTTATTTCTATTGAAGTGTGATTCCAGAAAAGACCCGTGAGTGCTGGCCTACATTGCTCTGTTATTTGTATTTTTTGCATAAGCACCCGGGCAATTAACACTTTGTATGTGGTGTGCTTCCAGTACTGGAACTATATATATATATATATATATATATATATATCTTATTCCATATGAAATATGAGAAAGGGTTTGTACTTGCAGTGCCATTTTCTCCACTTTTTCCCATGTGTTGCAATTAAACAGTTTATAAAGATAATGTTTGAATTGGATCACTTTTTGTTAACACAAACCCATCTGTTTTCAATCAACTTTAGAAGCACAGGAACAAAATTTGCCAAGATAAATGCAAATTACAGCAATAAGAAATATTTCACAAACTACTTATAGTATTTTTTGCAGCTGTAGAAAGAATGACTTAGACTCTCAATCCTTTAGCACACCCATTTTACGATGATAATTTTTTATAATTGTGGGTGTGGGGATGCAGGGTGAATAGTCGTAGAGCGATGTATATGTTTTCCCACTGGTGATTTACATTACTGCCAGTGAGAAAGCATTTTCAAGAGATTTGTCGCTTGCTGTAGCCCAGATATAAAGGAATATTGTCACAGAAAAATAGTTGTAGCTCAGAGAATTTAGTTCCTATGGTTTCAGGCAAGCCACACTAACCATTTGTCTTCTTCAGTAATTGAAATAAACTGCTGATTTGTAGTGTGCCAGAATGTAATAGGAAGTGAAATGATCTGTGTATATAATACTGTAATCATAACTGGCTGGGGTAGATATGTGCAGTACAAGCATGAATTACACAACTGCTTTTTGTTTCACTGCTGATAAGAATCTTTGGCCCATGGGCCCCTGTGCAAGGTTTAGTTCTGTGACCCAAAGGAAAAGAAAAAGGTTTTTATATGCAGATTAGTTTTGATTGGTTTTGGTATTCAGCAAAATCTTTTGTAGAATATTCTGCATTTTTATGAACCCCAAAATATTGGATTTGTTGCACCCCAAGCTCCATGACAGTGCCCTGTTTGAGGGGTGTGTTCCATTTGTGAAGAGAGGGTGATACCCAGATTCTCCTTTGGACCCCACTTTGTGGAGTTGGGGTGGGTGCTGCTGGACTGCTCGAAGAGAGAGGCCTCAGGGAGAGACGGGGGGCAGGAGTCCTGATTAATGAGAAGCCTTAAGCTAGACCAAACACCTTAGTGGGAATTGGGTAGGGGACTGCGAGAATCACCATGCTTTAGATATTGTAAGCCTAGCTCAGGGGTGGGCAAACTTTTTGGCTCAGGGGCCACATTGACTTACAGACAGGTCGGCGTTATGCCAAGGGCTGCTATCAGAAATCACGTGGCCTCTCAGCTCCTCTCCAGCTTCCCACCCAGCATGCTCCACTCCACAGCATCCTTCAGCTCCCCCCTCCAGCATTCTACAGCTCCACACCCCATCATCCTCCAACCTCTCCTCAAAATCCTCCCTCCAGCCCCTCCCATCTTCTCCCCCCCAGCGACCTACGGCTCCCTGCTACATCCTTTTATACGGTTGCGCCCTGTGCGTGCTGACGTCGCACACACGGGGCGCAACCAATCAGGGCCCGTCATTCTTTTAAGGGGGCCGGAGTCGGCGGGCCAGATTAAAAAGGCCAATGGGCTGGATGTGGCCCGTGGGCCGTAGTTTGCCTACCCCTGGCCTAGCTCCTGTCTTAGCACACTAAAGATATGGGAGACCATCATGGTATTTAGTTATTTAGTATGAGCAAGCCTGTGCTCCATTTTCACTCAGAGAAAAGGGATCCAAGTTAGTTTATATTCCATGGGAGGCAATCGCTGAATTTTCTAGAACAGTATGGCTAAATGCCCATTGTAAGATTACCCTGTGAAGGAGCTGACACTCCATTGTATATTTGATGAGATTGAATGATCTATCAGTGATAGATGCTGCATAATGTGATATCAGTGTTCAGTCTAATAAGTGACATACCTTCTTTTTCTTTTCTTTTTCAATAATTGTTTTGTTTAAGAACCCCTGGCACCCAAGATTTCCTCTGAAATTGTAAGTGATTGAATTTAACCTAAAGACCCTCTACCTTCACTATGCCTATAAGGGCCCAGCTGCAAGAGAGAAAGAGAATGAGGCATTGAGAGCAAGAGGAGTTCTACATCTACATCATACTGGAAGTTACCATAACGTTGAATATGACATGTAAGTTGTTATCTATGTCTTTCTACAGGGTAACATCTTAGTGAGGATCAATTGCCTTGCGTAGATGTCTATATATGGAACATCTTGTTTTAGCAGGTAGAATATAAAAGCAAACTGCTCCGTATTTGTTAAATCCCTAAAGTTATTTACAGCATTTCTGCTATTCAGAAAATGTTTTGGGGAATTTAATGCTTATGAAGACATTGTATTCCCACATATTACCTTCAGAACATTCAGCAGTCAAGTTGTACAATAAGTGTAATTTATTGTAGAAAAGGCTGCTACATTGCAGTCTATAGACAACTTCCGTAGTGCTGGTTGGAGCAACCACATTGGCATTGGTACTGTGACTCAACATCCGGTACTGTGAAGAACCGCTCCTTCACTTTTGGACTGGTCGAGGTAGCAGGTTAGGAAAATATATAAATTAGTATTAGTTGTAGCTAAAGGTCCATGGGTCCCATTAAAGGGGCGGTTCATCATAAAGTTAACTTTAAATATGTTATAGAATTGCCTATTCCAAGTTTCTTTTCAATTGGCCTTCATTTTTTATTTCTTACAGTTATTGATCTATTTGCCTTTTTCTTCTAACTCTTTCCAGCTTTCAAATGGGGGTGTTGACCAGCTGCTAGAAACACACTATTGTGCCAGTGCTCGGTCTAACCCACAATCTGGAGTTGACCAGCTGCTATAAACGATAAAAAGCCATTAACTATACACAAACAGAAAGAAAGTTTGCCAGCGCTTAGTTTGCCTTTAAAAATAATTTTTACAAAAAATGAGCTAAAGGGAGGTGCAATAGGTCTTAATACTCAGTCACATTGTTTTCTGGGGGACTTTATTTTAATTGCATCACAAACTCAAAGTCATTAGACAGTGTAGGACTCACGTACAATGAGGGGCCTTGACGTGGCATGTGAGCTTACATATTTTGGCCAAAGTGTGGTACTAACACCTCATTTTTTGTAAAAATTATTTTTAAAGGCAAACTAAGCACTGGCAAACTTTCTTTCTCTTTCAAATGGGGGTCCCTGACCCCGGCAGTCAAAAAACGATTGCTCTGTGAGGCTAAAGTTTTATTTTTATTGTTATTTTTTATAACTTGTTTTTCTATTCAGGTCCTCTCCTATTCATTTACCATCCTCTCATTCCAACTGCTCCCTAGTTGCTAAGGTAATTTGGACCCTAGCAACCAGATAGCTGCTGAAACTCCAATCTGCAGAGCTGCTAAACAGAATAATACTTTGTACGTCATACTAAGAGTTAGAGGTTAATGGTGAAAAACCCCTTTTAAAGGACCTCCAGTTTACTAGTTTTATTTATACCTGTTTTATTCAGCCACAACCTTCAACCTCTGCATGTAATATAATTAGAAGGCAAATGTATTACAACAGATTTTGGTACTATAGGTACAATATTTATATATATATATATATATCTTGCTAATTAAATGCTTTATAAGTGTATTTATACTGACCATGTGGCACTGGCAGCCAATGGGAATTCACTATTGGCCACCAAAGGTTGCTTGTGGCCAAGGTATTTAATAGTGACAGAATGTGTTTTTGGTATAACAGAGACCTGCTGAGATATATGGGTGTATTTAGCCATAGATTTTCAATAGGGGGCCATGCATGCTTTTAAGACCCCAGGTCCACTGTTATTTGACTGTAAATGGAATTATTTTGTTGATTGCTTGATTGACAGGGATCGAAATCTGTATTATTTATGAATGCAGTGCTGCTGGTATTTTCTGGTTCAGTGACTTAGACCCATAGAGCTAAGCGTAGAGATATCAGATGAGTATAGATGGAGCCTTTCTTTCCAACATATAGTGCCAGGCCATGGTCTACTGATGCCGGAGGCCCAGTGCGCAGCATTCCCATGCCACCCTTACCGTGCAGAATTGGGATTGCAAAACCTGTCCTACACCCTGCTTCTATACCCTCCGATAGTTATGTCACTATAATTAGGTTTCTGATTATATTGATGTGACATCCCACTCTGTGAGAGAACAGTCCTGGACTGACCTAGGCAGGCTTGGACTGGAAAACTGCCAGGATAGGGGAGAAGTTACAGGCAATACAATGGGTACCTGCTGAAGACATGAGCATTCTCTACCAAACATGGAAGCATTTGACAAATCCTAAGAAGATTTCCTATTCTATTTCATTGCTTGGTTAATGCAAAATCCGCATCTTCTCATCTACCCAATGAATATCATCTGCATTACATTTCCTTTGAGGGGGCACCTGATAACCCAGGCATACAGCCTTCATGCCATGAATGGGAATGGTGGAGGATGCCAAGAGTGACCATTATAAACACTGTCTTCAGCCTGTTAGGCCAGTGTGAGAATGCTTGGTAGAGCAACCAATACGCACAGGAGGAGGGCACCTGTGACTCGCAGGCACTGAACCTTTCAGTGTTTCTTCATTGCTAATTTGATCCATTCTCTCACTCTCTAACCTACTATATATTACCCCTGCAAAATGACACAATACCCAGAATAAAGACACATACACACAGTGGCTTGATGGTAAATCTGCGAATGTGCAGTTTTATTAATAATAATTAGAAACTTATAGATTGTATAGAAAATATGATTAATAATTATTAAAATTAATAGATTGGGCTGTCTATGAAGATTCTCATTCATCCAGGTCATGATATACAGTATCGAGTAGAATTAAGTCTAAAACAACTGGACTTTTCTGAGTTTTTCTTGAAAACGTTTCACCACTCATCCGAGTGGCTTCTTCAGTTCAAATGACTGGTAGGGAATTCCCCGGTATTTAAACTCTTGATGGTAGTAGAGTCACAGACATCCAATCACAATGGTTCCATTGAACTTGTTCAGTTAGGTGTTAGCTGAAACTGACAGGTGTAAGAAGGTATGATCCAATCACAATGGTACCAAGATTCTCATTGATGAAGGTGTTAATCCTTCAAAGTACATGACTGGAAGTGTGAACTGTTGTGAAACTGCCGGGGTAAGGATGTCAACGCGCCATTGTATGTTGGTGACAAGCGGTGTCTCAGGCCCCCTCCTCTGTTCAGGGATGGTTTTTCCAGGTTGGCATAAATGGCCTCTTTCACACCTCTTTCAAACCATCTGTCCTCTCGGTCCAAAATATGCACGTTACTGTCCTCAAAAGAGTGACCTTTTTCCTTGAGGTGTAGATAGACCGCTGAGTCTTGTCCTGAGGAGTTTGCCCGCCTATGTTGGGCCATTCTCTTACAGAGAGGTTGTTTTGTCTTCCCAATGTATAAGTCTGAGCACTCTTCACTACACTGGACAGCATAGACCACATTACTTTTCATGTGCTTGGGTGTTGGGTCTTTCGGGTGCACCAGCTTCCGTCTCAGGGTGTTGCTGGGTTTGAAAAACACAGGAATGCGATGTTTGTTGAAAATTCTCCTAAGTTTTTCTGATGTTCCAGCAACATATGGAATGACTATGTTGTTTCGCCTGCTGTGTTCCTCCCTTCTGTTTGTAGGTCTGGTCTTTCTGTTGGTCTTTGATTTGGTTTTGATAAAGGCCCAGTCTGGGTACCCACAAGTTTTCAGAGCTCCTTTTAGATGTTTATATTCTTTCTCCTTGGCCTCTGCCAAGGGAACAACACCAAGTCATTGGTTCAGATATGTGGATGACACCTGGGTCAAAATTAAAGAACGCGAGGTTCCAGCCTTCACCAAACACATAAACTCGGTGGACAAAAACATCACGTTCACAAGGGAAGATGTGAAAGACAGCAAACTGGCTTTTTTGGACTGTGCTATAGTTATCAAAGAGGGGAGGGACCTGGATATTGAAGTATACAGGAAACCCACCCACACAGACCAGTACTTGCTGTTTGATTCCCACCACCCTTTGGAACATAAACTGGGTGTAATTAGGACTCTACATCATCGGGCTGAAACTGTGGCATCCAATGCAGAGGCCAAGGAGAAAGAATATAAACATCTAAAAGGAGCTCTGAAAACTTGTGGGTACCCAGACTGGGCCTTCATCAAAACCAAATCAAAGACCAACAGAAAGACCAGACCTACAAACAGAAGGGAGGAACACAGCAGGCGAAACAACATAGTCATTCCATATGTTGCTGGAACATCAGAAAAACTTAGGAGAATTTTCAACAAACATCGCATTCCTGTGTTTTTCAAACCCAGCAACACCCTGAGACAGAAGCTGGTGCACCCGAAAGACCCAACACCCAAGCACATGAAAAGTAATGTGGTCTATGCTGTCCAGTGTAGTGAAGAGTGCTCAGACTTATACATTGGGGAGACAAAACAACCTCTCTGTAAGAGAATGGCCCAACATAGGCGGGCAAACTCCTCAGGACAAGACTCAGCGGTCTATCTACACCTCAAGGAAAAAGGTCACTCTTTTGAGGACAGTAATGTGCATATTTTGGACCGAGAGGACAGATGGTTTGAAAGAGGTGTGAAAGAGGCCATTTATGCCAACCTGGAAAAACCATCCCTGAACAGAGGAGGGGGCCTGAGACACCGCTTGTCACCAACATACAATGGCGCGTTGACATCCTTACCCCGGCAGTTTCACAACAGTTCACACTTCCAGTCATGTACTTTGAAGGATTAACACCTTCATCAATGAGAATCTTGGTACCATTGTGATTGGATCATACCTTCTTACACCTGTCAGTTTCAGCTAACACCTAACTGAACAAGTTCAATGGAACCATTGTGATTGGATGTCTGTGACTCTACTACCATCAAGAGTTTAAATACCGGGGAATTCCCTACCAGTCATTTGAACTGAAGAAGCCACTCGGATGAGTGGTGAAACGTTTTCAAGAAAAACTCAGAAAAGTCCAGTTGTTTTAGACTTAATTCTACTCGATACTGTATATCATGACCTGGATGAATGAGAATAGATTGGGCTATTTTGATTCTGAGGAAGGCAAAAACCTCTGGAAGCTTGGGCCAATCTGCTTCATTAGAGGGAAAAATTCCTTCCTGACTCCTTAACGGCAATCGGATTTCTCCCAGGATCAAATGCGCCCTATTAAACCAAGGGTAGGGGAAACAGTAAGCAATATGGAAGCATACACACGAGCACCATTTAGCTGCAAGGTGAATCCTGCATTTCCTTCCAAGCAGCCTGCAGACCCCGGCTTCTGCAGTTTGATGGATGGAATGAAAAGAAATTCAGGACTGACCGAGTTTGCTTAAGGGTGCTTTTGTTTATGGTGCCATATTGGGTTGAAAGAGAAGGTAACGTGGGTGTAACAGGGGTGAGTGTAAGGGGGGGCGCGCTACTGGTGCTATTGTAGTGAAAGGAAAGGGAGGCATTGGTGGTGAGGGAAAGGGATATGGCAGCATACACATGATTGCCATTAAGCTGCTGGGTTAAGGCTACATTCCCTCGCTGCAGACCCCGGCTTCTGCAGTCTGATGGATGGAGCAAAAAGGAGAGTCTACCGTGTAGCTTAAGGGTGATCCTGTTTATGGTGCCATATTGGGTTGAAAGAGAAGGTAACGTGGGTGTAACAGGGGTGAGTGTAAGGGGGGCGCTACTGGTGCTATTGTAGTGAAAGGAAAGGGAGGCAGTGGTGGTGAGGGAAAGGATATGGCAGCATACACATGATTGCCATTAAGCTGCTGGGTTAAGGCTACATTCCCTCGCTGCAGACCCCGGCTTCTGCAGTCTGATGGATGGAGCAAAAAGGAGAGTCTACCGTGTAGCTTAAGGGTGATCCTGTTTATGGTGCCATATTGGGTTGAAAGAGAAGGTAACGTGGGTGTAACAGGGGTGAGTGTAAGGGGGGCGCTACTGGTGCTATTGTAGTGAAAGGAAAGGGAGGCAGTGGTGGTGAGGGAAAGGGATATGGCAGCATACACATGATTGCCATTAAGCTGCTGGGTTAAGGCTACATTCCCTCGCTGCAGACCCCGGCTTCTGCAGTTTGATGGATGGAGTGAATAGGAGAGTCTACCGTGTAGCTTAAGGGTGATCCTGTTTATGGTGCCATATTGGGATGAAAGAGGTGATAACTCATATATAATTAATCTATTATTAACTAATAACGGTGGAACTGGGGTAAATGTAACATATGTAATAACATAAAAATTGCAAAGCTGGTGAAACTATAAAGGGAGAGACTGCTGGTTGTATTACAGTGAAAAGAGAGGGAGGCAAAAAGAGTGATGTGACCGCATAACAAAAATGCTTTTAAGCTGCTAGGTGAATGCTGCATTCCCTTCCATTCCATTGAACCCAGGCAGCCTGCAGACCCCGGCTTCTGCAGTCTGATGGATGGAGCGAGAAGGAATGCAGGGTCTACCCTGCATGTGGCTTAAGAAGTGTTCCTGTTTATGGTGGCAGATTTTGGTTGAAACAGGAGGTACTGGTGGTGGAACTGCGGAAGGTGGCAGGTGAGACATCACTGGTGGAACTGCAGTGAGTGTAAGAGGAGACACTGCTGCAGAGGAAGGAAAAAGAGGCAGTTTTTAAAGAAACCAAGATATGGCAGCATGCACATGAGTGCCATTAAGCTGCTGCATTCCCTTCCATTCCATTGGACCCCAGGAAGCCTGCAGACCCCGGCTTCTGCAGTCTGATGGATGGAGTGAAAAGGAATGCAGGGTCTAACGAATGCTTGAGGGCGCTTCTGTGTATGATTCCATATCTGTTTGAAAGAAGAGGTCCTGCTGGTGGTGGCAGGGGGGGCATCGTTGGTAGGAATGCGGTGGTTGTCAGAGGAGGCACCGCTGGTGAAAGTGCATGGGAGCACTACTGGTGGTATTGCTGTGTAATTAGGGGAGCACGGATGGTGGAATTACAGCAGATGTAAGTTGAGGCACTGCTGGTTGAACAGAGTTGGATGAAAGGACTGGTGGAAATATGGTGGATAGAAGGAGATGCACTGATGGTTTTACCTGAACACCTGAAGCTTGAGGAAGGGTCATTGCTGATAGAACTGCATTTACTTAAACAGGTGATACCTGAATGGTGGTACTGCAGTATTTGGTACTTTGGAAACTGCTGATGGAGCTGTTGGTAGGTGCCATTTCTAAACGCTTCTGAGACCAGCCTACAAAAGCCAAACAATAAACTTAGAATTAAATCCACACATTTTTAAGTGATATTCCTGTAGATATTCTATAGCACTTAGGGGATGCACTCCTTATTGGTTACCTTGTTATGTTAACAAGTTTTTTTATTGTGCAGGATTTTTTTTGTGATTATTTTTCATGCATCAGAGCAATCATCTCAGAGGTCACCTTAGTATTCCCATAGAATCCCCAATGTGCCTGATTCCCATAACCAGCTCTGATCAGTTCCCTTGCACCTTTAACGTGCTAGGCATTTTTTCTTCTGATTTGTGCTACTTGTCTTTTAACTCAGGCCCTTTCTTACCTATTATCCCATTAGGACCTAAAATGCTGAATAGTCGAAGTCCTGAAAGGCTTCTTCGATGTTATCTGCCATTTCAGCACAAGGTCCTTTGGGCAGCGTTAGATTGGCTGGCAGCTTGGTGTACTTCTCATCAAAGTAGCTGACATCCTCCGGTCCGTTGAGGCTGGGTACGAACGGGGCTGTTGCCTTCCCATCAATGATGTCATCCCAGGCTGTGTTCTGCAAACAGGCACCATAAAAATGCTTGTTATTTAAAGTTCTTCAGAAAATGGCACCTTACTGCCATTTTTAGAAGCTGAGGATATGAAAGACTGTACCTCTCAGATAGTACCCAGGGGTATTTCCCAGAAGATATTAAGAATTATTATGACAATAGAGACAGAAAACTTACATTAAAGAATGGATGATGAGCTACATCCTCTGCCATCATCCTGGGTAGAACCCAGTCGCTCCTCTGGATTCTTCATCAAGAGCTACAAGAACAGAAAATGGCAGTTACATGTACAGAAGCATCGGGGAGACTCAAGAGTTAAATTATAAAGTGGTCGCTGAGCTAAAGAGCTGGTTGTAATAAACAGATAGCTCAGTGCTACTTACCTGTGATATAAAGCTCAGTGCTTGTGGTTCCAGGGAGTCGGGATAGTGTGGCTCATCCTCCTCAATCCACTCATACATGTAGTCGATGTCCTTTCCGGTGAAGGGTCTCTGCATTGTATAATAAGAATGTATTAGGGGACCAGGATTATTATAAAGAGAGAGTGCTTTATGAGGTTAGATAAATAACAGTAGATCTATTTATTTCTGTATTACCTCCCTCTATAACTGACCAGTAGCAATTTCTACTTACTGTTCCAAGGAGCATTTCATACACGATGACTCCAAGAGCCCACCAGTCGACAGCTCTTGTGTATTGCTCCTCCTTCACGAGCTCTGGTGCCATGTAAGCTGGAGTGCCAAGTATGGTGCCTGTTCTGTCTCCATATCCAATGCCTTAAAAAAAAGCCAAATTGTAAGTGATATTTATTAAGGCATTAATGCCAGTGTAAACCGTAAATTAGTCCGCTTTGTGCTGGATAATTATACAAGGCCCTCTTACCTGTTTTGCCCATGCCAAAATCTGCGATTTTTAAATAGCCGGCTTGATCTATGAGTATATTTCCTGGCTTTAAATCTCTGCATTCAAACAAAATGGAGATATTATAACGACACATTAAACCTGCTGCCAAAACACAAAGAATTCTGCCTCTTGTTCTATTTCCTTCCCATAACCTTCTAAATAGTGACTTTGAATCTGTAGCTGTCCTGCTGCTAAACTGCAACAGCTACAAAACTCCAGGTTGTACTTGCCACTAAGGGTGAAGATACACGGAGCTAATAGTAGCAGCTACTTTTTCATGGCTATTAAATGCTAAAAAAAAATTCTCTGCCATGGACAATAATGAGAATTGGTAAATGATCAGCATTGTCTATTTTAGTAGCTGCTACAAGTAGCTCCATGTGTCTTCACCCTAAAGGTACCTAGCTCTTTATAAACTCTTACCTGTGTATAACATCTTTGGTATGGATCGCAGACAGGCCTAGGGTAATACAGGCAGCGTAGAACCTGCAAGCATAAGGAAAGTACATTTGATCATTATATGCTGCCTTCATATAGGAAACTCACTATTTATTGTAGCAAAACTGCCAGTTCTCTCATCCTCCCCTACTCTTCAGTCTCCTGTAACTCTGGGACTGTATGTATAAAAGCCCAAATATTCACCTAATTTATACTTACGTAGCTTTCTCCAGATCAAAGTGCCCACAGCTCTCCAGGTGCGTTCTTAAAGTCCCTCCTGCAACAAACTCCATAATAAAAAACAGATGATATTTGCTGGTAAATGTGGCATATAAATCCACTAAAAACCTGTCCGGATTCACCAACTGCCCAATCTGCTTTTCGGCTAAGATGCTGAAAGATGAAAGAGAGAATAAGTCCAATATAAGTAAAATATAATGGTAACAAAAGCAACTGAATGGAAGGAAGGCAAGTGAAGAGATAAGTGTATAAAATGAAAAAGACTGACAGACAGAATGTGACTGCCAATTAAAAGCTTAGGCAATCATTCCCCATGTGCTTACCGTTGAATTTCCTCTTCGTTGTTGATGTTGTCCTTTTTGAGCACCTTCAGGGCACAGATTATGTTTGCCGGAAGGTACTCAACAAGTAGGACCTGGCACAAGAGAGTGAGTTTAGTGACACTGAATGTTCCCTTGTATATATTGCCAAATTCTAATTAGAGACTTAATGACTTACTTTGCCAAAGCTTCCTCTGCCTAGAACTTGAATGCGACGAAAATCTGTTGCATTAAAACTGCAGAACTGCAGCTCTCTGGAAAGGAAGAAACAGAAATTGTTTCTTATGCAACATAGTATATATATATATATATATATATATAGTATATATATTTCCAGTATTGAGGTTTTGTCTTACTGAGTGCTTTGGGTCTCCTCTAATGGCTCCTCTGCTTGGCAATCCCTCTGAGTTGGACTATAATCACCAGGGTGAGGGCCCTGTGATGTTCCCGAGGAGTCTCCTTCATGCACTTGCACGTCGCTATTGGGATAAAGTAATTGTGGTAAAAGATCATTATAATACAAATGTACAGTTAATAATAGAAAGCAAGCTAACCTGCGGCCTTGCCTATAAAGAGTGATCTTACCTGTCTTCCTCTTTCTCAGGCTGTTGTTGTTCCACATTGGCCTCTTCCTCATCCTCCTCATCTTCTGCAGGTAAGTCACTATAAGTATAATACAGGTTAATGTCCATTCTTAATCCCTTGCTTAGTTATTGATTACCTGTAAGCTATCCTATTTCCTTCAGCTGATTCATTCTCCATAATCCCCAATACTGTAGCACCCCCGCCAAATCTCATAGAGGGCACAGTATTATAGGGGCCCTCTATAATATTGTGTATAATGGAATCTCCCAGCTAAATGCATGTGCATATTACCATTTGTCCTCTTCTGCATCTTCATTTTCCTCTGCAGGTACTTCACTTTAATTGGAAGAATAACACAGTTATTGTTAAGATTGTATTGCTCTTATTTGAAAGAATGGGGCAGGGATTTAATCTGGCCTCTGAGAAACTCCAATAAATCCTTACCTGTCAGGTGGAACTTGGGGCTGCTCTATCTCTGGCCCCGGTTCTTCAGCAGAATCATCAGGATGGTGCTGCAAACAAAAAAGGATCACAAGGATAAGATAAGGGGAAATGTTTGTGCTCTGCCCAAGACATAAATGTAATGTCAATGTCATGTACTCACTTGGGAAGAGTCACTGGCGGTGTCTGAAATGACCGGAACCTCAGGCCCAGTGACCTTCTCTGCTGGGAAAACTACATCGTTGTCATTTGTAGTCTCAGTCGTCTCCAGTACAGCATCTGAAACTATGGAAAACAAGTTTGATAGACATAAGGAATTTCAAATACATGATATTCTTAAATCTGAGGATGCAAAGGAGGACAATTTGAAATGCCCATGGTTCTCTTCACATTGTAGAATTGTACTTGGTTAAGGATTAAGGGCTTTTTCTTGATTTTTTTTCTTTTGATTTTAAATATACATGCAAATGCTTCTAAGTCAATGCAAAGTAATCTATAGTCATGCAGAGCTAAGTGTGATGCCCATGAAGTGGTAGTGGGTGTGCTGTTATGGTGCCACGCAGTTTCCACATATAATGAAAATAGGAAAGGAAAGAGGTCGGAGATAGTTATAGCTCACCTCGAGTGATCCCTTCTTTCTTCCGAGCTATCTCCTGAGTGAGCTTGAGGAGAGAGGAGTAAAGGGCTTTCACCTTTTCCTCACTGCTCTTCCTCAGCTCCTTCACCTGGGCTTTGGTCTTTCTGTTCTTGGTGGCCCGGTACAGGTTTTCCGCCCCTGCTGCTACACGCATCTCCTTCTGAATGGTGCTTACCAGCTGATGTTTCATAGCTAAAAGTTCACAATAATCAAAACACTGATTGGTGTCCTCAGCCTATAGAGAATGGAAAAAATTAAGTGCTTGAGATCATCTCAAACTTAAGTTAATGTTAAACTAATAAACATGTGAAGAACAGCAAAAAAAATACAACAGCTATTTGACTAAATATTTATTATAAGCGGAGGAATTTCTCTTTGCAGTGACAGTTCCCCTTTATATCTGGCGGCAAGGCCTCACCCTGAGGCAGGAAACAATGGCTTTATATTTCCATCAGCCTTACCTCAGTGTTTTGCTGCTGGTGCAAGATGTTACACAGCTTGGCACCCATCTTGAATCTCCTGTATCAGGAAAGAAAGGTTGGTATTAGTCACTGCTTTATTGGAGATAAAAAAAAAACTACAAGCTCAAGTGGTAACTAGAAAGGGAAGTTTGAGAACAAACTTCATGTTGGGTTGAAAAACGTGAAATCACTGAATGAAATCTGATCTGTTGTTTGCTCGGCCCACTTTTTCTAACCTTGGACCACAGTTATGTAGTAAAAATCACTGTGCAAGGTTTGGGTACCCTGGTTTTAATAGTGTCTGAATGGCAGCAATTTAAATTTCCCCAATGAAAGTCAACGAAAGACATCTGATTGGTGGTTGGTGGCTCCGTCCACTTTTTCTAACCTGGAACTGCAGTTACCCAGTGATTAACTCTGCAAAGTTTAGGGACCCTAGGGTTAATAATTAAAGAATGGCAGCACTTTAAATTTAAACCAATAAAAGTCAATAGGTTAATTGTGGTTGGTGGGTGTGCCCACTTTTTCTAACCTTGAGTCAAAGTCACCCAATGACAAACAGTGGGCACCCTGGCATAAATAGTGTGAGAATGGCAGCATTTTAAATTTAAACCAAAAAAAAATTCAATTTGTGAAATCTGAGTGGCTGTTATTGTCTCCGCCCACTTTAAAAAAAATTGGGGGGAACTAAGAAAAAGCAGAAGAATTAGCTGAAGTCGAAGACCAGTCTGTGGGGTTTTTCAACCCACCACAATGACATTATCAGACTTTAAACCAGGACTATTCATATCAGCCAATCATTTCTTACAACTTTCAATGCCAATGGTGGAAATGCATGTTTAAACATTATACAGTTACAGCAATTGCCAATACATGTTAGTGTATGAGCCCTTCAGTAAATTACCTTGGGGCAGTGCCGCTATTTCTAATGCTCAGTGATACTGCAGGCAACAGAAGCACTGCCAGCCAATGGGGTCATTTAGTTATGTCCAACTCAGTGCTCAATTAGGCACAGTTTCATTCTTTAGCTGCAGTAAAACTACAACTTGCACCATCGTCTGCCCCCATTCGTTCGTGCTAAGGATGCCAAAGTGGCAACAAGATGTTTCCCCAAAAATTGCTGGTTAAGAATATATTAACAAAAGTTAAAAAGCTGCTAATCATAGGACATTCTAGGTGAACTACACCTTTATGAATTACTGACAGAATATCTCTTTTTCCAGCATGTTTATTCTATAAATGTTTGTTTAATTTTAAAGGTGAAGTTCGTGCTTAAATTACATTTTATTCTCTGTGGTGGTTGTTGGAACACTGCTGTCTGTATGATATGAAAAGTAAAGTTTAAGCTTGATGAGAATTGTTTTGTTCTTTCTGCTTCCAGATTAGATCTGGTTAAACTGTCTATGGAAGATAAAGGCAAAGGATCACAGGGGCATGATGGGAAAGAGACAGCTTCCCACATTTGAATCCTCAGTGAGAAGGAGCCATGTGAGCGAGGGTTTGATGCTCGGGCCGTGCAGCACTGTATCTGCAGCAGAGGAGGAGTTCAGTGCAACACAGAGGAACACCCCTTGCACCTTGGTACCTCACTCATCAGAACCAGTGAAGTGATTTACTTTAATATTTTGCTCACATAGTGTTACCTTCCTTAATGTCCCTTTCCATGGGATGTTGGGAATTGTAACTCAACAGATGAGCCCATTTTAAAAAAATTTCTAATTTCAATTTAAGTTTCCATATTGTAATTCTTCCCCCCTACATGGCCAGTTAGTGTTAGTTGGTAAACCCCTGGAACTATAGCAGTGTTGCACTATGGGAACCAGGCCCAAACCTTACTCCGGGGTCTCTAAGCCCCTAGCTTACAAATCTACAGGTAGGAATTATGAATAATAGCTGGTGCTAAAGAAATAATGAACAGGCTTGGTACATTCCAAGAGGGAAAGATAACCGTACTCAGATTATAGAGGGGAAAATGCCAGGACCAGTACCTTTGTCCAGAGGACCCCCAAATGCGGAAGATGAAAATATCCTCTGGGCAGCGGAATCACTCGAGTCTTCTCTTTCCTTTGCTGTTTTCTCCCTTTGGTATCGCTGGATATTGTTTTTATTCACCAAAGTCGCTTGCAATACTTACCGCTATGGGAAGAAAGAAAAATAAAGGATTGTGAGCATGAGAATATTAGGGGCAGTGGACCCTGCCGCCTCTGGAACCCCAGGAGAGTAGGGAGCCCATTGGAACCAGACTGATAAGCAATATCAATACAGCATTGCAAAACTGCTCCTGTTTTAAATTTGGGGGCCTTAAAATGAAGAATAGTACAGATCCCATAATGCACTGTGAGGTTTTCAATCTTTTTTCAGACTATAATTAGAAGAAAATGAGCCTGACAGCTCGTGTGTGTGTGTCGTGCTATTTAGCTAACAAACATGATGGTCATCCAGGATGCAGACTTTCCTCACTGGCTCTTGTAAAGGGCCTTTATCTCCCATGATGCACTCCGATGTCAGGCATAAGAGGTAGTTAGCATTGGTTTGCCTCTAATGTCAGAGCTGGCTTATGACAAGACTGCAGATCCCATTGTGCACTGAGAGCAGGGATCATCTCAATATCCTCAAAGAACCTGCTTCTCCCTGCACATACCCAACATGTCTGCTCCCCATAACCTGCTCTACTCTGATTAGTGCCCCTGCACCCATAACACAAGGGATCCCTAACACTTTCGCATTTATTCTACTAACTGTACTAACTCTTCCTTATCCATCATCCACTCTAGTGCTAAGGCTACTGACCGTTGCTACGGTAACTGGGACACCTAGCGTCCAAATGCAAGTTGGCAGTTACAGCTAAAGAGAGGTAGATTAAATGGCCTCAGAGTTAAAAAGCAGCAGTAAGCAAACACAAAATACACAATGTTTTAGAACTTCAACTGAGCCACAGGGGATGCTGGGAAAAGTAGTACAGCTATAGCTAGAGAAGCAGAGGTTTAGGGTCAATGAGACAGTGATTATGATTTTCTACTGCATTTTTGTTCTGCAGCTCTGCACATTAAATTGAAATGGGCTTTTTTTTGAGGTGTCACTCCTGCTACCAATGGCATACCCCATAATTAATATATAAACACACTGACAATTTCCACAAGAGCAAGCAATGGGTTCAATTTTGGGGGCTTTGGTGCCAGGGAGCAGTTTTGGGATCTTTGACTCCACTGCCCAAGCTACTATAAAAGCTACTATAAAAAAGTTGCCTAAAATGTAGCCCCCTTCCATTTTGTCAGGCAAATATTATTGGTTAAGATGACAGAAATTTCCGACAGACAACATTAAGACAAGCATCTCCCCAGGCAATACCAATAGGAGGCAATGGGGTGGCAATTTGGGGGAGTGTGACCCCAATAATAAAGCTACTATAAATCATGGGTGCCAAAACCCCCAAATTGCCCCTTGTATCATTGTCTTAAATATGGCCCCCCTCCCCAGTTTCTTAATCTGCTCCACTTACCTCTGAATCCAGAAATGGTATAACTGCCGTTTGTGAGAGCCGTTGGTGATGTCACTGAAGCACAATAACTGCCAAACTGACACATACTCAGATACATACAGGACTGTGTTTGGCTGTATAGTGAGACTTGGGAACAATTGAGCTTGCCATATAAACCAATAGGGGTGATAATAAGGGGCAGATTTACTAATGCACGAACGTAATGATCGGTATTTTTGAGCCTTTTTCGTTGCTGACGTGACTTTTTAGTTTGTCCCGCAATTTTTTTTCGCCGTTATGACTTTATCGTATATTTTCTCGGATTGGTTTTTCCGCCGTCTACAATTGCTCAATACGAAAAAAATTGCGACAGCGGCGAAAAAGTCGCGCAAAATACAATAAAGTCGTGATGGTGGCGAGGGAGAGAGATTACACACACTTATGCTCATTTAGAATCTACGATAACTTTACTGATCTTTAGATCTACTGTATTTTATTGATTATTAAGATTTACTGATATTTTAATTTATTCATTAAGAATTCTACTGATACTTTAACTGATTCATTAAAGGTGGCCATACACCGCACGATAAATCGTACAAACTGTTTCGTCGATTTCGGCGCGTTAGTATGTCGGCGAGCCACCGATATCGCAGGAAGCTGCTGAATCGGCCGACTCGCGATCGGACCAGTTGGAAATTTTATCGGGCGCCCATAGAAGCGCCTGATCAAAATCTCCCTTCAGGCTTAATCGGCAGAAGGAGGTAGAAATCCTATTGTTTATCCTCCTTACCTCCGATTCAGCCTGAGTGTGGTGCGGATCTGACGATGTTTCGTGCGACCGATGTCGACGAAACATCGTCAGATCGCACGTGTATGGCCAGCTTAAGAATTCTTCTCATCGTTTATCTGATTTATAAGCATCTACTGAACAATCATATTTGCATGGCTCCTAAATGGAAATAAAACCCACAATATATAATGGTACATATCCAAAGTCATTTGCACTGGACTATAGTTATACTGTGCATAAAGTCCAGCAGCTTCACATACAAGAGAAGGAGGCACGCCAGATAATATATGCGACAGATCTCATGACATTGCCATTGAGAGAAATTGACTATAAGTGTTATACCCTTATTATATGCCCAGGCTGGAGCCAATGTGATGCCCAGGCACTACCTGTGTCAAGCATTTAACCCTTCTGTGATGTGGCTAGAAAGAGCCCCCGTCCCTGTCATCTGTCTATATCCTGCCTAGTTACACCCAGTTATCATGGATTACCTTGTCCACTTTCCAGCAGCTGCCCATTCTTCTATGGAGAGCGGGTGCAAGGACAGTCAGTTGCAGAGAAGCAGGCGGATGGGTGCATAAAAGAGGTGCTGGCTTGGCTGCCCAGGGGTATCAGAGCTGCATAACAGGTATTGACACAGTCAAGAGCTACTGGTCGGAGCCAGCACGGAGCTGTCATCATGCCCAGTGCTAGCGCGGTCCGATCAGTTGGTTTATCAGCTTGGCTACTAACATGAAGATGTTGACACACACACCAGCGTGCTTAGCTGGTTTGGCTTAGTTTGTAGCTGAATCAGATGTGGGCTTATGTGGCTAAGGGGCAGCAGCATTAACGGGCGCTTGGTGTGTGGTGAATAGAAAGAAACTATATATCAGTGTGGAACTGCTGTTTGGTTGCACCATGTGAGGAATTCTACCAAAAAAAGTCCCACTGAAATGACTCTGTACAGTGGGACAGCTTTACAGACTGTGCCTATAACTGGGCCTGTCCAGCTGAGCTCTGCCTGCCTTACCATTTAGCAGGGCCGGGTTGGCAGGGGGCAGCATTACGAATGGTGTGCAGGGCTAATGGCTGGTACTCAGTGCTGGCGGAAACGGGAGCAACACTGTAAGGAGATAGTAAAATTAATATGTGTCCAATAGTCATGGACAAATCTTGACATTTTGTTTGGCGACACAATTGTGAAATGCTGAAGAAATTCGCCAAATGTGGTTACTATATTTTTTTAGGTGACTGCAAATTTCTTCTCTCGCGAACTTTTTTCATGGCAAATCAGCAAATCTGTAAACAACAATTTTGCTACTTCAAAAATGTACGACAGATCTTGCTTACCTAGATAACAAATGGAATCTTTGCATTATTCACTTATTCTTAACAATATTACAAATGCTTTTGTTTGTGATGACTTAGACTGATCATTTCTTATAGTGAAAGGGCATAGATTATTGCAGCTTTACCATGTGGGCTGTGATGTCCGTATGAATGGAACTTAGCTTTTTCATAAACTGATTGATGTTACTGATTGATGTTCTGGGTAGCGCCAGGTATGGATTTCAGCATAATTCTGCATTTCACGCTATCGCTGATTTTTTTTGCAAAACGGGCGCAAATTTTGCTGTGGAAATTTGTCGGTTTTCATCAAAATAGGCGCAGTCTCGTTACTGGGCACGGTCGTGTTAAAAGTTGAGGTTTTGCTAATTTTTCGTTGAAAGCAAACTAGTTCTCTGGGTTTTAAAGCCTGTCAATAGATACTTATTAAAGGAAAACTAATGCCCTAACGACAATGTAGGGCTCTATAAAAATATATTTGCTAAACAAGCTCAAATCTGTTGTTAGTATTCGATTCTTGGGGTATAGTTTTCCTTTAAATTATGCTTAATCTATGGCGACTTGTCTAATGCATCCTAAGGATCAATTGTACCAATAATACATTGTAATTATACTGGCAGTATACAGGTCAAAGTATTTATCATCTGAGAAATCCTGCCTGCTGTAACTAACTCTACAATGTGTTTTGCTTTGTGCGCATCAAATTTTGTCTTTTTTTTTAGATGTACATCATTGCAATCACGTTCAAGCATAGATGAGAGTATTAATGCACATGTTGTAAAGGCATTTTGGTCCTGAAGTGCATTGTCTACTATGAAAGGTTTTGTATTTGAGCCCTAATTTTTACAGCCTGATTCTACGGGGCACCTTCTTTTTTTTCCCAGCACAGTCTCTCTCATAGGATGGAGGGTTTTTTTAAGGGTGAAGTGACTTCTAACTTTTAAAATGTCTCTTGGTTCTCAGTCTCTTCCAGCACCTGTCAGAAAGTTGGCTGGCTCTACTAAAAAAGCACAAGACATTGACAAGCACATAGGAACAGGTTGGCCGGCTAAGGGATTGTACACAGGCCGCAGAGAAGGGATGAAAAGAAGCCCTACTGCTTCCCTAACCCTATATAATATCTATTGTATTTACTATTTACTGATGATTGACAAGAGGTTCTAATATTATACCTTTGGCTTGGAGTTTTCAAAGACCCAACTGTGTGCAATGTAGGGGTCAAATATTTCCAGCTACAGTTACTGTTTATTCAGCCAGGCAGCCATTACAGACATTCCTGTAAACACCTATAAATCCTTATCATATCCATAATCCCACTCATACGTGTAACCCGGCTCCCGTCACACATATAATCCTACTCATAGTACAAAAATAGAAAAAGCTAGCACCATCCACATTAATTGTACATAGAAGAGAGTGAGAATATGGGGGTAACGTGCAACCGAAGTAAAATATATTGACCGAGAGAGAAGAAGGAAAGACAGGAATATCCTCTCAGAGGACTATCCCTGTATAGACTTCAGGACACTGCACTGAAACCCCCCAAAAATATGTAGTTTATTATCAGGTAAGTTTCTTGATCAGGTGTGGTATAGAGATTAAGACTTAACGTTTATTGTTCACTTTTTTTTAAAAAAATAAAGTTTATCAAGGACAAAACCCTATTAAAAACGCGTAAGGTGAAATACAACTCAAAAGAAAACTCTAACAAAATGTAAGGCGGCTTAGAGTTAACTTGCTTTCTAAAATTCGCTACAAAGTTTTATCTTACAGAGTAACCATTGTAAATTGATTCTCCTAGGCCTGTGAAGGCAATTCAAGGAGATTTAAAAAGTATCCAAAACTATTGTTGCGAAAGTATTATCATACAAATAAGCAGAGGAATCAGTTTCCTTGTGATATAAAGATAACTGCTTAACCGCAAGGGGGATTCAGACCCCGTTGTTACCAAATGAGATGTGCACTTCTCACTAGGTATAGAACTATAATTAGATGATTTGGGTGTACCAACGCCCCGCAGTGAAATGAAGTTAACCCAGCTTTAAGCCAAGTTTCTGGTTTCTAGATTGCAGCACCCACGCTAATTAAAATGCACATCAATCGTGCATCCCTTTCAACCCACCCTTCCAACCACCAAACCCCACATCAACACCCGTTCACTCCCCCCTTCCCAAGCCCGACGCGCGTTTCGCTCCTATACACACGGAGCTTTTTCAAGGACTAGCGCGCGCCCCCCCACACTGCCGGCTTTTAAATTTACCATGTCACTTGCTATTGGATAGTTCGCGTCCTACTCGGGACCTCCCCTATGACGTCACAAAAGGACCCGGACTGCACCATCCATTCCAGCTTCTCATAGACAGGGAAACATAAGTTATCATCAAATGCTTGACAGAGGGGGCGCTATATTTGTCCTAACATGAAATAGAGTTAAATAAAGAACAGAAATGATTGGAGTATCATGAATGAAAATGAAATAAATTTGTAACCAACAGTATGGATGGAATAAATTAATAATAAGAAGTAAGTACAATAATTGAAATAAACATTAGAAATGACAATCAAAAATCGAGTAATTATTAAGTGTCATCTAATCTAGGAAGACGTTTAAGGTAATACTTTTGTTAAGGCCATTGGGAGATAGTGAATTTAATAAAAAAAATCCACTCGCTCTCTTTTTTAAGAAGAGCTTTATCCAGATCACCACCCCGTAATCCTAGGCTGATTTTACTGAGCCCGGACATTCTCAGCCCGACACTTTTACCCTCATGTTTTTCGTAAAAGTGTCTGGCAATGGGGGTCATTTTGGTATTACTGCCAGCATCTGTATTTGAATGTTCAATGTTCCTGACATGTTCCCCGGGGGCTACGCATTAAGGTCTTTCCCTCATTTGAGATGATTGATCCGAATTTTAAGTCCGAATGGGAAAAGACATTACATCAGTGTTCTCTACAGCTGGGTACAATTATTATCTGACTATGAAAAGAAAGTCGTTTCTGAGCTAACTATTCAAATTAAAGAGATTGAAGATAAACTTCAGGCCATAAAGATCAGGATATGGTAACCAACAATTAGTCCGTATTAACACCGAGATCGACCGTTTAGAACATGAAATTATAGACAATAAACGTCAGAATATTTAAGGGATATTCATGATTATGATGTTGGTATGGTGTACAAATGGTCCAAACCTATCAGAAAATCATATGGGGGGAAAATCCCTCCAAATAACCACTTCTGCATCAGAACTATCTGACTCTGAAACCACATCAATTAATGTGGAAAACACCATCTCAGTAACCCCAATCACTTCTCAGTCCTCTTTTTTAAGAAAAAGAGAATACGGAGGGGGGGAAAGAAATTTAAGAGACAGAGAGAGGTGGGCCTATCCCAGGCAAAATCAATGGGAACCCCAACAAGGCAGAACACGATTCAGGGGACGTCGTTATTAACTATTGTCAATCTGAGTGACCATATTTTGACGTCTGATCAGTCTAATGTACTCTCAAAAGGTCTCTCTTTCTCTCCTAGCTGTAATGTTTCTAAATTTGAACTCTACAAAGATCTATTTTCTTTTTGCCGCAAACTACTTCTTAAAAAACATTTTGATAGAGACTCTGAAATCTCATTAAGTGACTTGTGTAATCCCTTAGCAGCAATTTCCGATCGTTCTAACCCTCATGATTTAGCCATTGCCGAACAAGATACTAATTTCTTGGAAGCTCTATCTGATCTTAATGAACTCCTCTTAGAAAATCGTGATACTCACTCAGTCATCAAACCTAAGAGCACTTTTATGCCTCCAAAAAATACGAGCTCTGCTGTGACTACCTTTGGAGAGCTGGTGATGAGTGACTTTCTTAAATTACCGAGTACAGGACCCTCTAATCTAAGCCAAGGGGAGGAGGACTGCTTATATCACAAATTAAAAAATGGGATGATGTAGTTATTAAACCATCGGATAAAGGTGCAATGTTGTGATCTGGCCAAAAATTTTGTATATAGCTGAGGCACTCAAACAGTTAACTGATACCAAATGCTATAGTAAATTGCACCATGATCCAACTTCTGCTTTTCGCGAGTCATATAATGATATTATTTCAGATGGCTATCAAACGGGGCTACTCACTAAACCCGAATTCAAAGTTCTAAAAAATACATATTCTAGGACTCCTACTTTCTACATGTTGCCAAAGATTCATAAGAATATTACGAAACCCCCTGGGAGAACCCATAGTGTCAGGGAACGGAAATCTATGCGAACAGGCGAGCATATATATTGATAAAAAATTGCGCTCTTTTGTGTGCAATTTACCCTCATACACACGTGATACGAGCGATCTATTATCTAAAATTGAGAATGTTAAAGTACGGCCGGTACAATCTTGGTAACATGTGATGTTGAGTCCTTATATACATGTATTTTGCACAAATTTGGCCTAATGGCCATAAGGTTCTTTCTTGAGACTGAGAGCAATTGGGGACCCTCAATACATTGACTTTATCATATCTATTACACAATTTTGTTTGACACATAATTTTTTTATTTTCAATAATAAATTCTATTTGCAACAACGTGGTGTAGCAATGGAGCTGCGTTTGCCCCTACATATGCCAACCTATTTCTGGGTTGGTGGGAAGCAAATTGGGTTTTCGATGATGCACTAACACACTACACTCAATTTGTTTTAGACTGGTTTCGTTACATCGATGATTTGTTCTTCTTGTGGACTGGCACGACAGAATTACTAGATGATTTCCTTCTGAAATTAAATGAGAATAGCCTTAATATCAAACTTACTCATACTTATAATACTCACAAAATTGATTTCCTTGACATTTCCATATATATTATGGCCGATGGTGAGCTTAGAACTGACCTATATAGAAAACCTACGGCAACAAATTCTATCTTACATTTTCAGAGTCACCATTTAAATTCTACTAAAAAAGCAATTCCATATGGTGAGTTCGTTAGACTTAGACGCAATTGCTCTGAACACACCCTGTTTGTAAAAAGAGCTCAGGAATTGATGATTAGGCTCAGAGACAGAGGTTACAGTGGAAGGATAGTAAAACAGGCCTATTATCGCGCCTGTGGTCTCAAGCGCACTAACCTCTTGAAGACAGGCCAGAGGAAGACCCAATCACCTGAAGAGTGCATACGGTTTGTTAGTACCTTCAATAATCAATGGCCTCAAATCATCAATATTCTAAAAAGACATTGGCATGTGCTACATACGGATACCACTCTACGAAAATATGTGGGAGAATTCCCTAGTACATGCTGTAGGAGATCCCCTAATTTGAGGGACAAACTCGTTTCCAGTCACTTCCAACCCTCTGTTCATATTAAACACCACTAATTTAAAGGGGACGTTTATGTGTGGCCGCTGCAAAGCTTGTAAATATATATACAATCTCAATTCTGTAGTGGATAGGTTTAATACTAGACATGAAGTGAAAGATTTTTTTAACTGTCGCTCAGAAAGCATTATTTACCTCATTACCTGTCCTTGTGGTAAACAATATGTGGGTAAAACAAATAGAATGCTGAAAGACAGATTACTCGAACATGTCAGGAACATTGAACATTCGAATACAGATGCTGGCAGTAATACCAAAATGACCCCCATTGCCAGACACTTTTACGAAAAACATGAGGGTAAAGTGTCGGGCTGAGAATGTCCGGGCTCAGTAAAATCAGCCTAGGATTACGGGGTGGTGATCTGGATAAAGCTCTTCTTAAAAAAGAGAGCGAGTGGATTTTTTTATTAAATTCACTATCTCCCAATGGCCTTAACAAAAGTATTACCTTAAACGTCTTCCTAGATTAGATGACACTTAATAATTACTCGATTTTTGATTTTCATTTCTAATGTTTATTTCAATTATTGTACTTACTTCTTATTATTAATTTATTCCATCCATACTGTTGGTTACAAATTTATTTCATTTTCATTCATGATACTCCAATCATTTCTGTTCTTTATTTAACTCTATTTCATGTTAGACAATATAGCGCCCCCTCTGTCAGCATTTGATGATAACTTATGTTTCCCTGTCTATGAGAAGCTGGAATGGATGGTGCAGTCCGGGTCCTTTTGTGACGTCATAGGGGAGGTCCCGAGTAGGACGCGAACTATCCAATAGCAAGTGACATGGTAAATTTAAAAGCCGGCAGTTGTGGGGGGGGCGCGCGCTAGTCCTTGAAAAAGCTCCGTGTGTATAGGAGCGAAACGCGCGTCGGGCTTGGGAAGGGGGGAGTGAACGGGTGTTGATGTGGGGTTTGGTGGTTGGAAGGGTGGGTTGAAAGGGATGCACGATTGATGTGCATTTTAATTAGCGTGGGTTGCTGCAATCTAGAAACCAGAAACTTGGCTTAAAGCTGGGGTTAACTTCATTTCACTGCGGGGCGTTGGTACACCCAAATCATCTAATTATAGTTCTATACCTAGTGAGAAGTGCACATCTCATTTGGTAACAACGGGGTCTGAATCCCCCTTGCGGTTAAGCAGTTATCTTTATATCACAAGGAAACTGATTCCTCTGCTTATTTGTATGATAATACTTTCGCAACAATAGTTTTGGATACTTTTTAAATCTCCCTTGAATTGCCTTCACAGGCCTAGGAGAATCAATTTACAATGGTTACTCTGTAAGATAAAACTTTGTAGCGAATTTTAGAAAGCAAGTTAACTCTAAGCCGCCTTACATTTTGTTAGAGTTTTCTTTTGAGTTGTATTTCACCTTACGCGTTTTTTAATAGGGTTTTGTCCTTGATAAACTTTATTTTTTTAAAAAAAAGTGAACAATAAACGTTAAGTCTTAATCTTTATACCACACCTGATCAAGAAACTTACCTGATAATAAACTACATATTTTTTGGGGGTTTTCGGTGCAGTGTCCTGAAGTCTATACAGGGATAGTCCTCTGAGAGGATATTCCTGTCTTTCCTTCTTCTCTCTCGGTCGTAATCCTACTCATACATGTAATCCCGGCTCAGTCACACATATAATCCCACTCATACGTGTAATCCCAGCTCCCGTCACACATATAATCCCACTCATACGTGTAATCCCGGCTCCCGTCACACATATAATCCCACTCATACGTGTAATCCCGGCTCAGTCACACATATAATCCCACTCATACATGTAATCCCGGCTCAGTCACACATATAATCCCACTCATACGTGTAATCCCAGCTCCCGTCACACATATAATCCCACTCATACGTGTAATCCCGGCTCCCGTCACACATATAATCCCACTCATACGTGTAATCCCAGCTCCCGTCACACAAATAATCACACTCATACGTGTAATCCCGGCTCCCGTCACACATATAATCCCACTCATACGTGTAATCCCGGCTCCCGTCACACATATAATCCCACTCATACATGTAATCCCGGTCTCAGTCACATATATTATCCTATTCATACGTTTAATCCCGGCCCCAGTCACACATATATAATCCCCCTAATACCGTATATACTCGAGTATCAACCGAGTTTTTCAGCACGAAAAATGTGCTTAAAAACTCATGCTCATCTTATACCCGAGTTTATATTGCATTCGGCTGTGCTATTTCCACTAGAATGCTGTATGCAGAAATATAAAACAGCAACAATCAGTGCAGATGGGTTACAATCTGTTGGGAGAAGTGTTTAGCACTAGTTGCCACTGAAACACATAACACATTAACACTAACTAGAACAGCCAGCCATTATGAGAATCCTACTAAGGTTTTGGATGTACTATTGTCAAGACAAATATGTTGAGATATGTTGAGATATAAGGCTGACCTAATGCCTTTCATTCTATAAATGTAAATTATAGGGAAAAGACCTGCTACTTGAATAAGTTATGTTCATTTCAGCTGCTTTGTCTTTTATATTTATATGTATTACATCTAGCATAGGTCATGGTTTATTGTTCAGGGTCCCATACCTGGTAAAAACAGTTATTGGAAACATCTTATGGCGGCTATACACAGCCAGATCTGCTTCTTTGGCTGAAATATTATAATATTATTTAAAACTGAAATCTGAAATGATCTATCATCTATCTAGCTCAAAAAGATCCAGCACAAATGTATTTTATAAAATCTGCAGCTGCCAACATGATATATTTATGAAGAGTTCACAGGGGGTCACGCTGAGTGTTCTTTTATTATTTATTTGATTATTGAAACTTATCAGTAGCTGCTGCATTTCCCACCCTAGGCTTATACTCGAGTCAATAAGTTTTTTCCAGTTTTCTTAGATAGAAATAGGTACCTCGGCTTATATTCGGATCGACTTATACTCGAGTATATACGGTACATGTAATCCCAGTCACATGCACAGCCAGTCACACGTATAATACCACTCATACATGTAATCCCAGCCTCAGTCACACATATATCATCCCCCTAATAAATGTAATCCCGGACCCAGTCACACACATAATCCCACTCATACATGTAATCTCAGTCACCTGCACACATATAATCCCCCTAATACATGTAATACTGGCCCCAGTCACACATATATAATCCCACTCATACGTGTAATCTCAGTCACCTGCACACATATAATCCCCCTAATACATGTAATACTGGCTCCAGTCACACATATATAATCCCACTCATACATTTAATCTCAGTCACCTGCACACGTATAATCCCCCTAATACATGTAATACTGGCCCCAGTCACACATATATAATCCCACTCATACGTGTAATCTCAGTCACCTGCACACACATATAATCCGCTAATACATATAATCCCGGACCCAGTCACACATATAATATAATATAATGCCATTTGAGTGGTTTGACATTCCAAAAAATGAAGCATGATGGAATGTGGAAGCCATAAAAATGTTTGCATTTATGGCCAGTATACCCAGAGCCCAGTTAAAAAGCTTTGTGCTTACTGCACTAGAGGACTAATCCAGTGCTCCATTTATTGGCCCCTTTAGTGCCACACTGTTGCATATGCATTGTGCTTTGTTTGTTGACAAGTTTGCATAGGATTAAGCATTAATATCTCTGCTGTGTAGATAGCACTGCTGCTGCTGCTGCACTTGAATTGGTGACCCAACCCCCCCCCCTTCCCATTTAAAATGAAGGACCAATTGAAATGGTACAGGTTTAAACTGTACTGCTAAATATATTTGTCTCAAAATTTTGTTGTAAGGGGCCCCGTGATTTCTGATGGCGGCCCTGGAGCCATCAACACCTACCCTTGAGAATTATAATTAGATGCTTATGGCCAATTCTAGACTTCCCTGTACTGGTGGTTGAGTTGTAGATGGCAGTTTCCTATATTCTGTATAAAGTTATTTTATGTTAGATGTAGGTGTTCATGTGACTGCATTTACTGCCTGGAAGGGAGGGGTAAGTAGACGTCTATGAAGGGTTAATAAAATGCATTGCAGTAAATGTTATGCTTCCCAGTAGCTGAAAGAACATATGATCTCACCAGACAAGGTTTATGATATGAACCTCAATTAATAACTTTCCTTCTCCCAGAACCCATTGCTGTTCTCACCCTACTGCCCTGCTATTTCTAACACCCCCCACCTCTTTTTAATAAGATCTTTAATGGCAGATCAAATCCTTAACCGAGTGCTTGTGTTTGTGGCCATAGTAAAACATGACCCTCTATGACCTGCCTGTGTTGTCTACAAGCTTTACTTGTATTAATATTATAGACAATAGTTTTTGTTAACTATCCTTGGCTTTGATTATGTCAAAGTTTAATTGAGGAAAGTAGAGTGGGCCCAGCATTAGGGCGTTTGAGTGCAAGGTTTTGGGTTCAGGGGCAAATGAGAGCATCAGTAACAGCTGCACAGCTATTCTAAACATTGGGCTGGGTTTCCAGCATCTGCTCCCTTTGCATAATAAATAAATAAATAAAGTTCATTTTCAATGGCAAAACAACATCAACCCACACTTTTTTATTATCATTTCAAGTGTAGCTGGTGATTACTGACATTCTTCTTATACAATGTATTATACAATATTTCCGTTCTGTTTTTCCCTTGTTAGCCCAAGACCGGACCAATGGGGGTGGCCCAGGGAGCCGCCTGAGGGAAAATTTCTGCCCTGGCTGTTGATGATGTGACATTTCTGGAGCCTTTAAAATTTGGCAGTGAGATTGGGAACTATTTTTGTGCGGCAGAAGGGTACAGTCCAGCTCCCAAAAGTAAGAAGACGTTATTCTTGATTATAGACTAATACTCATGAAAGCCAAGTGTAGTGTGGGTATCCCCATGTAATACTCATAGTCACTTTGCATAAGAAGACAAAGCAGGTTGTATGAGTTATAGGTATAAACTTATCAGCTAAATCACAGACTAAAGGTGTTTATGCAGATTATTTTT
Source organism: Xenopus tropicalis (assembly GCF_000004195.4). Lineage (NCBI taxonomy): Eukaryota > Metazoa > Chordata > Amphibia > Anura > Pipidae > Xenopus > Xenopus tropicalis. The sequence continues at coordinate 38,465,918 of NC_030684.2, read as the reverse complement.
GAATTCCAGCATTAATAGACTGGATTGGTACATCTAAAAATATTAAGATTGAAGCACATACCAGCTAAGCAGAGTCTTATAGGTGTAAAATAGTCATCAATATGTCTTTGGGATGGGTTAAAAAGCCCCCTTTCACGTTCTTGGTATGTAAAGGCTTGCCATACATTGAAAGACCCTTGCCAAATGAGCAGATCTTTATCCAATATACCCAACCTGAGTTGGCCAATATTGAGCCGATCCAGCTGTTTGGCCCTAGGGCCAAACAATCAGATCATCATTAGTGGTGTTACACGCAGCTCATTGTGGGGAAAAATGCCAAGTTGCCCACTGTGCTTGTGGACTTAAATGATTCCTCGTATCTTTAGTATTATCTCTCTGACACTGCTATACAGTGTATTTTAGCAGGGAAGATATGAGTACTGTGTATCTAGTGTAACTGATATGGCTCCTGGGCAGTAAAATATACAGTAAAAATGACACTAGGTGTGAGATATATACTGAGTCTGTGCCAAAGCAGATGGCTGCGATGAACTGTAAAAGTGAGATACAGGCCACGGAGATATAAACTGTATCTACTGTTAAACAGATGGCTGGACAAGTACAGCAACCGCTGAGACACGGGCAGCCACTATATCCTAGCAGGGGGGACATAATTTTTGCAATACTAACGCTTGCTTTTGCAGGTAACTTGGTTTTGTAGCCTTTATTATTGAGTATTAGCTTAATCTGGCTAACCCAAATATATTTTTTATCTAGTATAGAACCTGTAACATGCATTTAATGCAAACAGGTGTGACATAGGCAGTGCCATATTTACCATGGCTAGTGTGGGACACATATCATGGCCTTAATATAACAGCAAGATTGCAGGCAGTGCCATATATACTGCATCTAGTATAACCTTGGAGTTAACTTTATTATAATGTAGAGAGTAATTGGTCTTTCTTTTATTATTATTTGTATTTTTTTAATCATTTTACTATTTTGTTCAGCATCTCTTCAGTTTGGATTTCAGCAGCTTTCTGGTTGCTAGGGTCCAAATTACCTTAGCAACCAAAAAGAGTGGTTTGCAATTAGAGAGATTGGATAATTAGAAATCAGGAAGGCTGAAATCAGAAAAACTTACCTTAAGCAAAGTACGATAAGAACAAAACAGATAAGCTTAATAGAAATGTTATTTTTGGAATAAGTCTAAGGGAGGGAATCAAGAAAATGAAAAACCAAATATCAATAAAAAACAGATAGCAAAATGAAGTTAGAAAAGAAGACAAAAAAAACTCGTAATAAAACAAGAATAAAATCTATAAAATAATAAATCATGAAGAACATTGAAGAGTTTTTTAGAACTGTGGACTTTCTATAACATAATTAAATTACTTAAAAGAAAATAAAACAACAACCAAAAAATCCAAAAAACAAAAAAAACCAAAAAACACCCGTTTAATGGTAAAGACAATAATAAAAAATACTTTTACTAAAAGAATAATAGAGAAAAGATTTAAAGCCAAAAAGCACAACAAAAAAATAAAAAAAAACTAAAAAAAAAAAGCAAATAAAAAAAAATATCACACTAACAAAGTAACAAAATCAATACGTCTGCGAAAAAAAAAAAAAAAACAGACAAAACAAAAAACAAAATAAAAGGACTTCTCCCGTGACCCAAAAAAAAAAAAACCATATCCTGTCTTCTTCGTCGGCGAACACAGACTACATGGCAATAAATAAAAAAAAAAAGTTAAAGCCAAAAAAAAAAAAAAAATAAATAAATAAAAAACAAAAGATCAATAAAATACAAAATAAAAAAAAATAGTATTGGCCCCTCCCGCCTGGCCTTTTTACTCGTGCCCTCTCTACACTGTCTCTCGTCCGGACAGGCACGTTTTTCTTGTGCCCTCCCGGCCGCCCTCGGGGTCCGGACCGCCCGGCCGACTGCCTCCGGGCGCACCAGAATCATAGAGGAAAACAGACAAAAAAAAAACCCAGCGCCGCGGCCACCCCGCCACACCGCGCCGGCCGGCGCCCCCTAAAAAAAAAAAAAAAAAAAAAAAAAACAACAAAAAAAAAAAAAACAAAAAAAAAAAAAAAAACAAAAAAAAAAAAAAAAAAAAAAAAAAAATAACAAAAATAAATAAACAACAAAAAATAACAAAAAAAAAAAAAAGCAAAATAACAAAAAAAAAAAAAAAAACAAAAAAAAACAAAACAAAAAAAAAAACAAAAAAAAAAAAAAAAAACAAACCAAAAAGAAAAATAAAAAGAAAAAAGTTCCTTTGTCCCTCGAAAAAAAAAAAAAAAAACAAAAAAAAAAAAAAAAAAAAAAAAAAAAAAAAAAAAAAAAAAAAGACAAAAAAAAAAAAAAAAAAAACACAAATCAAAAATACCAAAAAAAAAAAAAAGACAACAAAACAAGCTAACAAAAAAAAAAAAAAATGTCCTTCTCCGTGGAGGCATGCCGATCGAACAGAGCGACCAAAAAAAAAAAAAAAAAAAAAAAAAAAAAAAAGAATAATAAAAATAAACATAGATGATTAATAGGAAAAAAGAACATAAAGACCTGTTCGGAAAAAAAAAAAAAAAAAGGAAAGGAAGAAAGAGAGTGGGAAAAAAGAAGATAAAGACCCCAAAGGAAAAAAGAATAGAACAATAAAAAGAGATAGAGAATTAGAGAAATATATAACCGCCCTGGTGCCATATTATACTGTACTTAATATCATAGATAAGATGGGCCTGGAACGGAGATTGTGTGTATAACTGAGTTGCAATCAGCCTGTGTTTATCACCAATATCAATTCACGTCTGTAAAAAATTAATACTATTCTTATCAAGAAGCAAAGAAGAATAGAAATGCAAGATAATATTATAAGAGTTCAATAAAGACAGAAGCTCAATATCATAACAAAGGAAAAAAAGAAGAAGAATTTTATATAATATAAAGATCATAGTCTTAACAGCACTATTCTTCGTTAGTAAGAAAGGTATTAAAATACATATAATATAAATATCTATAGCTATACACAGCATTTCTTTTCTTCACTCTCCCTCTTAGCACTGCAATATACAACCATTTAATGGCGCACGGCCCCTTCCTGTGATTTTCTAGAACGATATTAAAATCTCCGTTCTTTTTTTTCTGGGTTTTCTGTGGCTTTAATCACGGCAGGGCGACGGGGATGTTGCTGCAGGCCGCCAAGGGCAATACATCCACTATCTCGTCCAGGTACTATCCATTGTGGATATCTCCCTTGGCCAATTATTTTGCTTTTCTGGCTTTTGTCCCTCCTGATTTGCTGCGTTGTGTCTGTCAACTTGAACTCAGTCAAGGCAGCCTCCATCGAGCGGAGAAATCATGGTTTTCACTGTTACAGTTCTATATTATAGCAATTTATTACTTAGAATAAGGAGACTTCTACAACCATTTGGTGACAGGTTCAATTTGACAAGTGCAAAGTTAATGCACTTTGGTAGAAATAATATAACGCGAACTATCTACTGAATGGTAGTGTGTTAGGGGCATCCTCAATGCGGAGAAGGATCTGGGGTTTTTGTATGATCAACAAGTTGTCTAATCCAGGCAGTGTCATTCTGTGGCTACTAAAGCAAATAAAGTGCTGTCTTGTATAAAAAGGGCATTGCTCAAGGATTGAGAACTATTTTTGCCGCTTTATAGGTTCCCTGGTAAGCCTCACTTGAGTTGCAGTGCAGTTTTGGGCTCCATGTCCTTAGAGGATATTAATGAGCTGAGAGAGTGCGAGCCGTGCACAGCTAACTGGTATGACGGGGATGTGTAAGATTTAAGCTATGAGTTTGCTGTCGAGCTGTGGGGTTTGTCTTTCTCTGGAAAAGAGGCGTTTGCCACGGGACATGTTACTCTGTACAAGTACATTAGAGGGGGGATTATGCAGTTGGGGGATGTCTTTTTTCCCTAAAAACAACTCAGCCACCAGAGGTCACCCCCTATAGACTTAGTAGGACAGAGCTTCCATTTGAAGCAGCGCTTAGGTGAGTTTTTCACGGTGAGGGGCAGTGACGGCCTGTGGAATGCCCTTCTAGTGATTGTGGTAAATGGCAGACTCTAGTTAATGCCTTTAAGAGGGCTGGATGAGTTTTTGAACTAGCAAAGCCAAGTATTCAGTCATTTGTGATACTAATATCTACAGTTAGTATTACTGTGTAGTTATTATATAGTTTATGTATGTGCAGTGTTATATTGGTTAGTATACGGTTGTGGCTGGGTTTCACTCGATGGGTTGAACTTGATGGACAATGGTCTTTTTTCACCCTCTGTACATATGTACACTACTGTACTATTTGTGGATAATTACAGCGGCACAGATTCAAAGTCGTTTGGCTTTGTCATGGTTGTGCATATTGTACCGTGCTTTACCCAGGGACACATATAAAATTGCTACCATTTAAGCTATCATTGACTTGCTTGATTCTCACTGATGAACGACCAACACCTGCATTGTATTGTATGTATGTATTATTTATTTATACAAAGAGCACTGCAAGGATCACACGCAGTCTATATACATATATTCACACTAGTTATAGACACAAGATGTGATTATACTCAATATCAATTAACTGTTTATAAATACACACGGGATTAAGTGACTGTAGTAAGAAGAGAACGTAGGAAGGACGGTCCCTGCCCCGTAGAGACTACAGTCTATAATTACCATTCATTCCCTTGCATGCAGGATAGTTGCATTAAGAACTTTATTTATTCTGTGTAGTAGATCAAGGAGTGACGGCTAAATAAGATTGCCAACCAATTTCTGGGTGGTTGACCGCTCTGGAATACACCACAAGCAATTATAGCTTCCATGGTACTACCCAGAAAATTTTACAAATTACTATATACATTATATAAGTCATACTAGCTCTACAGTTTGGTATTTCAGCAGCTATATGAGTAGCTGATGGTCTTGTTTACCTTGCAACCAGGCAGTGGTTCTAACAAGAGACTCCGGGAATATGGAAAAGAGAATGGCTAAATAGATAGATAGTAATAAAAAGTAACCATTGCCAATCAAATTGTAGCCATGTCGACCAATATTTTTTGGCTAGTGGGGTCAGTACCCCATTTCAAAGCTGAAAGAGTCAGAAGAGGAGGCAAATAATTCAAAAAACTATAGAAATATAAAAAATGGAAGACTGACTGAAACATTGTAAGAACAGCCATCTATAACATACTAAAAGTTAACTGAAGGTGAACCACTCCTTTCATTAGCCACATCGTAATGCCTGTGATGGATCAACCTTGGCGAAAAAGGCAGAAAATGTCATTCATTTTATTTCAGGGCCCAAACATAAATAATGAAATCAATTGAAAAGCTACTAGGAATAAGGCATGTAAGGAATAGGAATAAACCACTTCTTTAAACTTATGAGCTGGGTGTTGCTCTTTATTCATA